>NC_044976.1:39698252-40416679 GCF_008728515.1 Papio anubis
ACCTGGCCAGGGTGCAGGCTCTCCCACCGCCAGATCCTGTGAGGCTGACAGATGCTGAATTTCCTCATGCTGCCCTTCTCTGAGGAACACTGGACATCTCTGTTAAGAACGTTATATCTGGGTTGCCAGAAATTCTTTCCAAAGCACTTGCAGTCTTACCTCAGGCTTGGCCGTGGGGTGTCTTGGCAGTTCTTTTGCCTGCAACTCTTGCACGTATTTTCCAAAGCACAGAATCGTTTTCAGTGGAAGTACCTTTCCCCTATAGGATCTTCAGTGCAAGGGCTGGGGAAAGGTGGCCAGTGAGTGTGGCATTTCAGCTGTCTGATGTCCATCTTCACATGAAGGGAGTTCATCTGATCCAATGGGCTTGACCAGGAAATTTAATTATTATTTGGGTATACCAGGGCTGAGGGCCCTTTCCAAGCCAGGCCAAACCTGCAACGTCCCCTGTGGCCAGGGGAGCCCCGAAGGTCCAGAGGCCAAAGGAGCCCAGAGCAGGCCAGGGTAGCCCCTGGTCCTGGGTATCTTGTGCCTCCAGATGCTGTTTCTCCCCAGCTGGAGCTGGTCTGCTGAGGGCCTTCAGGAAGCCTCCGGGGTGCCCAACACATCAAGAGAGCATCTCACGCTGGGCGCCTGCGTCTCCAGTCCTCGTGGAACCGTACCTGTGAGAAGGTGGAGGACCCTTCGGCACAGCCGCTGCCTGCCCCAGGGGTAGGGGCTAATCTTGAGGGTGGGTCTTTGGAATGGAGCAAGTAGAGGTGAGGAGTGAGGGGGAACGGGGTGTGTTCTATCCTATGCTTTGTGATGAACTCCTAGTCCCATTTGAGGGAGGGGAAAACTGAGGCTGGGTACGAGAGACTTTCCCAAGATCATCTAATTTGCAGCAGAGTCAGAATTATTACCCAGGACATGAGGCCTCTCAGGGGACATCAGGACCCCCCCAAGTGCTCACTGTGGAAGGTTCTTCCAGAGCCTCCTTCTGGTCCTAGATGGGCCCATCACAAAGAAGGAACAGTGAGTCTGCTCTAGGCAGTGTGTACACTGGAAAGAGCATGGGCTCTGGAGTCAGATAAACTCAGTTTCTACTGTGTGATCTTGGGTAAGTCACTTAACCTCTCTGAGCCTTCCTTTTTCTGTAGCTGGACACCAATACCAACCTCATGGGGTTAGTTTGAAGCCGAAGAGCTTTCCTCATGACAGGGAAAGAGAAGTCGTTGACAACAGGAGATACTCAGCCGGTGTCAATGCAGGACAGATGCTCCCAGGCCACACCAGCGGGAGGTGCCCCCTGCTGGGGTCTGGAGGGCAGGACCAGCATGGCTCCTCCCCCGAAACCTCTGCCCCTGACATTGCCTGGCACAAGGCAGGGGCTTGATAAGTGTCGCGGTCAAATGAAGCAAATTTGGCAAGTGGCCAGCCCCATTCCTGGTGTTCTCCTTGCCTTCCTGGCCCTGGAGCCCCCTCCTGCTCTGAAGGCTCTGCTCTGCCATAAGCCAGGTCCCTGCCCTGCCCTGTGTGGCTCAGGAGGACGTGGACATCCCTGAGCTGGTCCAGATGCCTGCACCCCTGCTTTGCTCCTTGGGGAGGACTTTGCCTGTTTCTCATGGACGCTTACTCCGTGCCAGAGGCCGGGCCTCACCTGCACGATCCCGTTCATGCCTCACAACCCCACAGGGCAAGTGCTGTGAGGATCTTCACTCTATAGAGGTAGAGCTGAAGCTTTGGAGGAAAGGACTTGCTGCTGTGGGCTGAATTATGCCCCCGCTGCCCCCACGTTCATATATGGAAGCTCTAACCCTCTATGTGACTGTATGTGGGGACGGGGTCTTTAGGAGGTAATGAAGGTAAAATGATGTCATAATCCCATAGGACCACAGCCTTATAAGAAGAGGAAGAGGGACCAGAACTCTCTCTCCGTGTGAGTGTACAGGGCAGGCCAGGAGGAGGGCCCACTCCAGAAATGGCCCTGCGCCAGGCTGCCCAGCCACCACCGCTGGGAGAAATGAGTTTCAGTTGCGAGCTGCCCAGTCTGCAATACTGTGTCATGGCCGGGACTGACCACCACTCGCCCAAAGTCACACAGAGAGGAGCAACCAGGATTCAAGCTCCAGTCTGTTCTTGCAGACTCAAACCTGTTCATGACCCCACAGTGGGTCTCCCGTGCTAGGGCTGTGCCTCAGTAGCCAGGTCTGTGGAGCGGGAGGCTTTTTTCTGCCCTGCTCCAGGGGCCATGAAGCCTGGGTAACCTCTGACACACCTCCGGCCCTGCTGGCCATGGGGCCATTTCTGCTGCAGCAGTGCCCCCTGCTGGCCCAGACCACGTCTGCCTCGTGCCTGGCCCCTGGAGTTCGTTCCCCTCCCTCCAGATCTGGCCCTCCAAGCCCTGCTCCTTCCATGCCATCCCTCAGGTTCTGCAGGGCACTGGCCACTTCTGCACAGCCAGGCCTTCCCACCCTACCCCCGAGATTCACAGAGCGGGGTTCACTCCCTCCCAGGCTTGGCTTCCCCAGGCTGAGGGCCGGGCAGTGGCACCCTTCCACAGACCACACGAGTTAGCTCCCTCCCCACCCAACAAGGCCAGCGCTGGCTCTGTCTCAGGCCCCTTTGTTCAGGTCTCTTCTGAATAAAGGCACCAGAGGGTCCAGCTCTGGCCATAATACCCCAGATGAAGCTTGACAGGAGGAGACCTGGACACAACAGGCCAGGTGGGGATGGGAAGCCTCTGGGCCAGGATGCTGCCTTGGGCCTGAGTGGGCAGGGAAGAGGCGAAGACACGCTATTGTGGATCCTTGGCTGGCTACAAGGCTCTCAGATGCCAACCCACCTCCCTTCTGTCCCTTTGCACTCCCTGGGCCCCCTGCAGCCCAGGGTCCCTCACTGCCTCCTCCACCGGCTGCTCACTGAACCCCTTCCACCTCTTGGAGAGGGCGAGCTGGGATTCTGGAGCCAGAAACTCCTGGGTCCCTTTCTACACTAACTCACTTTGTGACCGTCTTCTCTCTGGGCCTTCGTTTCCTCAACTGTGCAGCGGGGGCAGTGCATCTCTCTTGGGTGTGAAGGGCCCAGCAGAGAGCTCAGTGCAAAGCTGGCATCAGTGCCTGTTTGCGCGATGGACAGAAGGGTTGGGGGGGTCAGTGGCCTTGACTACAGGGACAGGGACCCTGCTCACCTCCAGGCTGTCTTCCTTGCCTTTCTTTCCTTGAAGGGAGTGGTTCCCTCTGAGTGCCTATGCTGATGAGCTCCCTGCAGCCCCATCTGCATAAGGAGCTTCTGACTCTGTTTCTCTGGGTCAAGCTCAGGCCATGGATTCATCTTAAGGGCAGCTTCAGGTGGGTAAAGTAGGTAGGGGTGTGGGGAGGCAGATCCAGTTCCAGTCTTGATTTCACCAAGTTCTTATCGTAGAAACTCCTGGAAAACCGTTTTCCATTGGCTGAGCCTCAGTTTCATCTTCTGCAAAATGGAGCAATGACACCCATCCTGTTAAAGGAGCTCCGTGAGGAGGTGCATGCAGCTCAGAGTAGGTACCTCATGCCCACAACCCCCACAGTCTGGGTTGCATCTACACTCGCCCTCTCACCTCTCGGTTCCTTAGCTCCTCTGAGCTGCAGTAGCTCAAAAGCAGCTCAAACTCAGCTTATCTCACCCTCAGCTCCTTACCCCACCCCAGTAGCTGCCCACCCTCCACTCACTGCACAGACTGGAAACCCAGGTGGGGTTTCCTTGATTCCTTTCTCTCCCTCAACTCCTTCCCTAGTCCCCAGACCCACAGCCCCAGAAGATTCCATCCTCACACACTCCTGCTGCCTCCTTCCTTGACTGCCCACTGGACTGGTGCAGGAGCCTGCTGGCGGTTCCAACATTCATCTAGCTCCTTTCCTACCCTTTCCCCGCACTGCAGCTGATGACTTTACCAGGCTCACATGCGGTTCCTTGCTGAAAATCCTGCAGGGGCTTCTCAGTGCTTCTAGGAGGAAGAACACTTCTCTCTGCTGGAGGTCCTGCATTATCTGAGCCCTGTGACGACCCTGTTAGATTTCAGGGCGCCTTCCCCTCACTCAGAGCTCCAGCTATCCTGGACTTCCTTTGCTGGCCTTTCCCTCTGTCTGGAATGTTCTTTCCCATCCCACCTCATTGCCTGGTTGCCACCTACTCACTCTCCAAATCTCAGCCCAGGCACAGCATCTCTAGAGAGGCTTGTCCTGAGCCCTGGCACGGTTGAATGCCTCTGCTGCAAGCTCCTGGCAGTCTGGAGCCCCTTCTTTGGGCCCTTTCTTGGTTATTATTGAACAAACCGTTGGGTGACCCCATGGCAGAGTCTTCTCTGCCCCATAGACCACAAGCTCCCTGAGAACAGGGTTACTTCTGTGCCTGCTCCAATCCCTGCAGAGAATTTGGGATGAAACAGATGCTTGATAAATATGGTTATATCCTCCTTGAACCCTTGGGGGCCTTCATTCTATGTCCTGAGTTTTGCACAAGATGTTCAGGCTGATTGTTGGTTGGAGAGCTCACGGTGTGGCGGAAAGAATCTTAGTCTGGGATTCAGGAGTCTTGAGTTCTAGCCTTGGTTCCGCTGTGTGACTCTGGGCAAATCACTGCCCCTCTCTGAGTCTGTGTTCTCACCATAACATAAAGGGGCTGTATTGTGCAAGATCAGAGCAATCTTTTCCAATAGGATTGGTACAGAAAAGTTTCTTGAATAAGACAGGGCCTGTACAGGGTCTTGAAATAATGGCAGGATTGAGTGAGGTGGAGGAGGAAAGGCATTCCAGATGGGAGGAACAGCAAGAGCAAAGGTGGGAATGAACATAGCCTGTGAATTGCATGAGTGGCTGGAGGGAGGGTGGGAGGTGAGGCCCGGGTGAGCAGGAATGGTGGGGAGCAGGGACTGAACTCCCCTTCCCAAAGTCCTCTGGGGCCCCCAGCTGACTAGGATCCCAGTCCCAGCTCTGAGAATGACTGGTTCAACCTGAAGAGGCCTTAATTGCAAGGCCCCTCAATTATCCACCCCGCCCAGCACCTCCCAGCCTCTGGCATGGTGGGTTAATTTCTGACTCTCCAGGTTGTCCTGTTAATAGTCTTGTCTTCCTGTAACCGACAGCTCCCTCATCAGATAGCGGCAAGGACGAGTCCTCCGGGGGCTCCTGCCTGCCGCCCTCTGTGGCTAGGGAGATGGTGTCACCGCCCAGGAATGCTGCACCCAGGCCCCCTCCCCGTTCCCAGCAGCTTATCTAGTCTGGAATCTTGTGTCTTGCTTTGCCATCTCCTGCCCTGTGCCGCCCCCTGCCACCCTCAGCCCCACACACTGTCCCCTAGAGCCGGCTTCTCTGGGGTTTTGGGTTAAAAGGCTGCCAAGATTGGTTTCTTGGTGCCTCTCTGGGCCAGGTCTGGAGCTCTGGCTGTGGGGGTGAGGCTGGGGTAGGTGCCAGCATCCTGGCTGAGGGATGGGTTGAGAGGCGGCAGTTCATGTGCAGGATGCTGCAGGCTGGATTAGCAGGCTAAGATTGGGATGGGTGGGAACTTTTGCTGCCAGAAAGAGCCTGGGTGCCCGAAACAGTGGAGACTATGGGATGGGAAGCAGGGATTTCATCCTGAACAATCAGCCCACCCAGTGGGCCCAGCATCGAAGCACTGGGGAGAGACTGGGTGGGTGAGACCAGCCAAGTGTGTGCGGCAGGTGTTCTGAGTCCTGGGGTAAGGTTTGCCACTTGTGGTCACCTAAAATGAAGTGCCCATCAAAGGCAAGACTTCAAAGGCCACCGGTACCAGAGAACAGAGTTAAGGGCAGGAGGAATTCAAGGGCTGTTTTAATGGCACCAGACAGCTTAAAGAAAGAAAATAGCGGCGAAAAATCCCTAGAGCCTTAGCCCAAGGCATGGACCCAAACTCAAGAACGTTCTATGGTCTGGAAAAAGAATCTCATCTCTTATCAAGGCAGGGCTGACATGACTGAACACCAGATGCCTACTTTGATCTGGTGGGTTACTGAGTTACAATATTAGTTGAATTCTCAACCTTTGCAGGGTTCTTACATAAATATCAGGAATTAATCCAGAAGAGGTGAGAGTTGAGAATCAGAATGAGGGTAGACAAGATGGTGCACTCAGAGACCCAGACTTCCAAGCCTTACAGAGTGTCCCATGCAGGCCAAGCTGGCCATTCTCCCCTCTTAAAGGGATTGTTCCAGCTCAAGTCAAGACTCCTTGCCTAAGGGTGTTCATTTGCAAGGTGGAAAACAACACTCCTCCTTGTGCCTCCAGGCTTGTGACTAAGTCAGATTCCAGCATGTTCCTGTTGACCAATTATAAAGTCAAACTTTGGAGGAGAAAGTTTACTTACCGACAGAATTGCAAGACTTTACTAACTTATCTTGGCAAAATCCTGGGCATACCACGTGTGGATGGTTTATCAGAAGGAATATCATTTTAGATCTGATGTCAGGAATTAATCCAGAAGAGGTGAGAATTGAGAATCAGAGTGAGGGCAAACAGGATGGTGCACTCAGAGACCCAGACTTCCAAGCCCTACAGAGTGTCCCATGCAGGCCAAGCTGGCCCTTCTCCCCTCTCTTAAAGGGGTTGTTCCAGCTCAAGTCAAGTCTCCTTGCCTGAAGGTGTTCATTTGCAAGGGGGAAAACCTTAGAAAGTTCCAGGGTTTGGGTCCCTGCCTTGAGGTAAGGATCTAGGGATTCTTCATGCTATTTTCTTTCTTTAGGCTGTCTGGTGCCATTAAAAACAGACATTTCAACTCACAGTTCTAGAATTCCTCCTGCCCTCAATTCTGTTCTATGGCACCAATGGCCTTAGTTTCTTGATGTCAGTGAGCCTGTCTGAGCTCTGGATTCAATATGCTGGATTCAGTACTCCCAGGAGCTGGGAGAGATTTCTCGATATAAGAAATTCAGGAGAAAGATGTCCTCCTATCCGAAACCCTGACCCTTAAGAGACCCCAGAAGTTACTCCCTTGTCCAAGACCTTATACATTATCCTTGAGGAGGGGAGTGCCAACCTCTTTGAACCCCCTCACCCCACCCAAAGGCTGTTCTCTGTGTATTAGGCATGCTGGTGGTAGTTGCCATTGTTAAATAAACCCCTTACATCAATGGAAAATAACTTGAGCCATTACAATGAAAAATGTTCAGACCCTCACCCCACTCAATATGTCATACCAGGCTGGGCACAGTGCATCACGCCTGTAATCCCAACACTTTGGGAGGCCGAAGTGGGAGGATCGCTTGAACCCAGGAGGTTGAGAGCAGCCTGGGCAATGTAAGGAGACCCCATCTCTACAAAAAAATCAAGTCATAAAAATTAGCCAGGCATGATGGCACGTGCTTGTAGTCCTAGATACTTGGGAGGTTGAGGCAGGAGGATCACCTGAACCCAGAAGGCTGAGGCTATAGTGAGCTGTGATTGAGCCACTGCACTCCAGCCTGGGTGACAGAGTGAGACTCTGTCTAAAAACAAAAAAAATTCAGAACCCGAGTCCCTTGACTGGAGTGGTCAGCCTTGAGGAAACACTATCTAATAATATAATTTAGTTCCTTAAAACTTCTCTTGTTCCTCTCCAAAAGGACCTATTTCAGAGTAACAGTGTACTGGCAAAGATCCTAGATCTCTTGAAAATTATTAGACACTAACCCTGAATTAATGCTAATTTCTAAAGACCCAGATTACCCAGAGATTTACCAATGAGAGTGGGGGTTTATAGGGATCAGATGCTGAATGGAATGTTGATCTGAGTCTGCTTCATGACAGACAGCAGTACTGTCAGTGGGTACTTCCCCAGGTTCCCAGTACAGAGTTAGAATAGATACTCTCCAGATTGGCAGATTTACTGCGTGGTTCCCTGACCCACAGAGCAAGTTCAGGCCAAGGGAAAGCTACTATAGGTTCCCAAATCACATCAAAATAGTAAGTCAAGAGCACTAATGCATATTAAGCAGCAGCACAAAGATTAACACGACTATGAAAGAAAGATGCAGGGGTTGTACTTCCAGTTAACTTTCTAGTTTGGCCAGTGTGTAAATTGGATGAGTCTTGAAAAATGAAAATGGATGATTATAATTAAGCAGGCAGTGATTCCAATTATAGTTCCACAATGTTCCAAATGCGGTCTCATGATTGGAACAAATTAATGTAGATTTGACACCCAGAAACTATTTTCCCTCCTATATCCTGATCACCAGAGAACATCAGAACTACTTTATTTTCTCATGGCAGGGACAGACAACAGCACACCTGCCATCTTGCCTCATGGCTGAGTCAACTCTCCAACTCTACACCATAAGTTAGTTCATGGGGACCTTGATCATTTCATCTTTTTATAGGGCATCACACTGGTCCAGTACACTGGTGATGTCATGCTGATAGGTCCTAGAGATCATAAAACAGCAGGTACCTTGAAATATGATTGTTTTCCAGAATGAGGGAGGAACAGCCTGTGAAAATACAGGGGCATCAGTGAAGTCTGGGCACATAGTGTCTTAGGAAATTCAGAATATTCCCTTCAAAATGAGGAATAAATGAACGAAGGTTATTGAACTTTGCATCCCTGACCACTAAGAGGCATATCACTGGGTGGGCTATTCTAGATTTTGGAGGCAACATATACCACATTTGTGTCTGCTACTTCACACTATTTCCTGAGCAATGGAAAGTTTCTTGTTTTGAATCGGGTCAGAGCTGGCTAAGACTCCAAGCCAAGTCCTTAGGATCCACTAGATTCAATGGTGCTTGAAGAGTCTGTAGCAGACTGCGATGCGGCACAGAGCCTTTGGCAAGGCAAGATAGGAGAACCGCAGTAAAGGCCCTTCATTTTTGGAGCAAGGCCATGCCTTCTTTGGCAAATAACTATTCGCCTTTGGAGAAACAGTTCCTGGCTCGCCCCTTGGCACCGTCAGAGGCTAAACATCTGACCATAGACTATGAGGTAACCATTTAATCCAAGCTACCGGCCATGTCGTCTGACCCACCTAGCCATTAAACTGAGCATGCGCAGCAATGCCCCTCTCTCAAGTGGAAATGGTATGAATGGGTCTGGCCCTGGGCACATCCTGAAAGCACAGGTACATTGCATGAGCAAGTGGCTCACTCTTCCAGCATGCTACGGCTTTCTCAGCCTACATTTGTGCTCATAGAAATGCCCTATAGCCAACTTATCAAAGAGAAAAAATTATCAGCCTGGTTTACAAATGACTCTGCATGGTATGCTGGGACCAGCTGGAAGCGAGACCTTGTGATGTTATAACCCCATTTGGAGTGTCCCTGAAGGACAGAGTAGGGAAATCCTCACACTGGGTAGTACTTTGAGTGGTATATTTTACTGCCTTGATCTGGAAGAGCAGAAGGCCTAAGTTCTGCAGTGATTCATTGTAAGGGGCTAATGATTTGGACAGATAGACAGGGACTTGGAAGATACAAGACTGAAGGATTGGTAAAAAGGAAGCTTGGAAGAGGCATGTGATTGGACTCT
Organism: Papio anubis; assembly: GCF_008728515.1. NCBI lineage: Eukaryota > Metazoa > Chordata > Mammalia > Primates > Cercopithecidae > Papio > Papio anubis. The sequence continues at coordinate 39,707,727 of NC_044976.1, forward strand.
TAGAATGGACTCAGCATCATACGCATACTTACATCCCATGGGAGCACTCACCAGAAGCTCCTAACGACCCTGGAAGGATCTTAATGAACAGATGGACAAGATGTGACCCGCTTTGTGGATGCCAATTAGCCTCTCTTCTCAGGCACCCCAGTATTTGCTCAATGGACTCAATAAACAAATTGGCCAAGGATGTCACCTGGTGGTGGATGGATTACATCAGACTCCTTTCTTCCTGGAAGGGGACTGGGATCTGTCCTCACTGGCATAACCACTTATTGTGGATTTGGATTTGCTTTCCCTGCCTGCCATAATCTGTGATTCTTCCAGCAGCATCATCTGCAGACTCACCAAATTCCTTCTACACTGTCAGGGTGTCCCCTACAACATTGCTTTGGGCCAAGAAATTTATTTTACACAGAGAGAAGTACATGCATGGACTGAAGTCAATTAGATCCATTGGTCATACCAGGTGCCCCATTGCCCAGAAACAGCTGGACCAATAGAACTACAGAATGACCTAATGACGAACCAATTCCAGAAGCAGACGGAAGAATAAAAACCACTGTGAAGCTGCAGTGCCATTTTACAGGATGCCATAGACACTCTTAACAAAGCCAGATCTGTGGCCAGGGGAGCCAAGAAGCAGAAGTAGGGTGGTGCCTCTCACAGTTCCACCCAATCACTCCTGAAACTTGGGACTTAGAAGGGCTAGTACCCAAGGAAGGAGCGCTTCTACCAGGGGATGTAAGTTGAATTCCAATTCAGCTTCCATTGAATTGAAAGTTGAGAATGCCAGCTGGCCATTTAAAACTCCTTATGTTGCTGAGTGAACAAGCAGAGAAGAGGAGTTATGACTTGGCTGGGGTTATTGACTTTGACTCCCAAGAGGAAATCAGCTTTCCCATGCTTAGTGGGAGCAGGGAGTAACAGTATGGAAACCGTTGTAATCTAAAAGTAACTGAAGACCTTTCTAGCTCTAGGTAGGTAGGCCCCACCTGGTCTCAGAGCCATAGGAATAACTGTTTAGGTGATCTGGCTGGGCAAAGGACCCTGCCTGGGAAAACAGAAAATTAATAAATGCCAACTATTATGTGATGACCAGTAGCAGAAAGAGATGTAGTATTTCCCTTCATTTTCTTTTTCCTACCTTGTCATGTTTAGGTTAATATATTTTAACCTAGTGCTTCTTAATATCTAATGTACATGCCAGTCATCTGGGGGATCCGTTAAAATGCAGATTCTGAATCAAGAGGTCTCAGTTGAGGCCTGAGATTCTGCATTTCTAAGTAGTCTTTCCTGACTTCTTTATAGAAAGTAGTCCTTCCCAAGCCACTCTTTCTATTTACCCTGCTTCTCCCACCTTCGTGACAGTGATCCTTCAGATTATTTATTCATTTATATATTTGCTCATTTATTGCCTGTCTCTTATACTACATGTAAATTGCATGGGGAAAGACACCTTGAATTTCTTCTTTATCTTCATATTCTCAGCACCTAGGACAGTGTGTGGCACATAGTAGGCACTCTGTAAATATTCGTGTAGGCCGGGCACGGTGGCTTCTGCCTGTAATCCCAGCACTTTGGAAGGCCAAAGAGGGCGGATCCCCTGAGGTCAAGAGTTTGAGATCAGCCTGGCCAACATGGTGAAACTCTGCCTCTACTAAAAATAAAAAAATTAGCCGGGCATGGTGGCGCACCCCTGTTATCCCAGCTACTCTGGAGGGCGAGGCAGGAGAATCGCGTAAACCCGGGAAGCGGAGGTTGCAGTGAGCCAAGATCGTGCCATCGCACTCCAGCCTGGGCAACAGAGCGAAGCTTCATCTCAAAATATATATGTGTGTGTGTGTGTATATATATATATGTAAACACTTGTGGAATGACTGAATGTGTATAACTCATGCAATCAGTTGTATTTCCATGTATGCCCAGAAACACCCACACACACACATAAGGGCAAACACACATGTGCAGGCATATATAAAATGTAATTAATTAGGAACATACGCACACAAAAATAATTGTAGAGATTCACATACACAAACACACAAACACGTGATGCACATGTGTATACACACACAGATACACAAACTCACATAAACATGTGCCTCTTCCAGGAAACTGATGCCCACATCAGAGTCGAGGTGCCACTGGCCACCAATATAGTGACTCGGGCTAGGCCCTTCTTTGCCACTTTCTGATCCCCCTCTAGCTGGTGAGAGTTTTCCTCACCCGGGCAGAGAAAGGGACCAGAATGTGGACCCCCTCCCTGACCTCCCCAGAAGCAGCCGTGCCGAGCTTCTCCCTCCACCTGTATTGGTGCCCCCGAAGGCAGTGTTGATGGCTCCTGTCCCCCAGTGCTGGCCAAGGGCAGCGTGGGTGTACCACAGGTCTCAGTCCACAGATGGGAAGCCTGAGGCCTTGCCCACCATCACCCAGAAAGGTGGAGGGAGCCCCAGAGTCTCAGAGGTGCTGAGTGGGACTGGTTCCCTCCATGACTCAGGGCCCCAGTGCCTGCTCCTGCGTGCCCCACCCAGGGCCCCCCTACTATACAAAGGGGTGGTGGCTGCTGCCCAGGCCCCAGTCTATTTTGTTTGCAATTATCTGGCCAGTAAGCCAGGAAACTGCAATGAGCAAGTTTTGGCAGACAGACCCATGTCTCTGCCCAAAGATTCCTGCTCCTGATAATCCCCCAGGAAACCCTGCTGCTTCGCTCCTCCTTGGAGCACCTCGGATCCCTGCTCTGAGTTCCCGAGCAGCTATAACCAGGCCTGACAGGTGTCCTCTATCTGTTGCTGGAGTCCTCTCTGAACCTGCCTAGAGGGGGGTCAGGGCTTCCTGGTACCCACAGGTGCAGGGAACTCATTGCCTTTCACAGGGGCCAGTTCCTTCAAATCATGGATGGGCCTGCTTTTATTAAGCAACTCCTCTTTCAGCTCCTTTTGCTCCGGGACCACCCTTCAGAATTCAGAGACAGAGCCTGTGTCTTCCCTGCATCTTCCAGTTCCCCTTGTGACCATCTCCATATCTTTCACTTTATCCAAGGAGGATATCTTTTATATATATATACATATGGGGTCTTACTCTGTCACCCAGGTTGGAGTACAGTGGCATGATCATGGCTCACTGCAGCCTCCACTTCCCAGGCTCGATGAATCCTCCTACCTCAGTCTCTCAAGTAGCTGGGACTATAGGTGCACACCACTATGCCTGGCTAATTTTTGTATTTTTTTGTAGAAACGAGGTCTCACTTTGTTGCCCAGGCTCGTCTCAAACTGCTAGGCTCAAGCAGTCCACCCATCTGGCTCCCAAAATGCTGGGATTACAGGTGTGAGCCACCGCACCCAGCCCAGGAAGACTTTTTTCAAGTTCCCATTATTCAGCTATTCAATCACTCACTCACAAGTGCTTGATGGGTCCCCACTATGTGCTCAGCACTGTGGGGTGAGCAAAAAAGATAGTGTGCTGGTGAACAACAACAAAATAGTGTGCTTTCCCCCACACGACACACATTCTCCTGAGAGAGGCAGGCCAAAGGGAATTTTAATAATTAATCACACCTACTACCTGCATGCTTCCTCAGGCTTCAGTTAAAGTAGGCATGATCATTCCTATTAAATATATAAGGAAATTGAGGCTCCAAGAAGTCAAAAAGCATGTGCAAGTTCACACAGCTGATACATGTCAGACCTGAGATTGGAATTTTCTCCTTTCAGTGGTCAACAGGTAAGAGCAGGAACCTGAGGTCAAGCAAGAAAGGCTCTTGGGAAGAGCCAATGAGAGGGTCAAGTGCTCTGCAAGTGTTACCAGAACCACCTGCCTCACTAGCTTGGGAGTATTGTTTACACACATCTTAAAATTTTCCAGGTACTTGCTCAAAAACCTACCTGCACACTTAAGGGATGTCCTATATCTCCTGATTGAAGCCATTGCCTGCCTTTGTCTGAATGAACCCAGGAGATTTCTCTGACCAGAGGAGAGACTCCTGCTCCCAATGCTGAGACTTGAGAAATTCTAGTTCTCATCAGCCTATTGGTGTTCCTGTTTCTATTGCTGCCACATGGGGTCGCTGCTGAAGACATGTTCTGCACAGCTTTGTGAACCCTTGTCTTCTTTTGCAGTGGAGCCTGTGCCCCTGTGATCTCTACAGGTTGGCTCCAAGGTTACAGCTTCCTTAGACTCACATCTGCACCATTGATGGCTGGCCCCCAAAGCAAATTACTGTGCCAGGCCCAGAAGGGCTTCTACCCTCAGCCATGTGGAAAACCAAAACCAGCCCTCTACTCACATCCCAGCCCCTGAGCTGGGCCAGTGCATCATTGCAGATCCTCCCTCCACTCGTGGAGGGCATGAAGGTATTTAGTGTCTTCTCTGGACAATATCTCAACCTATAGGAGAGAACACTGAACATGGAGGATTTTTGGTCACCATGCAGACTTGCCCACCAATGCCTCAAGACAGGCTCTGCAAACAAAGGGGGAGTGGGAGAAGCCTTTTCCAGGCCACAGTAAGTCCTGTCACATCCTTCCCCACAACCACAGGATCCTCCTGGCTCTGTCTGGAGAGCTAAGAGAGACACACTTTCCCCACATTGGTCAAGTGACACTTCCCTGAACAAGGAAGGTTTGTTCCAAGAGGCAGCTCTACTTATACTTCAACAGAGAAATAGCTGGCAGCTTCTCTCACCACTTGCCAACCTTAAATTAAACTCTTCTTTTCCAGGCACTCTGGTATAGAAGCATCTTCCTCTTTCATCCTCACAAACCACCCTGTGAAGAAGAAGCTGTTGTGAGGATTAGATGGAATGATGCATGATTTGTGCCAGGAAAAGAGTGGCTTCTTGAGGAATGATAGGTGCTCCTGCTGTCATTCTCTGGATGGAGTTTGGGTTCCCCCTCAGCACTGAAAACCCATCTTAGGCCCCTTTCTTAAAGACTGCTTGACAATTACTTTCTTGATTCAATGCAACTCCCTCCCTGGTGGGAGGATAAAACAGGCTCTTTAATGCTTCCCCAGGCAAGGCAGAGATTGCAGTGAACAGAGATTGCACCACCACACTCCAGCCTGGGCAACAGAGCAAGACCCTGTCTCAAACAAACAAGCAAACAAACAAACAAACAAACCATGCTTCCTCAGGCTTCAGTTAAAAGGCCTTTCCCCACTACTCCTCTACCATTGTGCTCACCCTGACCCCTCTGGATAGCACCACCAGGTCTGCCTGAGCATCTGGGAGAGGGAAAGTCTATGGGCAAGATGCATCTGGAGTGGGTAAAAGGGAAAGAGCAGAGCAGGCGCTCCATCTGGCAGACAGGTGGGCAGGTGGAGCCCCTGGGCCAGGCTGAGCAGAGGCCAGAGAGCTGAGCCCAGCTGGAGAAGGCGAGCAGGCAGTGCCCTGCCCACCTGGCTCCAAAGTCCTCATCCCTGCAAGATCCAAGCTGTGCTCGCAGCACTTCTCTGGATGGACTGCAAGTGGAGGCTGTGATCTGCCCTGCCATGGCATCACTGATGGGCAGTGCTACCCTCAGCTGGAGGGGGCTCATCAGGAACAAATGGCCTCCTGACAATAGGCCCTATGTTGGCATGGATGCCTCTGCCATTCCCCCTTCAAGACCCCCAAATTTGAGCTTTTCCAACCAAGGCGGGTGACCTCTGAGTCCAGGGGGTGAAGGAGCAGACGCCTCTTGGTTCTCTGAAAAAAGTCATTGGTGACAAGGGGTAGAGGGAAAGCACCAATTTGTTCTATGGCTTATCTAGGTCTGGTTGCCTTCACAGGCCACAGTGCCCTCTCTCCCAGAGGACCGTTGAAGTTCCTTCTGGCTGTGACATTCAGTGGCAAAATAACAATGACCAACATTTGGAGCACTCATCTAATTAAGTCCTCCTGAGCTAGTACAAGTGTTATCCCCACTTTATTAACAAGGAAACTGCAGGTTAGAAAGGAGAAGTAAGTTGCCCAAGGTCACCCAGCTGCTTGGTGGCAAAGTCTGGATTCAAATCGGAGGTTCTCCAACTGCAGAGTCCAGCACACTTAACTCTTCTGCTATGCCATCCGTGCCCTCTTTGGACAGTGTGGAGATTAGTCAGTGCCAGTCTAAGGCTGGTCTTTTGCTGATGAGAATGAATTCATCCTCTGTTCTGGTTTTGTGCTCTGTGGCTTTAAGAAAACTTTCTTCTCTTTCTGCTTTAGTTTCTGAAGAAACTGGCCAAGCTGGCTCCGAACCGGCAGCCAAGAGAACTCCGTGGAGTATGTCAAGCAGGCTCTTGCCTAAGAACACAGATGTGTGTGTGGAGGGGAGAGCCCAGGGAGTAATTAGGGCAATATCTCGAAGTGGGAGACATGCCTCCTCTTGGGGGAAGACAGTGAGCCCATCTGTCAACAAGCCCTCCTTGACTCCTTCTCTGGGCTGGGCACTGTGGGGGGTAGAGGGATGCAGGAGCACAGAGCTCCCTCCCAGGTCTGAATGCTCTGACTTGAAGACACCCCTTCTGCTCTCCTTCCCCAGAATCCCCAACCCCCACGCCCTGGAGCTCAAATCCTGTGAGGAGAGATAAGATTTATACACGTGAAAGTGAAGGAACAATGGGATGATTTGCGCCAAGTGTGTGGTCTATTGGCTCTTCAATAAGCATTTACTGAACCTTTTCAGAACCAGGACAGGGCTAGGCAAGGGAGACCCAGAGATGGAAGGGGCTGAGTCTCCCCTCTTAGCACAGGGCCAGATGGAGGACAGGCTTGTTAGCCAGTCAGGGCCAAAGAGAGGAAAGAAGCTTAGAAGCTTCATAGTAGCATGCAATAGGTGCCCAAGCGCTTGCTTAAATACTTATTATGGATTTTTAAATTTTTAATGTTCTTAAAAATAGAGATGGGGTCTACGCTATGTTGCCCTGGCTGGTCTCAAACTCCTGGGCTCAAGCGAGCCTCCTGCCTTAGCCTCTCAAGTAACTGGGACTATAGGCATGAGCCACTACACCCAGTTGGATTTCCTTATTTAATCCTCAAAATTCTATGAGGTGGGGGCCATTACTTCTCCCATTTTATGCATGAGGGAGCTGAGGGTTTGTAACTTGTCTAAGACCCTGCAGCTTGTAAGAGATGGAGGCAGGATATGAACCCAGGAAACATGGCTTTGAAGGCTAAGTCCTCGAGTGCTGGACTCTGGAGAGGGCACACCTCAGCCCAGGGGCTAAGGAAGGCAATTAGAAGAGAGGACATTCGGGCTGGTCTCAAGGAGGAGTTTGTCAAGGAGGGATGAGGGCCAGAGCCATCTGGGCAGGGAGTGTCTGGAGGCACGAAGCAAGGAGCATGTTTGGGGATGGGGCACTGCCAGAGGGGACGGGTGTTGATTGTGTGAGTAGTGGGGTGCTGAGACAGTCAGTGGGGCTGGATGAGGAAGGGCCTTCAGTGCTTTGTGACTTCGTTCTGGAGGATGCTTGAAGGGATGGTGGGTGGGTGCTCTGTCCATCCAGGGGAAGATGGCTGTGCGGTCAGGGACAGAGGTGTCGAGGAGGATATGGGCTTGGGCTGGCTGGAACATCCAAGAAACAGAGAGGAGGGGAAGTGGTGGGAGCAAAAGGGACAGGGGGGAGGTCCTCAGCCTGGATAGAGGGAGGCATGTGGAAAGGGTTAGGGCCAGGGAGCACTGGAAAAGTGGGTGGGGTCCAATCATGAGGCCCTTAAATTCCACTCTAAGAGTCTGCTCCTGGGCCGTCAGCATAGGCTGTATGGACAGGGGAAGCCTGGTCAGCTGGGGCTCTGAGGTGCTATAGGCCAGGGACAGTATGGTTGTAGAGTAGCAAGACAGACATGGCCCCTGGCCTTCATGGCATTTGCAGTCCAGGAGCCCAGACAGACGTGAATCAAGCAGCCTCAGGCACCCGTGGCTGACTGCAAACAACCTGGCAGCCGCTGGAAGACTCAGGGGCCCCAGGGGAGTGTGAGCTGGTAGGAAGTGCAGAAGCAACTCTAGGCTGGATCTCTTGGGGATGGGGAGGGGGGAAGGAAAAGCTTTCCAGGCAGAGGAACCAGCAAGCGCAAAGCCTCAGAGGCAGCAAGGAATGCAGGCATTGAAAGAAAAGCAAAAAGGCCAGGGAGGCGGAGAGCTAGGGCGAGGGAGATGTCGAAGATTTGGGGGTCTGACTGGAGAAGAGTTCAGAGATGGGGAAGAGTTTTAAGCAGGGAAATGACCAAAAGACCTGTGTTGTAGAAAGACCCCTGGTTGCTGTAAGGAGAATGGAATGAGGGGTAGGTATGACTTTGAGTGACCAGTTAGGCAGCTGCTGCAGACTCCCAGGAGCAGCTGGAGAGCCCCAGCTCAGGTCACAGTGATGGAGTCAGAAGCAGGTGGGTGGCCCACACAGTGCAGGTGCTTGGAAGATGGATTCAGCAGGACTTCGTGACTGGCTGATGAGGCGGATGAGATAGAATGAGGGGTGGACGGAGGGGCTATCTACAGAGATGGGGGAGGGGGTCTTGAGAGAAAGAATCATGAGATAGTTCTAGTCACGCTTGGATTGAGGTGCCTGAGAGATACCTGAGTGCAGGCAGCTGGGTGTCCAGGCCTGGGGCTCAGGAGGCGGGTGTGGGATGATCTAGGAGTCATGAGCTAGCGATGGAAAGTCAGCCATGGGGGAGGCTAGGGAGAGAACAAGGGAAGAGAAGAGGGCCCAGGACAGAACGTCAATGACTGTTGGAAGGAGGAGCCACCAAGGACACGGAGAAGTTGCTGGTGGAACAGAGCGGGGAATCCAGAAGGCCCTTGGAGGGTGTGGTCTGCAGGCGTGAGGAGGCCAAAAGTCCAGGCATGTTGATGACTATAAAATGCTGGTTGGATTTAGCCAAATGGAGGTCGGGGCCTTGAGCAGGAGCAGGTTGAGTGGAGGGTGGGGAGGGGCAGACACAGCCTCGTGGGAGGCGAAGCTGAGGAGATGGGACTTGGAGATAACTGGTTACTGCCAGGAACTGGGGCTGAAGGAGGAGGAAAGGAATGGGGCTGAGTTCAGTTGAAGAGGATAGAAGAGGCTTGATTTGTTTGCTTGTTGGTTTTTAGGGTGGGAGGAACTGGGCATGTTTAAGAAGAGGGAGCCAGTCAGGAGAGAGAGGTTCAGTGTCTTTTCCAGAATAGACCCTTGAGGCTAAGAACAACAACAAAAAATCCAGTAGAGCCCCGGGAGGAAAGGAATTTGGCTTTTTAGCTGAGTAGTGAAAAGGCAAGCCGGCAATTGCCCTTTGGCTCTGCCAGGGAAGGTCAGAGAAAGGCCTCCCCAGTGATGGAGAGGGGACGGAAGTGAGGGGGAGAAACAACAGTGGAGAGATAGACAAGCCTTGGCTGGAAGGAGGAGGGAGAAGCCCCCTCTGAAGGTACCTAGGGGTATTAAAAGGGGGAAGTTAACAGTGAGAACAAATAATAAAGATTATTCTATGTAGCCAAGTTTGCTCTTTGTGTACTCTGAGACGACCACACTTAAAGGCTGGTGTTTGAACTTGGCTTCTAACAGTGGCAGCTTGTGGGGGAAGAATTCTGGCTCGGGAGGCAGGAGATCAGGCTTCTGGTCTAGCTCTGCCGTTCACCGGCTCTGGAGCCCTGGGCCGCAGTGTCCCGTATTTCAGTTGGGCTGGAGGTGAGTGTTTCTAATACTTTCATGGCATTTTGTGAGTTGGCAACCTTGTTACACGGCTGGTGGCTTGGTGCTCCAGGAAGTGTGTTTGCCGCACGGGACTGCATGAAGTAATAATACTGTTGATAGTGATAATAACAGCTAAAGTGTACCGAGTGGCATCTCTGTGATCTGCACTGTGTCAAGAGGTTTGACTCCTGAGGAGGGATCATCCTCCCCATTTTACAGAAGGGAAAATTGAGGCACATCCCAACGTCACACTGCCAGGAAGTAGCAGGGTTGGGATTTCCTCTATGCCAAAGCTCCTCTGACTGGGGCAGACACACGGGCCACCTGACCTTGTCAGAAAGGCACCTACAGACTGTGCTCCCTGCCAAGCCAAATCAGGACTGGGATGAGCAGGCCAGGTTGGGAGGCTGTCCCACGACAGGGGGTCCCAGCGCTGGGGCAGAGTGGGAGCAGAGGGAATTGAAGTCACAGGTTAGATCATGGAGATGCTGAATGCCAAGTTGAAGGGTCTGAACGGGAGTATATGGAAGGTTTGGGGAGAAGGGTTGGCAAACCGATGGCAGGATCCACGCAAGACAGGTGGGACGATGCTGGAGTCCAGCAAAGAAGGAAGGCAAGCAATAAACCTGGAGGCAATTTGTGGATGAGTCTGCATGGGGGAAGAAGCAGAAGGACTGGCCCGAGGGAGGCATCGGCCTCTCCAAGTCTCCCACTTCCTTGGGAAGGGACAGAGAATCTGAGCAGGCCCACTTCTGAGCCTGTCAGAGAGTTGGGCTGGGACACCCCTGGGGGTGTTTGGCTCTGGGATTTTGTTGTGTGTTTACTAACTGCTCTCCTGCCTCTGGCTGCAGGGGTGAGCTTGCGAAAAGTCTAACCTGCAGCTGTCTTGGCCTCGCTGTGTCTGTCTCACCACTGTGTCTGTCTCACCGTTGCTGGAGGAGCCCAGTGGGTTACCTGGCCTCCCCTCCCTCTGCTGGGTCTCAGCTCCCTGCCACCTGCCCTGCAGGACCTGGGGCCACTTGGACCCCAGTGGAGGCTTGTCCCAGCCTCAGCCTCCGTGCAGCCCCTTCATGCCACATCTGTGTGTTCCCTGCCACCACCCTTCTGTACTGTGCCTCAAAGAGGCCCCAGACTCACCCCACATTTCCACTGATTTTCTTTCCAAGCAAGTTCCCATCTGTTATCCAATTTAATGCTCCTCCAACCTTGTGAGATCATCGGCTGAGCCATAAGCCCCTGAATCCAGGTCCCACAGCTGGTTGCAAAGCTGGAGCAGAGGCAGGGCTCCTCCTGGTTAAGTGCCATATTGGAAAAAGGTCTGAGTGACAGGACTCTGGATTCCAGTTCTGGCTCTGACATCATTCCTTGTGTGACTCTGAATAAGCTCTTGCTCTCCTGTGCAGAAAGGAGTGGGTGGACGAGGTGATACCGTCTTCCCACCTCTGAAAGCCTTGGAAAGATGGAGCCGAATCCTTTATTCAGCAAACATGCCTTGTCGCTTCCAGTGACGCCAGCCTGTGCTGGAACTGGAACCACTGTAGCAGGCCTGCCTTCTGGGTAGGGGTGACCCTAGCGAAAGGCCTGGTCCACACATGAAAGGGCTGGCCACAGTCAAAGGAGCAGCGTACAAAAGGCCTCTGAAGGCCGGGCACAGTGGCTCACACCTGTAATCCCAGCACTTTGGGAGGCCAAGGTGGGCAGATCACAAGGTCAAGAGATCAAGACCATCCTGGCCAACATGGTGAAACCCCATCTGTACTTAAAATACAAACAATTAGCTGAGTGTGGTGGCTGGGCCTGCAATCCCAGCTACTCAGGAGGCTGAGGCAGGAGAATCGCTTGAACCCAGGAGGTGGAGGTTGCAGTGAGCCAAGATCTGCACCACTGCACTCCAGCCTGGGGACACAGCGAGACTCCATCTCAGAAAAAAAAAAAAAACCAAAAGACCTCTGAAAATCATCACAGAGACTGCCAAGCCCCTATCATGGCCTCTTTCTGTCCCCCCCAATTCTCTCACACCCACCCTGTCCCCAACCTCTCTTTCACCCCCACCCCCACCATCACATAAAACCACTCTCCACCCCCAGCCTGGACGTGCTTCTGCTTACATGGTGCCATTACTATTGGCCAGAAACTCACTTAATCCTCCCTACAGCCACCCTATGCCACGGACATTATTATCCTCATTTTACAGACGAGGAACCAAGGCCTAGAGAAGCTAAGTGACTCATTCAGGTGTTCCCAGTAGGAAGTGGCAGTGCGGGGATGTGGTCCCAGAGCGCAGGGTCCCAGTGCCTGAGGTCAAATCTGAACTCTCCTGCTCACCAACTGTGGCCTTGAGTGTGGCCTTGAGCAGAGGCCCTCTCATCCTCTCTCAGTTTTAGCTTCCTTCCTTGTAGAACAGATCTCCCCATTTCTACCTTTGGGGAGGCTGTGAACAGACCTATGTCTGTCACCATCTGTGTGCTCTCAGCAAATCACTCACCCTCTCTGAACTTAGAGGCTTTGTCTAGAAATGGGGAAAGCAGCACCCGCTTCACAGGGTTGGTGTGGGGATTACAAGAGAGTATTGAGAAAGAGCTGGTGCTCAGTAACCCCGAATTTCTCTGAAGCTGCCTAATTGTAAAGCGAATCGGGCCCTGTGGTTGGACAGGCAGGTTGGTTCTGATTATCCACCATATTGTAAATATGGCTGCAGGGAACATCTTTTTGGCTCTCTTGGATTCGTTCCTATGGATAAAGTCCTGGGGATTGATTGCGACCCAGGTCAAAGGTCATGGACACTTACTCAAGTTGGCAGCTTTTTGTTATGAGCAGGATTCCGGAGTCGTATAGTCCTGCGGGTGAATCCCCACTGGCCTATTTCCTAGTCACTAGCCTTGGGCAAGTGACTCCACTTTGCTAAGCCTCCGGTTTCTTATCTGTAATAATATTACCTGTTTTAAGGGATTGTTGCCTGACATGAAGTACTATAAACCCTACCTTTTATTACAGTCCTGACTTGCTCTGATCACCCATCCTTAGTTAATCAATAGGGAAGCCGAGGTCGAGTGAGGGGAGTAGTCTTCTACCAAGGTCACAGTCTGTGTGCAGCTGGTAGCCCAGATCTATCTGGGGCTAGTTGCAGCATCTTCTTTGCAGACCCTGTCAGACTCAAGCCAGGGCTGGAATTGAAATGGTACAGAGGTTATGGTGGCCCAAGGCCTCATCCAGGTAGCAGAGGGAAAGTTCCAAATTGCTCTCCGTGTCCTAACCAATGCCTGGGTGAGCCCCACTGTTTTCTTTCTCACCTTGATGCTTTTGCATCTGTTGTTTCTGCTAGAATGTTCTCCCTGACCAACCCACTTTAAACTGCATGACCTTCTTACCCACTGGACTATGATGGGGCCCTGCCTTCATCTCTGTCTGTTGATTGAATAGAATGAACTTGGGGAATTTCAGAGCTGGTCTGGATCAGTTTCATGTTTTCTAATGGAGAAGTGGACGCCTTGCCCAAGGACGCATGGTCTATCCACGAATCCATTTCTTGTGTGCTTACTAAGTATTTGGGGTGGGTGCAGTGCACAGCCAGGAAAGGTCAAGGTATGGCAGAAGGAACACGTGTCTGGGGATCAAAATACTTCAAGTTTACTCTCTGTCGTTCCTTCGCTGGGACCTCGTGCTTGCTTTGGCTCCTATCTGGGCCTCGGTTCTCCCACCTCTAAAATGGAGGTGATAAGCTCACCCACCTCTTGAGGCTGGTGTGAGTAGGAGTCGGAGATGCTGTGCCAATGTTACACCCAAGTGTCATGTGGCAATGGCCCCAGCTGAGAGGGGGGCTCCCAGGACACAGACAGCAGGGTCAGGCCTGGAGTCAGGCAGGCCTGGGACCAAAGCCCGGATCCTTCACTTATAGCTGTGTGACCTTGACTGAGTCACTTCCCTCCTCTGAGCTCAGTTCCTCCTCTGTGAAGTCATCTCCTCAAAGAGGCCTTCCCTGGCCCACCTCCCGCCCTTCATTTCTTCCATACCTCTGACCACACCCACAGTTCTCTTGTTTGTTCCTTTTTTTGGTCTGTCTCTTCTCTCCAGAATATGCATTCCAGGAGAGCAGGGATATTTGTTTTGTTCCCCGACGTATCCCCAGGATCTGGCACAGGACTGGCAGGTAATAGGCACTCAATGATATTTGTTGAATGAGTGAATGGATGAATATGTGAATGCATGGGAGTTAGTACTTCCAACCTCCCAAGGGTGTTTAGAGAGGAAGGGCGAGATGCGTAAGGTGCCCGGCCCAACACGTAACAGGCTCGCTCAGTGAGGATGGAACTGCTGTTACCATCCTGAGGCAAAACTTCACAGCTGCCTCCCAGGAAACTGGGCCCAAGGTGCGGGGTGGGAGAGCACAGCAGCTCCCACAGTGTAGCTTCCATTTCCTGGCTGGGGCTGAGCCCTCTAATTGCTCCCATCTCCTTGGCAGCCTCAGCAGCTGTCTAATGAGTTTGCACCCGGCTGGCTCCTGGGCTTGGCCGCACAGCCCAGGCCTGCCTGCCCAACTGCAGGCAGACAAAGGCCCTCTGTCCCTGGGATCTGCTTCCTGCCCGCCCACTGTGTCCCTGACAAACCGAGGTCCCCAGCTGCCAAGCTCTGCTTCTGCAGTGAAGGAGCCCAAGATTCCCATGTGGGCCAGGGGCACAGAGCAGTGAAAAGGGCATTTATCCTGGAGGCTGGAGCCCTGGGTCCACATCCCTGCTCTTCTCCAGCTGAGAGGTGCTAGGGGAGGCCGTGGGATGTCATGCCCAAGAGCCTGACCGACAGGGTTGGAATCACGCCTCCACCACCTCTAGCTGTGTGACCTTGGGCAAGTCCCAGACTATTCTAATCCTCAGTTTCCTCATCCATCAAGCAGGGGTAGATTATAGGAGCTCACGGGTGTACAGCTCTCAGCATAGCTCTTGGCACATGGAAGAGCCACTATAATTATTGGGGACCCCGTTTGATCCAGGGTTCTTGGACTGCTCATCTATCAAATGACAGTTGCTCAACCTTGGCGCTATTGACATTGGGACTGGATGATTCTGTTGTAGGGGCTGTCCTGTGCATTCTAGGATGTTTAGTAGCATCCCTGGCCTCAGCCGACCCAGTTTCAAGGTTTCTGTTACACTCTGAAATTCCCTGGTTTGCTTTAGAAACCCCAGATTCTTCTCCATGGTCTGAATCATTGCAAAATAACTTGTAAATATTCCTTCCCTGTAAAATAATCTCCCTAGTCTAGGGTCCCCAAATGCCTCCGGCTGCTCACAGTGAGCACTGGACCTGGAGGATGATGACGGTGTCTTCAATGATGCAAGAGCTATAGCAGGACCCAACCCTGAGCATCCTGGAACCTCCCTGAAATGCTCCCCATGACACTTCTTTGGAGCCTCCCATCTTCCTCCTGGAATACACATGGCCACCAGCCCATTGTCTTTGTGCGCCACTCTGCTCTACATCCTGCTGCAGTCCCCATCTCAGACTCTGCCAACAGGACCCCTGTGCCCAGTATTCACTGCTTGTTCCCATCTCCCTAAACATCCTTTCCGACCACCCCATCTCCTGCAGTTGCTGAGCTCTCTTTGCACCTTTCATCCGCTGTGCCTTTGCCAATGCTGTCCCTTCTGCCCCTAGATCCTTCTCTCCACCCCTCTCCTCCCTCCAGGTCTAGCTCTGAGGTTGTCTCTTCCTGAGGTTCTCCCAGATTTCTACATCAGAACAGCTCTGCCTGCCCCGGGCACCGGAGCCAACCCTGAGCTCACCACTCCGCTGGAACACATGTCTGCCCAGCGTGGCATCCAGTTTATTTATGAGGCTGTCTGTCTGCCCCCAGTCTCAGGAGCCCCAGGGCAGGGCCCTGTCTGATTCATTGCCAGGCACAGGGTCTGGCCGGCATCAGGGAGCGTGTGTTGAGCAGTACCGGTGAGAGCTGTCTCTGGGAGGAGGCATCGCGGGGCTGGCTGGCATGGAGCACAGGCCTAGGGCTGCGGGGTGGCGGGGCCAGGCCAATGCCAGTGCTGCTGGAGAAGGCTGAGGGCCCTCCTTCCCAGGCTCCCTCACCATGCCCTCCCTCCTCCTTCCCTCAGTCACTGACTCATTCACTCAGCAACTTCTCTCGCTCATTCATGCATCTGTGTGCTCCTTCACAGACTCATTCACTAACAGGGGAGCTCATCCATTCATTCACTTTTACATTTGTTCATTCATTCATTCATTCATTCATTTCTTCACTTACTCCTCTATTCATCCAACAAACTTTCCTGAGTTCTGATATTACATCCCATCCTGCCCTCTATAGAAGCCCTGGAGACCCAGCGCTAAAGACCTTTTCTTCCAGAGTGGTGGTGATGGGGGGTACAGACGTATAAATGAACAACTGCAGTCAGGGTGAGAGGGACTATGATTGAGGAATACATGATGTGACAGCAGAGGAATCTACACAGGCTTCATGGAGGAGGTGGCATTGCATAGGGCCTTGGAGATTAAGAAGTCCCAAGCAAGGCCTGGAGAGGCTGGGCTCTGAGCTCCGGGATGGGGAGGGGGTGGTTTCTAGAAGACTTAGGGACTGCTTGGCTGGGTGCCTGGGAAGAGAGAGGGAGTGACGAGAGCTGTGTTCAGCCCTCATCCTCCATCCAGAAATACCGAGTGCACAAATACATATTCAGTGCCTGCTGTGTGCCCGAGAGGCTGGGGACACAAGAACAACACGGACAAAGCCCTGCCTTCAAAGAGCTTACATTTGAGTGTGGGGAGGCAGAAAACTGAGATAACTAATAAAGTATGTAATGTCAGATGGTGCTAAGTGCTTAAGAGCCGGAGAGGAGGGGATGGCTTGTTTAAGTAGCTTCTTCGTGGAGGGCCTCCTGACAAGGCAATGCTTATGAGCAATGCAGTGTCTGGTGAGCGTGTGCAAGGAGTTTCCTGCTGGGAATGGCTCCTGCTTGCCAATTCAGTATCATACCAGCAGCCGGCATTGTGCTGAGCAGGGAGCAGCTGTGCAAGCCATGTCAGTCCTGGCTGTGTTTTCCTCCGGGTCTCTGTCTGCTCAGTCCACTGGGCTGAGTCTTCATCTCCGAACCCTCATGCTCAGCACAGGGCCCGACCTGTCCTGGCCCCTGAGGACCAGGAAGCAACACAGGGGTCGAGATGGGACTGTAGCCCCTGAGCAGTTGCTGCCCATCCAGGCAGGTGTCAGGGTTGGATGGGGAGGCTCAGGGGGTCCAGAGGGTTCTGGGTGCCCTGGGGGATGGGGCATCTTGTAGTAGGAGTCCAGCCCTTCACCGGGGAGGGGGAGCATGGGGGAAACAGGGTAAAATAGTCAGCCCTGCTTTTCAGGCCTGGCCTTCCAGACCCATCCCTGCTCCCAGAGAGAGCAGAAGGGGCAGCCCTGAGGGCCCCCATTCTAGTCTCTCTGAAAGCGGATGTTCTGGAAGTGGGGCCTTTGAAGTACCCTCTGAGGATCACACTGAGGCTTTTTCTGCTCCTGGAACCAGCGGCTCTGGAGAGGGACAGAGTCCAGGGACCAAGCCTGGAACTAGGCCTGGGGAGGAAAGGGAGCTCGGCAGGGGTGAGCAGGTCCTGTGGAGTCCCTCTCTCCCTAGCCCTTAATGTCTTTCTTCCTCCCCGTCCCCAGCTCTGAGCCCAGCTTCTCCAGCTCTTCCCTGTGCGTGTGGGTCTGCCCTGGGCTTTCTCTTGGTTAGTGGCTGAGGCTCCTTCCACCCACTCTGGGGCTCCTGGGCTCACCTAGCCTGGGGGACTGTCAGAGACAGTCCTGCCTGCACTGCTTAGGACTAATCTGAGAATAGAATCCTGAAGCCATGGCCTTAGCGAGAGATGGGGACCCTGGGGCACAGCAGAATGCACAGGGGCTCTGGGGTCTGGGGTGTGACCTCTGGTCCCCAGTGCCTGCAGACCCCTCCAGAGATGCTAAGGGGCCTCAGCTCTGACCAAGGAGAGCACAGGGCACTGGAGGGGGTAGCACCTCTCCTGCAGGAGGAGTGTGAGCAGAGGTTGAAAATTTTTGAGGACACTCAGACTTCAGATGGGTGGGGTGCCTTCTGTCCCAGACTCCGGGACGGGAGAGGAGGAGGATCCAGGCCTTGGTCCCTAGAGCCACAGCTCTGCCTTAGCCCCCAGGAAACAACAATGAAGTCCTACAAATCCCCATGTGGCAAAGCTTTTGTTGAGGCTTTCCTGTGGCAGAGAACATTTACTCTTCTGGACCAGCTAGGATCAGGCCATTGTAAATTGTTGCAAATCTATGTCTACATTTTAAAGAAGTATTGTTGCTTCTTGAGTCATTTCTTTGTCTTGTAGCTAGACTTCCTGCAGAGCAAACGCTAAGGAACTCAGGATGTCTTGGATTACTTTTTAATCCTTAGGATTTTAAATTACAAATGTAATTAAAACTTACACTAAACATTCAAACATTTCAGTCATACACAACCTAGAAGGGGAAATCTCTACCCCTGCTCCCCCACAAATTCTCTTCCCCAGAGATGACCACTGTTAACAGCTTAGAAGTTTCCCCAGATTTCTGTCTGAATATTAGTGTTATGTGGATAATTGCTCTGACATAGCAATGCACATTTCCTCCCATAGTTCTTGTATGAGATTTTCCTCCTGTTCAGCCAGAAGCATCCATTTGCTTCAGAGAGGATTAAAATAGATAGACAGTGATATAAAGAGGACTAAAGAACAAGGCTTAGTTAAAAATAGGATTCAAAAGAGAATCTCGAAGTCCATATGAGACAAAAGTCTTGAAAGCTGGCTTTGTTGATTAACATTTTGTTTAGGACGCTTTGGCTGCAGGCAACAGTAAGTACAACACAAACTTGATAAACAATGAGATACCTTGACTCAGGTCCCCAGACTCCAGAGACAGACTGGGCTTCAGAGCTGGCTTCATCCAGTGACGCTGGCCCATCTCTCTAAAGTTCCCTTGGTGTACCTTGCTCTGTCTAATGGCTTAATCTGTGGGATGGCATCCCTCAGAATTACCACGTGGCTGCACAATACAATGATTCTGAGGAAGGGGGAGCATGTCTGTTCTTAAGAGCAAGAAAACGCTTTCCCCCAGGCTCCCAGCAACTCTCCCCTTGCATCATGGCTAGGGTCACATGCTCATTCCTGGGGCCAAGAGTGTGCCCTGCATTAGGGCTTAGGCCTGAGTTTCTGGACCAATCACCATGGCAGATGGGGTGGGATTTCATGGCACCAGTTAGAGCTACCCTGGAACTGAAGTTGGGGTCAGCTTTCCCTGAAGCTCATTGGTGATGTGAGGATGGGCTGGATTCCAGATTAAAAACTGGGGCATATTCAAGAAGAAGGAGAGGGAAATCAAAGAAGGTAGAGAATCAACGTCATCTACTGTAAGAGAGAGAAAACAGATTTCTCTGTTCCCAAAGCTTCCCTGTAGATATTCACAGCAAATCTTGGAGGACAGGACTTGGAATTTTACCCTAAGCCACAGGTAGAGAGAATTTAGGATGTGATGTAAGAGAAGTCCCTACCAGCTCAAGAGGAAGTAGGGAGTACTTCCACTTCTCAGAGGAGCCACCAAGGAGTTGGAAAAACAGATACAGATGAGGTAAAAGTGATGTAAAGCAGCTGCCTGAAGACCCAGTGCCCCATCCTTGCCTCTGAACCCCAGTTAGGGGAGGGATTGTGGGAAGATAGCCCAGATGGAGGCTTCTGCCCATTTCTACAACTTAGAACTCCGTAGGGTGCTGTCTGGAAGGATGCTTGGCCCATGCCCACAAGAGACTAGAAAGGGCAGCGTGGGGTGTGTAGCCATTTCCTGAGGGCTGCCGTGATGAATGACCAAGCCTTGGTGGTCTGAGACCCAGGCGTCGGCAGGGCTGTGCTCTCTTCGAAGGCTCTGGAGGACAGTCTGTTCCCTGCCTCTTCCAGCTCCCCTGGCTGTCCTGCGGCTGCATCATGACTCCAGTCTCTGCTGCCATCTTCGCATGGCCTTCTCCTCTATCTCTGAGTCGTCACCTCCTCTGTGCCAAGTCTCCCTCTGACTTTCTCTTCTAAGGGCACTTTTCATTGGATTTAGGGCTCACTTGGATAACCCAAAATGAGTTCCTCTTGAGAGCCTTCATTACATGGGCAGAGATCCTTTTTCCAAATCACATTCACCAGTTCTGGGAGTTAGGATGTGAACATATCTTTTTGTGGCCAACATTCAACCTCCTTGGGGTATTTAGGCAGAGAGAAGACCACAGATAGTGCCCCTAGACTAGCTTGTCTCCTGTGTGGTGTGGGAGGGATACCCCGAGGTCCAGTGTCTTGACAATGGGAGGACACAGAAGGCCACTGAGAGCTCTGGTGGGCTGCTTGTCTGTCAGGACCCTGGTGGGCGCACAATGACCCTGAAGTCCCAGCCAGATCACAAAGGATTTGCCCTTGTGGATCCTGATCAGGCCAGCTGTGCTGGAGCTCTCACTAGTCAGAACAGACCCCAGGTTCCACTTGCTGCACTGGTAACAGCAGCTAGGACAGCAACCAACAGGATGAGATGCTCCAACAGGAGGGTGACTTGAGGCCTGGAGGCCCTTGCCCTGATGCCATGAGGACACTGAAGTTTCCAGCTTACAGACCCCATCTTAGGAGCGGGACTCCTTGTGAGGGGGAAGCAGCTGTGATGGGAACTGAAGTTTACATCAACTGAATTCCGCAAAGAGAATGAGTTATCTTTCATAGATTAGTTATTTAAAAAAATTTTTTTTGAGACTGGGTTTTGCTCTGGCACCCAGGCTGACGTGCAGTGGTGTGACCTCGGCTCACTACAGCCTCAAGCTCCCGGGCTCAAGCGATCCTCCAGCCTCAGGCCCCTGAGTAGCTGGGACTATGGATCCAATGCATGCCACTATGCCTGGCTAAACTGCTTTTTTTTTTTTTTTTTTTTTTTTTTTCAGATGGAGTCTCGCTCTGTCGCTAGGCTGGAGTGCAGTGGCGTGGATCTCGGCTCACTGCAACCTCTGCTTCCTGGTTCAAGCAATTCTTCTGCTTCAGCCTCCCAAGTAGCTGGGACTACAGGCATGCGCCACCACATCTAGCTAATTTTTGTGTTTTTAGTAGAGACGGGGTTTCACCATGTTGGTCAGGATGGTCTCTATCTCTTGACCTCGTGATCCGCCTGCCTTGGCCTTACAGAGTGCTGGGATTACAGACAATAGCCACCATGCCCAGCCTTGTTTTTGCATATTTTGTAGAGACAGGCCTTGCTGTGTTGCCCAGGTTCGTCTTGGAGCTCCACTCCAAGGTGGAGCTCAAGCAATCCACCTGCCTCAGCCTCCCAAAGTGCTGGGATTGCAAATGTGAGCCACGGTGCCCAGCCTTCATGGGTAAGTTATTTTATTTTCCTTTTCTTCCAAATATACAAATAGTAAGTCTTCTGCAAATAATAGGGCCTCCAGATTTTACTTGCAAAAAGAGGCCCATGCTATACACATCATTCTGCAAACTGAATACACTTCATACATTACAGACATATTTCTATGACAGCATATTGCTACTTTATTTTTTAAAATCCACGTACTATAATTTGTTTAACCAGACCCTTATTATTGTTATTTTTTTAGAAGTGGGGTCTCACTCTCTTGCCCAGGCTGGAGTGCAGTGGCACAATCATAGTTTACTGCAGCCTAGGACTCCTGGACTCAAGCAATCCTTCCACCTCAGCCTCCTGCATAGCTAGGACTACCGGTGTGCACCTCCATGCTCAACTAATTAAAATAAGCTTTTTTTTTTTTTATTCATAGAGACGGGGTCTCACTATGTTGCCCAGGTAGTCTCCAACTCCTGGGCTTAAGCCATCCTTCTGCCTCATCTTCCCAAAGTGCTGAGATTACAGGCATGAGCTGTCACATCTAGCCAACCAAACCTTTATTTGATGAACATTAAGGTTATTTGTTGAATTTAATTGAATTAACAAGTGAATCAGTTAAACAATGTGCAACAATGCCTATTAATGCTGAGGTTGCAAAAATGAAATATTTCTTTCCCTCTCTTCTAAATCTATATATCTCTGACTCCACATTTCAGCAAGTGAAAAAGTAATTAAATGACCCCAGAATTGTTGGACAGAAAAATGCATCACAGCCCTCTCCACCTTCCAAAACACTCCAGAAAGTGAGGTTGAGGGTAGCTTGCCAAGACTTGGCCCTTCTGGTGTGAGTGACATTCTGGACTCTTGAACATAAACTGCTGGCAGCGTTAGCTCGCTTTGCATTAGCCAATTGTCACTTCTCAAAGAAGGGCAGCAGGATGTGGATCTTTGCCTCATTACAACATTCCAGTTGCAGTGGCCCTTTTAAAAGGAATTCCCTGCAATCTTGTATATCTCTGGGATATGAAGGTGCAGACAGGGCTTGGCTGTGTTCTCACCTACTGTTTCAATCAGCACCCTTTAGACTGCAAGTGACAGAAACTCTGATCAAACATAAACAGAGCAGGATATACACTGGCTTATGTAAACAAGAAGTCCAAGGACTTTCAGTCATGGGTGCATCTGGGTATTTAATTGATGTCATTACAACTCTTTCTTTCCATCTCTCATTTGTGCCTGCCTGTTTTTGACTTTTTTTTTTTTTTCTGGGCAGATTTTCTTCTTGTAATGTACGATGTCCACCAGCTGCTACAAACTCATCCTTACAGCTCACAATCTCAAGAGAAAAATTTCTAGAGGGCACTAGAAAAAGTCCCAGGGAAGACTCCTATTGGCCTGGCTTGGGCCATGTGTTTATCCTTGAGCCAATAACTGTGCCCAGGGGATGGGTGCTCCAATGGCCAGGCATGGCTCCCCTGCCTGGCTGTGTGGGAAGGCTGCTGCACTGAGCCACATACATGAACAGAGTAGGATTTTTGTTTGTTTGTTTGTTTTCGTTTTTGTTTTTTTAGGCAGGGTCTCACTCTGTCACCCATGCTGGAGTGCAGTGGTGGGATCACAGCTCACTGCAGCCTCAATCTCCAGGGCTCAGGGGATCCTTCTGCCTCAACCTCCCAAGTAGCTGGGACCACAGGCCTGTACCACCATGCCCAGCTATTTTATTTTTTATTTGTAGAGATGGGGGTATCCCTGTGTTGCCCAGGCTGGTCTCGAGCTCCTGGATTCAAGTAATCCTTCTGCCTTGGCCTCCCAAAGTGTTGGGATTACAGGCATGAGCCACCACAACTGGCCCAGAGCAGGATTAATGGGGGAGGGAGACATGGCTTGTCAAAGAAACCAGGTGACCACTGTGCCCATCCTCCATCAGGTTCCATTAGGACCACACCTCTGTTTATGGAGAAGATGCTTGTTGTTTGGATATAGAGTTGGGTATGGCTTGGCTCCAAACCCAAAGCTATCCAGAGTAGTTGGACCCTGCTCAGACCTGTCTTAAGTTCCCACTTCCCAATCTCCCTCAGGCCAAAACAGTGGTGGTAGTGGGGGTGAAGGTGGCCCCTCCAAGCCCACACTCCTGAGTCCAGCTGTTCCTCCACCCTCAGCCTTCCCTGTGCAGCCTCTGCAGATAGCACCAACAGAGGTAACTTCCTAACCTGCTAGAAGACCCCAGAGGAGAAGCACAGTCTGAATTCAGGAGGCTGAGGTTGGACACCAAGTGGCTGCTTTTTGGTGTTTTAGGATACCCTCTACCTTGGCTCAGTCCTTTATACAAGCCCAACCCTTGAGGTCAGCCCCTGACCCCCCTGACATCTAGGCTGTGGTCTGGCCTCTGAGGGAGACAGGAGCATCTGCCACCATTCGCCCTCGGGCCTGGGCAGGGGCCTAGTTTGGGTCATCTGCTGGGGAGATATCTGTGTCTCCTGGGTGCAGAAGACCTTCTTGGACTTGGGGGTGCTTGCTGTATCAGGAGCTGAAGTGGGGACAGTCAGAGGCAGGGGAGCAGGAGGGTGTCCCGGGAAGACAACGTTCTGGGATGGTCTTAGGTATAGGCCAGCTTGGGCTTCTGAGCAGCTAGGTACATAGATGGGGAACCCTCTCCAGAGCCTATCAAGAGACCCCCTCCCCATCTGATCTTCACGATGGGGCTCTGCTGACTCCCACCTGATCTCCAATCTTTCCCCTTCCCTACGTAGCTGCAGGCTGGACACAGTGCTTCCTCCATCCGGGCCTTTGTCATGCTCTTCCCCTGCTGCAGTGCTGTCAGCTGCCTGGCCCATCAATATTCACTCTTCAAAGTCTAGCTCCACTGGATAAGCCACTTCATGACAGTCAGAATCTGATGTTGAATAGTGAAGACACCGTAGCACTGTGCTCCTTCCAACTGCCAGGACCTGCAGCGCTGGGCCCGAGGGTGTCTGGGGAGGCTGTACTGTGGCAAGGGCCTAGGAGTTAACACCTCTCTCCCCAGACCATGCACAGATACCTTGAAACTGACCTCAATCCATGAGCAACAGGAACTGGTGCATGATAATCCAGCTCCCATAATCATGGGTCGGAGAGCTCTAAGGTGTGTGGTTTGCAGTTTCCCAGAGGCTCCCTGTGGGATTAAGCTCCAGATGGCCAAGGTGACCACTTGCTTGTTAACACACTGGCCTCCTCCTTTTCCTTGTTTCACTTCCTCATTTCCCTCTAGGTTTCCCTAGGATCACCAGCTGTCATGGACTGATTTATGTCTCTCCAAATTCATATGTTGAAGCTTTAACCTCCCATGTGATTGTGTTTGGAGATAATTACTTTAGGGAAGCAATGAAGGTTAAATGAGGTCATAAGTGGGAGCTTAATCCAATGGGACTGGGGTCCCTACAAGAAGAGGAAGACACTAGAGCTCTCTGCCTCCACACACAGAGAAAAGAGGCTGTATGAGGACACAAGAGAAGGTAACAGCTGTCTACAAACCAAGAAGAGAAGCCTCTCCAGAAAATGAACCCCGCTGGAACTTGATCTTGGACTTTCCAGCCTCCAGAACTGGGAGAAAATAAAGTTCTGTGTGTAAGACCCCCAGTCCGTGGTATTTTGTTATGGCAGCCCTAGCAGACTAATAACACTTGCCCATTAAACTACTCGTTCTCCGATTGTTGTCTCAGGGTCTGCTCCTAGGGAACCTGCACTAAGACAGATGCTCTGCTTCTTTAGGCCCCAGGGAAATGCAAATGAAAACCACACGTGATGCCATGTCACATGTACTAGGATAACCGGAAGGAAATCTGACCACATTGGATGCTGGTGAACTTGGGAAGCTGTCATGTACAGCTGATGGAGGTATGAGTCGGCAAACCACTTTGGAAAACTGTTTGTCAGTATGAAATAAAGCTAAAGCTACGTAAACTCTATGACCTAGCAACTTCGCTAATAGGTATACCTCAGCAGAAATACATACAGATGTTCACCAAACGACAGGTGCAAAAATATTCAAAGTAGCACTCTTTGGGGTAACTCCAAATTGGAAGCGGCCCAACTTCCATCAGCAGAATAGATCAACAAATTGTGGTATAGTCACACGATGAAATACTATATAACAATGAAAAAGGAGAAACTTCTGCTACCTGCTAGGACACAGATTAATCTCAGAAATACAGTGTTATGCAAAAGAAGCCAGATGCAAATGAGTGCACACCGGAAGACTCAATTTATGTAAAGTGCAAAAGCGTAAGATTCATACAAAAGAGGGTACAAAACATTAACGTACAGCCCAGTGAAATTTCACAGGCTGAAAACACCCACGTAGCTTGCATCTAGGACAAGAAACAGGGTATAGTCACAACTCCAGAAGGCCCTCCTGCCCTCCTTTCCTGTCACTGACTCCTCAGGGACATCACTGTCCTGACTTCTAACACCGTAGATTAGTTTTGCCTGTATTAAAATGGTATAGAAGGGGAATAGTATGGTATGTGCTATTTCGTTTTCTACTTCTCATTTGAGAGATCATCCACATGGTATTCTGCAGTTGTAGTTTAATTTATTTCGTCATTCTACTATTGCTGGGCTTTTGAGTCATTTCCATTTGGGCTACCATAAATCATGCTACTATGAACATTCTAGTACACATTGTTTTGGTGAACATGTCTAGGCATTTCTTTTCAGTATATATCTATAAGTGAAATAGCTGGTCCATTGTTGGCTTTGATTTCATTTTTCACCTACCCTTCTTTCCATCCCCACCCTTTTTGCTTTCCTGGTCCCCACTTAGGGGAATCAAGGAGGTCTCTGATTCCCCTTCCAGGTTGAAGTCAGAGGGCCTCAGTTTCCCCCTCTGGCTAAGGCATGCCTGCTTACTCCAGGTGCTGTGAGGCTCCAGGACCTTCCTGAGGTAGCAGGATCAGCTTGTAGTCTCTTTGACGTCGTGGTCCAGTTCCTGACATACCTGAGGCCAAAGGTGTCCCAGAGCAGGGCTGATAACGGCAGGTGCAGCCCCAGCTGCTCCATGGGCTAGGTGCAGGGAGAAGGGCAGGGGGTGAGCCTCGGGTCAGGGCCAGGCCAGGCAGGGGAAAGGCTGGAATGAACAGGCCTTGAGCCAGGCTAGGTGGTGGCTGGGGCTGAGAGGCCCAGGGTTTCCTGGGTGGGAGCTGGATGGGTCTGGGAACTCTGTATCTACCCAAGCACAGCCTGGCTTCCTCAGTGCCTGCCTGCTCTTCTCTGGGCCTTCTTCTGTCAGTTGGGAATCAGAGTTGCTTCCTTGCCTGAGTGAGGATTAAAGGAGATTGTAGATGCTTACTTGGGGTTAGCAAGGCACTGCCTGTCCAGTTCACCACCAAGGAAGCTGAAGCTCAGAGAGGTCAAGGGGCTCCTCTGAGTTACACAGAATTTGAACCCAAGTCCATCTGGCTGTGGTCTAAAGACTGCAGTCTTCTAACTTCCTGAGGCTGCCTTGGGGCTGACGTAGTGTGATTTGTCTAGTGACATACTTTAAGGAAAGTCAACTCCCAAAGTCAAGCTGTGTCTTTCCCAATGCTCGAGTTTCCACCATGAAAGCTTCATTCCTCTGGGTTAATGAATGCCCTCTTCCAAAAGCATATAGGGATGAGGGGCAAGATCTCTCATCCAAGTACCAACCAGGCTGGACCCTGCTTAGCTTCCGAGAATGGATGAGGTCAGGCATGTTCAGGGGGATATGGTGGTAGATGTGGGGTAAGATCTAATGTGGCATGTGCAGATGACTCTGGTGGAACTGAGGAAAGTGAGCTCTTGAAGAGGTGCTGAGATCACTTCATTCACTTTCTCATCCCAGCCTAGGCCCTGTACCCAGAGAAGGGCACTGAGTTGCTCATACTCACATCCAAGGTCTTACCCCAGGCAGTCTCCCTGCACTCCCTGGAGGGACCCAGGCCAAAGGGGGCTGAGCCAGAGAGGGCTTGCTGAAACCCGGGATTTTTCAGGTGGGGTCCACCCAGGACCTACAGGGCGTAGGTGCCTGGGGCGCCCTTCTGGAGAAAGGAGGGAGGCCTAGGTGCGGTCTCGAGCCTGAGATAAGCCCTGCCTCCCATTGGCTGCCTGGCTCATGCCCACAGCTCATGCCCATGCCCTCTCTCCCTTGCAGCACCACACCCCAAGCTGACTCTCTGCGCAGCCCGGGGCTGCAGCTGGGCTGGCCTCCCGCCTGCCAGCACTCCTCAGGATTGCTCCGGACCTCCACTGAGGTGCTTCAGACCCTAACCAAGTCCCATGTCCTCTCTGAGACGGGGCCCTTTTGGACCAAGGTTTTCTTGGCTGCTCAGGCACACATAGTCTCTGCACCTGCTGCTGCTCTGTATTGGGTTGGGGTCCCTGGAAACAGACCAGAACTAGGGTTTGAGGGCAAGGAGTTCATTTGAGAGGTGATTCCAGGAAGCCACGAGGGATGTGGGAAGTGAGACAGGGAAAGAAGCCAGTACAGGCAAGTTCATGAGCAGCTGGCAGGCAACTGGGGCCCTGCCCTCTTGGGACGTCTGGGAGACAGGAGACAGTGCAGAGCAAGGCTCAGAGCTGTCCATTCTGGGGAGGGAGGAAGCTGGGGCATTTATCCACCAACCCAGATCATTTATCCATCACCAAGGGCAGTTCTTGAGCCCACGAACTCTGACCTCTGAGAGCTTTCAGCAGTCCCTAGGGCAGAATCACAGATACCTGCTTAGTGCCAAGGGGATGTGGGTGAGGCTCCGTAAAGGAGAGGGAGAGCCTGCAGCAGAGAGAACCTGAAGAAGGCCTCGGAGAGCTTGAATCTCAGGCAGCTGCTGACTCATCTTCTCTGAGGGTCAGTTTCTAGAAAATGGGAGTGAAATACTGCTTTCCTGCAGGTGTCAGGTGAGAACCAAAAGCGATAAGGCCTGTAAACAGCCTGGGTGCTGCCTGCACGGGAGGAAGTTGATAAATGATACTCTGTCTGCCCTCCTCCGGGGCAAGGGCCAGGCTGACTCACCCGGTCTGGGAGCACCCAGTGACCTGCTGTTTGTACCAAACATTGCCGCCCACAGAGCCCTCACCCTCCCTTCTTTTCCCTCTTTATCTTTCATTTTAAAAAATCGAATAGTGACTGCTATCTCAGGCTTGCCAGGCTGGAGTGGGCTGTGGAGACCCAGGAGTGCCCTGAGCCTGTCCTTGCCCTCGAGAGTTCACAGTCCAGTTGGGAAGTTAGACGAGTATGTGGCCAGCTGGTGACATGGGCGTGGGCTTGACAGGTGAGTAGATGTGTGGTAGGGGCAAGGAGGCAGTGAAGGCAGGGGCGGGGTGGGTAGAGATGGTTCTGGGGACAGAGGGAGGTGAGCAGAGGAAGGTGGGCAGATGGTGGCACTTGTGGTTTGAGCCCCCGTGCAACAGAAATCCCAGATACTACAGGTGAGGCAGCAGCCAAGCCTGGCCCAGTTGCTACCAGAGCAGGGCTGGCCTGCGGCCTCCTGATTCCCAGCCAGGTTTGCCTGATACATCCCTCTCCCACCCTCCCTTGAGCCACGGCAGGTGAGGTTGGAGCTGGGGGCTGGGCAGCCCAGGAAACTGAGGCCGGGCTTTCTGCCCTGGCTCCCCCCTCCTCTTCCCTGCCTAACCCCTGCATAAGCCTATCCAGCATGGTTCTCCCAGACGCCCTGGAGATTGGGGTGGGAAATCCTCCACTTTTATGCTTTTTATTCAAATGCCATCTGAATCTTGCCTCTATGATACAGAGATGTTTGTTTTTAAAATAAATAACAGTTATAATGACTTACTAATTACTAAAATATTTAATCTACATGTAAATAAAACAAGACTTCAGAATTTATACAGTGGTGTTGTTCCTCAGGGTGAGTAGAGGTCCAGGCCAGGGGCAGATGGGGGCCAGAGGAGCTGTCCTGTCTCACAGACCCTGAGGTGGCCTCTCGGTGGCGTCCCTCACTCACCTATGCAAATGCATGCTTGTGTGTTGTGTGTATTCACATCTGCTGAGAGTCACGGGGCAGTATTGCCATACATAGTTAGGTCCACACGTGTGCTCAAGCACCTCTGGATCCAAGTGCTTGGGTGCACGCCCCAATGCACACCCCAATCTACACTTATATGTACATCACGCATGTGCCCTTACACATACTCAGACACCCTCCCTGGTGTGTGTGTTCATGTCACTCACGTGCACCCACACACTGGCAATCATAGCCTTTCATGCACATCCCACAGGTGCGCATGCATCCTCATCCATGCACACACATCTGTGCAGCCACAATCAGGCAAAGACGTGCACATTGATGACACTCACATGTACATGTCAATACGGACACTCATATACATACAACAGGAGCATACACATATGTGGGTTGTGCATGAGTACCCATCACATGAGACACAAACCCACATGCCTGTAGACATGCAAAAAGATCCCCAGCTGCACGTACAGGAACTCATTTACACACAGGCCACTCCTATGTGCAAGTGTGCTCACACATGAATGGCTCGTATGGGCACACATACAATCTCATATTAGCCAGTTGGGACACCAGCTTGCAAAGTGGTAGGGAAGGAGCTTCAGATTTCAAGCCCTGAGGGGCAAGGGTGTACTCACTTCCTTTGCCCTCTCTGCCCCTCCCCTGCCCTCTTCTGCCACCTCCCAGGAGGAGCCCTCCTCCCACTCTGAGAGTAATTATTGTGTGTGGCATGTGAGGAGCCTTTAGAGTGACAGATTCTGCACCTACTCCCTAGAAAGAATGTCCCCAGTCTTGCAGCTGAGGTGGGAACTTGGAGCCCAGAGGGGACAGGGGCCTGCCTGGGTCTACACAGCAAGGCCTAGGCAGAGGCGAGACTGAATTCCAGCCTTCTGCAACAAGCCAGTTTGGACCACAGGCTGAGAGGCAACCAGGACATTCCATGCTCCCTGCCTTCAAAACCCCTGCAGGCTCAGATGCCTACAGTCCCCTCATTGCACATGCTTTCAGATGAAGATGTTGTCCCCAAAAGGCCCCTGTTAAAAGGCATGTTTATAATGAGAGGTGGGATCATCTGAGAAGGATGACAGGCCAGTCCCTCCTCCACGCTCAAGCTGCCCTGGAGGGAAGGGCTGAGAGATGGATGGACTGAGCGCTAACAGCCACAGAGGGACAGGCCTGCAGCCAAGCAGATCCTAGATACCAGCGCTGGAAGACTAGAGGGATAGTGGGATCCTCTGTACCCACTCAGGATGGAATGGACCTCACGCCCCTCACTCCCTCCAACCAGAATCCAACCAGGTTCATCTTTTACACATCAGATTCCATGTTAATAAATGCTTTCCTCCTTAGATCAACACATAAGAGATTGATAAAACCCAGTGCCGGAAAGGCTGAAAGGAAATGGGCATTTAGGTCCAAGTGGCGATAGGAGTGCAAACGAGAGCCCCATTTTTGGCAGGATATTTAATATGTGGTGTCCTCTGACCCAGTGATTTACCTCTAACAATCTGTCCTTTCTGGACAAAGATGTATAAACAAGTGTTTACCGCAGCATGTTTGTAAAAACAGTAAATGAAGTCCATCCAAATGGCATCAGTAGGCAAATAGTTAAACAAACAACAGTTTGTGTGTGCTGTGGCCCACCATCGAGCTATTGAAACAAATGCTGAGATGCAGCCGTATGTACTGGGCCAGAACGAGTTCTGTGGTGTGAAGAAAGCAGGTCGCAGAAGCGTAAGATTTACGTTTCCATTTATTATTTTAAAACACCTCTAAAAAGTTAGATATAAAATACATATCTGAATCCATAGAGAAGGGCCACATGTTCCACTTTTGGGCTGACAAGGAAGGGAGACTTTCTTTCTTTTTTGCTGAGACTGAGTTTCACTCTCATTGCCCAGGTTGGAGTGCAGTGGCGCAATCTGGGCTCACTGCAACCTCCGCCTCCTGAGTTCAAGCGATTCCCCGCCTCAGCCTCCTGAGTAGCTGGGACTACAGGCATGTGCCACTACGCCCGGCTAATTTTTTTTTTTTTGTATTTTTAGTTTCACTATGTTGGCCAGGCTGGTCTCGAACTCCTGACCTCGTGATCCGCCCGTCTTGGCCTCCCAAAGTGCTGGGATTACAAGAGTGAGCTGCTGCGCCCAGCTGAGACTTTCTTTTTCACCGAGATATTCCTATATTCTTTGCATAATTTTAGCAGCAGCTTTTGTTCATATACTATATTGCCTTTATAATTAAATAGAAAGTATTAAGCTTTCTCATCCCATTATTTAATTGGTGGAGGCCCAGAGGAGGCAGAGACCTGCCCAAGATCATGCTTTGGGTTGTGCTGACTAGGACTGCAGCTCAGACCTTGACCTCACCCAAAGATCTTCCTCTGCTGTCTGGTGGCAGGGCGTTGGGGCCCAGGAAGGAGCAGCCACGGCTTCCTAGGTAGGAATTGGTGGAGGGATGAGGTCTGGGATGCAGGTCAATGATGCTCAGTGGAGGCAGCAGGCCCACCTGGGTGTGAACGGATGTCTCCTTCCTAAGAGAATCACCTATGTGCTGAGACAGCAATTCTTTATCACTTGTCCTGACATCCTTGTCCTGGCTTAGGGTCCTGCCTGGCAGCCTCTGGCTCTGCCACTTGTAGAAATGCTGTGAAGGAGTGCCACACTTTGCTAAGTGCCAACCGAGTACCTCCTTTTGTGCTGACCTCCATACGCTGTGTTACTTTGACTGAGGAGGCAGTATGGTACAGTGGTTAAGGCCATAATCTCCAGAGCCAGACTCCTGGGGCAAATCTCACCACTGCTACTCACTAGCTAACTGACCTTGGTGAGTTACTTAACCTCTCCAGATCTCAGTCTTTTGTCTATAGGACACTAATAGAACCTCCTATAGGGTCATTGAGGTTTCAAGTAGAAAGAACCTAGATGTCTATTAATGGGTGAATGAATAAACTATGATCTAGTGCTAAAATGAAATATTATTCAGTCATAAAAAGGAATGGAGTACTGATACATGCTACAACATGGATAAACCTTGAAAGTGTTATGGTATGTGAGAGACAGGCACAAAAGGCCACATCTGGTATGATTTCATTTATATGAAATGTCCAGAATCGGCGAATTTATAGAGGTAGAAGTAGATTAGTGGTTGCCTAGGGCTTGGGAGTGGGGTAGTAGGAGTGACTGCTAAGGGGTAAGGGATTTCCTTTTGGGGTGGTGAAAATGTTCTGGAATGAGACAGTGGTGATCCTTGTATAACTTTGTGAATACAATAAATCCACACTTAATGTTGTTGATAGGTTCTTGGAAATGGTGACTTTAGTGGAAAAGAAATGTAGAATAGATCCTCAAATAACGTTCCCTTCAATGGAGTTTTGTCGTTACATTGATGAGAAAAACGTTTCGCTTAACGTCACAGTTCCTAAGAACCTATCAACGATGTTAAGTGAGGATTCAAATCGACTGAATTGTGTGCCTTAAAAGGGTGAATGTTATAGTGTATAAATTATATCTCAATTTTAAAATGTAGCCAAACAATAAATAGGGAATAAATAGAAAAATTTATGTACAAGTGTACCACACAGTGTTATTTTATTGGTGGTGTAGGGGAGGAAAAAAAATTATTTCCGATATCCTTTTATAGGCTGTGACTGTGGCTTGCAAATTAAACTGACAAAAGACTAATGAACAGGAGAAAAGGCGTAGAAATTTTATTTGATGTTCCTACTTTAATTGTGATGTGCATGAAAACATTGATTGCATTCATAGAAAAGAAGTGAAGACCCTTTGTTAAAATAGTATATAAGCCCCCTACCATTTT
Source organism: Papio anubis (assembly GCF_008728515.1). NCBI lineage: Eukaryota > Metazoa > Chordata > Mammalia > Primates > Cercopithecidae > Papio > Papio anubis. The sequence continues at coordinate 39,740,490 of NC_044976.1, forward strand.
AACAAAGGATGATACATTTGTGGAGAAATGACAAGATAAAGGAAAAGGACTTTGGGTTCCTAGGGGTGGCAAATTGTGGGAAGATAAATATGTGGGGAAATTAATGGAAGATCAGGGTGATTTCAGTAAGACTGGTTTGTGCAGACTCATCTTCTTGCTGACTTTTTATCTTCAGTGCTAACTAACTGTTGTTCTCTTCCTGGTATAAGAGAGGGAAGGAGAAGAATCTTCATAAAGGAAAATTTATGTCCTGCTTTTAGGCAGATGTGGGAGGGCAAAGAGCTCTTTCTACACATGCAGTTTCTTAATTGCCTTTAGCTCAAAACAATCCTTATGGAAAAGTGGCATATTTGGGGTGGGACGTTCTGATCTTCTTCAGTGGGAAATTGGACAAACTGAAATATACACCTACGGGGTAATGAATGCCCACATATGGTACATTATGAGGCAGCTTTACCACGATGCATTATGTAGCCATGAATAAAATTTTGATTTTGGAAATTAAAAAAAATTAAATTAAGTACTTAGGACAGTATTTGACATCTACTAAGTGCCTTTAGTGTTGGCTGTTATTAATGAACTCTAGGACAACCCTGTAACCTTGGGCTCCTCATCCCCATATGGCAGATGAAGAAACTGAGGCTTGGAGAGGCAGCATGACATAGACGTGCTGCCCCTCCTTCTGGTCTGCTGTCAGGGAAGGGCAGGGTCTTGGCATCAGGCCTTTCTGGAGCCCGCCCAGGCTCTGCCACTTTCTAGTGGCAAGGTCTTGGTCCAGCACCTTCCTGCACTACTCTGAGCCTATGCTGGCCTCAGTGTCCTGCCTGTGGAGGGAGTCACAGCGTTGTGTAAGGATTAGCATGTGCAGATTAGCCTGAGACTCCTTGGGTAATGTTGGTACTGTGCTTCTGTGACAGGCCCCAGGCAGTGGAACTGGGACCAAATAGGTAGAGACTCCAGAGACAGGATCACTTCCCACAGCCTGCCTCACTTGGAGGTAGTGAGCCAGACATCCCTCAGGGTGACCTGCAGGCCAGGGAAGGAAACTTCAGGAGGAGGCAATTCAAGCAGAAGCCAGGGGCACGGCCTTTCCCCCTCCAGCCAGTGTCCCCAGGCCCTTTTTAAGCCAACTGTCCTTGAGAAAGACACTCCACCTCCCCAGGGCCTCAGTTTCCCTTGCTGAACCGGTCTAGCATGGTGGTTATGATTAATACAGTCTGGGGGCCCAGACTGCCTGGGTCCACATCCCAGCTTCCCTGCTTTTGCTTTCTGACTGCATGACCCTGGGCAGGGAAATTCGCTTCTCTGAACCTCAGTTTCCTCATCTGCAAAATGGAGATGAGAGCAACACTTGTCTTACTTCTTGTAAGAAAAGTGAATGCAATGTTCTCACTAGTACTCAGTGTACCGGCAGAGTCTGGTGCGCTGACAGCCTCAAGGCCTGTTGGCTATTACAGTTACTATGACTGTTTTATTAGCTGTGAAGGGACTGGATGACACGTGTGTGCCTGGAGGCAGGGGCTGGCCCCCCAAGTCCCCGTCCCCCAGTTCCCAGCCTGCAGTCCCCCTCGCTGCCTTCAGCACCAAGTGATCGACAGATTGGGCCAGTGGCATCCTGGCAGGCCTGTCCTGGCAGCTGCTCCCACAAGGCGAGGCCCTGTGAGCTGCAGAGAATTAATTAGGCTGCATTCCTCTTCCAGGGCTCCTGGCGGGCCCGCACACGGCCCCCTTCTTAGCTGCCGAGGGCTTTTGGCTTGGATCCCTGGCAGGCCAAGGCGAGGCCCACACTCTGCTCTCCCCTGAGAGGGGCTGGGAGGGCCCTTGTGAGCTGGAAGCATTGGCCGGGAAGGAGCCAACAATAAACCAGCCGCCCAAGGCCAGCTCCCGTCCTGGCTCTCCCTCGTTCAGCAACCTTCGCTGGCTACCTATCACTCAAGTTCAAATTCCTGGCATGGGGTGCTATTCCCAGCCTGGCTCCTGCTGATCAGGCCGGCTGTCCCTCCCTGGACTCTCATGCCCTGGCCAGATCTGCCTTACACCATTCCCACCAAGCCCTTTCCCTCATCCCAGCCTGCACAAGCCCTGCCCGTCCTTCAGCCCCCATCCCACCAGCTGGAAGGCCAGCTCACGACATACTCCACCTCTGGCCCTTCACTTTGCTCTTGTCTGTCTCCCTGCTAGGCTGTCAGACCTGAGCAGGCAGCCAGAGAGGTTTCCAGAGGCCTGAAGCCCTCATGGAGGGCATTCTGGGCATGGTAGTATTCTCCTGGAAGGCATTTTCTGAGGCTGTGGTGGGGGTGACAGCGGTGGCGGTCTCTGCTTCCTAGAGCACCTCCATGCCGGATGCTCGGGGCTTGGTCTGGTGCTCAGGCATGCACTGCCCCTACCTGCCTGCCCCTTCCTGCCTGCCCCTTCCAGCCGCTCCCAGGACCTCTCCTTTAACTCCCCAAAACAGGCTGGGAATAGCTCCCTTCCTATGAAGACAGGAACCTTCACCTATGCTGTTTCCTCTACCTGGAACGCTCTTCACCACCCTCCTCCTTGACTGATTTCCCCAGAGTTGGGCTAGGTCCCCTTCTCCAGGAAGCCACCCTGGGCTCCGCCTCCTCAGGGGCTCCATCTCAGTGTGGACATACCCTATCAGAGAGGTAAGATAGCCTGGAAGTTAAGAGCCTGGGGTTTAAAACCCAGCTAAGCCACATCCTAGCTGTGTGACTTTGAGCAAGTTACTAACTGCTCTGTGCCTCAGTAACCTTTACTATCAAATGGGAATAGTAATGACAGAATTTGCTACATAAGGTTGCTGAAAGGAACCAAGGAGTTAATACGTGGAAAGCACTTAGTAAGTGCTCCGTGAATGTTTGCTATGATTCTTATCTTCATGTTTAACCACTGTTTTCTTGAATGACTCTCCTCTTGGCCTGTGAGGCAGGAGCTGTGTCTGTCTTGCTCATGAGAGCCCCCCCAGAGGTGATTATTCATAACTGTTGAATTAACGGATGGCCATATTCCAATAGTTTGTCACCGTGATTAGGCAAATGACTTTTCTGAGCTGAAGACCTAGCTGCCCAGACTCTATTTTCAATGAGAGACAGAGAGAGAGAGAGAGAGAGAGAGAAAGAATATTCCACAGGGCTCTTTCCTGAGCGAGGGCTGTGGAGAGGCAGCAAAGGCCCCGTCCGTAGCCTCACAGCCCCGGAAACAGGACCTAACATCTCTCTGCCTCAGCTTCCTCCTGTCCACATAACCCGAATAAATCTGGGTCATCCTGTGCCCCCTTCTGGCCGGTCTCTGCCTAGTGTTCCAGTCAAAAGGAACACAAATTTAACTCAAAAAGCTTGAAAAGAGCCTGTTCTATATTTATGGAAAAGGCAGGAGGAGGGGAGATTTTGTGCCTGAAAACCCAAGCTTCCTGACGCTTAGATGCCTTCCTCCCGGGGTTCGGTTTCACCTGGTGGCTGCTCCTCGTAACTTTTTCTCTGCTTCTTTCCAAACTCTAGCCCACCTTCCCCAACATGGCTGAAGTGCCAGCTACCTGGAGGGTGGGTTAGAAGCAGGGACAGACTTTGGGCATATGTGAGCCTGTGGCCCCTACAAACTTCTTGTCCCATAGAGAGGTATGGCTGGATGAGGGCCAGAACGGGGCCCCCGAAGTGCAGCGCCCCAGCCGGAGGCCCCTGTTTCCCAGGTGTATGGGTCTAAAGGACTGTAGTGCACCCTTACCTGTCCCTGCCTTCTGGGCCTCCTCTACTCCTTTAATCATCTCGGTTGCTCAGTCATCTGGGTCACTGATCTCTGAACCCTGGCCAGGGTCCCCGGGGCCTGTGCCAAGGGTGGTGAATGCTTCTCTCCAACACACCCTCCGCTAGGTTCTCCTCTTGCTGCTGCCAGGCCTCTGTCACAGCTGCGGCCCGAGGGCTGCCTTATCCAGCTGCCTGACCTGGCCATGGGCTGTTGCGTTTGGATTTTTGAGAGGCAGGATCATGTTGAATGGGAGCCTGTGATGCACTCCCAGGGAGCGATGCTCCCCTGGCATCAGGCTCAGATGCAACGTGAGAGGTGCGCTCTGGCCCTGGGCTGGAGTAAGCAACAAGTGCCTCGGCTGACCCCGTGACACCAGCCTCACCACCGGGATGCACGGAGGATCCCTAAGGACTTATGATGACTTTGCTTCTGTGCCGCTGGTCTCCTCATTCACTCAGCCCTGACCGGCCCTCTGTGGCATTATTTCCAAAGCCCAGCCCTGCCAAGGTCTCCCGCTGCGCACAGAGCTTTTGTGGGTCCCTGCAGCCCACAAGGGGAAGTCCAGGGTCTCCCTATATTGCCCAGGCTGGTCTTGAACTTCTGGGGTCAAGTGATCCTCCCGCCTCAGCCTCTTAAAGTGCTGGAATTACAGTTGTGAGTTGCCACCCCTGGCCTCTTTTGAGTCGTTCTATTTATTTTCCATATTTTTTGAGGCCACAACAGTAGCACCTTTGTCCATAGTCTTCCCTGTCCCACTCATTCCATAATCACCATTGCCAGCCCCACAAGCAGCCTCTGCCTCTTGTCAGGCCTTGGGCTGAGCCTGGTACCATCACTTCTCTGTTTAGTGTCCACAGCAACTCTGCGAGGCGGGGACTATTGCTTCCCATTTTCTAGATGAAAAAAACTGAGGTTCAGAAACTGAAAGAGGTTTGTTCAACATCACACTGCAGTGGTGACTCATGAATTCAATCAGCAAGTATTTATGATGTCCAAAGCCCAAGGTGAGGGGCCAGGCCGGTACCAGGCTGTGGTTCCATCATAGCACCCCTCACTGACCAACGGGGCACCCACAGCCTTGGGATTCACCTGGTCTTCTTCCTTGCTGGACAGTTTTGCTCCGGGCCTTACTGTCAGCCTCTGCTGGGACAGAGCCGCTGGTGTGATGAGTCCCTCCACCCTCGTGTCTTGGCTTCTTCCACACATGCTCCTGGGAAAGGGCTGGCCATTGGTTACTGGCCTGATGGGAACATAGGTCCTGGAATCCTGATGTCACAGCTGCAGGTGGCTGTCGAGGCACATAACAGAAAAAAGCCCAGAGAGGGCAGGCTAGCAGCCAGAGACATCCAGCAAGTGCGGGAGTGGAACCCAGCCACCTGCCCCAGCCCTTTCCTTCTTGTGTCCTTCAACTTCCAAGCGGCCCCTTCTTGAGAGCAGCCTCCAACCCCCTGCCTTGGCCAAGACAAAAAAGCAGAGTACATTTCCTCATTTATTATAAACACAAGTTCGCAGGTAAATAGAGGGTCTAAAAAATACATTAAAATAAATAATTGGGATTCTTGAAGTTCTTAGAGCAAATAAGTTATATACAGATGGGAGAAGCAGAGCAGGCCCTTCTCACTGGGAGGGTCCCGAGGGAATGAGGGTGCAAGGACTCTGGGGAGGGAAAGCTGGAGAGGACACAGCCAGCCAGGACACCAGCCCCACAGGAGCCGTCCAGCCTCCAGGACTGGCTGAAGCACGAGTGTTTGCAGCTGCACTGTTGCTCCTGCTTTGTAGCCCAGCAGACAGGACACTCCTCAGGACGCAGCCTCCAGATGAATGTACTCCCCATGCAGTTCCTTCCAGCAGAGCTGTGGGCCTGCAGCCAGCGCTGGAGGCTGCTCTGCAGTCTAGAAGCCGAGGGCTTCCCCGGGCAGTGTGAGGACACGGAGCTGCCTTGGAGGAGGCTCCCTCACCAGGGCGAGGAGGCCAGAGCTTGTGCCAATCCTGGTAAATGGGTCCCGCTGTCTGGGAGCAAGGCCCTGGTCCAGGAAGCAGGCAGAGAGTCTACAAGCCTTGGCCACTTCTCTCCTCCTGTCTCCCCACGGGCTTCCTTCCCAATGTTCCTCCAGCTCACGGCACTATCTCTTCCTCCACCTGGAGTGTGTGGGCCGCGGCTCCCGCATCGCCTCCTGCTGTCGCTTGGCAAGGAGGCTCTTGACTGTGGAAATGTCCCTGGGAATCAAGAAGGGTCAACTTAGCATCTCAGGAGATGTGGACTGTCCAAGAGCTCCCCACGAGAGTAGGGGCAATGGGGCTACAACCCTTGCCCAGATCCTGGGGTCACAGCTGCCCTGGGGTCAGAGAGCGGCCACAGACTGAAAGCAAGGTCTGCACAACCAGCACAGGCCAGCCCAGGCGTTGAAGCTTCTCTGCACATGAGGACTTTAACAGAGTTAATGTTCAACATCAAATGCTGCCAGAATGAGTGGACAGCCAAGCACATCCCTGTGGGTCTCCCGTCGTCTGCCTTCCCACTTCTTTCCACACCTTTCCGCACCTTTGCTCCTGCTCTTCCCCCCAGGCTGTGTGTATTCCCCTCACCCAGATGCCACCTGCTAAAATTCTACTCATTCTTCGAGGTCCAGCTCAAGGCAGTCCAGCCCAGAAAACAGGGCACCCCGCTGCCCTTTGAACCTGGGTGGGTGGCCACATCCTGGCTCAAAGAACTCTCATCTGGGAGCCAGGAGGCTGGCTTCAGTTCCCAGCGAAGGAAACTTGGGCAACGATCTCAGCCTCTCTGATCCCCTTTCTTAGCTTGTAAAACAAAAACAGGCCTGAACTGCCCAAAGTGAGTATAAGGTTGGCCAAGCCACTAGTGTGTGCGTTTGAAAAGTCTTGTACTCATTTTTTTCATTCTCAGAAAGTTCTTAAGTTTATGTTGGGTCCTGTCCATCCCACCATCCTGCCTTTTCTCCTATTTTTCTGCCGCCCCCAAAAGGTGAGAATCCCTGAGGGGCTGAGCTGGGTCCTGGGACCTGGCCAGCTATGAGGAGCCCTCAGTGGCAGAAGTGGGAATGGCAGACCCCTCCACAGCTCCCACAGGCACAGACCCTCGGCTACACACTTCATGTGCGTCCACTCATCTGACCTCACAGCAACCCCAGGCGGGGATGGCTGGTGCAATTTCCCTGTTTCCCCTGTTCAAATCATAGGAACTAGAGGCACGGTGAAGTGGAGGGGCAAACCCAAGGTCACAAAGCTTGTTCCAGGCTGGGCTGGTGTTCAGATCAAGCAGTCCCTGCCCCAGAGGCTGCCCCTACAGCCACTCTGCTGCCCGGCAGGTGCAAGTGTCTGTTCTTGAGTTGGTTTGGTTGAACAAGCATTCATGGGCACCTCCTAGGGGCCAGGTCTGAGTCACATTGAGGCACCAGGGAGGACATGCAATCTGGGCAGCAGAGAGGGAGCAGGCTGGGCAGGTGGCCCCTCTGGACCCCAGCATGTGTGAGATGCTCCATTCTGCACAGCCTGAACCAACAACTGTGGTCCTTCCCAGTCATGAGCCTTCAAACCCTCTTCAAAGTCCACTTCCAGACCTAGTGGTAACGAAGAGCACAGTGGGTAAGAGCACAGACTCTGGGGTCAGCCAGATGCCGCTGACTGCTGTGTGACTTTGGGCAAGCGGCTTCCCCTCTCTGAGCCTCAGTTCTCTTTGCTCCCCAATGAGGACCCAGGCCTGCCTCGCATAGAAAATATAGGACATGTGCAAGGCATACAGGAGGTGATCAATCTGTGCATGTGTCCCACACCCTCACCTCAGCCTTTGGAGAAGCTCTCCTCTAGTGGCCCCTGTCTTGCCAGTCTGGAACACGTCTGCTGGGGACTTCCGGCTTGGGACTGCCCGGGCTTCAGTCCTGCATTAGGGCCCAAGTGAGGGACTGCCCAGAGCCCTGAAGCGACCTGGCTGCAGGCCCAGCCCAGCCCCCACCCCATCCCCATCCCCATCCCCATCCCCACCGGCCTGCAGGAGCAGATCCATTTCCATCCCTGTGCACCTGGCATCTTTCCTTTCCCAGGTGGGGTGTAGACCGAGGAAAACTGAGCTACCACGAATGTGCTCTTAGCCCCAAAAAGAGGCAGCTTTTTTTGCCTTCCCAGAATCTGGCCACCTGCAGCCGCAGGGGAAACCAAGGCAGGGTGGAGCCTCAGCTGGAGCCCCAGAGGAGGAGTTTCTTGTAAACCATCATGGGAACTGGAGCTTGGGACTTTTTTTTTTTTTTTTGAGACTGAATTTCACTCTTGTTGCCCAGGCTGGAGTGCAATGACGCAATCTCGGCTCACTGCAACCTCCGCCTCCCGGGTTCAGCCGATTCTCCTGCCTCAGCCTCCCAAGTAGTTGGGATTACAGGCACCCACCACCATGCCCAGCAGTTTTTTTGTATTTTTAGTAGAGATGGGGTTTCACCATGTTGTCCAGGCTGGTCTCGAACTCCTCAGCTCAGGTGATCCACCCGCCTCGGCCTCCCAAAGTGCTGGGATTACAGGTCTGAGCCACCACGCCTGGCCAGAAGCTTGGGACTTTGAAGCCAGTTTGGTTTTCCCAAATTCTCCATGTGGATGAGGGAAGGAACAAAGCCTCACACCACTTTACAGATGGGAAAACTAAGGCTCAGGTAAGAGAGGAGACATGGCAAAGGCTCCCCAGCAACTCTGGGGCTACCCTGGGATGGTGACATGGCTTCCCAACTCCAGATGCCATTTCTTCCCTGAGCAAGTTGCAAAGTCCCCTGAACCTCAGGTTGGAATCCAAAGTCCAGTAGGACTTGATCAGACAGAACCAGGCCCAAGGCCCGGCCCTCCTTCTGACAAGCTGTGCAGCCTGACATGTCCTGCCCCCTCTCTGGGCCTGAGTTGCCTCAGCCGTCACTGGCAGACTCTCTCCTGCCCAGCAGTGAGGACATGAGTGTTCCCAGAAGCCCCCAGAGCTGGGCATCGGGAGGCCCCCAGGGGTGACTGGTTCTTGCAGGAAGGGATAGTGCCATGGACCCAAGCAGCCTGTGGGCCCCTGGGTCGCTGCTCACCCCCAACTTGCCACTTCGCTCCTCTGCTAGTCTCCCAGACACCTGCTTCCCAGGGCATGCCTGGGCTTGCAGCTACCCTAAGCCCCTGCAGGCTGGGTGCCCACCTACCAGGGCCTTCGAAGGCAGAAGGTGGCACAGGAGGGGTCCCTGGCGCTGGAGCACTGACAGCGCCTTGGCAGGGAGCGGCGCCGGCGTCTTGGCGGGTTTCCCAGGCCGTAAGGAGCTGTCTGTCTGTGGGCGGGCAGCCAGCAAGGTAGTGGTGTGGGGTGGAGAGAGAGAGAGAGAGAGAGAGAGAGGATTAAATAAACCACAACCACTGGCAAGCAGGGACTGTCCACACTGCCCACTGGGACAGCCACCTATGCCAGCAGGTGCCAGTGAAAGGTGACCAGCCCCTGACCTCAAGAAGTCATACCACTGAAGTCACAGGCTCCTCCACAAGGGTCCTGGTAGCCCTTGGCAGGACCCTTCCCTTCTCTGGGCCTGGCTTGGCTCAGTCAGAACTCCCAGCATTGGGGGAAGGAAATCTGTGATTCTATCCGAAGTTGGGAATTGGGAACCTCCTAGTCTCTCTCCCCTCTCAGTCTGGCTGGTCCCCCTGTTCTCAAAGAAGGCTCTCAGCGAGCTCTAGAGGAAGGGCGGCCACTCCATCTCCCAGAAGTAAACACAGGCTCGTAGCTACGCTGCCCCCACCTGGTCCCCACTTGCCTGGAGGGGTAACAAATGCGCCTTAGAGGCTTGACTTGAAAGTGAGATGTGTGCGTGTGTGCGTGTTCAGATGGGACTGATTTCAGATTCAGAGTCTGATCAAGTGGGCCAGGGGAAGGGCAGGGGCCGCAGCTGGCTGGACCAGCACTTTCGAGTGACAGAGCTAATTTTAGACGGTGTGGCTGGAGTCCTAGTGACTCCAGGTAGACGCAACACGCAGGGACTGGCAGGGTTCCCGCCCTAAGCAAGTGTTTGGATGCGGATTAGCTTCACACACGCTTACGTGCAGGGCTTCTCTTGCCTTTTGCAATTTGGGGAAGGGAAAAAAATCACAAACACACACAGGAACTTCAACTGAAGGTATGCAGTGGCCTGGAGGCAGTGAGGGTGCAGGCAGAACAGACAGCACTGGGCTCCCACCCGGGTGTAGCCAGTAGCACAGGGCAGGTTCTCATCTGTCGTTTGAGGGAATATCCTGCCTTATGGGGAGGATGGGGGGCGCCTGAGATGATAATGCACGTGCAGTGCTTGGCAAAGAGCCTGGCATAGTCAAGGCACGGGCGCTGTCACTAATCGTATTATTCTTGGAAGAGCATGCAGAGGCAGCATGGCAGAGACTGTGAGCTCCGGCATTCCCTGACCGAGGATGGTGCCTACCCTTACGATTACCTGTGTGATCTTGGGGAAGGCGCTTAAGCTCTCTGAGCCTCAGTACTTGAATCTGGAAAATGGGGCCAACACTTGCTTACCAGGCTGTCTTAAGAATTCTCAGGAGATAGCCCTCTTTATGGCTCAGGTTGTCCTCACTCAGGAATTGAAACAATTAACTACTGATATTAGCCAACGCCCCCACCTGGAGGCCCAGGGAGAGCTGGACTGTGTCAAGCTTCCCTAGCATGCCAGTAGTTCCCACCCTGACACGCTGCCCCAGAGCTCCTCCTGCCCCCCATCCCCACGGATACTCACTCAGGAGTGTTCACCCAGATGATGTCCAAGTGGCAGAAGTAGACGCACTCCTTGTCGAGCCAGGAGCTGCAGGAGCAACGGCGAAGCCGCAGGTGGGTGCCTTGGGCATGAGGTGAGGATGCTGGCTGCTCCAGGGTGGCAGCAGCCTGGCCCTTCCCTGCATGCACAGGAGGGAGAGAGAGGCGGAGAGGTGGGTTGGGGTGCCTGGCACATCCCGGAGTGGGGGACCCACCGGGCCCCTCCTCTTGCATAATCGAGGGAGTTGGCACTCTTGCTGCTCAACAGCTCCAGGCCAGCCCAGGAAAGTCCCAGCAGCCCGTGGGGAGCCTGGGCGCCTCTGCATTTGCAGAACCGTCCCCCTGTGACCACTGCCGCCAGGCTCCAGCCCCTGTCTGCCCCCAGCTGGCTTGGGAGGCACTGCAGCCCCAGGGGGAGACACAGGTAGACAGACCCAGGAGCTGTAGGCAGCAGGTGAGGCCAGGGCAGCTCACCTTCATGCAGGGCCACGAGCAGGGCTAGCGCAACAGAGCACCAGGTGGTGGGCATGGAGACCATAGCAGCGGCGGAGCGGGCGGGCTGGCCTGGAGCAGGGAGCGCCTGTTGCCAGTGTCCTGGTGTTAAGCTGAGCAGATAGCTCATTGCCTCGGTGCCCTGGCTGCCTCTTATACCAGGCGTTGTGCCCCACCCCTTCTGGTCCAGCCCTGCCCCGCTGCACCGGCGGGCTGGGAGCCAGGGACACCGCCTCCTCCCCGGGCGCCCGGCCCGACCCAGCCTCTGCAGTGAAGGGGGGAGGGAGATGGAAGGCCCGCTCCTCCCTCTGTGCCTGGAGCACCTCTGGGAGTCCTGAGGATCCCCGGCAGTCCCCAGGGGCCCCTCGCAGTCCAGCTGGACTTCCTCAAGTCACCCCCAGCTGCCCCAAGCCCCCTCCCTCACTCTCTCGGCGGCTGCTCCACAGGTCTTGCCCAGGGCTGTGAGTGTGGAAGAGGAGGTTCCATGAGCAAAACCCTTCTCCTCGGAGGAGACTCTGCCATCTATCCTGCCTGCCCTCTGCCAACCAGGCTGAGGATGCCCCTCTGTTGTGTGGGATGTGAAAGGCCCACGCAAGGCTGTTTGGCCTTGGGCGAGTCAGAGCCCTCTCTGGGCCTGCCTCCCTCAGTGAAGGACACAGCTCATGCCTGACTTCTGACCAGCCTGGAACTGCTTCATCCCTACCTCACCCAGGAAATGCCCCCCTCAACCTCTGCCCTATCACCCCAGGGCCTGGGGCAGGAGTTCTAGTCCCTTCCAGAAGCTGTTCAGCTATGCGGCCATGGCCAAGGGCATCCTTCCTGGGCCTGTTTCCTTGTTTGCAAACAAGGCCAAAACAAGAAGATACTTCACCTGCTTGGCTTACAGGCTCCTTTGAGACTAAGAAGGTGGTTTCAAACCCCTTTCCTGAAAGATGCTCCTGAGGACACACACACAAAGCGCCCCTTGAACCATCTCCTGTCCCGGCCATGACAGGATGTCTCGGCTCCCACTGGTGGCTACTGTCTGCAAAAGAAGTAAGGCAGGGGATCTCTCTGGGGGCTGGCATTCCGCTCCCACCCCTCTGCTGGCCCAGAAGCCTTGCTGAGGAGGGGAGAGCAGGGATGAACCACAGCTGTGCTGAGCAGCTCGGGGACCTGGCAGGCACCCTCTGTTACTGCCCCGGCCTGGCTCAGAGTCCACTTCCTGCCGGAGTCTTCTCAGGGACCCTGTCTCCAGGCACAGCAGGAAAGGCCCTCTCATTTCTCGGAATTCCCAGGGCTTGTGTCTCTCATGCCGGCCTGACTCATATCATTGCACTTATCTCCCCTGTAATCTCAAGGTCCGGAGCCCCAGAGGAGGCAGGGCCTGACACCTACCCTGCACACAGTAGGGGCCTTGTGAGGGCTTCCTGAGGGCAGGGGGGTGAAGAGACACACACCTGGCTTTCCACTTACAGAACCCAGGATGCCCAATGCTCAGGTCCTGTATTCAGCAGCTCCTTTGTCATTGGACATTTACGAAGGGAACAATAGGTGACCACCAGGAACAGGCAAGTTTGCATCTTCCTAGGGTGTGCCCAGAGCAAGCGTGCAGCTGTGAAATCCTGGAGAAACTGGCAGAACTGATGGAGAGTGACAGCAGGGTCTTCCTTCCCTGAGGCTGGGCTGGCTACTGTGAAAAAAAGAACAAATGTTTCCTGAGCACCTACTACGTGCTTGGAGCACTATCGACTCTTCCTCACCACAACCCCAGGAGGCAGCTATTATTACAGGGGAGTCAGCTGGGGACTGCCCACAAGGAGGCTCAGAGAGCAGCAGGGCCTGGCCAAGGCCGCTCAGAGAGCAGCAAGGCCTGGCCAAGGCCACCCAGTGGGCAGGTGGCTTGGTCTCTCAAGCAAAGCACAAGGGACTCCCCGTGAGGTGCTCGCTGCCCTCCCACGTCGTGCCTCTCGAAGAATTTAGAAGAATATTTCTGGAATGAGGTGAGCAATACTCACAATCATTTCTATCAGCCTCTGAGAGAATATGAATACGGAATTAAGCAGGGTTGGGGGCTGGTTGGGGGTGGATAGAGAATTCAAACCGCTGGACCGTGAAGAGAAGAAAGAAGGAAAAGCAGGTCAGCGGGGAGACGGAGGGGGCCAGGGTGGGCAGGAAAACAAACAGGGAGGCAGATAAAGACAGGCAGAGAGAAGGGGAGAATGAGGAAGCAGTGCATAGCCAGAAAGAAAGAACTCGGATTTGAGAAAGTAAAAGAGGGAAACCATAGGGAGAAGAGGGAAGGTTCTAAGGCGTCTAATCTTTACACAAATGCAAAATGCCTGTTCAAGACAATAGGGAACCAGAGGCTCCCAGCCGGGGAAACATAATAGAAGCATTAAATGAACCCAGAGACAGGATCCCTCCCGGGTGTGAAAGAAGGGTGACGACAAGTCAGGGGCCGCTGCCGGAGCCCTGCAGGGTCAGCACAGCGAGCTGTGAGATGGGCCCGGCTCCGGTTTCTCTCCTTCTCTGCCCTCGGCTTGAGCTGGACAACAGGGCTCCTGTGAAATGGAGAGGACTGGCCCAGGAACCTGAGCGAGCCTGGATCTTAGGGGATGAAACCATTTCTGGAACAGCGCTACCTCACTGACAAGAGTTAGTTTCCAGGTAGGGAAAATTAAGCTGAGTTAATAATAGTCAACCCCAGCTCCCCGGGTCGCTTAGCCTGGGCCTCTGTTCCTCGCCTCTGCCTCTGGTGGCTGGTCGGACTGTCTGACCCTGCCACCTATAACTGTCCTGGCTTCACTGTCCCTGTCCTTTCTAGGTGGCCTGGCTTCATGGCCCCCTGGCCCCACTGCTCTGGCCCTGGCACCTGCCTGAGTTTGTTAAGGCTGCAGGGGGAAGGGTAGGGAACCACTGAAGGTCACCCTCTCAGAATTTGAAGAGAACCGCTTTACTCACTAAGCGATTTGTTTCCCTTATGCTTGCAGCAGCCCAATCCGAGAAACAGGGATGTGTCGGGAGGGAGGGTTGGCAGAAGAGAGCAGTTGAGTGTATTTCTGAGTAAGGCACTGGGCTAGAAACTGCCCCCTAGAAATCCCCCTGTCTCCACTCCCATTTGGTAGATGAGATAACTGAGGTGCAAGAGGAGGAGCAACTTGCTCAAGACACTGATGGGGCTGGGCATGTTCTCTTGGTTCCTAACGTGCCTCACCCTTTCCTGTACACCGTGAAGCTCTCCCAGGGGTTCAAACTGAGCCCAGGATCCTGGGTCCCTTGGAGAAAGGCTGTCAGGAGGGACCCCACTGGCAGGAAGGCTGGGGCACTGGGATGAGGTTAGACTGTCTCTCTGTGCACCCCAAAGGTCCCTCTATAGTCCCAGCTCTAAGAGCAAATATGGTCCTGTCAAGCAGCTGTCCAGCAGCTGTGGACACTGAGCTGAACGGAGGTTGCATGGGAGTGAAGTCTAAGTGTCCTGGTGATGTCTGATACAACAGGGCTGGGCTGCAGCAGGTGCCTGGGATTGCGATTGAGGCCCTGCACCAGGAAGCTTTGTGCCAGCTCTGCTTTTCATGCTATGTGGCCTAGGGCTCCTCTCCCTGGCCTCAGGTGTCCTGTCTTCCCATTGATGGTGAGAGGTGCTTTCACCTCTGACTGCCTGTGACATTCAGGATCAAGCTGACCTGAGTTTAGAGCTCCCCAGATGGAGGCCGGCAGACTCCAGCAGCATGGCTCTTGCAGCTTGAGGCCTTCTGCTCTTTCACCTCTGCAAAACCAGTCATTTCCCTGTCGACACTTGGCCTCATGGGGTTTTGGGAAGTTCTGTTTGCAGACCCAGTGGAAGGCACACGGTGTCTTTGCTGCAGGCACACACCATGCAGACGGCCTAGCAGAGCAAGCAGCTGGGAAGAGGGGCTGGCTGGGGGAGATGACAGGAGCTTGCGGGGGCTGGGAGTTGGGGAGGGTTTGGCCCTGGAGCCAGCCTGGGCTGGGGTTTAGGGACTTAGGAGACTCAGACATTCCCATCACCACTTGTCCCAGATGCTGTGGGTTGGGCTGCCCCTACTCAGGCCTGGGGCCACTCAGCCTCAGGGCCTCTTTCTGGTGGGTGGTCTGGGCCTCCTGCCATCAGCCACAGCTCACCCTGAGCCAGCAGGACCAGTCACCACCCACACCACTGTCCTCAAACTGGGTCTTTGCAAGGGCAGCCTCAACCTGCGGGGCCGGCTCCCTTGGTCTCCATGGCTTACCTTGGAGGACACCCTTGGTCCTCCTCCCTCCGTCTCAGCCCATTTGGATTTATGTCTCCCACATAAACCGTACTTTTAAAAGAATAATTTATGTGCCCTGTTTGTTATCAAACTAAGGGTAATCAGAGCAGGGTCAGCCAGGCCTATGGAACTGCTAGAATTTCAGCTGAAAGCAGACATGGTTCAATCAAGGCACCCTTGTTAAGAGGCCATGTAAGTCCTCCTGGACTTTTTGAAATGAGGAAACCAACTCAGGGCTCAGCATCTAGGATGAGTTACTTCTAACGGGCTAAGGGCCAGATTCCCCACTTAGCCTTTTAGGAATAGAGGGTAAATAAGCATTTATTGAGTGCTTAATATATTCTGAGCCCTGCGTTAAATGATCTACATATATTAGCTTCGTGAACTGTCACAACATATCTCTGGGGTAGTTACTGTAATGAGTCCCTATGTTATAAATGAAGAAACGAGACTCAGAGAGGGCGACTTGCCCCATGTCAGACAGCTAGAAAGTGGCAGAGCCAAGGTTAGAAAGCAAGTCAGTGTAGCCCCAAAGCCTGGCCCTGAGCCTATGTGTCCCCAGTGTGCTTTCCTGACACCCCAACCCCTGGGGAGTCCCCCCACCTCACAGTAACTCTTTTCTAGGGCACACTTCCCTGCTCTCAGCAGGCAGAGAGCCCTAGGCAAGAACTTTTCCCCTTATGCTTATCTGCTATGGGACCAACAGCCTATACCATGTCTATCCAATGATCCTGCCATCTATCCACCTACCCACCTATCTATCTATCCATCCATCCATCCATCCATCCGCCTTTCCTCCCATCCACCTTCCTTCTATCCATTGATCCATCGATCCATCCATCCATTCATTCATCCATCCATCCATCCGTATACTCACTCATCCATCCATCTTTCCTCCCATTCACCTTCTTTCTATCCATTAATCCATTGATCCATCCGTCTACCCATCCATCCATCAAGCTTTCCTCTCATCCACCTTCTTTCTATCCATTGATCCATCCATTCATCCATCTATCCATCCATCTACCCACCCATCTATCCACCTTTCCTCCCATCCGCTTTCTTTCTCTCCATCAGTCTACTTATCATCAAACCTTTTATCCATTCTTCCATTAGCATATCTACTCAACCAGCCTCCCATGCACCCATCCTCCTTCATAAGAAACAAGATTGGAGAGATTAGGAGGGTCAAGGCTTGAAGAGCTTTGAATGGCATATTACACTTGTCCTGGAAATATTATTTGGTTGCTTTCTAGAGGCGGGTGTGTCTCCCCACTGATATGATGAGCTAATTGAAACATGGTCTTCTCTGGAATCCCCACCTCAGAGCCTAGCACGGGTCTGGGCCCATGATCTGTGCCAAACACTGGCATGAAATGAAATGCAACAAGATGGCTTCATCTCATCAGACAAAGCTTTGCATAGACACCCCTTCTAAAGAGGTCTAGGCCCCTTTTCTCATCTGATGCCATTCTTCAAAATGCTCTAACGATGAAGACTTGAGATTATCTTTAAGGAAAAAGTCAGAGATGAAAGGGCCCTTGGTCTACACCCAGATGATGAAGCTGGGGTCTAGGGAGGACCCTGCCAGAGGTCTCCCTGCTAGGCCTGGATCCTGGAGACCCAGGATGTCTGCATGCTTTTCTCTCTGAGGCCTAGGCCCCTGTGCTTGGAGGGGCTGGAACCCCAGCCTTCTCCTCTATCCCACCATCACCACCAGCCAAGACATGTAGCTGGTATTTTTTCAGAGTCACACCCACTGTGTTGCTTAGAACTGATGTTTTCCAAGGCGCACCCAGGGCCCCACCAGGAGGCCGCCTTTCCTGGGAAGGGGTGAGCCATGAGGAGGCTGGGCCACGCAGGGGTACAGCACTTCATTCTAGAATTAAGTGTCAGCTAAAAATAAGTGCCTGGTGCCTGTATTATCAGGATAACTTGGTGCCCATGAGGCAGGCAAAGCCAGGGTTCCCACTGTGATTTTAGGCCAGCATTCCTAGGCAGGGGTGTGCCTGGGGCACCTCCTTGCCTGAAGGCCTTGGCCTTCCTGCCCAACTACGGGGAATCCTGAGCCATGAATGACCCAGATGGGCACAGCTGGGCCCTGGTGGGCAGAAAGGTGGTCAGGAGCTGAAGCCACTGTTCAGGGGAAGCTCAGGGTATGGGGGTGAGTCAGAGGCAAGCCCACCCCTGGCACCTCTGAGGGTTGGCAGATCCGGGCTCCAGCTTCAAAGCCCTGTGACTCAGGCTTGAATTCCCCCTCACCCACTATCCTATTATGGACAAATGCCTGAGACTGTGTCAGCCCAGGGGTAGTTTGGGCAGGGGTTGACCTGTCTAGGGGCTGGTTCTGTGGCTCGCTAACCATGTCACTAAGGGCACACCATGGTTTAATCTTTCTGAGTGTCAGAGGCCACATTTGTCAAGAGCATCTAAGAAAAAAAATCCCACCGGGCAGCTGCTGGGAGTGCTTCGCGGTGGAGCCAGTGTGAGAGCTGGCCTCTGCCTGGCTCAGGAGGGCACTGCCCAGCCGCTTCTGCCTGCCTTTCCCACTCACCCTGGGATGCAGAGTGCTTGTGGGCCTTGTAGTATGAACAAAGTCCTGGAAAGAAGTGGTGTGTGTGTGTGTGTGTGTGTGTGTGTATGTGTAGGGTGTTATTCGAATGTGCCATCTTCATGCCAGGGAAGAGATCCCTATGACAGGTCCCTTCTCTGCTCTGGGTCATCAAATCCCTCCAAGGCAAGTGGCCACCCTGCTGACTTGCTCTGCCCACCCATGTTTGCTTTGGCACACCATGTAGCGCCACACCAGAGGAGAAGTGTGCTGAGATTTGAGAGGTTCCAGGCAAAGCTGCTTTCCTGCAAAAACCAGGCTTCAGCTTGAAATCTGTGGTCTGGTCCCAGCCTGGCACCAGGGTGAAGTGTCTCACCAAGTCAAAATGCCCACCCTGGCATTGGACCTGCCTGAGTGCTGACCCTCAGCTGTCTTTCCTGCCTCATCCCACTAAGGCTGATCTGGGTATCCAAGGCTTTAGTCCACCAGACCCCAGGGTGGGCCACACTCTGAATGCATAGCAGACTTCCTCACCTTATGTCTCTGGGCAAGCTGGGGCCTCCCGTCATTTTTACATTCCTACTTACTTGGTTTACTCTGCCCATTCTTCCAGGCCCATTTCAAATGTTACCTCTCCCAGGAAGCATTCCCAACTCTGTCCAAGCGTCTTCAGTGGACACATGAGCTCTGAGACTCCCAGAAGGCCTTCTTGAGCCTGGGAAGTGAGGGCATCCTGGGTCCAGGCAGGCAGCTCCCAGGCTGGGAAGAGGGGGACATGGAGTTGCAGGCTTGGGCTTGGCTTCTAGCTGGGTGGCTGCTGGCAAGCCCCTTCTCCTGTCTGAGCATCAGCTTTGTCCTCCATTAAGTGACATGGCACTGCTGGTGACTTGGAGACTAAAGCTTGAAGTCAGCGGCAGCCCAGAAAGACTTCTTTAGAGCCTTTGCACCCACCTGGTAAGTTTAGTGCTCGGCCTGCAGAGGGCACTCCAGGGCGACAGAACCCCAGGAGCCCTTCCCTGATGCTACTCCATCCGCAACAGGAGAGACGGGCCATCTGCTCGCCACCTCCCCATCATCCACTGAAACGAACCTGGCCTACTATGTGCTATCATAAGAATCTATGTGAATCATAAGAATTCATCACAGTTATTGTTTACTGAACCTTCCCATGTGCCAACACTCACAAAACCCACTGTATATTATATATCACCACAATTAATCATCCCAGTGGGAAGGCACTTAGTATTATTACCATTTTATAGATGAGGAGCCTGAGGAAGTGAGGAGACTCAGGAGTTGAAATGACTTGCTCAAGGTCATTTGAATCTAGATCTGCCTGCTACATGGCCTGAGTTCTTAGCCACTATCCCAGCACATATGATCCCAGAGAGAATTTTCATGGGATGCAGCTTATTATTACCTTTAGTTTCCAGATGGGTAAACTGAGGTATCTTGTCCATCTGGCAAGAAAGGAGCTGGGATCTGAACCTGGGTCAGCCTGAGCTCTTGGCCTGAGCACGCAACCTCAGTTTGGATTTTCTTGTCAGAACAAAAGAGTCCCCCAAAACAGGTCCTGGGGATCGACCTCAGGACCTGAGTCTGGGGGCAGCAGGAGTTCCTCCATCCCTCAGCCCAGTCCCAGCCTTTAGGAGCAGGATCTCTGGGAGCTTGCCAGGAGGAGCCGGCCGTTAATGCAGTGTGCTGGGTGGTGAGGTGAGCAGTGACTCAGGGTGGGAGGCCCTGAGTGGGTGGGCACACAGTGGAGACAGTACTGGCCTGGTCACACCAATCCTAGGGTTCCCTGGGAGGAGGAGGTTTGGGTGAGGCAGGGCTGAGTCACGGCAGTGAGGTCAGACAGGGAGCTGGGGTGGCCTGATGATCTCACACCTTCATCTGGGCCTGTCAAGGGTCCGTGGGCCCAGGCGGGCCTGGTGGACCCAATCTGGCAAGACAGGCACACCCTCTCCTTGGTTGTCCATAGCCAGGGGGTATCTGTGAGACCAGAGGGTCCCCCTTTAGGCTTTCTAAGGCCTCTGTTGCTGGAGACCCCAAACCCTGCCAGATTGGGGAGGCAGCTGGTATAGGAGGCAGAGTGGGGAAAAAGGGACAGAATCTCACTCTGCCCCTTAGGATGTGTGCCCTGGGCAGCAATCACAGCTCCTTGAGCTTTGGCTTCATGTGAGCATCTCAGAAGCTGATGGTCTTGTCCAAGCCCTGACACATAGCTGGAGCTTAGGAGAGGCAGGCGGAGGAGGGGATGGCCATCACCAGCCAGGAGCCCACCAGAGAATGGGGGCTGTAGCAGACTGGCCTTGACCACCCTAGCTCAGTGCCATACCCCAGTGTCCTGGCCACTGACTGTGTGGCCTTGAGTGAGAGCCTTCTGATCACCAGGCCTCAGTTTCCCAATGTATCAAATAAAAACAATAGCCTCAGATTCTCAATAGGAGATAGGGGACGATGTTGCAGGGTTCCTGAGAGCTCCCACCAACCCTGTGGGCCAGATATGGTGGGGCGGGGTGTAGGGGGGGTGCGAAGAGAGCCAGAGCCATTCCTCTGGGGCTCAGAAGCAGTGGGTGAGCCCCTGCCATGCCACTTGGAAGTTATGCCTAGGAGCCTTGGGAGTCAACCGCTTGCCCCCCACCCAGCACTCCCCAAGGCTGATCCAGAGAGGCTGAGGGTGTCCAAGGTCACACAACAGCCAGCTGATGTCCACCACCTAAGGGGAGGGGGCCTTTATCTCCCCAGATAAGAGGCCCTGAATGGGCTGGGAAGGCCTGGTGGCCTCAGATTTGGACGGAACCTGGGGGTGGGGAGGAGAGGGCCAGAGCCTGGCTGACCCAGGCTAACCATAAAGCAACTGCTTCTCCTGGTACCTCCTCAGCCTGAGTCAGCCAGGAGCTGCGGATGCTTCTGAGTTCATTGCCTGCCACCTGGCCTTGGAACCCAGGCCTCAGGCACAAGGGACGTCTGTAATAATGACCCAGCGAGAATGACAGCTGTGTGGGGAGCTGTGCCCACGTGCCAAGCACTCTTCCTGCCTTCATTTATCTGGTCCTACAAACAGCCCTAGGAAGAGGGCAGGGCAGAGCCTGGGAGTGAGCTTCAGAGAGGCTGCATAAGCTGCCCAAGGTCACACAGCCAGGGGTAAAGAAGAAGCGTCTTCAGTTCCAAGACTGTGCTTTCTGCCATTATGCAGCAAACACGCCAAGCCCACTCTGTGTCAGGCCCAGGGCTGGGGCTGTGGATCTCTGACCCAGCTGGGATTTGGGGAAAGGTACCCCAAAGGCATCGCTATTTGCCTGGGACAGGGAGCTGGGAGTGTGGAGGGCCTTTCCGTGCTTGGCTCTTTGTTGGCCAAAAGGGAGGGACAAATATGGACCTGCAGGACCCCAGAGGAATGAGGGGTGCCTCTGCCTGGAGACTCGGGAGGGCATTCTAGCCAAACAGACTTTCAGCGAGGCTGTGGAGGTGGAGTGAGCATTCCTGGTAGAGGGATGGCCCAGGCAAAGGCCTGTAGGCCTGAAAGCGCATGGGTTACCCTAGGATAGGGAGTGAACAGCTTGAGGGATTCCGTGGTAAGAGAGGAGGTTGAGGCCAAACCACAGGGATCTTGAATACCAAGCAGAGGAGCTGACCTTTTCCTGGGTTCAAAGTGGAGTCGGAGGAAAAGGTGAGGGTGGGGGCAGTGGCCTTGCGTCTGTGCTGTTGAGGCCCAGGCCAGGTAGTCCCAAGCCAGTGGGTGTGGGGTGGTTCCTTTGGACTCTCAGAAGGGCCCCAGGTGGGTGACACCACAGCCCAGTCTATCTTGGCATCTGAGAACAAGGCCCTCTGCTGGTTGCCTCATTCCTGCAAACCCAGGGTCAGAGGGCCTCTGATGAGCCCAGCACCCCACAGCTCCAAAGAACTCCACGGTCTCCGAAACCAGGCTGCAAGGGCGAAAGAGGTAAGGCTGGCAGAGACATCCTGGGCAGGGCCCCTCCCACTGCCTCATTTTCTAGCTCTGACAAGTGCATACCTGTGGGAGACAGGCAGCTCGGAAGTCGCCTGGCTGCCCTAAGGAGGCCCAGCTCAGTATGGCCCTGCCTGGCGGGGCTTAGCTCGCCCCGCTCCATACTTTGGTATATAGACCAAATACTCATATACTTTGCTGTATCACCGGAGGGTGCTGGGGACGCAGGTTTGTTGAACCTTTTCCCTCTTCCTTCCACCAGACAGTAATACTTGGATCCTCACTTGTAATTTCCTCAACAACCCCTGGGCGGCCCCCTTCTGCCGGCACCCACTTGATGGGTAAGAGAATGGAGGCTTAGAGAGGGACGCATCCGGGAGCCCTATGGACCAGCGTCAACCACCAAAGGGCAGGGAGCCTGGAAGCCTGTGGTCCACACGCTGCGCAGCTCACTTGAGGGGACACATGTAGGTTCTGAAACCTTACAGCCCGGGTTCAAATCCTTGCTCTGCAGCTCACTAGCACCTCGCCTCAAGCAAGTCAGTGCCCGTGTCTCATTCCCTGCCTGGAACCTCCTCGTACCTCAGTTTCCCCATCTAAAATGGTGATGCTAATAGCACCTTCCTCGGGGTAGGTGTGCGACTTAGGTGAGATAACTCATACCAAGTCCTTACAGCCGTGCCTGGCAAATGCCCCCTCAGCAGATGGAGAAAATGAAGCTGAAAGAGAAGAGGGGCCACTCGGCAGGGATTCGTCCCCCGCCGCGGGCCCCGCGGCTGGGCGGTTCTCCCAAGCTGCCTCTCCCTCTCGGGCCTGTTTTGGGAAATCCTCGGGCTGGGGGCCGAGCGATAGCGGCCGTGGCGGACCTGCAGGCTGCGGCGCTCGGCCCGCCCTCGCCTCCCGACCAATTTTGGGCAAAGCGGCGGCGGCGGCGGCGCGCTACGTGCCGGCCATGAGTCAGCGCGCAGGAATGCGCAGGACGCTTTGTTCCCCGCGCGGCGGACGAACGTGCTGGGACCGGGGCGCGGCGGCCCCTGATATCACGGCGCGGGCAGCACGGCCACGTGCGCCCACAACCCCACCTCTGAACCGCAGGGCCCCCCGCGCCTCGCCTCCCCCTGGAGCCCGGACCCCTCCGGGGGCCCTGAAGGCCCAGCCCGGACTCCAGCGGTCCCCGGGAGCACCGGCACCCTCCCTAAGCCTCGGGTGGGGGGGTCTGGTCTGAGTGGTCCTGGCCGCCCAAGCCACTGGGTGGCTCGCAGAGAATCAGCAACTGTGGGGAGGGCTGCCCAGGAGGAGGAGGGGAGCTGCTCCCGAAAGACTAGTGGGAGGCACGGAGACCTCGAGCGGCCACAGCAAGACCACAGCAAGACCTGCCGCTGCCCTGGGGAGGCCGTGTGGGGCCCGTCGCCCCTTCTCCATATGGAAACTGGTGTGGGAAGGAAGCGGGGGCTGGGTCCCCCAAGTCTTGCCCCTAGCTTGCGGGGTGTTTCCCTGAAGCCACTCTCCTCTCTGGGCCTGAGCCTGTCCAGTGGAAGATGGGATGACCCTGGCTGTCTTGTTCTTCCCCAGAGTCCTGGGCTGGGTAATGATGTCTCAAGCCCAGAAGTGCTTTGGAAAGGAGTGTAACCACCTTGAGAAGTCTTGGCAAACTCCAGATGGCCACGTGGAGGGTCTTTTGCGGGTGCCAGGCTATGTCTGGATCTGACCGGTGACCCTGAGTGCTGGGCATTGCTGCTGTGGAAATGCAGGTGCAAAGGGGGTGACATCATCTGCCCCCAGCCACGCGAGGACTGGCAGGGCAGTTAGAGCCCCAGGGCAGTTTGACTGGGCACCCCTTCTCCTGGATGGGTGAAGACCCTCCTCCTGGGGAATGGCGGGGTGGCTCCCACAGCTGCTGGACGCTGCCGACCGTCAGCCCTGGCAGAGGGAGTGGGGAGTCTTGAGGCTCCACTGCGGGCTGCTCTGAGAGGTGCGGAAGATGCTGGAGTCAGGGTCCCTCCTGTCCTGTGTGGCCTTGGGCATCACTTGCCTTTTGGGTACTCCTGTGACTGTTCTGTCTTCACACGAGGAATTCCATTTTAGCTTCTCCATCCCTGGTGGGGGGCAGCAACTAAATGGCCAAGTCTGTGCTTAGAACCTGCAGGGGCTGGCACAGGCAGCTGGGCTGTTGGGAGGTTCCTCTGAATGGGATTTTTTTTTGTTTTCAGAGACTGGGTCTCACTCTGTCACCCAGGTTGCTGAAGTGCAGTGGCGCGATCATGAATCATCGCAGCCTCTAACTCTTGGGCTCGAGCGATTGGATGGGATTTTTTAATGCTCTCTTCCTTCCCCCTCATCTGCAAGATCCCTACCACCAGGGCATAGCAGCCCACAGTTCTGCCCAGCAAACAGGACTGGAGCATGGGGGTCCCAGCTGACCAGGAGGCCCTTTGTAGGAAGCCATCTTTGTCAGCCTTGGCCTCAGGGACTCTGCAATTGAGCAGGTCCTCACTGGGGTCCTTGCCAGCCCCTGGGACTCAGTGTATTCTGGAACTCTGGCTTCTGTCCCTCTTAGTTCATATGTTCTATATGGGGGACATGGATGTCCTCTAAAGAGGATGACCTCTCTTTACACCAGGGCCTCTCTTGCGTGGCCTTGTTCATACCTTCGTGTCTGTCCTCTCTTGGTACCCTGACATGGTCTCTACCTAGCCACTGGCAGAAAAGGCTGAAGCCCCCCCGCCCCGTCCCCCCACCACTGGCTTTGCCTGACTCCTCCCTGTGTGGTGATCTTACCCACAGAAGGCATGACTGCGCCTTGGGCAAGGTTGATGCTTTAGGGGATAAGGAGGTTGCTCTCCTGCCTGGGGCCAAAGGTCCCTGTATTTGGGAGGGTGCCTTTCATTCTGCCAGCAATACCAAGGCCTCACTTGCAAACCTCTCTGCCAGGGTGTGAAATGTGCATGGAGGCAGAGACCTCACAACACAGTGGTTAGCTGCCGGGCTCTGAAGTCAGCCAGCTCTGGGACAACACTTCTCTGCACCTCAGATTCTGCATCCATAAGTGGGGGACCAGCTCCCCTTTGGGAGCATCCAGGGAGTCAGTAGATGCAAACGTCTTAGAACACAGTGTTGAGTCAGTGTGAGTCCCCCTAAGCCTGCACCTGGAGTGTTACAGGGACTTAACATCGTCTTCACTGTCTCTCTTGACTGGAGTCAGTGACACCAGTCCTCCTCCTGTAGATCTCTGTGGTCATAGATTCTTCTGATTTCCCAGCAAGGAAGACTGCTCAGTATGGTCCCTTACAGCTCACACTGTAGCTTAGAGAGAGGCAGAACTCCACCACATAGCATGGCTGGGGAGGTAGAACCTGGCCTCTGCCTCTGGTGCAGAATGGTCTCTGAGCCCTTTTGACCTCGAAGTCTCAGAGACTCTGAGGACACAGGGTGACAGGAGAGACTGGAGCAAGCAAGTATCTGCACGTGCCCCACCCCCCGCAACTACACAATTCCTGGCACTCACGGGCCCCGCCTTGGCCTGGCACGCCTGCTTGGGTTTCTGCCCGTGTGGTTTCCCCTTGGCCTTTCTATCACGTCCGCTGGCAGAGCATCCGCAGCTGTCTGCATTCCTGCGCCATGAGGACGGCCACCTTGGGGCCAGGCCTGGCTAGGACGCCCCCTCAGAGTGGAAACGTGCATGCTGGCCAGGATGTGCAGGGACAGAGCTTCAGGTACCTGCTTCTCCATGCTCGTGCATAGCTGTGCCCCTGTGTGTCCGTGTGTGCATAGGTCTGTGCGTGCACTGGCAGGTATGTACAGAGTGAACACAGACAGCTGTGTGGATACACAAGAGTGCCATGTAGTGGGGGCCTATGCGGGAGGAAACATACAAGCTCCTAGGGGCCCCATGGGTCTGTGAGTGGAGACCTGCACTCATGCATGACGGGGAGGCTGCGTGTTTCCCATACCTGAGGGCCCTTGCATGGGTGAGGGTCATGTACCCAGGCGTGGCTCTTCTCAGGTCAAGCTCACAGCCACAGGAGGAAGTTGGAGGAATTGAAAGCAGTGGGTCAGGATGAAATCAAACGCAGAGAACCCATTTGCCCAGCTGAGCTGGAAGCTTCCCACACGTTCCCCTATTTACTCTCATACCAATCCCTGGAGGGAGAAATGTGGGAGAAATGGCCCTCCCCGAGCCTCTCTGTTTGAAGTTAGGGTTAGGGTTATGGCCATTTGAGCTCAAAGAGGGCCAGTCACTTGTCCAAGGTAACACAGCCTGTAAGTGGTGGAGCCACTGCCAACTCTGTGTCTATCTGACTCTAGAAGCTGTCAGTCAGGGAAGGGAGGCAGAGGAGCAGTTGCCAGGGCCTGAGAATAGCAGAGACCTGTCCACTGTGTAGACCAGGGCCCAGCAGGTCCTTTGGAAGGTGAGAGCGTCTGAGTGGCCCACCCAGGCTATGTGTACCTTGGACCCCAGCTGCTACAGCTGGTTACTATTCTAATAAACATGTGTAGCTGTTGCTCTGTGCTAGGCCCTGGTGTAAGTGCTTTGCACACAATGATGCATCTAATTCTCTCTAATGCCCTAGGAGGCCAGTACTATTATTATTAATTATTATTATACTATGTGTAAGATTTATATTATGTAATATGTAATAATTATTATTAATAGACTATTATTCTTATTTTAGAGATGAGAAACTGAGGCATAGTTAGGTAAAATAACTTGCCTGAAGTCCCACAGTTAATACCTGGCACAGCTGGGATTCCAGCCCATGCAGCTTGGCTCCAGGGTCTGAGGGCAGCCCCCAACACATGCCACTCTGACTGGCATCTCCTTGTGTGTGAGACAGACCCCGGCCTCACCCCCTTTCTGCTGGGTGGTCTCTACATGCAGGCCCAAGGAAGTTGAGGGCTGGGTGCACCAGCCTCTCCCCTCACAGATGGGGAAACTGAGGAAACTGTACTGGTATAGCACCTGGGCCTTCAAAGGTGACTCCCAGTGCCCAAGCGAACACTGACTTTGTCTGTTCCTCACTTGCTATGGGAGTTGAGACAAGTGCATGCCCAGTTCCCAGGAAGAGCAGGTAGGAAGGGAGTCCTAAGAGGAAGCAGGGCAGGCCTGGCAGCGGACACTGTGTGGGCAGGCCGGTGAAGGTGAGGCTGGGCCAGGGCTGAAGTCAAGGCTCCGGAGCCGGTTTTCCCAGGCTGTAGCTGAGTAATCCTGTGTCTATATTTATCTCCTTCTTTCCTGGGTGAGTAAACAGAGCCTGATGCCAACCAGGCCCGCCAACCCTCACCCCCCATGCCAGCACGTTTCCTTCACCTGTAGGGTGGCCCTGGAGAGCACCGCAGTCTTGGCCCTAACTTCGGCTTGGCCTATGTAGGACACACAAGGATGCTTGAACCCAGTGGCTTCTGTGAAGAATCTAATTGTCGGAGGTGGTCAGGGATTCTCCAGTCTGGGTCGCTGCAGACATGGGCAGTCATGGCCTGGGCAATGTCAGTGCATTGGAGGCCTGGGAAGAACCCTCTACTCTCAGCATTCAGGAACAAAGGGTCCTCTTATCTCAGATATGTCAGACATGCCTTTCATTCCTGCATTCACACGTTGCTGTAGACATTGGTCCCCCTTCCCTCCAGGATGGTAAATTCCAAGAGGAGGTCTGCGTGCCCAGAGGTCTAGAACACAGGCTGTAGAGTCAGACTGCTCTGAAGCTGGATCCTGGCACCCTGACCTTAAGCTAATAACCTCTTCATGACTCTAGTTCCCTGCTTGTTAAATGGGACCAATACTTCCTACCTTCCAGGGATCATATGAGTGTTAAGTTAGAGGCATTATGTGCTGACGGATGGGGTGGGCTGTGCTGGGGAGGGGCTGTCTGTCCCCACCTGCAGGCCACAGGGGACATATACACATGGCTCTCACAATAGGCACACACTAATGGACACCCCTACTTTTGAGAGGAACATGCAGTCTGAACCCAGGGTGGATTAAATGGGTTGGGACTTGATCCCTGGAAAGACCCCAGAAGGTGCAGGAGCCAGATACTAGCTTTGCTGAGAACCTCTTCAGAGGTGGAGGAGGCAGGCTAGGTGGTCACTGTCAAGAGATGATGCAGCCTGGACCAGGCCTAGGTGTCATCACCCTGGACCCCCACCAGGATCATCGTGGCTAGCTAGGCCCCTGCCCTGACTCTGGTCTCTGCCCTGGTGGTGCCACCTCCCTGACCTTGGAGCGGCCTGGGCCTGGTGCACGTGCATGGCAGCCCCATCTGCTCCCAGGCTGGATTAGGCAGAGTCCGAGGACGTGCTGGGCTGGCAGGCTCAGGGGCGGGGCAGGCGCTGGTGCTGGGGCTGCCGTATGCCAGCTCAGGCCTGGGCTGTGGCAAAGCCTTGTATGGCTCTGGCGGAGAGCTCAGCCGGCAGCACCCATTGGCTGGACTGGCACTCCCAGCTGGGGCTGCCCAGCCCCAAACCACGGGTAACTAGAGACGCCGGGAGCAGGTGGATTAGCGTGTCCGCCCACCCGCCCGCCTGCCCGCCCGCCCCAGGGCTGCTCTTTTCCTTTCCTAAAAAGGCAGAGCTGGGCAAGAGAGACGGGCAGTTGAACTCAGGCCTGGGGTAGAAGAGGGATGGGTGGGGTGGTGCAGGTGGCTTTGCTGAGGGATCAGGAATCATAGCCCTGACCTTGGGCCAAGCACTTCTCAGCTCTGGATGTCATCTGGAAGGGAAGCAGTAGGCAGTGGGGTCCCCCTGAAGTAGGCGATGCCTGGAAAGGACTGGGGAATATGCATGTTGGGGTTCCCCAGCCCCAACCCAGGTTCCAGGGCTGCTTAGTAGCAAAGAGGCCCAGATTCTCTTTCCATAGGAAGCTAACCACTTCCCAAATGTGGGGACCTGGTTTCAACTCCTGGGCCTGCCACTTACCATGATGTCCTTGGGAAGGCAGTGTCACCACTCTGGTACCCTGACCCTGGGCAAATAACTTCACTGTGACTCAATTTCCTTGCTTGTTAAATGGGGCTGAAACTTCCTACCTTCCTGCTATAGAATAGATGCTGAGGTTATAAGGCATCTCTTCCCAGGGTCTCCTGAGCAGTGCCCATGATGAATCCCAAGCAGCACAGCCCCGTCTGCACCCTCGTCACCTGCTCTGTGTCCTCCACCAGCTCTTCCTTCTTCTCTCCACTCATGCTCATCTCAGGCTGGCCCATCCTATCTACAGTGGCCTGTCCCCGCCGAGTCTCCAGGACAGAGTGTGGGCTCCAGGTTCTGAGCCCAGAGAGGACCCAGGCCTAAGGGTGAGGGTAGGATCCCGGAGTCCTGCAGCCCCAGCCCAGACCTGGACTGGGACCCAGACAAAGCCTGGTGAAGGCCCCAGCAGCAGACAGCAGTGGCCACCGCCCTCTGAGGCTGGGGTCAGGGGGACAGGTGAGTGGCCCTGCCACTTACCAGGGTGTAATCTTCGGCTCTCCCCTTCATCTGTAAATGGGAATGTGCACCCTGTCCTAGTCCACTCCAAATGGGAAAGTGCTTCATGAACCTTAGAGAGCAGCCTGGGAGGCCTGCTGGCCAGCGATGTGTGAATGACCGGCGGGCCTTGGGCCTGCTGGCAGACAGTGGAGGAAAGAATTCACAGGCACTTTTCATGCTCTCAGCTACTGGAATCTAGGCCCGGTGTCTGCTGGTCATTCCTTGCACCTGTGGCCTCAGGCACAGGGACCTAAAATGGCTACCAGATGGCCATACTAAGTCAGGAGGATGCTGGAGAGAAGCCCCAGCTGGACCCTGAGTGGTCACAGCTGGACAGTCTGAGATTCCGGGCTTCCCTGGAGCCCAAGTGTGAGACGGGAGGAGGCGGGAGGGCCTCAGGTTCCCTGAAGGACTACATGAGAGCCACACAAGGGTTTTCTAGTCCTCATACTGCCCCTACCTAGCTGTGCACCTTCGGCTGCTGGGGGCCCTTTGGAGCTTCTGTTTTCCTCTCTAAAACTGGGGACAGTAACTCTTATCTTGCTGGGTTGTTGTAGGGACTACAAATCAAGTTTGTAAAATGCTGGGCACTGGGCCTGGCACGTACTATGCTATTTTTCTTCTCCTTCTGGGGCTGTTGTGGGGGTCTACTTCCCCACTGGCCTAGACCGAGACATGCTCCCCGCATGATCCAAGGACGTGCTCCCCAGGCAGCTGCTCCAACGACGGCTCTTCATCCCATGATTCTAAAGCCAGCTGCCACGTTTGCTCCCAGGGCCTCTTCTGGACTGTTATTTTTTTCACTCGCTCACTGTAAAAATCCAGCACCTTTGAGGCTACCACTGTCAGGCCCTCCTCCCTCCCATCGCTGACATCTGCTCATCTCTTCTTCCAATTCTGAGATGTCCTAGCCTTGTATGATTATCATTAGGGCTGTTTCCAATTATTCTCATTTTCCTCCATTAGGCGTGAGCATGTGACTTTCTTTAGCCAGCAAAATATGCATGGAAGGGATAGTTGTTTCCACGTAGAAGCATTTACTTGCCAGTGGGAGGCCCCTAGTCCTGTGCTTGCCTCAGCCCCTGGGGTCATGGAAGCACAGGGAAGGAGCCTCTATCAGTCTAGATCTCTGACTAGGATAAGCATAATTCCCCTGCTGACCCACACTGAACGTATAGTGAGGGAAAGAAATACACGTCCCTTGCATTCAGCCGGAGTGTCTGGGTTGCTAGTTTCTGCCGCATAACAGAACCCGTCCTGACAGTTGCGCCCTGACTCACGGCCCGGATCTCCACTTAAGCCCTGCAATCTTCAGCGATGGCCTCACTTGCCACCTGCACAGCCCACTCGGCACCCTGGATGCTCATTTCCTGTCCTCTTCATCCCCAGTGGTGATCTCTTTCATCGCACCTCAGCCACCCACGCCTGTGGCTGACACAGTCTTCATCCAATGAGTTAAGACAGCTCACAACATTTTCTTGTTTTCATCCAAGTGGTCACTTGACCACTGGCCTTTCTCCTTATCAACCAGGCCTGCTTGTTCCTTTCTCAGCATGTGGGCTCAGTGGCTAGTGACCTCACCTCTTCACTTGCCAGTGACTCACCTCCAGTAACTCATTGTCCTTGTGTCCCGTGGCCTGGCTAACCCTGGGCCACCTTCCCCATGCCCACAGCCAGCGGCTGAGGACTGCTGGAAAAACCACACCACTGAGCAGACAGAAGGCAGCTGGCACGCGATGCTATGCAGGTGCCTTCCCTGTTTCCCTGGTGGCTTCCTCTTGCTCCCCTCAAAGGTCATTCACACCTATTCAGGTGTCTTTGATCTTTTCACCCTGCAGCTTCCTCAGGTGACTTCACTCTATTTCCCACATACAATCCACCCTCAAGAGTGTCCCCAACTTCCTGTCACCAAACAGATAGGCTGACTTCATCTGCACTTCCTCCCTACCCTTCTTTTGGGCCATAGTGGGAGAGGAGTCTACATCTGGCTTCTCGTCTCCTCACCAGCCCATCACACACTCGGCTTCCCTTCCCTGCACCCCACGCTCCCCCACAACTGCCCCTGCTCTCCCCTGTCTCTAGCCCAGGCCCCTAGAAGGTGTCTGTGTCTGCTACCTCCACTTCCCCACCTTGTCCTCACTCTTCAACCACCACCATCCACTGCCACCATTTATTCATTCAACATTCAGCAGCATCTATGAAGGACCCACTAGGCACCAGGAATTGTACTAGTCCAGCTTTCCCAAAAGCCAGCAACAATTAATCCTCTGATTGCTTTGAACGAACAGACCCTCTTAGGCTCTTAGCACTAAACTTCTGGATGGCGTTTACCCTGAGAATTCCCCTTGATCGTCCATCAGTCAATCTATCCTCTCCTTCTCATGGCTCCCTTCGTCCTCCCGACCCTTAGGACTTTTCCAGGAAAGGTCCCCTGGGTGATGCAGACTCACTCTGGATTAGCACCGTCATTCTCTTCCACCACAGCCGTGATGGCTACTGTGATTGAGTAACTGATGATGGCCTCCCCTGCTAGAATGTGAGCTCCTCGTGGTGGATCTGTGTCTGTCTTGCTCGCTGTTGTATCAATGACTGCCTCTCATTGGCACTCGGCAAATCGTTGCTCAATACAAAAGGTGGGGACTCCATATCTTTTCCACCCTTGTAACCCCAGAACCCTGTGCAAAGCCTGCTCAGAAACAAATTGTTGAAGGCTTACTATGTTCCAGGCTCTGTTAGCCAGCCATCCTGTATATGCCATCTCACTTAATCCCCACACCAGCCCTTATAGATATGGATCATGCCCCTCCACTTTACAGATTAGGAAACAGAGGCACAGAGAGGTTAGGTGAGTTGCCCAAGGTCTCACAGGCAGTAAGTGCTGTGCTTCTCCCACTGCCAACACTCAAGAACCAATTCACTATTCATCTTGTAGTGAGGTGAATGGGGGCCCTCCCCGAAAGTTAAGTTTATGTCCTAATGCCTGGAATCTGTGAATGTGGCCTTGTGGAGGCAGGGACGGGAGTGATGAGTGTATAATCCAGGGAAAGACAAGCATTGTCTGCAGCTACCAGACGCTAGGAGGGGCATAGAATTGATTCTCCTTCAGAGCCTCCAGGAGGAATCAACTTTGCCAACACCTTGACTTTGGAGTTAAGGCTTCCAGAACTGTAAAAGAATAACTTTCTGTTGTTTAAAGCCACCTAGTTTGTAGTGATTTGTCACTGCAGACTAGGGAACAAATACAGGCCCCAAACCAGATGGTGCTATATCTGGCGCTTCCTCGAGAGGCCTTTCCAGGGTCTGCAAGAGAGTCCTAGGCTGTGTGACTGCAGCCTAGTCACCTCCACTCTCTTGACCTGATTGCTCTGAAGCAAAATGAGCACTTGGGATGCTAAGTGTCCTTCCAACTCTGACATCGTGGAACCCTCTAGAAAAACCATGAGCCAGGCAAGCAGGGCTATGTTGGGATTTTCAAATTTATTCCAACATGCTAATTTTTTTTTTAAAAAATATCCTCAGGCTGAACACTCAGCCAGAGCTGTAATAAAGGCAATTATTATACTTGTAAAAACTTCTCATTCACAGTACAGATGTAATTTACAACAAAGGTCACACACATCAATACTGAGCATTTTTTCTTTTGTACGTCAGACTCTGTGCTTTAGACCTGCGTGGATTTTTTGTTTTTTTGTTTTTTTCTTTTTTTCTTTTGCACTGATATATACCATATCAACATTGCAAGATGCAAGTGTGGAAACTGGAGTTTAAATAAAATTACAGGCAAGACCACCCCATCCCAGTGCGGTTGCTGTACATATCTACAGTACAATTTTTGGAATGTATTGCCATTTAAGAACATAGAAACTTTCTACAGACAATTTCACGTACAGAATACATACACCTTTTAGAAAAAAAGGCAAATATTTATCTTACAGATAGCGTTGTATTTTACATTTGCCTGCACATTTCCTTTTTCTGTTTCTTTTCTTTCTTTCTTTTTTTACATACTAGATTTAGTAAAGTGACCGTAAGTGCCGAAGCGGTTTTCTAATGGAAAGCAGACTGGATTCACAACACAGAAGCAGAATTGGTGGAATAGGCTTTCGGGAACTTTCTTTCCCTGGTCACACGGCAGATCGGTCCCCAAGGACAGGTGCTCAGCCAGGACTTTTGCTTTAAGAAGGATTTGTCTGGAGAAAAGACTAGAGAGAAATCCAGCTCAGATGTATTGCTCATTCCTCTTCAGAAGGACTGGGTGGGAATGGAGCAGGGGCTAGAGGAATCTGGAAGCTAATTCTTTTAGGCTTTTTCCAACAGGGGGAAGCAGAGGGACTTCTGGGTCTGGAAGTTGGAGCTTATGGAGGCGACAGTGCAGGCAGCTGGCTGCTGTCAGGCTCCTGGAGGGTCGCGAGGCTTGAGGCCAGAGTGAGAGCCATAGATGCGGGCAGGAGCAGAGAGGAGTGGGGTTACTATCCAGGATGGCACTGAGATTGCCAAGGGTGAAGAGCATCGTGGAGCGCAGGCCTGGGGGGCAAGGACTCACCAACTGAAGGCAAGGTTTGGCTCTGAAACCTCGACCAGTTGGTTCCTCCCCTACTGCCCACACCTAAGGACCAGGGCTAGTCTGTACCGAGGAATGGCCACCCCGCGCATTTCAAAAGAGCACGCAGCAGGCATCTGTGCCAAGTCAGCCACTGCCTCCTCTGCTGCTTCCCTCAACAGGTACAATAACATCACAGGCAAACAGGAAGCTTGGAAGTGACTGGGAGCAGGGCAGAAGGCCCAGGGGAGGGCGTGCATGGGGCAAGCGTCTTTCTCCAGATCATGAAGGTGTACCTGTGGGCCGGAGGCTCTGTGCGCAGAGGACTGGGACTAGAGTCCGGAGGAGGGGGTTAGAGCTGTGCCCAGTGACATACACCCAGGCTGGTGGCATTGGTTGTGTCCCTCTGGGCACAGCATCAATGTGGAGGCAGCCCTTTGGTGAGATTCTATTTGTGCATTTCCCCCCATCATTTAGAAATAGTCTCCAGTGACTCCTGGCCCCTGTGGCTTCTCTGCCTGAGCCTGACGGGCCCGGTGACTGCCGGGCCTCTGCCCTGCCGGCTGCGCTGTTCATTGCTAGGCTGCCCAGGGAGGAAACCTTGGGTGGGTAGGCTGTTTGAGTACAGGGAGAAAAATGCCCACGAGAGCTGGAAGGCAGAGTGGGGTGGAGTGGTGTGGGGCCCCCCACCAATGTCAGGGGCTAGTCCACCAGAGCCCCCAGTCTGCTGCATTGTAGGTCTGGGGCAGAAAGAGCCTGCCCAGGGAGATTTTTAACCTGGGCTGAAGCAAAGGCCTTTATGCAGCTCCCAGACCTCAGCCCTTGAAGATTCCAATCCGTGGGCAGTCCCATGGGTCAGGGCTGAAAGGCAAGGGTGGGAAAAGCCCTGGCCTCCTGGGACTCGGAGGAGTCACTTTCTCCCAG
The DNA here is from genome assembly GCF_008728515.1 of Papio anubis. NCBI lineage: Eukaryota > Metazoa > Chordata > Mammalia > Primates > Cercopithecidae > Papio > Papio anubis. The sequence goes on from NC_044976.1 coordinate 39,775,158, forward strand.
GCCACTGTCCAGCAATATGGACGGTGTGGTCCAGGCTGGGCTTGCTGCTGCTTTGGGGAGGATGAGAGCCCTCATCTCTGAGGGAAGCAGTCAGGAGCTGCTGGCTAATCTTGACTCCCCAGGACCCTGGAACACAGTGGACCCCCAGGGAGGCCCTGCCTTTCGTCTCATTTTTGTTTTAGCTCTGAGTGAGGCAAAGGAGAATGAATGAACAAGGTGGTCTGGCTGCAGGCTGGACTGTGGCTGGTTTGTCTGTCTAGTAGGGACCAGGCCGGGGAAAGGCCACGAATTGGAAGAGGCAAGTACGGCCCCGCACAGGGAACTCACAGAAGGGTCTTAATCCTCCCCACCTACTGTGTCCTGTACCCAAACAGCTTCAACAGCTCAAGAGCCCTGGGGCGGGCACTTGATTCATACAGCCTGGCTGAGGACTGGGGACTGGCCAGAGAGGTCCCTGCTCTTTATAGGGTGGCATCAAACCCAGCCTTCATGGGCCACGACCATAGTCCCTGTGCTGCCCTCCTTTGTAGAAAGTAAAGAAAACCAGTTCTGGAACACTGGGGAAAAACTCACCTCTCCCAGTTGGGGCAAACACACTACAGTTCAAGTTCCATAGTTCAATTTGGGATTTAAATTTCTGGTCCTATTATTTTTCTTACAAAGTAGAGTTTTGCCCCAGGAAATGCAGGGCAGCTTCTTGAAGGTAGAGAGGGGGGTAAGGAAGAGGCACTGGCTTGCACTGATTGCTTTGGAGAATTCCAATGACTTAGGACAATTCAAAAATCCTCTAGGTCACGAGAATCTGTGGTGGCTGGGCAAAGTATCAAACACCATCCTCTCTCTCTCTTTTTAAAAAAGAGGTGTAAGACAGCAAACAGGCCCGGGCCATATCCACCAGCCACAGTTCTGGGTATTTCCTTGGGGTCGTGGAGACAGGGACGGTGTGGGGCAGGGAGAGGGGGTGGTCCCGAAACAGTTCTCTGCAAACTCCTGTGGTGGAGCACTGGAAAAACCCAGCCATGAGTGGAACAGGGTCCTTTGTACCCCAGGGTGAAACAGAACCCAAAACCCAGTCTCAGGAATGACCCCTAAGGCTTGGGCCCTGCCACTTCCGCCTTTGTGGGTAGTTTTAGAACAGAGGAGGCAACAGAAGAGTGAGGCCTTGGTCAGGGGCTTGGGAGCCAGGGACGGACAGTCAGGGCTCCTTCCCCAGCCCAGGGGGCCAGGGTGGGGTGCAGAAGGGAGGTGTTGGGAGTGGGGGTGCGTGGGTGGGGTGGCCTGCCCACCTGGGGAGTGCCAGGATGGGCCTATGACTCAGACTACCAGAGTATCCAAGGGCCCTTGGGGAGCCAACCCTCCTCCTTCTACCTGCACCTATTATTTTGCATTGAAATCCTAGGAAAAGTATAATTTTATTTTCTTGCAAAAAAAAAAAAAAAAAAAAAGGAAAAGATTATTTTTTTCTGGGCCTGCCTGCTGGGGCCTGGGTGGGGGTCACCTGCCTCTGTTTGCGCCCCTGTGCCTGGGGACACTGACCTTTCTGCTGGCAGAGAGGGGTGGCCACGAGCTGGGCAGCGGGTAAAGTGGCAATAAACAGGAACCTTGATCGCATCTGTACACAGGAGTGCTTCCTTTTACATTTAATTCTATATTGTTTGAGGTTTCCTTTTCCTTTCTCCCTCAGTGCACCCCTTCCCCTCTGCCAGCCTCTGGGGTGGGTGGCTGCCAACCGCAGCGGGGAGGGTCAGGAGGCTCCACCATCAGCCTTTCCCCAAAAGCATAAACTATTCACAGCCTCAGACCTCTCACGGGTTGTTGTTGTTTTTTTTTAAATGTATGTATGTGATTTGTTTTGTTTCTTCTTAAGCAACAAAAGGCGTAGAAAAAGGCACAGGTAACTGCATACATGGGAAGGTACAACAGATGGGGCCGTGAGAGCTCCTGGACGGAGGGACAGATGGGGCTGAGGGAGTGGGATGATTCAAGGAAAGTGGCTGGAAACGTCTGTTGCTGGATACTGGAAGCCAGATGCTGAAGCAGTTGGAGAGAGGCTAAGCGTTGCGGGGGCCCCTGTCCTCAGGCTGATGTGGAGGTGCCCTGGGCTCCCCACTTCCTGAGGGCTTGGGGGAGTCCTGCCTGGTCCTGGGTTCCCCAGAGAGATTCCTCCTCCGGGCTGGGAAGCGGGCAGAGGCCTCCGCCAGGCAGCCCACGGAGCTGCTGCGGTCCAGCGGCGGGGTGGCAGAGGCCTCGGGGTTGGTCGGTGCACGCGGGAACTCCAAGCGGGGGCTCCAGGACTGCGCTGCCCGGCGTCCCTGGGGTGGCCGGGGCAAGGTGTCGGGTGGGGTGCAGGGGCTGTGCGTGGGTGTGGGCTCGGCAGGTGCCTCGGTCCCACGGGGTGTCCAGTCAGGAGGCCTGCCCGGGCCTCTGCCGGTCCTCTGCCTTTCCTTGGGGTAGTCCCTGCCCTCCAGCTCTGAGGAGAGTGTGAATTTGGAGACCTTAGCCACGGGCGACACGGAGGCTGATGAGCTCTCAGTGGGACTCCAGCGGCCTCGCTCCTGGGCCTCCCGGGCCCCTGTCAGGTCGCTGCCACCCCCGGAGAAGCCACTGACCCAGGCTGTGGTGGGCCCTGGCAGCAGGGTGGGGTGGGCTCCTGGCCGGGCCTGCACCATCTGGATTCCACCGATGGGAATCAAGGGACACGGGGCACGGGTCAAGTGCTGGGAGTGCAGGGGCAGGTGGCTGAAGATGTTCTCCTCTGTCCGGGCCGGGATGTGGCCGTGGAAGTCATGGAGGGCGGAGAATGGTCGGGAGGAGAGAGGATGAGCAGGGCTGGGTGAGCAGGAGGGACTTCGGGACTCGGCCTTCTGCTGGGGTCAGAAAACAAGACAAGGTAAGGTGAAGGTTACGTGCTGGGCACATGGGGAGCTGAGGCCTGGAAGTGGGAAGGGGACTTGCCCAAGATCACAGAGCGAGTCCAGAGTCCCGGCTGAGCTGAACCCAGAACCAAGCTCCTGACTCCCTGCCCATGATGCTGAGCCTGCTGCCATCTCTGGAATGGGCCATCTCCAGCTCGACAGTGACCATGAGTATGCTCAGGCCCCATGGTCTCCATGCCTCTGGCCAGCATATCTGTCTTCAAAGGAGGGGATACTTGAGCAACGTGGGGCCCTGTCGTCACCCATGAACCTGGCCTCTATGTGGGTCTGCTGCCTCTCCTGTTCCTAAATGGTCTTCACCCAGCTTCACCCTTGGACATGAGTTCCCACCTGCAGTTCTTGACCTTCTGCCACCCCCAGGAATTTGAATGTGACCCCAAAATTAAAAATCAAGGATTCCTAGATCAGTGTTTCTCCAGGAGTGACAGGGCTCGGTCATGGCAACATGGAGACAGAGAAGGTGTCGGAAGGTGGTCAGCTGACGATGGTGCTGTCAGTTGAGGGGTCATGGCAGCTGAGGGGACAGGGATGGTGACTGTGCTGACGGGGTGGCAGCCGTGGTGTGTTGGTGCAATGGTGACAGTGGTGGTGCTGCCCATGGGGACAGTGCTGATGATCCACAGGGTGTCTCTGAGGGCACTGGTGACAGTGATATTGGAGATGGTGATGGTTTTGGTTAAGTTCTGCCATCTGCTCAAAGAACACAGGCAGATGGGGATGGGGTGGGGGTGGGAAACTGCATGAGTATTTACACCCACATCCAAGGCTACACCCCTTGCAAGTGACATGATAGCGTTTGGATATTTGTCCCTGCCCAAATCTCGTGTTGAATTGTAATCCCCAGTGTTGGAGGTGGGGCCTGGCGGGAGGTGTTTGGGTCATGGGGACTGATACTGTCCTCCAGATAGTGAGTAAGTTCTCATGAGATCTGGCATTTTGAGTGTGTGGCACCTTTCCCCCAGCTCTTTCTCTTGCTTCCACTCTGCCATGTGAGATGCCTGTTCCTGCTTCGCCTTCTGCCATGAGTAAAAGCTGCTTGAGGCCTCCCCAGAAACCGAGCAGATGCTGGCACCACGCTTCCTGTACAGCCTGAAGAACTGGGAGCCTATTCGACCTCTTTTCATTATAAATTACCCAGTCTCAGGAATTTGTTTACAGCAATGCAAGAACGGACTAATACGTGGTAGAACCCAGATCCCATGAACTCCAGAGTCCATGCTCTGTGCTTCTGAGGCTAAAATAAAGTTTAATTAGCCAGCTGATTCAGGGCACCCAGCATAGTGCATGGCACAGTAGGTGCCTAATAAATGTTTGCTAAATTATTAATAACTACTGAGCTGGCAGAGCTGTTTAGTTCCAGGTGTGATACCCAGGAGGGTGTGAACTTGCAACCCCCGCACCCACAGGGGAGAAGCGGCCCAGTCCCCAGGGGCAGGAACTCACCCACGGGGAGGCGCAGGTCTCTGGGCTTCTGCTGAGGAGCTTGTGAGGTAGAGGAGCGGGTGGGAAGAGAACCCGCGGGGCCAGCCCCAAGCCTGGGCCATGCTCCCCCGCTGAAGGGCTGCCCGGCCCAGCTAAGGCCCACTTCCCTGGCAGCGCTGACCGTGGTGGTGACTCGGCCTGACCCGGAGACCATCTCCTGGTGGGCGAGTATCTGGGGAGGCCTGGGTCGGTGGCACCCTCGAGTTTGGAGAGCACATGTGCTCGAGGGGGCAGTTCTCTTCCCAGGGGGCGGAGGGTGAGAGGAGACAGCTGAAGTCTTGGAGACCCACAAGGGAGAGGGTCCATACCCCTTCCTGGGTCCACGTGCAGGCCAGGCGGGCTCGGGGCTGAGGCCTGTGGTTCTCGGGCCGGGGAGCATCGCTGGGGAGATGAGTCGTTTTTGGTTAGTGAGTGTTTGCGGGCTATTGGTGGACGGCTGCCTGCTTCTTTGCTTGGGGACCATGGTCTTCTCGGGGACACAGGCTTGGAGCTCAAGGCTGAGCCTGTGTCTTTCTCCACAGAGCCCAGAGGGGCCGGTCCCAGCCGGGGGAGGCCCAGCGTACTCTGGCTGGACATGGAGCAGCTGCTGGCTGTCAGGCGCTCAGCTTCTGAGACGGAGCTGCCTCGTGTAGCCTGGGTGCCAGAGGCGGGGGCATCTGGGGGCTGAGGGCCCGGGATGGGTGAGGAGTCTGCCCGCAGTGCATGTGGTGGGCCAGGCGGGGGCACCTCTGAGGATGGTCTGGACAGCTCGTCCTGGCTCTCCTCCTCATCCTCATCCTCATCTTCGTCCAGGTCTGAGTCTGAGTCCGAGTCCTCCAGGTCCGAAAACTGGTGCTCCTCTACAGCCTCTGAGCCCTCTCGTCCTTCCGAGTCCTGGAACAGGTCGTCACTGGTTCCTGAGGGCAAACACAGAAGACCCAAAGTCACGGTTGGGCCTTGGCCCCGCTGCCCTCATGGCTGCTCCTCTCTGAGCCCCAGTTTCCTTGCCTGCTGACTGGGCAAAATAGCTATGGCAAGGGCACAAGATTGTGGGGACAACCACGAAACGTAACAGATATGGGAGCGCTTTGTAAATAACAACAGTGAACAATAATTCCTTTATGCCTAGAATGTGCAACGTTCAGTTCTGAGAGCTTTAGGTAAATTTATTCATTTAGACCTCAAAGAATCCTATGAAGCTGGTACTGTTCTCATCTTCATGTTACAGATGAGGAAACTGAGGTAAGAGAGAGTAATTAACTTGCCCATGGAAGACAATAGTAGGGCTAGGATTGAGCCACAGCAAAGAAGACAGTCTTTGTTTGTTTCATTAGCATCTCAGTGCTGGCTTCGCCACGGGCAAGTTACCCCACCTTGCTCTGCTTGGTCTCCCCCTTTGTCGAATGAATGTGATGGTCTCACCTCACCAGGTTTTCTAGGAGGAGTAAAAGGAAGACCTGGCACATATCGAGGGCTTAAAAATAATTATAGCTGCCATATTAACACATTAATGATGAACTCTACTATTCCAGGACAGAGCAGTCACACTGGCTGGTCCAGCAGCACAGAGCCATCCGTGGTCAGTGTAAACACACATCTGCCATGGTGACCAGGCTCCTGGTGGCTGTCACAATGGCATCTGGCAGGTGGTGGCCTCTGGCCTCTGTGGACGGCTTGACTAAGCTGGCCTCAGGCTGCAGAGCAGATCCCCATCCCAGCCATGCTCTTATCTGAGGAGCCACTGCCCTTTTGAAGTCCAGGCTGCCTCTAGCCTCAGGGCCCTCCCATTGTCTGCCAGCCCCAGCTCCACTCCATAGTTTTTGACCTACATCCGGCTGAATGCCCACTTTTGTCCACTTTGGACATCTGACTGCTGCATGTTGAGAGACTTGGAAGCAATTGTTCACAAGAGTAAACAAACAACAAAACTGTGATACTTGTTTCAGATATTGTTGGACATTTAGGTCACTTGCACTCCTTAAACAGACTACAAGAATAATAACAGAATTATTGAATAGAGTATAAAAGTGGGGGTTAGGACCCTGAAACACTAGCCTCCTGGTCTGATTCCTCTGGGATGGCCCCAACCAGCTGGGTCACCTCTAACATGTCAGGAGTCTAGTTTGGGCATCTCTGAAATGGACAGCAATCCCGATGCTGGGGAGAACTCTGCTAACATCTGGCCTCCTCACTGGCCCATCGCTAGACCATCGGAACCTGTTTCTGGTCTGCACAATGAGGCTGCTGACAGGTGGGCTGAGCCAGCCAGCCAGCCCCATCACTCACACGTGTCAGTACTGCACCCACCACTGACCAGGAGGGCTGGCACAGAAGCTGACTCAGGCCGCTGGGGCAGCCAGGCTTTGGCTCTCCACCATGTCCAGCTGCCCCGAGGCCAGAAAGCCCGGAACTAGCACTTCCAAGTCACTCAATATGCAGCAGTCAGATGTCCAAAGTGGACAAAAGTGGGCATTCAGCCGGATGTAGGTCAAAGGGAGGGCCCTGAGGCTAGAGGCAGGGTGATGAGATCAGAGGAGGAATGAAGGATTAGGATGAGAGCAGGGCTGGGGATGGGGGTGAACTTTGCAGTTATGCCCCAGGCATTTACTTTCCTTGCCTAGGACTTTGGCAGGGGCCTACTTCATCACCCGTTCACCTGGCCCTGCCCCTTATTTACATACAGCAAAATCCAGGCACAGATGACTCCGTGAGAGCTGGTGGCTGAGTCAGAACTAAGGTTTACAGCCCTTGCATTGTTACGCTGACAGTTTAAAAATGATGTGCTGCACTAAGAAGCAGGGAGTGGTCGGGTTTGAATCTCAGCACCACCACTTCCTTGCTGTGTGACATTGGATGCTTTACTTTCTCTGTGTCTAGTTTCCTCATCTGTAAACTGGGTAGCGATAAAAGCACTCTAGGAAGTTGTTGAGAGGACTGTGAGGGTCTGGCACACAGTAAGTACCCAATAAACTTCAGCTCCTGTCATCCCTGTCCCCCCAGTCTCAGCAGGCAGGTAGCTGGGGTGGGATTGTCAGCATTTTACAGACGAAGGTCACAGGGGTAGTGTTAGGAGTGAAGGAGAGTCAGGACCAGCGTCTCCTGATGTCCAGCAGGGAGGGCTCATAAAGACCCTCTTTACTAATGTGGAAGTTGAGACCCAGTGGCGATAATGGCCCGTCCTGGGCACTCAGTGCATGAATGCTGGAAGCCAAGAGTCCCCTGCCCAGCTCGAGGCTGGCCGGGCCCTCCACATCTGCGTTCCTGCAAGGCACTGGGGAATGCCTCTGTCTGGGCGGCCCCTTCCCAGGGCCCTTGCTGGAGCGGCCCCGCCCCTGCTGGGATCCAGGCCAACGCTCCACAAATGAGTGTGCTTGAGCGCGCGGCGGGCGCCGCTGGGAGAGGCCACGCGGTGGCGCTGGCGCCCAGCCTGGCCAGCACCGTGGGCAGGGACCGGGCGCCTCGCTCCTTCCAGGCAGTCCTCCCACGCGCCACCTCGCGTTCCACAGACACGAACTCATGCCGCTCCCCCCTGCATCTGTCTGGTCGCGGGAAGTGGAAACTCTATCCTTCAGTCTCTTGGGCCGTAAACCTTGGAGTCCTCCTTGGCTCCTTTTCGTCCTCCCCCCTCCCTTCTGCCCCATATGGGGTCAGCTGAGCCTGTGGGCTCTCCCTCCAGAGCCCACCCAGAATCCCGCCGCTTTTCCACCTCCTGAGCACATCCGGCCTCCCCGCGCCCCCAGCACAGGCCAGAGGACGCCCTGCCTCTCTCCTCTGCTCCAGGGCACCCCCGGTGCCCTTCAGCCCTCAGGCTCCAGGTCTCTCTGAACCGGCTGCCACCGCGCCCAGCGGGCTCCAGCACTAGGGAACCCCGCACCTGATGCTCCCTCTGTAGGAGAGCTCCTCCCTGACCCCACGTGGCTCCTGACTCCGGTTCCTTCCGGTGGGGGTTCTCTGCTCACAACCCTCTGTCTAGCACAGCAGCCCTCCCCACGGGCCCCAGCCTTCACTTGGCTCTTCTGCTTTCTCTTTGGCTTCACAGGCAAGGCCCTTGCTCTACTCCCCCTTCGTTCCTTGCCCAGCTCCCCTGCCATGCCGACTGCCTGAGGACAGGAGCTGTTTTATTTACTGCGGAACCTCCAGCACCCCGAACAGAGCCAGGCACAGAGACTGTGCCCAGTAATTACTTCTGGAATGAATGCATGGATTTCGTCCTGAGAAAAGTGGCTCTGAGCATCCTCCTTCGCTCCACTGGGAAAATGAGGCTGGGGCGGGGCAGGGACCTCAGGGGAGGGCTCTGGCTTAGGCTCAGGCTCCCCTGGTTCAGCCCACCAGGCAGTGGAGTGGCATGCAGCCAGGGTTTTTGTGTGACCTTGGGCTATTTTTACCTGTCTGAGCTTTGACTTCCCTGACTTAACATGCGTGACACAAGTTTCTGCCACCTGTTTTAAGGACTCAATGAGACAATATGTGTATATGGCCCAGTGTATCCTTGTCAAGCACCGCGAACCCACATTCTAGCTTTGGGGTGAACAGCCCCAAGTTCACTGTGTTCTGCTCTATAAAAATGACGTATTCCACCTAAAAGGAAATATGACTTAACTCTTTTTTGTAAGACCACAAATATTCCCCAAATTGGAAAAACAAAAATGGAACAAGACACACAGTGTGTGCATACACACTCCTCTCTGTCACACTCTAAGTCCTGGGGCTGATTTCAGGGAATCAGTATGCTTCCTGCTTTGCTTGGTGCTGGAGAAATGGCTCTAGCCTCCTCCTGTTGAAGGGACTGCCGTCCAACACCAAAGCCCTTCTGGCCACCTGTCTGACTGCTAAGGTCTGGCAGTGCCCAGCCAGACCCACTGGCTTCGAATCCTCTGCCCTGTCTTCTCAGAGACTGACTCTAAGATGCCTCCTGGGGATTGACCACCATGGCCGGGGTATGTACGGGGATGGGGCTGGGAGGTGACAAGCAGCTGTCAGGTCTGCTTTGGGCTTTCGTGAAACTCTCCTAGCTCCAAAAGGCCCATGTGTCAGGCCCATGCCGGAGTGTGTAGGCAGGAGTGTGGGTGTGGAGCTTTGGAGAGTATGTGTCCCACAGTGTCACTGTGAGGAGTTGCTGGGATAATTCAGGGCATGCATTTAGAACCTGCCCGACACATAGTGGGCACTCAACGTTGACTGTGAGTTCTCTTGTGTGCATTTATTCAGTAAACATTCACTGAGCACCCATGGGTGCCAGGCGCTCCACCTGCATGACAGATGGTAATGCACGATAGCTAGGGCTGCACAGCATATCCTATCAGCATGTGGGAAGGCGGCCCGATCATTCAGGGAATTTAACCTTTGTCTCTGAGAGTTGGGAGAAATGAAGGTGAAGACATGGGAGGGAGAGAGGGGATGAGGGGGAATGGAGCAAAGCAGACAGAAAGAAAGCACGGAAGGCAAAGAGTTAAGGTGGAGGAGGACGGGGAAGGCGGACGAGGGGAAAGGGATGGAGGAGGTTGGCAATTGTTACCTTCTTCGGCTTCCAGCTCCTCCAGCACCCCTGTCTCTTGGCACTTTTTGCTGTGGGCCTTCGACTTCATGTGCTTAGTCAGATTCCCTAGAAAGAAATGAGAATACTTAGGCTCTGCTGTGGGGCAGGAGGCCAGGGCAGGCCCAGGACTCACGGAGGTAGCACCTGGCCGGCAGGCCGTGGTTTCCAGGTCAGTCAAGGCCCTGCCAGCTGCAGGGGCTGGGCAGGAGCTGGGGCATCCCTCTGCCCTGGTGCTCAGGCCAAGACGTGTAGCCACAGCTGCTGTTAGGGCAGTGCACAGGAGCTAGGGGGGGGGGGGGGGGGGGCGGGGGCCGTGAGGGGACAGAGAGTATAATGAGGAAGTGAGATGCTGGTTAAAAAACAAACAAAAAAAGAAATTAAAAGACAACTCAAGTGCAATAGGTTTCTTTTTCTTTTTCTTTTTTGCTTCTGATTTAAGTCTGGCCCTAGTAGCTGGTGACGCTCATCAGGCAGCACTATTGGCCATCTCAAGTGTGGGATGACGTGGGAGGCTCCCATTGACCGGCGTGATGGGTGAGGACTAAGCATGCCCTTCTGGCTGAGGATAGTTCTAGGGCAGCCCACAGGGCAGAATTCTAGTGTAGGTAGAGAAACCAGGGCAAATTCAATATTACGCATGGCGAGAGGGCAGAAGGTGAGAGTAGGGAAGTCTACTGGCCAGAGATTCAGGAGCCACAAGGCTGGGGGCCCAAGCTTGGTTTCCACAGAGAAGTCCCATTTCTGGGCCTTCAGTTTCCCCAGGCCAATCTACAGTGCAGACACAGGACCAGGGTGGTCAGGGAAGGCCCGGGCAAGGCCTCTGTCCTGCTCCATGCCTACAAAGCCCTCAGAGGGGAGGCTGGCTTTGCCCCAAGTTGTAGGTCCAGCCCACAAGCTGCAGAGCAGAGACAGCAGCTCTGTGGAATCAGGGAGCAGTAACAACAGCTTCAGTTCCCCAGCAGGTGTGCAACATTTCACAGGCCACACAGCTTGGTGGACAGGAGGGTTCTAGGAAGGACAGGCAGAGCATCCCAGCCTGCCCCAGAAGAACACAGGCCAGATGCCTCAGGATATTGCTTTGGGCCCAGCAGCTACTCCCAAACTATGATGTGCTCACTGTTGCCCTGGGGATGGCTGTATTTCCATATGGTCATTAACATCATAAGTGCCCTGAATCAGGTATTCTGTCCCATTAGTCTAATTAATTGGTAAGTTTGAATGGATGGATGGAGGAGAGAAGAATGGAAAGAGGTAAGCCTCCTGGAGTGGATGAATAGAGTGATTGGTGGGTGGATAGATAAAGTGGATAAAGGAAATATAAAGAGAATGAAGAACAGGAAGAGGATAGACAGAGGGATGGAACTCTAGATGAGCAGATAAGGAGATGAATAGGCAGACAGAGGATAGGTGAGTAGATGAAAATAAATGGAAGGATAGATGGAGAATGGGTCAATAAACAGGTGGGATGATGGAGAGCTGGATGGGAGGATGGAGACATGGATGAATGGAAGAATGGCTGGTTGGATGGATGAATGGACACATGCACTTTTACATGCATAGGAGTACAGATAGGAGGATGAAAGAGTGGGAAGTTGGATGGGTGGGAGGACAAATGGGAGAATGGTAGGAACAGATAGGATGAGAAGATAAATGAACAGGAAAACTATTAGATGAGATGGATGGATAGGTGACCAGGGAGAGGGCCCACAGATGAACAAAAGAGTGCTTCTTAATCATTCCTGGAATTAGAAGAAATCTTTAGGGTTTTGCTAAGAGGTTAATGGGGGAACCTTAAGCTGGGATTCCCAGAGGTGTTCAAGTCAAGGGCACCAGGGATGGGAGGGGAGTTGCTTCCTTTCCTCGTTCTTCACCTTGGTCCTGGTTCATGACTCTATCCTTCCTAATTTGGGTCTTCCTCCTATAACCGGAAATAAACCTGCATGTTCTACTCCTGGCAATAGTGGGAGCAAAGCCATAATTCCAGAGTCATCTTGTAGCCAGAGGGTCCTCAGAGGTCCCTGTCCAACCTAGTGGACTTCTGCCCTCACTGTCATGAGAAGGCAAAGCCAGAGTAGGACAGTCAAGAGGTGGGAAAAGGCAGCTGGGGTCTTCCATGGATCAGAGATATCCACTGTCCTAAGGTCCTGGATCCGGGCCCACCCTACCCTGACTACCCCAGACCACAGAGCACAGCAGACACTGCTCATTCTGGCTATTACCTCATTTGTCGCACCTGTTCTGCCTGGAAGGTTTAGGTCTCTAATGAACCAAGCTAGATGCTGGGCACACAATGGGTGTACAATAGCCACGTATGGGAAATGCCCTTCTCATCGCAGGAGGAAAATGTTGGAAGGAACTTCAAAGTCCATGTAATTGAACCCCCACCAGGCTGAGATTCTCCCTGCTTCTGATCTAACTCTGGGTCCAGGTGCTGATGGCACCATTAGACAAGATCACTGGCTGTCTCGGATGCTGGCAGGGCTGCTTGAGCCAACACAGCGAATCAGGTGGCCCGTAGCCACAGTGCTGTTGGTGCCGAGTTCCATTTAGACTCAGGTCTCAAGACTCTGGGGGCCTTTCCCACTCCATGTGGAGGCAGAGTGGAACCTAGATGGAACCTGGCAGCCTTGGGTTTGACTGTGGGCTCTGCAGCTTGCTAGCTGCGGGCTCCTGGGCAAGTTCCTTAACCTTCTGAACCCCGGTTTCTGCAACTGTGAAGTAATACCTACCTCGTGGGGATGCGGGAGGACTTGATGAGGTGACACATGTAGAGTGGCAGCAGAGTGTGCCTGGCAGAGAGCAGACCCCTGTCCCCATGCCAGTCACTCTATTGAGCAGCCGGGGGCTCTGCCACGCACCATGCTGGGTGTGGAGGAAGAGATGCTAAGATGATGCTTATGGTGAAATGGTTTTACCTTTCTCAGGAGAAGGCACCAGGGAGCCCCCAAAGGGCTGTCTCTCCTCTGCCCCCAACCCCGGGGGTGCAGGGAGGAGTCAGGATCGGAGGTGACTTTGCAGGTCCAGGAGTGGACACTGGATGGGCAGCCCTGAGTGCTGTCTGGGTCCCTCTGTGACTTCCCTCTCCAGGTCCGTCTCCTCCTCTGTGAAAGGGGAAGGTGGGGCACATGGCTGCAGGTGCAGCCTGAACACCACTTCCCTGTTGAGGGCCAGGGCCTCGGCTTGTCAGGCAGAGCCACAGTTTCTCAGTCATTCCAGACCCCACCAAAGCCTAACAGGCCTGGAATGAAGAGCAAAGGCAAATGAGAGGGAAGGCGATGGGTGGGCGAGAGGCGGAACCTCCGATAAAAGGGCATCCACCACCAACCCTGCCTGCCTCATTTGGCTTTGACCAACCCATCTGTCCCTGCCTCTGCCGGCCTGGCAGACCTGAGGCCATCTCTGTCCCCCGAGGCGATCGGTGCAAGGGCCTGGACATGGCACAGCCATCCGCCGGCCTCTGGGAACCATCTGAGAAGAGGAAATGGGACCCCCCAGCCGCCAGAGGGCCACCCACAGGCCTCCCCAGCCCCACCTACTGACGCGTTCCTTAGCCAGTTTCCAGAGGCCTGAGCTGCTGCCACGACGTCTGACACAAGAGACGAGACACACACGGCAGACAGAGACAGACAGGAAGGCAGGAGGGGCTCCCCAGGCCCTGGGGTAGCCGGGTGGTAGGGCCAGGAGGGCCGCCTGGGGCAGGCCTGGAGGTGGCCTGATGGGGAGGCGCACAGCCCCGGAGAGAAGGGGCCGGTGTTGTCTGAGCTGATGGCTTACGGGGCCCAGCACTCCACAAAGACACCTGGCCCCAGAAACAGACAGGAGCTCCAGCGTCCTGCTCTCCCTTCACCCCCATACTGCAGAGAGAGCTGACAGGGAGCCTTCCCTGCTTCGATTGCCACCATCCCAACCTGGCCTTCCCTCTGTTAGTCAAACAGTTTCAGATTCCACCATTTCCCATCTGCTCCCTGTATTGGTTCTGGAAGGTTCTAGTCTTCTAGAAGCCCCTGTGAACAGTTGAGGAAGAGCTCAGGGCACTGCCTGATCACTGGTTGAGAGCACGGCCTCATGGGCCTGGCCTTTGGGACAGCCTTCCCTCGGGGGATGCTCTATACCCCTGGAAATGTGGAGGGCCTACAGCCCCTCTGTTCAGATTATGTACTCTGGACCCTCCAAGGCCCTCCAGGGCCCCGGCTCTGTGCTGGCTCAGCGAGGCCCAGGAAGGGACTGCAGACAGGTTCAGTGTGGCTTCCAATGAAGGCATCTCCTAGAAAGTAGGGGCTCTTGCTAGGGACCCAAGGCAAAGGGAATCGAGTGGGCCCCCTGCAGGAAACTGCTTGGGCTGGAAACTTCCAGTCTCTTGCGGCAGAGTGATGGTTTCCTGAGGCGATGGGCAGCCCAGGCTGCGTGTGGAGCACAGGTGTGCTCTGCATGGCCCTGGGCTGGGAGCTCTCAGGGCTCCTCAGGCTGAGGACAGTGTGGTCCCCTGGACACAGGCCATTCCAAGTGCAGCTTTTTGCCACCCACCCCCGGGAAGGGAGAAAACTAACTGCTCAGAGAAAGGAAGATGACGGGGTGATGCCCTGAAGCTCGGGTCCCGTGTTCTAGTTGCAGCTCCAGCATCAACAGCTATTCTGTTTTCTGGGATCACTTTCTTCACCTTCAAGGGGACTTGGGTGAGAAGTATTCTGCTTTTAGAGTTGAAGACCGTCCACTGAATTGTCAGTCAGTTATCTCCATCTTACTCTTCCATAAAATCTCAACTGGCTGCAGAAGGCCAGAGGAAGTGCGGTTGGAGGACATGTCAGGGACAGCCCATGTCCAGGGCGACGCATGCTGGGCAGGGCTCCAGGGATGGAAGACACTTTCGAAGCACCCATGGGGTGGGTGGGGAGTCCTGGGCCTATCTGCCCTCTCTGGGCAACCTTTGGGACGTTGTTTATGAGACACTAAGAGAGAAGAGGATCAGGGAAAGGCAGTGGGAGGGCAGGCACCTCTGTTTAAACCAAAACCTTAGCAGGAAAATTCGAGCTCAACTTGCAGATGATGGTGAGGGGACAGAGCAGGGCAGGGGTTCAGTTAATGGTGTCAGGAGACCAGAAACGGGAACACAGTCAGAGAAGAGGCCACTGTCCCAGGGGATGTGATAAACTGGCGCCTGACTTGGTTTAGAGAGAACGGAAGGGGCCAGGCAGCAAGAGCACGGAGGAAGTGAAGAAGGGTAGGGACCCTGCTGGGCCCCCTCCAGAGCAGCGGCCCAGCCTCGCTCGCTGGGAGCAACTTTGCCAACAGAAGAAAGGTCAACAGGTGGCACAGCTGAAGGATGCCCTTGAGTTTCACCCCCTGAGAAACCGCGGGGCTCCCAGAAGCCCCCAACTTGCTCAAAGGAGAAGACAGGACCCTGATGTTCAAACCCTGACCCAGGAATCTATAAAGCTCAAGAGGCTGAAGACACCAGGGTGCCGAGAGCCCTGGGTCTCCCTCCAAGGCACTTCAGTCTGCAATGAGCAAGCTGCCAGGACCTTCCCTGCCTATCCTGCAGGAGGAGAGTGCGATCCAAGAATCCCATGGACTCAGCTCCTTCGTCCACACCAGGGGCCTGGCCTGGGCGGCTGTGGCAGGCCAGGCCATGCCCATCACCCATCGCAGCTCTCTGGGATGCACGCCTTTCACAGCAGGCCCCTCCTTTCACCGGTGACTGCCAGAGCCTATCCTGACCCTGATGTGGGGTGTGGCTGGGGCAGGGGTGACAGGGCTGCCAGTCTGGGAGTGGGGGACCGGCCCTGTGCTGAGACGTGCAGAGAAGCTGGGTGGAGCAGGGACAGGGTGGGAGTGGAGAGGTGGGTGGAGGTCGGTGCACTCTGGCATGAGAAGTGAGCATGCGAGTGTGTTAAGCAGCTGGGAGTGGAATGGATTTCCAAATGCAAGAGTGGCAGTGACGAGCATGGATGCTGGAGTGCCTCAGATCAGTGGATAAACGGCTCAGGAGACATGCAGAAGGGAGGGGAGATGAGAGAAGATGCAAAACCAGGAACGGTGAGCAAGAGTGCTGCATCAGGCTGGGCAGGCCAGGGCCGGGCAGCCACAGGTGGAGGGGCTGTGTGTGTGTTCCAGGAGGATGGCTGGGGGCAGCCATGGGGAGCCACAGGCCAGTCTGGAGCCAGCTGCTCTGCCACTGGGCACCAAGCTGGGTGGGAATCCAGGAAATGGAGCTGCTCCAGGCCCCCTGCAAAGAGGTCTGGGCACCTGAACTCTGTGCTGGGACTCCCAGAGGGGAGCTCCCTGCAGCGGGCAGGGGCAGTGCCCCAGCTGACTCTCTCTTACCTTTGGTTTTAAAAGCAAAGTGACAGTGCTTGCACACATAGGGCCGGACGTCAGTGTGGGTGCGGATGTGTTTCTTCAGCATGCTGGGCTTCTTGCAGCGAATTCCACACTCCTCACAAACATATTTCCCTCGGCCGCGGCCTCGCACATATACATACTCTTCGTTTGATTTGTACCTATGAGCAACAGGCGTCATAGTAAAGGGAAAAAAAAGGAGAAGAGGCAGATTCCCACCTCAGAAGATGCACGCGCTTCCTAGCTTCATCCAGCCCATTACAGACGCAAGGAATGGAGGTCACGGAACCAGAGAGGACCATGGTAGTGGGAGGAACTGAGTCACTCTGGGGATCCACCATGGACCCCTGCACCCCTCCCCCTCAGACGGGGGGAGGTGCACTACTCTTCCTCCCCCAGAAGCAGCAGACACTGGTGCGTCCCACCGAGAGGATGTGGAGCTGCAGGGTGCCAGACAGCCTCCTTGGCAGAGCCAGCCCAGCTTCAGCTTCACCCACAAAGAACAGCCACCGCAGGCCACCTGAGTCTTAGAGAGGGAATGATGATAATAAAACAACAGCAGCAGCTCGGGCAGCCGCCATTCACCAAATGCTCACTCTGCCAGGCACTTTACCCAAATCAAAGCACAACCACCTCACCATGGAGAGCCCGTGAGACCCCGAGGCTTAGAGACAGTGAGAGACTTGTCCAAGATCCCATAGCCAGAAGGGGCCAGAACCAGGCTCTGAAAGTGCCTTCCCCAAAGCCTGTCCAGTCTGCCAGGAAGCCGCCCTGACATTCATGGGAGGAGAAGGAACAGGGACCACCATTGCTTCCCTGGTTTCAGAGTTTGGAATGAGGAGTCCTGAGCTCTCTCCCTCACCTGAACCTCAGTCTGCAAGCTCTGCAGGCTGCAGGGTCCCAGCCACCTGCCACATCGCTTGGGGTTCTATCTGGAAGTGCCACCAGCTTTCAGGAGCTGCCCCCGAAGCATGAATCAGAATGCTCTTATTTCCACTTAGAAGGAAACCCACGAGTCCCACATGCACAACAGGATCACGATGAAGCCGTCTTGTTGTTCTAATGCTATACATGTGCAAGTCACAGATGCGGTGGGGAGGGTGGCAGGGGGTGCGCCAGGAGAGGGGACCCTGGCATACTTCCAGGAGGAGCCTTCTGACTCGTGAAGCCTGAGAGGCCACTGGCAAGGCACGTGGAGGAGGCGTGGTCTCTCAGCCTGTGGAGCGCACCTTCCAATGCCAGCCAGAGCTACCCGTGCCCTACTCACTCCGCACCACCTGCCCCAACCAGGTCCAGCACAGAGGGGCAGGAGGTGGCTAGGAGGAGGTGAGCCAGGGACAGCGGTGGAGGCTCCACCCTGCTCCAATGGGGCCATCAGCTTACAGCTGAAAGGACGTCGGAAGGAAGGGCTTGGAAGACGGGACTTAAGGGAGAGAGCCTGCTAGCAGCAACGGAACAACCACCGCCACACCCCTGACCTCACACTCGCCCTCACACATGCTCACACCCCACACTCACCCTCACATTCACCCTCACATTCACACATGCTGACACCCCCACACTCACACGCTCACCCCCCACACACATGCTCACACCCCACAACCCCTCACAACCCCCACACTCACACCCCACACTCATACTCCACACCCCATCGTCACACTTACACTGACACCCCTACCCTCACACACCCCACTCTCCTCTCCACACCCCTACCCCCCACACACCACACCCTCACACATGCTCACGTCCCCACTTTCATACACATACATACACTCACTTCACTCACCCCACAACCCCCACACCCTCACACTCACACCCCTACACACTCCCACAACCAGACACTTGCGCCTCTGCTTGAATACTCATATACCCCATATTCACACATACACACACCACCACCCTCACCCATCCACACATTCACAACCCCAGACTCACTTCCACATCCCCACACACTCACACACCCACACAAATAACCCCACAATCACACCCCCCACATTCACAGTCACCCCCACAGTCACACATCCTCACACTCCCACTCACACCCATGCATACTCCCACAATCACACCCGCACACCCACATCCCCACACTCCCACACACACACGGACATGCACCAGACCCCTCCACCCTCACACAGTCACACACGCTCGCACCCATGAACGCACACCACACACTTACTCACTTGCACACTCAGACCTCCATGCTCATGCTCACACACTCTCCTGGCACACTCACCCTCACCTCACACATGGACTGCTGTTCACTAGTACAGGTGGGCTCTGTTTTTTGTTTTTTTTATCACCTCAGATTTGGCCAACTGATGCCGTCAAGGAGTCTAAAACTGCCCCTTCTCCACCGTGGCTGCCCTGACCAGCCAGTTTTTGCCGCGTCCCCAGTGGGGGCCACCTTTCTGCGGGATCCAGGACACGCGCCACCTTGCGTTCGAGAGGAGGAACTGAAGGCCGTGGCGGCGGTGCGCAGAAACGACTCGTTTCTCTTAGGAAGGGCACTCTGTGGCCAAGCACGAGGCACCTGCCTCCAAGTGACAGCGGCTCATCCTCACGTGGCAGATCTCCAGGACCAAAACAAGTTGCTCACACCTGGTTCTTAATTCCCATGTCCCTCCATGCCCCTGGGATCTGGTGGCTGGGGAAGACGGCTGAGATAGAGGCCCCTTTCCCAGCTAGGAGAAGACAGAGTGAGGGCGGCTTGGTCTCCCCTTTGCACTGGAGGCCCGGCCACCTCCTGGACACTAGCCTCCACCTGGCCCTGCTCGTCGGGTCCATGGCACTTGCTCCCCTCCTGCCAACACCCACAATGGTGTCCTTCAGCCTAGCCTTCACCCTGCTGATCCCCACACAGCACAGCCACTCTGTGTCTACCGTGCCTGTGTCCAGCCAACCTAGAAGCAGGTGCCAGGGTCCGTCTGCCCCAGCTGCTCTCAGACCCCTTCATTTCCTCCTCCACATCAAGCTTAAATGGTACATGGTCTTTCCAAATGGAGAGAGAGAGAGAGAGTGATAGGAAGGGAAGGAGGGAGAGAGAGGACTCTGAGCCTTCAAGGGTGGTGCCTTGACTTGGGGTGGGGTATACACAACCACGTGCAGCACCTTGTCACATCAGGGAGGAAGTGCAGCCTGCTGCGGAGCACGAGGGAGGAGCCTGGGTTGGGTGAGGCCAGGGATGACAGGAGAGATGGAGGACAGGAGAGATGAAGGACGGGAGAAAAGGGAGGACAGGAGAGAAGGGAGGTCAGGAGAGATGGAGGACAGGAGAAATGGAGGACAGGGGAGATGGAGGACAGGAGAGATGGAGGACAGGGGAGATGGAGGATAGCAGAGATGGAGGACAGGAGAGAAGGGAGGACAGGAGAGATGGAGGACAGGAGAGAAGGGAGGACTTCGGTAGGCACCCCTGGAGCAATGTCAGAGTGTTGACAGCCTGCAGTATTTGGTTGCGGAGAGGAGATGAGCCTGGAGGAAAGGCAGGCTGGATCACCATTGGCCTTGAACACCACGCTAAGTTTGCACTTGATAAAAGCCTTAAAGAGAAATATAAAGTCTCCAAGAGAGGATATTCCCTGGCCATGGGAATGACCTGGAGTAGGAGAGAATGAATCCAGGCCTAGGCTCGTGTTCTAGAACAGGGATTTGAGATGCCTTCCGGGCATAGGCTCCACAGGCCTTGGTGGCCATTTCGATGGGGCAGGGGTCAGAATGAAGGAGAAACCAAAATCCAGAAGTTTCAACTTGGCTCTAGTGGCACCACCCCCAAGCTTGGGGGGAAGTGATGAAGGATCCTAGTCCTTAAGCATTGAGTATGAGATGCCCATGAGGAAGACATGAAGAAACATCCTTGTGTCACAGTTAGAAATCAGTGGGACTCAGAAGGGATGTGTAGGTTTGTGAGGAGGATGACCCCACAAGACAGAAGGGGGTGGTGCCGAGGGCAGAGGCCTGGGTGGCACCCAAATGCAAGGGTGGGCAGAACAAATGGCACCCCAAACCCTGCCCTCAAAAAGAGAAAGGTCAGAGATGCAGGAAACTGGGAGAGAACTGTGGCTTAGCCAAGAGGAGAGGGTTCAGAGGAGGAGGGGCCTGTAGCTGGACATCCCAGAGAGCTTGAGGAGGACGGCTGCTGAAGACCCAAGACTTGAACGAGGGCAGTCCTGGTTCAACGACCTGGAACCTGTGGCTCCTCTGCTCCTTGAAGGCCAGGACCGAGGTTTGCCCAGCTTTGAGGTTCCCAAAGGGTTCAGCCCAGGGACAGGCCTATGGCAGCTGTCCATCAGTGTGGACCTCCCCAAGCCTGAGGCGGACCTGCCGGGCTTCAAGTCCAGCTCCTCCTGCGGTGCCAGGGCCCACCCCATCCACCGTCCTCTCCCATAGCTTCCCAGCAATGTCACCGCCTCCCTCTCCTAGCCCCTTCCACCACCACAGACACAAGCCCAGCTCTCTTCCCATCACAAATCTACCAGCCCCAAACCTCCGTGGGCCCAAACTGGGCCAGCTCTGCTGCCCCTCTTTCCTGCACAGCCCGGATCTGGAGAGGACTGTCCACACCTCCTCCCCACTCTATGCTTTTGAGCCACTGCGGCCGAGCTCTGATGACCCACTGTTTTTGCCGAGGTCACAGCTTGTTCCATTGAAAGTTTGATTGCCTTATCCTGTCTGCCCTCTCGCCGACCTTCCGGAGGCACCTGCTTGGCTCCAGTGACCCCATTCCCTACTGCTTGTATCTCCTTTGCAAGCTCCTTTTTTGCCCACCCTTTCCCAAGCCAACATGGCCCTCACCAGCCTCTGACCTGGTCCCTTCTCACCACATACCTTCCCCAGGTGACCCTCCACCTGGGTGCTGATGGCCCCCAGCCACTTCTCTCTCGAGTTCTGATGCCTTTGCTGTACATCTAACTGCCCCTTAGTATCACCTCTGGTGGTTTTCAGGCACCTCATACCTTGTATGCCCAGAACCAGCCTTCCAAGTCCCTCCACCTGTAGTGTCTGCTCCTGGATTCCCGTCTCTCTCAGTAAGCGGCACCTGCACCCATGTGGCTGGCCAGGCCCACAGCTGGGCTTCATCCTTGATGGCTCCATTTCCTTCATGCTCCATAATCAACCCACCACCACCATCAGTGCTACATGCAATGCATGCTCCAAGGGTGCCACCTCTCTGTCCCCACCAGCCCTGGCCACCACCCTCTCTCCTATACCACTGCCTCCTTTCTTCACAAAACAGCCAGTAGGAGCTGTCCCCAAATCTGTCCAGGCTTGCCACTCCTCCCAGCCTAGAGGTCCCACTTCATGCTTCTCCCACTACCATCAGAGCAAAGCCCCGCTCCTTTCCTTGGCAGGGAAGGCCCAGGGCACCATCTGCCCTTGCCACCTCCCCAGCTCATCTCCCACCAGTTCCCACTCATCCCCCCATTTCCTGCTGCACTCCTCCTCCAGCCATGCCAAAGGTCACCTGGGGCCTCGTGTCCCTGCCCCAGCACCATCCCCTCTCCTGTATGACCAGCTCCTCCACTCTACCAGAACTTTGCACCAAGGTCCTGTCCTTTGGAGGCCTGTCCCACACCCCTTCTCTGGGCCTGGGGATCTCACCCGCTCCTGCTTCAGGGCAATTGTCAGGCTGTGTGTACTGCAATGGCCTTTTCACAAGCATAGCCCCCATCATCCCTGCATGGGTGAGGACCACATCTACCTCATTTGTCAGGGCATCCCCAGCAGGTGCCCAATAAATATTCATTAGCTGCACATCAGAGAGACCAGCAAGGCCTTCTTTCCTGAGGCCTGCAATCCTCAGATTCTAGCCTTGACTTTCCCACTCCAGGAGCTCCTGAGCACAAGTTTAATTCAATTCTGGGCTCCCGAAGGAGGCGGGACACAGGCAGTGCCTCAGAACCTTGATGGGCAGATAATGCTGCCCACTTTCTGAGAGGAGTGACTCTGCTCAGAGGGGGAGAGGTGGGCAGGACGCTTGGGTCTCGGTTCTGCTCTTGTTGGAACTCGCCGGGTGACCTTGGGCAAGTCACTTTCTTTCCCTTGGAAATAGTCCTCATACCTGAGACACGGCAGAGTACTGTCACATGCCTGGCGTCGCTCGATCCTCCCATCAACCCTTTTACCATTGTCTCCATTGTATAGAAAAGGGAACCAAGGCCCAGTGGGTTCATTGACATGGCCAAGACCACCCAGCCAGCAATTTTACCATGCAGCACCCTGTTCCCGCACACCAACACTTTCAGATGATGCTGACCAAGGTTTTGTTAGCATCTTCCCTCTCCCAGGGACCTGTTACACTGCAGACAAATAAGAACGGCATCACTCCCTGCCCAGCCCTTCCAGCCAGCGCTGGGGTTGAGCCCCTGGGTGTTGACAGCTGTAGAGAAATGCTGGGGAACAGCCAGGGGGGGACCCGGAACACCATGATGGGGGTCCCTGGGGGTAAAGTCCTGCTTCCCCAGTCTGCTGTCCTCTTCCCTCCTCCACCCAAGGCAGCTCCTTGGAGGCCTGTGCCACAGGCTGCCCCGGGGAGAAAGTGACCGACTTCCCTGCCTGTTCTGAGGCTGAAAGACGGTCCACTGCTGATGGGCCCGGCAGGGCTGACTCATGGAGTAATTTCTCACAGTCCCCCTGCCCACCTGGTTTCTGTTGCCCTCACAAGCTGGGGGTGTCAGTCAGTGTGAAAAACAATGTTTAGGTTTGTTCTTAAAGAAAAAGAGCTGTTTCTGTGGATTTTGAATAGCTGCCTCCAGGGACCTTGAAATCGAACAGCCTGACTGCCTGGGGCTCAGGGCTGTGACTTCCAGGCCACGCAACAAAGTGGGGCTGGAGATCCTGACCCATCATTGTGTCACCAGGGGTTCCAGACCCCTGTCTGGAAGCAGCTTTCTGCCCCATGCCTGGGGTCAGGTCAGGACAGAGGCTATGGGGAGGGGTATGGTGAGACCAGGGTCTTCATGGATGGATCTTTTCATTCTTATGCGGTGGCTCTAAGCCTCATGGACTCAAAAGAAAAGAAAAAGATCCTTAAACAACCCCTTGATCAGGAGGGTCTTATAATCTTCACTGAATAGAGAAGGAAATGGAAACAGAGAGGTTGAGTGTCTTGCCCAAAGTCACAAGGCAGCTCAAAAGTGGTGAAGCAAGGACTGGACCCCAGATCTGATTTGTGGGCCCTGAAGTGCAGCACAGTATGATCTGGTGCGATGTCCTCTCCTGCCCTCGGCAGCTTCTCCTGCAATCCCTGCGGCTGGTGCTACTGAGCTGCCTGACTATGAACCATCAGCACGTGGTATCTTGGGTTGTAGCAGACCCACAGCTTCTGCTAAGCACGCAGCAACTCGGCACAGAGCCCGCAAAGGATGTGACACGTTCCTCTGCTCAAGGTGCCAAAGAGGGGCTGTGGTGGAAATTGCATGGCATTTCAGGCAAGGCGATGGAGGAGGTTGTTGTTCCTGGACTCTGAATATAGCAAAGATGGAAAGAAGCTGCTCTGCCATGCAGTGGGCTCCCTGTCACTAGCACTGTTCATGCAGAGGCCAGATGAACAGGCTATGAGGTCTTCTAGTAGGAGGTAGTAGGTAGAATAGCATTATTTTACTACTCCTAGCTAGTAGGAAGGAATTCATGATGTCTACGTGCTCAGGACATGTCCAGCACACAGACAGAGGGGCTTTGGATGGATTAGCTTGTGTATGAGTGTCATAACATTGTAAAGTGGATATACTTAGTTCACTTGGATATATTTAGTTTAGCATATTTGTTCCAGTAAATATAAATGAATATATTTACTCCTAAGACCAAGTGGAGGCTCAGGGCACTAGAGGGGGATGGGCTGGCAACATGATCAAGCGAAGCAGAGGAGGCGTAGGAGGGGGAGCGGTGGGGACTGCGGTGACCTGGGAGGCAGGGCACATCCCTCTCTGAAGGGGCAGTGGCTACTCCCGTCCCGCCAAATGCCACATGAAATTGTTACATCTTCCAGTGTTTTCAAGGAAACCACAAATCCAGATTTTTTTTAAAAAATGAAAAATATTAGCAAACTCTTACACTGGGCGCCAAGCACGATTTTAAATGCTTTACATGCGTTACCTCATTAAATCACATGACAGCCCTATGTGATGGGGCTGTCATGATTCCCATTTATACATGAGAAAACAGTCACAGAGAGGTTAAGTAACCTGCCCAAGGTCACACAGCCAGTTAGTTAATGGAGTCAGAATTTGAACTCAGGTCACCTGGCTACAAAGTTCATGTGCTTAACTGCTGTGCAATTCTGTTTTTTAAAAAACATTGTGTAAGTCAAATAAAATACAAGAGGCAGATCTAGCCTGGAGCTAAACTTCTGGCTCAAAGTAATTTCCCCAAGGTCACATAGCTAGTAAATAGGGGCATGTCTGACCTTCAAGCCCGTGACTTTTCTCTCCACCAAGCTGCATTATTTTCTGAAATGAAGGGATGAACTCAATGGCCTCCAAGTTACCTTCTTAATCTGAGATTCTATGTATTAAGCTATTCTGCATTTATATTATGACTTTTCCACCTATTATTCATATTTAATTAGAGAACTCTTGCATCTCTTCCAAGTCTGGATATTTTAAAGGTTTGCTGAATTTCTGATTTTATAATGATCTTGTTGCCAAATATGCTTTCCTCCCAGGAGGCACACTTCTTGGGTGTACTCAGTCATGCAAAGCAAGAGGAAGATGTGACGAGCAATGCACACACTGTCGCTCTGAGACCTACTTTGGCGGGCAACCTGTGTCTGTGAAGCGAGGCTAGGGGCCAGTTCCCGGAGGCCCGGTGCCCTGGGAGGTCCAGCCATGGTGAGCTGGCTGGCTTGTCCACAGTGACACGCTGCTTTTTGAGTGAAACTCACAGAGGAATGGATGTCTGTGGGAAGAAGGGCAAGTGCCAGGTGGTACAGCCTGCTGAGTTGTGTCTCTCTTAAAAATATTCGGTTGCCAAGAGGTAGCAGACACATCCCCTGGTGGAAAGTGAACTGGAGAGGCCATGTGGGTCATGGGGGAATTTCACACTGGGCTCTGGGTATACCCCAGATTCTTCTGTTGTCGCGGTTCTGCAGAAACATCACGTCATAACGCTCAGGCTGGGGGCCATTAGGTGCACCCTCCAGGGACATGCCGCTGTGCCAGGAATTCCATGGCACGCAGGCACAGAGCCCACCAGCACAGTCTCTGTTCTAAACAGCGACGTGAGCTGCAAGCATGTGAATTTACTCAACAGTACTTCCTAAGGCCTGGTCTGAGCCTGGCGCTGGGCCAGAGCCAGAAATATAAAGCTAAATAAAACCCTGACCTTGGTCTCAAGTGTGACTAACAGGCACTTAAAAGATCGTAAAGCAAAGAGATGGAAACAGCAATACAGACCATGAGCAAAGTGCTACAGATGATGAGAGGAGGAACCAGCGGGGGTGGGTGTCAGGTGGCTTCTGCAGAAGAAATGCCTTTGTCTGGGACTTTTTGGGTGCACAGGGTCAGACCTGAGACTCCTGTTTTATGAGTCTCCGCCTGGGTGCAGTGTAGAGGATGGTGTGGGTGGGGAGGTCTGGAGGCCAGGAGAGGCTATTGTGACTGTAGAGAGCCCAGCTGGGCAGAGGCAAGGGCAAGAGGAAAGTGGACCTAGATTCGAGAGAGTTCAGCAGTGGCCTGACAGAAATAAGAGGGGAGAGTGGGTCAAGGATGCCTTCTTCTACACCTTCCAGAAGGACTCTCGCTGATGAGGCAAGCTCTTGTCATTTTGCAGGCTTGCTACCTACAGTGGCATTTTCACCATTTCCTTGGTTTTACTATTGTGATTTTTTTAATACTAGGAAAACATCAGCTCCCAGTGGCAGCAGCTGGGAAGATGGCAGCAGCTCAGGGATCTAATGCCCAGCACAGCTCTAAGAATAGGAAACGCTTTTATTCTACAGAATTGGATACGATAGGTGGAGATCCTGTGGAGTGACTTCTGGGTGACCAAGAGCAGAGGCCTAAGAGCCAGCAAGCAGTCACCAAGCCTGGGCTGAAGCCAGCTTGGGTCCGTCAAACGCAGCCGATACCCCATTTCCGACCAGACAGTGGGGTTAGGGAGGCAGGCAGGAACCCAGAAGCTGGGTTGAAATGAAATGAAACTCAGAGGAGTGGGTGCCTTCACTGGGAACGTTAGGTGGAGTTGCTCCAGCCATGAGCAGCCCTGGCCTGCAGGGTTCTAGAACAGTGACTTTCAATCTGTGCTCCGGATTCATGGAGCATGGGGGTGGGGAGGCCGAGCAGTGGGGCCTTGGGTCCTCCTTCCCCACCCACAGCAGCTCTGGATCACATTGTTTTTCAGAAGGAGTGTATTTGTAAACTGAACTTTGTAAAAAGGAGTTCTGTGAATTTAAAAACAATTTGAAAATTACTGTTACAGAACATTCATGCTTGGAAGGTCCTTAAAACCTCTGATGCAGAGAAGGCTGCTGCATCCTCAGATTTGGCCATTTTCAGGTAGATCCTGTCCGCACCCTCCCACAAGTGCATATTCCTCCGGCACCAGGGGACTCACAGTTTCCCAGGCAGCTCCTGCGACTCCTGGGCAGCTCTCTCACTATCAAGCTGAAGTTGTCACCCTGTGCTCTCACCCATGCTCTGAGCTGTAGGCAGTCCAGCTCCCCCTTCATACAAGTCTCCAAAAGCTATGATGCTGCCCGAGACTTCTCTCCTCCAGTCTCAGCATTTCCATGTCCTCAAACAATTCCACATGTGAGAAATTCTCCCCAGACTGTCCATCTTCTCCCAGAATGGCCCAGAGCACAGAAGCCCTCAGGTGGGACTGGACCTAGCCCAGGCTGATGCAGGACCACGGTCTCCTCTTTCCACTATTCCAGCCTCACTCCCTATGTCTCAGACCCAGAATGGGGAAGTGACCAGACCCTGAAGAGGCGGGAGCCTGTCTGGTGCTCCACACCACACAAATGGCCAGAGCTGGGAGGGCCGAGGTCTCCCCAAACCACCTGACCTCACAGTTGACCAGGCCCTCACTATGTGCCACACACTTTTCATAGGATATCTCCTTTCTTCTTGGTTAACATTTATGAATACTTCTTTTTCTTCTTCTTATTATTTTTGCTAAGAAGCACTACAAAAAGTCAACCAGGGTCATAGGTGAAATCTTTTATCACAGAAAAATAAACAGCTTTAGTAAGAAAAAGCTGTGAACAGTTTTAAATCCTGCAATGAGCTCAAGGTATCAGTACCATGAAGGCTGTGAAACAGCTTTTAATCTATCTGAATGGGGCAAGGTAGCCAGAGCTCATGAAGGCAGCTGGTTGGCATCTCTTGCAGCTGTCCTTACAGATTAAACCTGAATAACACGGGGTTGGGGTTGGGGTTAGGGGAGGATACGTGCTCAGGTCCCAGAGTTACTCCAATCTGGAAGGGAGAAGGATAGAGAGGGCATTCTAATTGCCCCATGACAACAGCCACCTTCTTACCCCATACCCTGAGCAGATCTGTTCCCCACCAGTTAGGATTAGAGGAGAAACAGGGACCAAGGAAAACCTGTCTTTGGACACTTCAGGTCACATCTGTGACCACTGTCTCAGCCTCCTGGGAGGTTGCTCAGCCAACAGGCAGAACCAGGCACGGAGGAAGATCTGGGCTCCCTTTAAGAAAGAATTTTCTGACCCCAGGGCTACAGATTTGGAACAAAGCAAGCCTGAATGGTAGTGAGCTCCCCAACAGGTCTAGTATTCAAGCCCAGATTAAATGACAATGTAAGTCTGGGGCAAAATAGTTTCTAATGGTAGGAGCTAGGCTGGACTCCAGGTCCAGTGGGTTTAGCTGGAATCTAAATGGACATTGCAACCACACTGGTGCTCCAGACATAAACAGCCAGTAGGTGAGTGGGTGGGAAAACAGGAAGGAAGGGAGGGTGTGGTCACCGCTCAGAGGACTGAGGTGGCCTGTCTGATTAGGACGCTGCGGAGTGCAGTGGTTAGGCATGGGGGTGTTGATGCATCAGACTGCAGAGTTCAAATCCCGCCGCCTCCGACCAGCTGTGTGACCCTGAGCAAGCACCTGCCCATGGAGCGTGTGCTGATGCTGCTCAGAGGAGCCCAGCTGTGGCTGTGGCTGTGGCTGTGGGATGATTTTACTACTACACCTCCCAGCTGTTATTCTCAGACTAAGCCACCTCTTCCAATGAAAGCCCTATTTCTCTAACCCACTCTATGGAAATGTGACGTTCCCAACTCAAAGTGGGTTTTCCTTGCAGCAAGCTATTTAGGGATTCCTGTTGTGAGTCCTTTTGTGGAAGGAAGAATCCCTTTGTGAGTCCCACAGCTGCCTTCTAGTGACTGGTGAGTCTGTGTGATGTGGCCGTGACAGGCCGTCCACATCGCCTCCCTCCTGCATCCCCACAGCAGATCTGCAGGCCTCTCAGCAGATCACCCTGCCTGGAATGCCCTCCTTCCCTCTCTCTGATGAAGTTCCAGTTCTCCCCTGAGCTCAGATCCAACCCCAGCTTCTCAGAGGCTTCCCCTGACCCTGAGATGGGTCATGCTCTCCCAGGTCCACCTTTTCTATGGGCAGTAGAAAACAGAGCTGGGCTTACCAGATAGAGCTCCTGAGGTGGAAACCAGGCTCTGTCCCTTATTAGCTGTGTGACCTTGGGCAGGTTACTTAACCTCTCTGTGTCTCAGTTTCTTCACCTGTAAAATGGGGATAATGTCCTATTTCTTGACCTGTGGGTAACTGGGCACAATTCCATAGGTATGTTCACTCTGTAATAACTCATGGTTCTATACTTACGACTTGGATTATTTTTTGTATGTATGATCTGTTTCAATTAAAATATTACTACAAAATAATAGCATATGCTCCAAGAGGTGCTGCACATTTTACCTAGTTAATATAGGTTATGTGCTTGGAAGAGTGCCTAGCACCGAGTGGGGCTCAATCAGTATTTGCTGTATCTGGCACTTCGCCTTGATAGCACTCATCACAGTCAGAGTCATTCTTCAACAGTGGAAGGAAAACCAAGTGCCCCAGATTTCAATAGGTTCAGAAGCCTAGAGATGTCTTCCTCACTCACCTCAAAAGTGAAGCCAATGGTTTCGTACTAGGAGGCTGGCTCAACTCTCTAGCCCTGGCAATATTGGGACCAGCTGATGGAGTAAGAAGCCACGATGGAGTCTCTATCATCTCCTCCTTCTCTCCAGCCGTGGCCAGGTTTGCGGAGGAATCCATAACATGCTGATGGGGATACCGAAGCCCTTGGAAGCTCTCCAAGATCACAGCCAAGGACCCCCCTGCTGGAGGACAATGGAGATGACCATGCTCATGCCAGGATGGGGTCCCAGGCGGAAGAAGCTCCTCACAGAGAAGATTCCTTTGTGCCCATCTCTCCTGATGAGAGTCTTGTCCCCAGGAAGGCCAATATTCCGATGAAGTAGAAGAGGAGCAGCATGAGGAAGAGGAAGATGATGAAGGTGACGTGGATGTAGAGGCAAGAGAGGATGCAGACAGAAAGATTGTCACAGAGCCACAGTATCCTGCAGACGCAGAGGCAGTGGAAGGGGATGATGGCAGGGAACAAATTACAGGGATGAAGACAGAGCCGCCAACATGGAATGTGAAGCATTTCAGCTTCCAAACTTTGACACTGAATACAGTGCTGAAGAGCAGGCTTCAGTTCCTCCTATGACACATGATCTGTATGACACGGAGCTTGAACCACTCTTCCACTTTTAAAATGGCCATCAGTGGGATGCAGGATCATGGTCCAGATTAACAATATGCAGGGGCAATAAAAGCTTCAGGAAAGTTAACCTAACTGTTAGGTTTCTATCGGAATAACGGAGGTGCAAAATGGGTGACCCGTTTAGAAGAAATTCCAAGATGAAGAATAAAGAGGTTTGCTTATCTGCACTTGACAAACATGAAGCAGGACTCCCCTGGTGAGACGGCAGGCTGCACCATGCACACTCTAGATCTGTAAGTAGCCCCTCACCTACCCGCTGCCTTAAATGTCTGACCGCTCAAAGTGGGGGCCAAATTAGTGTCCTCACCAGCAGAAAGTGGGGTCGAGGAGTCAAGGCACAGCCACAAGCTGGCGTGATTCAGCTCCTGCTCCTGCCTGCTGATCCCGTCTCATCTTCCCTTCAGTTCAAAGTGCTTAATGCTTTGGGCAGTTCTTAGCACGACAGATGGATAGATGGTTTTCATGGAGGTAGGCAGGGTGAAAAATGTGGCTCTGAAAAGCTTCCAGAGCTTGTATGTAAAGATCAGACTGTGAGAGTTGTCACTGCTGACTGGGCTATCCCTCAGAAAAGCCATTTCTATGAAAACTTCTCAGAGATTAAAGGAGGTGGTAACCAGTTAGCAGAGAACACGTCGTCTCTTCCCAGTCACATGTGGGTAACTGGCTATGTGACCTAGGCCCAGGCCCTTGCCCTCTCTGGTCTCTAGCCAACTCATTGACTCGACAAGGCCTCCTCCAGGGGGTGAGCATAGACCCCTCAACACCCAGGGGCTCCTTATTTAGGTCCTTCCTGGCATCTCCATTCTGGGACTGGGGCTAGACCCTCTTGAGAGCTGCACAGTGAACCTGACCATGACCCAGACGCTGGAAACAAGCAAGCAAGGTCAGAAGAGGGCAATGAGGTGGAGGCTGCTATAGGCATGGCTCTTTTGGTCTCCTCCAGTGTAAGCGCAGGGGAAGTGGAGACGCTTCTTCGCCGTGTTGAAAGTTTTTTGTTGACTGGGATCAGCACCTCCTATGACGGTCCAATCTCCTGCCCAGTCTTTGTCATGCTCTGTTCTCCTCAGGCCTTCATCTCTTGGAGCTGGTGGCCTTGCTGCTGTTCACTCCAGTCACAAGGGCTCCTCCTAGTGCTGCAAGTCACAAAGGATTTTACAGGTCCTGACACAGCCACCAAAGGATCATCTTCATGCAACACCTTTATTGATCAGAGCGCCACGTCACCTTTATGATCGAGATGTAGAGCAACGTCTTTCCAGCCCCATGGTATGCCTGTACCTGGTGGCTAACTGGACCCTACACACTGCTCAGCCATTTTCTGCATGGGCTAGATAGCAGCAACCGCAGGAACACAGATGAACATCTGTGATCCTTTAGCACTACAATGCCTTCTCCTCACTCCAGGACCTCCTCATCCTTACTAGAAACCAGTGAAGGGGGTTATGTCAGTTCTCTTTTTCAAGTGATGAAATGGAGGTTCAGAGAGGTAAAGTCACTTGCCAGAGGTCACACAGCCAGTGGGCATGAAAAGAAGGGCACCAATCCCCCCTCTTTGAATGTATTAAACACCCTCTGGCTCTCATGGTTGAAGAAGATGTTGCTAGTGGGAGAACTGTTTTCTAGAGCATGGAATAACTGGACAGGGAAGGGGATGTCTCTCCACTGCAAATCCCATCCCTCACTATAGGCCCCGTGGAAGCACCACCACTACCACCTCTACCACCATCACTACCATCACTGTCACCATCACCACCACCACCCCCATCGCTACAACCATCACCATCACCACCACCACCACCACCACCACACCACCACCACCACCACCACCACCACCACCACCACCACCACCACCTCTATCACCACTGCTACCATAACCACCACCACCACTACCACCAACATCACTACCATCACCACCACTACCACCACTACCAACACCATACTACCACCACCACCACCTCTACCACCATGGCTACCATCACCACCACCAGCACCACCACCATCACCACCACCACCACCACCACTCTACCACCATTTTCAGGAGACATTTATGACATTTATTTCATTTTACTTCATTTATTGTGAAGCATTTATTTTATTTATTTATTTTATTTATTACTTTTATTTTATTTTCATTTATTTACATTTTTCTATTTATTTATTTATTTATTTATTTTATTATTTATTTTTTATTTATTTTTATTTATTTATTATGAGATGACATGACAGATGATATTTATTTTATTTATTTATATTTAGACATTTTTGATGATGCATTTATATTATGATGATGATGCATATTTATTTACGATGATGATGTGATGACAGGGATGAGATATGGATTTATGATGATGATGACATTTACGACAGATGATGATGCATGATGATGACGATGATATATGATGATGATGATTATTGTTTTATTTACAGGCTATTACATTTACGATGACATTATTTATTTACGACATTTACGACGAGCATTTTATTTACGATATTTACGATATTTTATTTATTTACGACGATATTTACGAGACATTTTACATGATACGACATTTACGATTGGTGATGATTTACGACGACGACGATGATGACGATTGTGATGACATTGACGACGACGATGACGATTATTTACTTTACGATTATTTATTTATTTATTTACGCATTTTATTTACGACATTTTACGACGAGGATTTTATTTACTATTTACCATTTACTTTTACTTTACCTTTTATTTTATTTATTTTATTTCATGACGACTAATTTCACCACTATCACCACCACCATCACCACTATCACCACTATCACCACCTCTACCACCACCACTACCATCACCACCATAACTACCACCACCACCACCACCACCACCACTACCATCCATAGCATTCACTGGACATTCCAGTCCTGGCCCTAGTCACAGAGAGGAACAGGAACAGGTTCTCACCAAAGGCTTGCCATGCAGAAAGCTGACAGTTGGAAAAAGCGGAAAGTAGGGCTCCCAGTTAATGGCAGTGAGGTGTGAAGGAAAGGACACAGGCTTTGAAGCCAAACAGGGCTGAGTGTGAATCCCAGCTCTGCTCCTGAGTGACCATGGCCCCTCTGAGTTTAGTGCTTAGTTCTGTGCCTGGAGCATGTAAGTCCCTCAGTCAATAGTGACTGCAGATGGGGTGGAGGGTGGGCAGCAGGGCAGGTGACTACAGCTAGAACAGGCTCAGTCCCTGGGGACCACATGCTGCACCTCAACCAGTGGTCAACAGAGGTGAAGCTGTTTGAGGTCCCTCCTGAATGTCCAAAGTGACGACTGTAGTGGAGAAGGTGGGTGGGGCTCAAGTCTCCCAGGAGCTGCCCCTCTCTATCCCTCTCTGTGCTAGAATCAGCTCCCTTCATGGCCTGAGAGTGGGAAATTCAGGGCACAGAAAAGCAAGGAGTGCTCTTCTCAGCAGGCTCAGAACTGACAGAGAAGGCTTCCTGAGACAGAACAGATGCAGCTGTCCAGAGGACCTAGCCTCGTTCTCAGAGCAGACATGCCAGGAAGTTTCTAAGTGTGGAGCCCCCAGGTGTGCAGGGACCAGTGCTCACCCCCTGAAGCTGTGAGGCCTTGT
Source organism: Papio anubis (assembly GCF_008728515.1). Classification (NCBI taxonomy): domain Eukaryota; kingdom Metazoa; phylum Chordata; class Mammalia; order Primates; family Cercopithecidae; genus Papio; species Papio anubis. Next base: position 39,808,769 of record NC_044976.1, read on the forward strand.
AGAGTCAGCAAATTGGCTGAAGACCAGAGTGGACAAAGGCCTTGCCCAAGGTCACACAGCCATTGGCAGCAGAGCCAAGACTACAACCCTAGACTCCTGCTTCTTGAAGCAGGGCTGATGTAACTGGGTGTGTCCTTGCTACAGATGATCACTCACTCCCCACATGCCTCCCTGCATCAGGCCTGGTGCCCAGTAAAGAAATGAGTCAATGCATTGTCTCCAGAAAGCTCGTGGGCAGCTCTCCAGCAGCACTGGCCCTGCCTGGATGCCGTGTCACTTACAAATACTACTTAAAGCACGTGTAGTGCCTTTCAGAGCAGCCATCAGCCAGGAGGCAGCCCTGTGGCTAGAATCAAGCCCAGATGCAGTTATTCCAAATGGCAGAAAGAGAACAGCCCCTGCTCACATTGACTGCAGATCTATGCAGTGCTCATTGGGAGTGGTGGGAGGTGCTGAAGTGTCCTCTAGCCTCCTGGCTTTTCATGACAGCCCTGTGAGGTAGAGAGAGCTGTCTCTATCCTGCAGATGTGGACACTGAGCTCAGAGAGGCACAGTGACTTGCCCTCAGCCACACAGCTAGTAGGAAGTGGCACTGTATCACACTGAATATCCTGCCCAGGCTTGGGGTCTACACATTTAAACCTCCATGTTTTAAAGCATCTGTGGATTTTATTAACTGTACCTTCCCTGTCTGTGGGTTCAAAAGACGGCCAGCAGAAGAAGCATAGTTTGTCTGAAGCGAACGGAAAATAGTAAAGTCAAGCTAAGGGAAAACAATCAGTCGGTCTTGGGGTTTGGAAGGAGAGCTGTTGACAAGCAGGCAGTGGCAGGGTAGGGGAGGGCCAGGGAGACTCCAGGGAATGGGGGCGCCTGGCCTGGGCTTTGAAGATGAAGAAGGGGAAGCGGCCCTGCAGGTGGAGGGGATGGCAGGAGAAAAGGCACAGAGACAGGGACGCTTGGGATCCACTGAGGGAATGGCTTGGCTGGCAGAGCGAGGAGCCCGAGGAGGTGGCCTGGGGCCTAGACGGCCTCTGGCGCTCTGGAGGGACCTGGAGACCAGCCACAGACGCCTGCTGGGCCAGGCTTTAGGGCCAGTCATGTGGCAGAGTTATAGCAATACCAGGCTTTGGGGATTTATTAAAAAAAGCCCACAGAGCGTTGATAATTTACAATAATTTTCATGTATTCATGTATTCATTGTCACTCTCCCCTCACAAAAGTGAGATGACTGATGTGGCCTCTTCCATTTGATGGAAAAGAAGCAGAGATCCTTTCCTCCACACTCCACGGACACCTTCCACCTGACCACGGGCTCCCAGGCCCCTCCCAGGCTGCCCACTGCTCCCCTTCCTCTCTGGCCACCCCCCACTCCAGCCTCCCCAGCACCCCTTTCCTGCATGGTGCCAATGCTCTGGCCAGCCTCCGACCTTTGACCATGCCAGTTCCTCCAGATGGAACAATACTCCCTCCCCTCCCATCGCCATGCCTTTGTTAACTGCCCCGATCCTCAGACCTCAATTCAAATGCCAGGTCCTCAGAGGTGATTTCTGAGCCTTCTGTGACCCTCCCATTCAATGGCCTCATGTGCAAAGCAGTCCAGGAGGTGCCAGAACTGGGCTGCAGGACTCAGACAAGCTAACGTGTGTATGTGTGTGTCGAGCATTGACATGTCCCAAGCACCATGCAGTCCTCAGAATGACACACGCTGTGGTAGCGATCACTCTCCCCACCTTGCAGATGAGAAAGGGATGTACAGGGGCATTAAGTAACTTGCCCACGACCACATGCCTGCGCTCCTGGCTCCCAGCCACTCCTGCTTTCATCCTCTCCTGCCAGCTTCCTCCAGGCTCTCTGCAACCTCAGCTCTGTGTGTCTGTCTGGGCTCCAAGCTGCTTAGGCTGTGTTTTTTAAAACAACTCTTTTAAAAATTGTAGTAACAAATACATAACCTAAAATTTACCACTTGAACCATTTTGGTTTTTTTTGACTGAGTTTTGTTCTTGTTGCCTAGGCTGGAGTACAGTTGCCCGATATCGGCTCACTGCAACCTCCACCTCCCAGGTTCAAGCGATTCTCCTGCCTCAGTCTCCCAGGTAGCTGGGATTGCAGGTGTGTGCCACTACGTCGGGCCAATTTTTTGTATTTTTAATAAAGATGGGGTTTTACCATGTTGGCCAGGCTGGCCTTGAACTCCTGCCCTCAGGTGATCCACCACCCTCGGCCTCCCAAAGTGCTGGGATTACAGGTGTGTGCCACTGCACCGGGCCCTTGATCCTTTTTATTTTCCAACTCTTCTATTTTATTTTATTTTATTTCTTATACTTTAATTTCTAGGGCACATGTGCACTACGTGCAGGTTACATAGGTATACATGTGCCATGTTGGTTTGCTGTACCCATTAACTTGTCATTTACATTAGGTATACCTCCTAATGCTATCCCTCCCCCCTCCTCCCACCCCCTAACTGGCCTCTGTGTGTGATGTTCCCCATCCTGTGTCCAAGTGTTCTCATTGTTCAATTCCCACCTATGAGTGAGAACATGCAGTGTTTCGTTCTCTGTCCTTGTGATAGTTTGCTCAGAATGATGGTTTCCAGCTGCATCCATGTCCCTGCAAAGGACATGAACTCACCCTTTTTTATGGCTGCAGAGTATTCCATGGTGTATATGTGCCACATTTTCTTAATCCAGTCTATCATTGATGGGCATTTGGGTTGGTTCCAAGTCTTTGCTATTGTGAATAGTGCCACAATAAACATACGTGTGCATGTGTCTTTATAGCAGCATGATTTATAATCCTTTGGGTATATACCCAGTAATGGGATTGCTGGATCAAATGGTATTTCTAGTTCTAGATCCTTGAGAAATCACCTCTCTCCCACAATGGTTGAACTAGTTTACACTCCCACCAACAGTGTAAGAGTGTTCCTATTTCTCCACATCCTCTTCAGCATTTGTTGTTTCCTCACTTTTTAATGATCACCATTCTAACTGGTGTGAGATGGTATCTCACTGTGGTTTTGATTTGCATTCCTCTGAAGGCGAGTGATGATGAGCATTTTTTCATGTGTCTGTTGGCTGCATAAATGTTCTCTTTTGAGAAGTGTCTGTTCATATCCTTTGCCCACTTTTTGATGGGGTTGTTTGTTTTATTCTTGTAAATTTGTTTAAGTTCTTTGTAGATTCTGGATATTGCCCTTTGTCAGATGGGTAGATTGCAAAAATTTTTTCCCATTCTGTAGATTGCCTGTTCACTCTGATGGTGGTTTCTTTTGCCTTGCAGAAGCTCTTTAGTTTAATTAGATCCCATTTGTCAATTTTGGCTTTTCTTGCCATTGCTTTTGGTGTTTCAGTCATGAAGTCCTTGCCCATGCCTATGTCCTGAAGGGTATTGCCTAGGTTTTCTTCTAGGGTTTTTATGGTTTTAGGTCTAACATTTAAGTCCTTAATCTATCTTGAATTAATTTTTGTATAAGGTGTAAGGAAAGGATCCACTTTCAACTTTCTACATATGGCTAGCTAGTTTTACGTATTAAAAACCATTTCTTGTTTTTGTCAGGTTTGTCAAAGATCAGATGGTGGTAGATGTGTGGTGTTATTTCTGAGGCCTCTGTTCTGCTCCATTGGTCTATATCTCTGTTTTGGTACCAGTACCATGATGTTTTGGTTACTGTAGCCTTGTAGTATAGTTTGAAGTCAGGCAGCGTGATGCCTCAAGCTTTGTTCTTTTTGCTTAGGATTGACTTGGCAATGTGGGCTCTTTTTTGGTTCCATATGAACTTTAAAGTAGTTTTTTCCAATTCTGTGAAGAAAGTCATTGGTAGCTTGATGGGGATGGCACTGAATCTTTAAATTACCTTGGGCAGTATGGCCATTTTCACAATATTGGTTCTTCCTATCCATGAGCATGGAATGTTCTTCCATTTGTTTGTGTCCTCTTTTATTTTATTGAGCAGTGGTTTGTAGGTCTCCTTGAAGAGGTCCTTCACGTCCCTTGTAAGTTGGATTCCTAGGTATTTTATTCTCTTTGTAGCAATTGTGAATGGAAGTTCACTCATGATTTGGCTCTCTGTTTGTCTGTTATTGGTGTATAGGAATGCTTGTGATTTCTGCACATTGATTTTGTATCCTGAGACTTTGCTGAAGTTGCTTATCAGCTTAAGGAGATTTTGGGCTGAGACGATGGGGTTTTCTAAATAAACAATCATGTCATCTGCAAACAGGGACAATTTGACTTCCTCTTTTTCTAATTGAATACCCTTTATTTCTTTCTCTTGCCTAATTGCCCTGGCCAGAACTTCTAACACTATGTTGAACAGGAGTGGTGAGAGAGGGCATCCCTGTCTTGTGCCAGTTTTGAAAGGGAATGCTTCCAGTTTTTGCCCATTCTGTATGATATTGGCTGTGAGTTTGTCATAAATAGCTCTTATTATTTTGAGATATGTTCCATCAATACCAAATTTATTGAGAGTTTTTAGCATGAAGGGCTGTTGAATTTTGTCAAAGGGCTTTTCCGCATCTATTGAGATAATCATGTGGTTTTTGTTGATGATGGTTCTGTTTATGTGATGAATTACGTTTACTGATTTGCATATGTTGAACCAGCCTTGCATCCCAGGGATGAAGCCAACTTGATCGTGATGGATAAGCTTTTTGATGTGCTGCTGGATTCCGTTTGCCAGTATTTTATTGAGGATTTTCACATCAATGTTCATCAGGGATATTGGTCTAAAATTCTCTTTTTTGTTGTGTCTCTGCCAGGCTCTGGCATCAGGATAATACTGATCTCATAGAATGAGTTAGGGAGGATTCCTTCTTTTTCTATTGATTGGAATAGTTTCAGAAGGAATGGTACCAGCTCCTCCTTGTACCTCTGGTAGAATTCAGCTGTGAATCTGTCTGGTCCTGGACTTTTTTTTGGTTGGTAGGCTATTAATTATTACGTCAATTTCAGATCCTGTTATTTGTATCTTCAGAGATTCAGTTTCTTCCTGGTTTAGTCTTGGGAGGGTGTATGTGTCCAGAAATTTATCCATTTCTTCTAGATTTTCTAGTTTATTTGCACAGATGTGTTTACAGTATTCTCTGGTGGTAGTTTGTATTTCTGTGGGATCGGTGGTGATATCCCCTTTATCATTTTTTATTGTGTCTATTTGATTCTTCTCTCTTTTCTTCTTTATTAGTCTTGCTAATGGTCTATCAATTTTGTTGATCTTTTCAAAAAACCAGGTTTTGAGTGAGTGAGTTTCTTAATCCTGAGTTCTAATTTGATTGCACTGTGGTCTGACAGACAGTTTGTTGTGATTTCTGTTCTTTTACATTTGCTAAGGAGTGCTTTACTTCCAACTATGTGGTCAATTTTGGAATAAGTGCAATGTGGTGCTGAGAAGAATTTACATTCTGTTGATTTGGGGTGGAGAGTTCTGTAGATGTCTATTAGGTCTGCTTGGTGCAGAGCTGAGTTCAAGTCCTGGATATCCTTGTTAACCTTCTGTCTTATTGATCTGTCTCAACAAGATCTGTCTCTTGTTGATCTCACTGTATTGACAGTGAGGTGTTAAAGTCTCCCATTATTATTGTGAGGAGTCTAAGTCTCTTTGTAGGTCTCTTAGGGCTTGCTTTATGAATCTGGGTGCTCCTGTATTGGGTGCATATATATTTAGGATAGTTAGCTCTTCTTGTTGAATTGATCCCTTTACCATTATGTAATGGCCTTCTGTGTCTCTTTTGATCTTTGCTGGGTTAAAGTCTGTTTTATCAGAGACTAGGATTGCAACCCCTGCTTTTTTCTTTTGTTTTCCATTTGCTTGGTAGATCTTCCTCCATCCCTTTATTTTGAGCCTATGTGTCTCTGTACATGAGATGGGTCTCCTAAATACAGCACACTGATGGGTCTTGACTCTTTATCCAATTTGCCAGTGTGTCTCTTTTAATTGGGGTGTTTAGCCCATTTACATTTAAGGTTAATATTGTTATGTGTGAATTTGATCCTGTCATTATGATAATACCTGGTTATTTTGCCCATTATTTGATGCAGTTTCTTCCTAGCATCGATGGTCTTTACTGTTTGGCATGCTTTTGCAGTGGCTGAAAATATCCGGTTGTTCCTTTCCATATTTAGTGCTTCCTTCAGGAGCTCTTGTAAGGCAGGCCTCGTGGTGACAAAATCAGCATTTGCTTGTCTGTCAAGGATTTTATTTCTCCTTCACTTAAGAAGTTTGACTGGATGTGAAATTCTGGGTTGAAAATTCTTTTCTTTAAAAATGTTGAATAGTGGCCCCCACTCTCTTCTGGTTTGTAGGGTTTCTGCTGAGAGATCTGCTGTTAGTCTGATGGGCTTCCCTTTGTGGGTAACCTGACCTTTCTCTCAGGTTGCCCTTAACAGTTTTTCCTTCATTTCAACCTTGGTGAATCTGACAATTACGTGTCTTGGGGTTGCTCTTCTCAAGGAGTATCTTTGTGGTGTTCTCTGTATTTCCTGAATTTGAATGTTGGCCTGCCTCGCTAGGTTGGGGAAGTTCTCCTGGATAATATCCTGAAGAGTGTTTTCCAACTTGGTTCCATTCTCCCCATCACTTTCAGTTATACCAATCAAACATTAATTTGGTCTTTTCACCTAGTCCCACATTTCTTGGAGGCTTTGTTCATTTCTTTTTTCTCTAAACTTCTCTTCTTGCTTTATTTCATTAATTTGATCTTCAATCACTGATACCCTTTCTTCCACTTGATTGAATCAGTTATTGAAGCTTGTGCATGTGCCACTAGTTCTCGTGCCATGGTTTTCGGCTCCATCAGGTCATTTAAGATCTTCTCTACACTGTTTATTCTAGTTAGCCATTCGTCTAATCTTTTTTCAAGGTTTTTAGCTTCCTTGTGATGTGTTTGAACATCCTCTTTTAGCTTGGAGAAGTTTGTTATTACCAACCTTCTGAAGCCTACTTCTGTCAGCTCATTAAAGTCATTCTCTGTCCAGCTTTGTTCTGTTGCTGGTGAGGAGCCGTGATCCTTTGGAGGAGAAGAGGCACTCTGGTTTTTAGAATTTTCAGCTTTTCTGCTCTGGTTTTTCCCCATCTTTGTGGTTTTATCTATCTTTGGTGTTTGATGATGGTGACCTACAGATGGGGTTTTGGTGTGGATTCCTATTTGTTGATATTGATGCTATTCCTTTCTGTTTGTTAGTTTTCCTTCTAACAGTCAGGTCCCTCAGCTGCAGGTCTGTTAGAGTTTGCTAGAGATCCACTCCAGATCCTGTTTGCCTGGGTATCATCAGTGGAGGCTGCAGAACAGCAAATATTGCAGAACGGCAAATATTGCTGCTTGATGCTTCCTCTGGAAGCTCATCCCAGAGGGACACCCGCCTGTATGAAGTGACAGTCGGCCCCTACTGGGAGGTGTCTCCCAGTTAGGCTACACAGGGGCCAGAAACCCACTTGAGGAGGCAGTCTGTCCGTTCTCAGAGCTCAAACACCATGCTGGGAGAACCACTGCTCTCTTCAGAGCTGTCAGACAGGGATGTTTAAGTCTGCAGAAATTTCTGCTGCCTTTTGTTCAGCTATACCTTGCCCCCAGAGGTAGAATCTATAGAGGCAACAGGCCTTGCTGAGCTGTGGTGGGCTCCACCCAGTTTGAGCATCCCCGGCTGCTTTGTTTACCTACTCAAGCCTCAGCAATTGCAGACACCCCTTCCCCTGCCAGGCTGCTGCCTCGCAGGTTGATCTCAGACTGCTGCACTAGCAGTGAGCAAGGCTCTGTGGGCGTGGGACGTGCTGAGCCAGGCGTGGGATATAATCTCCTGGTGTGCCGTTTGCTAAGACCATTGGAAAAGTGCAGTATTTGGGTGGGAGTGTCCTGATTTTCCATGTACAGTCTGTCATGGCTTCCCTTGGCTAGGAAAGGGAAATCCCTTGACCCCTTGAGCTTCCTGGGTGAGGTGACACCCCACCCTGCTTCAGCTTGCCCTCCATGGGCTACACTCACTGTTCAACCAGTCCCAATGAGATGGACTAGGTACCTCAGTTGGAAATGCAGAAATCACCCGTCTTCTGTGTCAATCACGCTGGAAGCTGCAGATCAGAGCTGTTCCTATTTGGCCATCTTGGAACCACCCTGAACCATTTTTAAGTGTGCAGTTCAGAGGCATTAAGTACATTCACATTGTTGTACAACCATTACCACCACCCAGCTCCAGAAAAATTTCCATTTTCCAAATGGAAACTTTGTATCTGTTAAACACTCACTCCCTATCTCCTCCTTCCTCCAGGACCTGGCATCCACTGCTCTCCTTTCTGTCTATGGATACAACTAGTCTGTGTACCCCGTATCAGTGAAATCATACAGTATCTGTCCTTTTTCTATGACTGGCTTAGTTCACTCAGCATGGTGTCCTCAAGGTTCATCCACACTGTGGCAGGTGTCAGAATGTCCTTCCATGTTAAGGTTGAGTGGTATTTCATTGCATGACTAGATCATATTTTGTTTATCTGTTTGTCCATCAGTGGACACCGAGGTTGCTTCCAGCTTTTGACTATTGTGAATAATGCTGCTGAACACAGGTGTACAAATACCCGAGTTCCTGATTTCAGTATTGGTGGTACATATTTGGATGTGGAATTGCTAGATCATACAGTAATTCTATGTTTGTTTTTTCTGAAGAACTACCATACCGTTTTTCACAGTGGCTGCACCATTTCACACTCCCACCAGCAGTGTACAAAGGTTCCAATTTCTCCACATCCTTCTCGACACTTGTTATTTTCCATGTTTTTGATAATAGCCCTCCTACAGGGTGGAAGTGGTATCTCACTGTAATTTGGACTTTTATTTCCCTCATGATTAGTGAGGTTGAATGTCTTTTCATGTGCTGATTGGCCATTTGTATATCTTGTTTGGAGAAATGTCTATTCATGTCTTTTGGCTATTTTTAAAATTGGGTTTTTGGATTGTGGTTGTTGTTGTTGAGTTGTAGGAGTTCTTTACATATTCTGAATATCAAGCCCTTATCAAATATATGGTTTGCAAATATTTTCTCCCATTCCCTGGGTTGCCTTTTCATTCTGTTCATAGTGTCCTTTAATGAACAAAAGTTTTAAATTTTGATGAAGTTCAAACTTATCTATTTTTTCTTTTGTTGCCTATGCTTGGTATTGTACCCAAGAAATCACTGGCAAATCCAATTTCATGAAATTCTTCCCCTGTGTTTTCTCCTAAGAGTTTTATTATCGTTTTAGCTCTCATCTTTAGGTCTTTGATCCATTTTGAGTTCATTTCTGTATACAGTGTAAGGTATGAGTCCAACTTCATGTGGACTTTGTTTGCATGTGGATATTCTGCTTTTGCATCATTTCTTGGAAAGACTTTCTTTCCCCATTGAACAGTCTTGGCAACCTTGCTGAAAATCATTTGACCATATATGCTAGGGTTTATTTCTGGGCTCTCTGTTCTATTTCACGGAACTGTATTTCTGCCTTATTTCAGTACCACACTGTTTCTATTACTGTGTTTTTGTAGTAAGTTTTGAAATCAGGAAGTGTGAGAGCTGCAACATTGTTCTCTTTTGCAAGATGGTTTTGGTGGTTCAAGGTCCCTTGCTTCTCATCTGCTCGTTCACTGTTACACCCCCAACACCTACAACAGTTGGCACCCAGAAAAGTAAACTATTTATGGCATCTGTGTCATGTGCTAGGTGTTAGGGACCAAGACCAATCCACTCTACTCCATGTTTTTAAGGAGTGACAGCCTGGGAGGAGGTGGCTGGATAAAGTGCCGGCTGAACAAAACAGCAGTGTGTTTGATGACAGAATGCACAAGTTCAGAGGGACACAGAGGTGGGCAGGCTGACTCTGGTGGAGGGGTGGCTATGGGTGTGGAGGGAGATCAGGGCAGTTTCCCAGAGGGTGAAAACACTGCACTGGGCTTTGAAGAGTTTACTAGGTAGAAAATGGGGTAGGGGCACCTGCACAGAGGGATGGAGTGTGCAAAGGCATCGGGGAATGAAGGCACAGGCTCTGGAAGGAAGCAACCAGCCTGGAGGCACCTTTGGGGGAATGGCAGGGAGTAGGGTGGTGAGGCTGAGGAGTGGTGGGCAGGGAACCCAACCTGTGGGGCCCAGAGCCTCGACTCTCTCCAGGGGTGGGGGGCAGAGGGGCGGCCCCAGAGGGCTTGACTTCTCCCTTCTATTACAGAAGGTGCACCAGGCACCCAAGTCAGCTGACCCAGTGGTTTTGGGGAAGAAACAGAATAAACGACAAAGAGTAAGGATCTTGTTTCAACAGTGATCCCAGGGTTTGGCTTTCACTGGGGAGAGAGTCACAGCCAGTGCTTGGTGAGGCATGGCGAGAACCCCCACCCAGCGAGGGCTCCTCACTTGCACTGAGAAATCAAGCCCTGCAAGCCTTGCAGTGCCTCACAGTACTGAGGTAGTCGCTGTTCTTTCCCAACTTACAGACGAAGAAACGGAGCTACACAGAGGTGGAGGAATGTGCCCAGCAAACAGTAAGTGCCAGAGCTGGGATTGAATTAGGCACTCTGGCAATTGAGGCACCTGTTTCTTTCTTGGGCCTCCATTTCCTCCTAAGTGAAAGGGGAGGGAGTGGCTTCTCAGGTGCCCCACCTCCTCCCTGTGAGTCCTCAGGAGAGGGACGATGCCCCTCGGCCCAGGCAGCATTGGGGATGTTGGAGCATGTCCTATACTGAATGGCTAGTCCTATCTGCAGAGCCTGCTGGAGCCCAGTCACCTCCTCACTCCCGGACCTTCCTGCTCTGGACCCAGAACTTGATTCCCATCCAGGTGTCTCATGGTTAGACTAGTGTAAGCTACAACCCTTAGGAAAATCACAGAGCTCAGAGCCTGGTCCTGAGCTCGCCAGCTACACAGCCCCAGACTCTTCTGAGGGGAAGCCTGGGGAGATGAGGATTTGGGAAAGCCCAGATGCTAGATCTGCTGACATTCTGAAAGTCTGTAGGAGCCTGACTCCTCTTTGTGAGGGGGTAGCTCCCCTTCCTTTTGTGTCAGCCTGCACCCCTCCTGGCCTGCTCTTGGGGGAACACAGCCCCTGAAGACTCCACCCTGGGCTTCAGGCTGAATAATGCTCACATTGCAGAGGAGCTTCCCTCGGCCTCCATTCCTTGTCACTTTCCCTGGGGATGCAGGGGAGGTGCCCAGCCTACCCTTGGCTCTAGTCTCTAAAAACTTTGTCCAGCCCCCTGGCTGGCCACATTTGGCCCAGTCTGCCAACTGCACATGCCAGCTGGTCACAAGGCCTCACCCATAGCCTGGCTTCTCCCTGGCTGCCATAGGCTCTTTTTGCCTCTCGTGTCCATCCCTGTCAGCTGCCACCACATTCTTGGGAGCCTGCCTGCCCAGCAAGCCCGGCCCACTCCACGCTGCCCCACTCCAAGTCTGTTCTGTCTTCTGCTGGCTACTGGGCCCCAGCACACACCTCCCTTGTCTCTTCTGACAGCTGGGCCTGTCCATCTCGGGTCTGCCAGCCACTCATGTCGACAGATGACCCCATCCATAGCAGAGATCCAAAATCTTGCTTGGAGCTTTGGCCCCCCTGCCTCCTTTGGTCCGAGGCCTTTCACCGCCTCTCCTGGCTTCAGCAGACTCCACTTGTTCAGAAGTCTGCCTGGCTGGCTCCCAGTGTCCTCTGTCTCTTTTAAAGTCTTCCCTCAATTCCTGGCTTCCCTGATCCCCCTTCTTCCGAGCCGTGCTATATTATCCTTTAAAGTTTTTTATTTAGACACATCATAAACATACAGAAACATTTTCCTCCTGAACCTTCTAAGAGCAAGTTGCAACCCAATGTCCATTTACCCTGAATTCATCAGTGTGTATTTCCTATAGCTAAGGCCACCCCAGGCCTCCCTGGCAGGACACTTTCCTCCTTTGCTCAGGATCTGTCCCCACGGAGGGATGCCCCTCTCAGCCTGCTTGGAATCCTCTGGGGCTGACTATCCCTCTGCAAGGGAGCCGAAGGCACATTAGGTTTCCAACCTGATCCCACCACTGCACCATCTCCCTGCCATCAAGACAGCCACGGAAGGATGGCACGTGTCTTTGTGCATACTTATCATATGTTCTCTCCTACTTCCTTCCTCCTGTTGGCATATACTAAGTGAGGGTCAAGAGGCTGGCTTCCATCATTAACACGCCACGTTAATGCCTCTCTGGGTTACCGTTTCCTTACTGGCAAATGAGGAATTAGGATTAAGTGATTTCTGAGGATTCTTTTCTAATAATAACAGCTGAGTTTTATGAAACACTTATTATGTGCCACGCACTGTGAGTACTTCACATGTAGCATCTTGGTTAATTCTCATGCCAACCCTCTAAGATATAATCACAGTACTGTTTATCATCTCCATCTTACAGACTAGGAAACTGAGGCACAGAGCAGTTACATAACTTATGCTCAGACAGTCACTCAGAGAGTCTAGATTTTCATGCAGGTCCGGTTCAGAGTTTTTACTGGGCTGAAAAGTATGGGGGCCGGGTGAATGGCACTATCTGGAATTTATTCTTTGCCTGAAGAGGCAATCATAGAAGTAAATATTGATAATTCAGAAAAAGAGATGAACTTTCTACGTGCCAAGTACATTACACACAAATGTCATTTCACTTAATCTGCAACAACTTTGAGATGGAGCACTATGATTATTTTCATTTTCCAGACGAGAAGACTGAGACAGAGAAAGGTTAAATAACGTTTGTGTCGGGGCAGAGCCAGGATTTGAACCCAGGTGTGCTGTTGTCACCTAGTGCTAAACTGGGACACATGCCGTGCTCAGAGGGCAGGTCTTGAAGGATGCAGGTCATTGGCTCTGACTGGCAACGGGGTTGGGGGCAGAGTACCAGGCCCTGGGCAACTGTTTCATGCATCTGAGTCAATTTTATATTCCCAGCACCCCCGAGAAGCACCTCCACCTGCAGAGTGGGGAAAGACACACAACCACACTAAGTAGGCAGATGTGGCCGGAGCTTTGTGCACCCTTGGGGTGCGGTCAGGCTGGAAAACCTCTGGCACCAACTCACAGAGGACCTCATTGCCTCGTGGGGCCGGGATTTCACCCCATGGACTGCAAGGAGCTGCTGAAGCTGCCAGGTTGGGTCTCCATTCTTCATACACCACAGCGGAGGCCCCTCCTCCAAAAGACTCCAGGCCGTGGGTAGAGAGGTGCTTTCTCTCTCATCCAGGCCTCTGAGGCCAGAGCATCCTCTGGAGAATTCGCATCTCCTTTGTGCTCCTCCTCACCTCACCTGCAGGTGTTCCAGCAAGCAGATACCCAGCTCTGGGCCCTGGAAGAAAGAATTCCTAGGAGATGCCTCACCTCAAACCAGAGTACACGGCCATGATCCTGCCCAGTAAGAAGCATCCTGCGACAAGCTCAGAAGAGGTCCTTTGACCTTCAGGGAAGACCAGCTTTCTCCTTATAAAGACAAGGCTTGAATGAGCCTGCATAGCTCCCTTGCCCAGGCCTTTTTGGTAGACTCTCTCTGAGCTGCAGCTCCCAGGATTTAGTGCTGAGCTCTGCTGTTTCCAGAGCTGGAAAGACCCTGCACATTCACATCTGGACAGTCAGAGATAGTTCATCCAAACCACATGGCAATCATTCATTTCATGGAAGAGAAACTCACAAAGAGCAATCACAGAGCTAGTAATGGCAGCCAGGACTCAAACCCCAGTTCCCCAGACTCTACAGCCCAAGCCCCATTCTTACATCTTCCGATTGCAAATGAAGAAACTGTGACCCAGAAAGGGAACATGACTTACACAAAGTCTCCAGCTCCATGGCTCGCACCACATGACCTCCCTCCCTGTAGAAGACCTCATTTCAAACAATGCCCAAAGATGGAAAAGGTAAAATGTTCTTGTGATTTGCAGCTAAGAAAATGCAGGTGGACCCACACTCAACCCCATTCTCAGACACTCCATCTGTCCAACAGTCCATATGTCACTTTTGTTTTGTTTTGTTTTTGAGACAGGGTATCACTCTCACCCAGGCTGGAGTGCAGTGATGCGCTCATGGCTCACTGCAACCTTGACCTCCTGGGCTCAAGCAATTCTCCTGCCTCAGCCTCCCAAGTAGCTGGGACTACAGGTACACACTACCATGCCCAGCTAATTTTTGTATTTTTTGTAGAGACAGGGTTTCACCATGTTGGTCTCAAACTCCCAGCGATCCACCTGCCATGGTCTCCCAAAGTGCTGGGATCCACCTGCCATGGTCTCCCAAAGTGCTGGGATTACAGGTGTGAGCCACAATGCCCAACCCATATTCATTTTGCATTTTAGTTTTCATTGTTACTGTCCATGGGTGAATGCATTTACAGAACTGGCGCAGACTTTTCTCTCTTCTATGATGTGCCATTCACACATGGCCACCAAAGACACACAAAGACAGCATCTCTCTACTCCTTGGGCAGAAAGACCATCTTAGCCTGAAGAAAATCAGAATCATGCTAGTGGAGGGAAAGAAGAAGAAGACGGAAGGAAGGAAAGAACTATGAAGGAGGAAGGAAGACTCCCTTTGTGAACACTTGTATACTTTCTGTATGTTGGACCTGGGATAAACAAGTCCATGTTATCTTGCTATTAGTTCTCAAAAGGACCCTGGAAATGGGTATCCTTATCTCTATTTAGATGAAGAAACTAAGGTTCAAAGAGCAAAGGAACTGGCCAGTAATTATTGGAAGTGAGGCTAGAATTTGACTCTGAATCAGTTCAAAGCCCAAACACGTTCCAGAGCACTGTCAGGTTCCCACCTGTGCCTCCAAGTCCTACAAGTACAGGGAGGTCCCACTAGGCCCCTGGAGTCTGGGGGTGGGGCTGAGAGGGTGACATTTCTTGAAGAGTTCTTTGGAAGAATGAGCTGCATGGCTAAAAAATATTTGAATACCACCTTACTGGCAGTCTTTAATTAAAGATAGTGGGAAAAAACTTTCTTCCTTTTCTTTTCTTTTCCATTTCCTTCCCTCCCTTCCTTCCTTCCTCTCTTTCTCTTTCTCTCTCTCTTTCTTTCTCTTCCTTCCTTCCTTTCTTCCTTCCTCTTTCTCCTTCCTTCTTTTTTTCCTTTCCTTTCCTTCTTTTCTTTTCTTTTCTTTCTTGTATAATAAACCCACAGGGAAGAGGAGAATGGGATGGGAGACTAACAGTAAACTTTTGGAAGCTGGAAAGAGATGAATGAGTGGAAAAGACAGAATCCCAAGCCTGCAGCAGGGAAATCTGGGAACCAATCTGACTTACATCCCAGGATCCCTCAAAGCCTCTGCAGGTTGGGGTGGAGGGAACCGAGGTAAGGACAATTGGTGGAAAGTCTTGTTAGAAGCTGTCAGATTCCCATCCCCTCCTCAACTCCAGCAGCTCAGGAGACTCCCCTCCCCCCACCCAAGAGAAAGCCTGGAGGGTTCTTCTCTGCACAAGTTGAAACTGAGCCCTTTTGAGGGGGGACGTCAGGCGCACTGAGGGCATGGCAGGGGTGCCATAAAGAAATAGTGGGGGTCAGGCTCAGTGGCTTACACTTGTAATCCCAGCCCTTTGGGAGGCTGAAGTGGGCAGATCACTTGAAGTCAGGAGTTTGAGACCAGCCTGGCCAACATGGTGAAATCCCATCTCTAATAAAAACACAAAAATTAGCTGGGCATGGTGGCATGCACCTGTAATTCCAGCTACTCAGGAGGCTGAGGCAGGAGAATCTCTTGAACCCAGGAGACGGAGGTCGCAGTGAGTCGAGATCATGCCACTGCACTCCAGCCTGGGTGACAGAGAGACTCCATCTCAAAAATAAATAAATAAGTAAAAATAAAAAAAAAAAAGTAGTGGGAATGCATGCAGACTGGCTGCAGAGACCCCTCCTTTTTCTCCTCCTCCCTGACTTTTTCCTGTGGCTTCCAGAACGTGGGAAGTAGACCCTTCAACCTCCAAGAGGGAGACTGAGCCTTCCTGGGGATTGATTCTGCTCAAGAAGAAAGGCACCGCCTTTGAAGACTCCCTGACGAAACAGCCCCGGCAGGCAGCTACGGGGAACTCGCGTCAAAGAGCCTCATTGCTTCCAATCATCTTTGAGCCCCTCCACTCTTAAACATGAGAAGACACCAAAGGCTATCATACGTCTGAGAAACGAGACCAACCACACACACAATACAGGGGCACCTGAGAGAAACAGAAACCACGCAGGAGAAAAACCTAAAAACAGAACAAGAACAAAGCCAAAAAAACCGAGTAACATTAATAACAACTAACGTTAATAGCCTTAGAAAGATAAGATAGTAGAGTCTATCAAACAAGAATATGATGCTATTATAAGGAACATTCAAGAAAAAAAAACTCTTGAAAACTAAAAATGTGACTGTAGAAATCAAAAACTTGGGAGGCTGAAGAGAGTGGATCATGAGGTCAGGAGATCGAAACCAGCCTGGCTAACATGGTGAAACCCCGTCTCTACTCAGAATACAAAAAATTAGCCAGGCATGGTGGCATGTGCCTGTAGTCCCAGCTACTCGGGAGGCTGAGGCAGGAAAACTGCTTGAACCTAGGAGGTGGAGGCTGCAGTGAGCCGAGATCATGCCACTGCACTCCAGCTTGGCGACAGAGCAAGACTCCATCTTAAACAACAACAACAACAATAAAAAACTCAATAGAATGGATGGAGACAAAATGGAGGGACGTACTCAGAGAATCCAGCAAAAAGACAAAGCAATGGAAAATGTGACAGAGGGTATGAAAATCAGAGTAAACAGATAGGAGGGCCAAGGCCTCAATAATAGCAGTTCCAGAGGGAGAGAAGAAAAAAACAGAGGAGAGGAAATAATCAAAGAACTCAAGACATTTTCTTAAAGCAGAAGTTCTAGACTTACCAGACCGAAGGAGCCACTGAGTGAGAAAACTGACCCACACCAAGACCCATCACTGTGAGATGTCATGTTCTAGGGTTGTAGAGAAGATTCTAAGACAGGACTCTAAAGAATGCAACAGGACCCAGAATGGATTTGGAGCTCTTAAGAGCAACCCAGGAAGCTAGATGGCAATGGAGCAATGTGTTCACAACACTGAAGCAAAATGATTTCCAACCCAGAATTCTATCATAGATTTCAGTCGACTGCAAAATAGAATAAAGACATTTCCAGCATTTTCAGATATATGAAGGATCAAAGTATTTCCCTCTCACACATCTTCTCTGAAGAAGACCACACTGAAGGATGGTCTCTGTAAGATGAGGATGGAAACCAAGGAAAAGGAAGACCCAAGCTTCCGGAAAGAGGAGACCCAATACAGGAGGCAGAGAGGACCTCCGGGAGTGGGTGGAGGGAGCTCGCTGGATAAGAGTGCACCACCACGGAGAGGGGAGCCCCAGGGCAGTCAGGAGCCATCAGACAACTCAGCGGATCCCCTGTCTCAGCAAGACAGGATACACAGAGCGTCAGGAGCCGCTGAACACCTCCAACGTCTTGAGGGGAAATTTGGGTGAGGTGGGAATCTGGGATTGAATTAGTAACAAATGTATAGAAAACGAAGTGCAATTAAGCACACATACATACCATGATTATACACAGTGAAAACAGCAAAGGAAAGTAATCATGGTTCACTTTATGGCTTGGCTGTGATTTATTATTTTTATTTTTTCTTTGGGTCAAATCTTTATTTATTTATTTATTTATTTATTTATTTATTTATTTATTTTATTATACTTTAAGTTCTAGGGTACCTGTGCACAATGTGCAGGTTTGTTACATATGTATACATGTGCCATTTATGATACAACACTAATGAGAGGATGGGGAGGTGGCGGGAGGTGGAATGCGAACAGGGGAAAGGCTTCGGAGCCTACAGATAATGCTGAAGCTGAGAAACCAAGTCACGGGCAACCAGAGCACATTATGTAGAGATATGGCAAACCAAGGCAATCCGCTAAAAGAGATGAAAGGTACTGCTTCTGGGAGTGGTGACTGGCGGGTGGGTGGGGGTTGGGCGGGGAGAAAATGTGGAGCAAAGAGAAAGAGTACTGCTGCTTCCCACAACAAAACCTATGGAAATATTTGACTCTTTAAACTCCAGACATATGTAACTTTGATAAAAACCAAAAGACACACACACACACACACACACACACACACAGAGAGAGAGAGAGAGAGAGAGAGAGCAAGCGAGCACGTATGCCTCTGTTCTCTAAGAGGCCTAAGAGGCTGCTTTTCCCACAGGAGAGAGACAGAGAGAAGCCAGCTTCCTCCTGGGAGCCCAGCCTGATTCCCCAGGACAGAAACAGAGGCCAGGATCCAGGCAGACAGTGTCCAGGCCCAGAGGATGCTACATCTTCGTTGTAGCTCTCAGGGGATTACCAGGGGCTGCCCGAGACCCCCCTACCCAGGAACCTAAGGCTGTACCCGCTTGAAAAAAAGTCTCCTTTTAAATTTTAATACGATGCAAAGACATCTTCCCTGACAGGCCTCAGAGCTCTGGAGGGTTCTGGGTCCAGCATACTCAGACACTCAGTCTGCCCAATGATCAGTATGTCTTTTTCTTTCCGCTTCGCTTTTCACATTTTTTAATCATCCATGACTTGGGTTTCACAGCACATCATCAGTTGTCTCTGATGACTGGAGTGAGTGTTCCCTGGGAAGTCCTTTGAGTCCTCAGAGGAAATCCAGAAGGCCAGCACAGTCACCCTAGCTAGACTAACACTGGAGATTTTTATTGGAGGATCATCTTTATGGAGGAATAACATTTCCAAGAGTCTAAGTGGTTTCCTGGGTACAGAAAATTTCTCCTCTGGTTTCAAAACGGCCATTCACAAACCCGTGGTGAGTGAAGTCCTCAAGCCCACAGGTGGCCTGGAATAGTGAAAAGCGGCCTGGAATGGGGCTGAGAGAATCCTTCCCACTGCTCACCCCCAAACCAGCATCCTCCCTTCCTCCTATCGTGACCAGGGAAGTGTCTTCTTCTCATCAATGCCCCCGCAGGTCCCCAGGGCTTTGCTCCTGCCCCCTGCCCCTTCTCTCCTTGGTATCATCACCTGCCTCTTGCTAGAAGGCATTCCTTGCAGCAAACACACATGAGGACCTCTGGGTTCAAACACTTGCCTGCTCTAGCTTACACACCCTCCAGGCACCACCTCCCCAACTTGTGCTGCTTTCTTCCACAGCCAGCCTCTTAGGACAACGCTTACACAGGAACCTCCACTCCTCATTTCGGCCCATACCATCAGGGTTGCATTGCTATGGAAACAGTTCCCATCAGTCACCAGTCATCTGCACAGGGCCCTGTTGAATGGGCACGTGCCACATGCCTGTCCTCACCGGGCTGAGCCTCCTTCCTCCTTGAACACTCTCTTTTCTTTGCTTCCAGGCTTCACATTTGTCTGGGTCTCTTCCTGCTGCTCTGACAATTCCTCCTCAATCTCTTCTGCAGCAGTGTCTCTGTCTGCCCTTGAAATGCTGGTATCCTGGAATCAGTCCTGGATGCCTTTTTCTTTTCTCTCTTCTCCACCTCCCCCCAGGTGGCCCCATCTTGGCCTATAGCACTAAATCGCATCTATACACTGACAACTCTCAAGAGTGTATTCAACTTCAGGCCTCTCCTCTGAGGGCCAAGCTCATCTATCCAATTGTCAAATGTCTCCCTGAACATCTCCACTTGGCCTGGCATCTCAAAAGTCACATGACCAAGTTTTGATCTCCCTGTCCCCAGACCTATTTTTCACTCCCCTCCTCCATCCCTTCTCACCCCATAAAGGGCACCACCATCCACTTAGTGGTTACTACAAGAAATACGGTAGTCAGTCTCAAGTGGAGGCTTCTCTCTCAGCCTCCATAGCCATCAGAAGTCCTATAGCTCCTCTTTCCATCTTCGCTGCCATGTTCCTGGTCTAAACCATTGATGTCTCACCTGGGCTTTCAGGATCCTGTTCTCCCCACTGCCCTGACAACCACTACCTCCTTCCCAAAGTCTGAGTTATATTCCCCAGGAGAAAGGGGGCAACAGGATTTGGAGGCATAAAGAAAAAGAGGAAAAAGCCCAGCGTGGGCTCATGTGATGGGGGTTGGACACTTTACTCCCCAGCCCATTGGGCCATGCTCAGAGCTGCACATCTACATTTCTGGGGAAAGGCCTGAGAATTAAAGAAAGAGCAAGGTGCTGGGCCTCAGGAATAAGGCAGGGCCTTGATAGCCGAGACCCACCCCAGGAGAAGAGCAGTCCCTCATCCAGAGCTGAGAACCCAGGACCCATTCTCTCGGCTTCTAGAACACAAAAGGCTCTGCTCAGAGAAGGCCCTGGCCTGGGAGCCGGTGGCCCACAAGCCAGCCCTTTCTGGCATTATGTATTTCATTTTTACCTTGAACACCTGCAGAGCAGAATGGTTTGCAAGGAAGAGTCCTTGGCTCCCAACCCCAGAGCCTGCCCCATAACAGAGGCCATCTGATTTCACCTTCCCCAGACCAAGCCTGCCTTCAGGCTGATGGATGGGTTCTCACTGGCCTGGTTTGGCCTTGATTGTGTCCTTGATCCTTCCTGAGACCCAGAGTCTCAATTCTGCTCCCAGATTCTAAGAGTTGTAGAGTTCAGGGACCTGCCCTCTCACCCAAGGTCTCAGACAATCTTGAGCAGGTTGGAGGAAGATTCCTTCATTTAATAGATATTCCCCAGCACTGCCCATGTGCCAGGCACTATTCTCAGCACTGGGGACACAGCAATGAACAAAACATAGTTCCTGCCCTCTCACAGAGCTTACAATCTGGTGGAGGAAACAGAAGCAAGCTAGTAAATACCTGGAGAAAAATGAAGCAGGAAAGGAAGGGGTAAGAAGTGCCATGGAGTATGCAAATTCATCGTAGGTAGTGTGGGAAGGCTTCACTGAAGGGTGATGGAGGGAAGTGAGTGGGCCATGGGAGTCTCTGGAAAAAGGGCTCCAGGCAGAGAGCACAGCAACTGCAAAGGCCCTGGGGCAGAAGCTTGTCTTACAAAGAGCAGAGCTTGGCCAAAGCCCAGGGAGCAGAGGGAGAGCCATAGGCAGAGGTCAGGGAGGAGCTGGAGCCGGCACATGCAGGCCTGTGAGGGCTTTGGGGGACACGGCATAGGAGCAGCAGGGTGTGGGGACATTAACAGGATCACTGTTGTTGGGCTGAGAACGGACCACACTGGGGAAGGTGGGAGCAGGAGACTGTAGGATATTGTGATCACCCAGATGTTAGCTACCAGTGGCTTGACCCAGAGGTGGGGAAAAATGGGCAGATTCTAGAATCGGTTTCAGGGCCAAGCTGCCAGGATTTGCTAAGGATGTGAGACAGAGTGGCTTTGGGCCCAAGTATCTAGAAAAATGAAACTGCCTGTGCAGAATGTCCATCTCGCTTAACTGAATGAGTGACTTTGCCACTCTCCTTCAGAAGATGACTTTCCCCAGAATATGGTTTGGATCTGTGTCCCTGCCTAACTCTCACATCAAATTGTAATCCCCAGTAATGGAGGTGGGGCCTGGGGGGGCGGTGACACCATCCCTTCTCCATGCTGTCATCACCATAGTGAGTTCTGAGATCCGGTTGTTTAAAAATTGTGTGCCTCCCTCCCGTTCTTGCTCCTGCTCCTGCTCCCGCCAGGTAAGACACACCTGCTTTCCCTTCACCTTCTGCCATGATTGAAAGTTTCCTGAGGCCTCCCCAGAAGCCAAGCAGATGCCAGCATCATGCTTCCTGTATAGCCTGCAGAACCAGGAGTCAATTAAACCTCTTTTCTTTATAAATTACCCAGTCTTAAGTATTTCTTTATAGCAATGCAAGACTGACTAATACACCAATCTTTGACCACTTAAAAGACTTTAAAGAGATATGCAGCAAGTGAGGGTCATGGGCACAGTTTGTCTGCCTATGTTATATATTTCCCAACCTCCATGCCACCAACCCTCCTGTGGTATGTGGTTTTGCTCCTGTTTGGGTTCTTAGAGTAGTTTACTGTCTTTATTTTTTACACACCTATCCAAAAGTTTCCAACTTATTACCATTTACTTAATTCATAGTTTAATCAATTTGTTCCCCAATAAATACACAGAGGTAACAAATATTCCCAAAGACATAACTCTAAATCTGGAGTTCACAGCAAAATGGGACAAGACAGAGCAGACATTTAGGCTGAAAATTATGCTACACTTCTGGGTTTCAAAGTCCAAGGAGAAATGGATTTGTAAAAAATTATTAGAAAAGAAAATAATCTTTAGATTTTTAAAAACTAACACTATTCTCTCCAAGCTACTATTTCATGAAACACACAGGCATGTGTGCGCATGCACAGGCACACACACACACTTCAAAACATATGAATGCACTGTCAAAAAAACGTGGTGCGTACACTGCATGAACTCTTAAGACTTGGATAAAAATTAATTCAGCTATAGAAATAGATGAGATATAAAAGTACATTCGTTAAAAATGTAACCCCTTCAACTGGAATAATACTGAATTAAATAAGCTTTTAAAATAATTTCTTTAAGGAATGTCAAAGAGGCCCAAGTCACAGTTCTTCAGTATGCACTGTGCTGTGGACAAAGGGTGGGTTCACTGATGTGCAGGTGGACCCCCTCCCAGATACGAAGTTGGATGTATGACCCAGAGTTCAGGGGAGAAGGCCTTGGAGATAAGGGTCTGAGTGTCATCAACCCGTAGATGGTGTATCGATCACCATGGGACTGAGTTTAGAGGAAGAGCACGGAGCCTGGGGCTGGGCCACATGGGGGTTCAGCAATCAGGCGATCATGGACTCACTGAAGATGGTGAGGAAGTGCAACCAGTCAAGGAAGAGGAAGATCAAGAAAGACAGTGATATAGTTTGCCTGTGTCCCCACCCAAAATTTCATTTGAATTGTAATTACCCATAATCCCCATGTGTCAAGGGAGAGACCAGGTGGAGGTGATTGAATCATGGGGGCAGTTTCCCCTATGCCATTCTGGTGACAGTGTGTGAGTTCTCATGAGACTGATGGTTTTATAAGCATTTGGTAGTTCCTCCTGCATGCATTTTTCCTTCCTGCCGCTTTGTGAAGAAGGTGCCTTGCTTCCCCTTCACCTTCCGCCATGATTGTAAGTTTCCTGAGGTTTCCCCAGTCATGTGAATGA
This sequence comes from Papio anubis, assembly GCF_008728515.1. NCBI lineage: Eukaryota > Metazoa > Chordata > Mammalia > Primates > Cercopithecidae > Papio > Papio anubis. The sequence continues at coordinate 39,831,863 of NC_044976.1, forward strand.
GTCAATTAAACCTCTTTTCTTTATAGATTACTCAGCCTTGGGCAGTTCTTTATAGCAGTGTGAAAACACACTAAACAGACAGTGTCCAGGAAACCAAGAGGACAAAGTCCTGCATGGACGAGTGAAGGATTAACTGTGTCAAATGCTGCTGATGGCTCAGGAAAGAATAGAAGTGAGAACTGACTACTGACTTCTGCAAGGTGAGGGTCACCATTGACTTGGATAAGAGCAGCTTCTGAGGTGTGAGGAGCCCAAAGGCCCACCTTGAATAGATTTGAGAGAAGCCAGGAGGAAAGATACAGAGGTGAGGAACACGGTCAACTTCTTACGGGGTTTTTCTTTAAAGGAAACAGAGAAATCTGGCAATATGGCCCTTCAGTCAAAATGTTTTTAAGGTGGAAACCTTAAGTCTGGGTATGCTAACTTGAATGGCCTAGGAGAGTGGCAATGGCTAGAGTGAGGTACTGAGGTAGGTGAGGTGGGATGGGAGCCAATGCCCTCCCACAGGAGGTGCAGCAGCTGAGTCCTGCAGCAGGCAGGAAGTGGCATGGAATCCTGGGATCTCACCATCTGAACTTATCATTCCCTTCGGACCTAAGCCCCAACAACATACCACCCAACTGGGCTTGGTCAGCCAGGTGCTTCCTATCAATTCCAGTCTCTTCCTCTTCCATGTAAGCCCGCTGGGCTGAATTCCCAGCTTTCCTTGCGACAAGTGAACTTGAGTTAAGACAATATAGTCATTACCTTCAAGAAACAATATAACTTCGTGTGTGTGGAAACAACACTGCTTAACAAAAAGCCATTCTAAACAACCAAGGCAAATGCACGGGTGCTGGGTGAGAGAGCCATCACATCCCTGATGGGCACTCCCAGAGGCTGCCTGGGAAATGCGGGCTTTGTTCAGGTGTGGAAGTGATGGGAAATGCAGAGAGGGCCATGTGCCAGGAAACTAGTGCAATAAATAGAGACTGATGCATTGTGTGTGCAAAGCATTACCCAAGAAGGGACTTGGGAGGAGACAGAAATGGATCTTAGCACCAGGGTTATGACAGAAGTAACACAAAGAACTACAGAGTGTGGAGGGATTTGGGAGGCTTGTTAGAGTAACAGGGCTGAGTACTGGCTTTTGAAGGCTGAGTAGGATTTGGCAATGGCAGGGCCCAGCAGGCAGCAAAAGGTGAAGGGCGACAGGAGCAGGTCAGATTCTGAGGTCAGCACTCACAAACTGAGTTTAAACTGGATCCTGTAGGTGAGGCAGCCACAGATGGCTTTGGAGGAAAGCATGACACAGGCAGAATCATGTTTAGTGATGCTCAGTGGTACCAACATTGGAACTCTAGAGATAGGGTGGCCAGAGCAGTGGCAGAGGGAATAAAGAGACCACACTGAGTCACTGACTACTTCATGCAGACACCAGGATTGGGGGACTAATTGGAAAGGGGGAGAAGGCATCCAAGACAATGTTAAAGTTCTGAGTGTGAAGGGCTGGGTGTATCACCTGAGATCTGGATGTGGAAGGAGATGCTGTTGGTGGGAAGTGGAAGGCTTGGTTTGCACACGCTAAGTGTGAGGTGTTGTGTTTCCCAGGCAAAAATGCCCAGGAGGCACCAAAACCAGTGTCTGCAGTTCAGGGGTGAGGTCCTGGCTGGAGACCCAGATGTAGCAATGTTGGCACAGAGATGAGGCTGGAAGCTAAGGAGATGGGTGACGCCAGCAAGGGAGAATGCTCAAGGCAAGAGGAAGTGAGTCTCACTGATCAGGTACAGGAGCTGCCATCACACCTGTAGCAGGTGGACTGCTGGGCAGCTTAACCTTCCTCTCCACCTGTCTGGGTCTTGCCCGCCCTTCCGGGCCTGGCCCCACCTCCTCTGGGAAGCCCTCTCTGGCTATTCCATCCCCCAGGCATCTTTCCCTTGCTGTGAGCTTCATAGCCCTGGCCATCCCCACCTTAGCACTGGGTCTTGTGTTGCCATCTTGGTGTAGTCCCCAAGCACCTTGAGGGCAGGATGACATTTAACTCCCATGGGCCACTGCATTTTCTGGCACAGAACACCCAAAAGGCACTGATTAAACAGATCCTCCTCCTTGATGAATTAATAAATTGATCAGTTGCTGAAATGGAGGTCAAGAAAGAAAGGCGAGTTTAATTAGAGATAAAAAGACTCACGTATGTTGGACTCATACAGCATCTACTCTTTTGTGTCTGGCTTACTGATTCATCGTGAACTAGGCCTACATGTATCAACATGGAGGCATGTCAAAAACACTGTTGAGTAAACATAACAAGCTACAGATGTATGTTAAACCAACTTGAGTAGTCACGAGCATGATATCTACCAAATATTTCAGGTTCTCCCAAGCACACAGTAGGAATGCACTTCTCTACTCCCACGGAATTAGGTGAGGCCATGACTTGCTCTGGCCATTTAAATGTGAGCAGAAGCTTCTAGGTGGAACCATTTTTTTCTTCTTCCTCTCTCAGCCTCTACTGGCCTGGATCTTAGGAACAGAGCTCCATGGGAGACCCTTCTCAAATGTGTACAGGAGTGAAATACACGTGTTCTTTGTATTAAAAAAGAAAGAAATAAATAAAAGGAAGAACTGAGTCTAAGGCAAAACTGTGGGACTGCAGAGAAGTGTGCCCAGTGATTCTGGGTGGGGGCGCCCTTTGCAATTTGGGGGAACAAGAGGTTGTAAGGTTGGTGGACTGGAAGGTCAGCATCTCCGGCCCCATCCCTGAAATGCCGAGGTGTCCTAGGTTATGTGGCAACCAAAATGCCCTCCCCTCTCCTTCACCATTTCCAAACACTCTGGTGGGTGACGCCAGCCCTAAGAGAACCATGAATGTAGAAGAATCACCAGAAGTGAGGGTGGGAGGCACGGTCCCAGCTTGAGACAGCCAGGCTGGGGGAGGAAAGGCTCTGACACTATAATCAATTCCGTACGTGCTCAAATTGCATGTGACAAGTTGAAAGGGAGAGGATACCTTCCATAGCTGACAGAATAGAGTGGGAGACGGAGATTGATGAAATGGATATACTAGTGGTAAAATGCACCAATGTCCATTTTTTTTAGCAGCTATGAACTATAGACTTTACATAGGGTCTCACAGGGTCCTCTGAAAATCCCACATGTTATTTTCCCCCTTTTACAAACGTTATTCTCCCCCTTTTACAAATAAGGAAACTGAGGGCTGGAGAACTGGGGGGCTAGTCTCAGGCAGAACAGAGGTAAGTGGGGCAGAGATGACAGAACTCAACCGAGAGGAGGATTCTGAAGCAGAGCAGGTGGGACTGAGTGAAGACCTGGAAGGAGGTGGAGAGGGAGCAGGACCCATGCCAGCTGGAGGAAGAGGAGAAAGGGACTCGTGGGTGATCTTTCCCCTCCTTCAGCCAATGCAGACCCTGTAGGCAGAGACATCCAGCAGGAAGCTGGGAGGGGAGTGGCTCCTGCCAGCTGCCTTTCTGGAGTCTCAGGCTTCCCGAGGTCTCAGAGCACCTGCCTCTCAGGGAAGATGCGAACCTCCTCAGGCGCATACAGAACGCTGCTGGGGCAAGCTCCTGGGACACCACGAAACACTCAGCAGTCCTCAGAGCCCACAGAGAGCCTCTAAAGCAAGAAGGAAGAGGGCCAGTCCCTGGGAGCAGGCGCTTCATCAATCCTGCCTCTGTGTGGCCTCTAAGGGACCCAGTGGCATGAGAACACAGAGACACACGAGGGCGCTCTAACCAAACAGCAGGAGGAACTGCGTCCATCCCCAAAGGGAAAGAGGGTTGGCATTGTTGAAGACCTTTGGTCCAGTTTTTTTTCAGCGTAGCTGCTATTGGTATTTTAGACAGTAGGTTTCAGGGTCTTTTGCTACCCCTGGCCCCCTTCCCATCACTGACCACCGTGCTCCCCACATTTCCAAGCACCCTCCCTCCTGAGAGCCCCTACTGGTCAGTGCCACCAGAACATGCCAACTGGTGGCCCTGGGGAGGATGGCAGTCTCTGTTGTCCCCCAACCTTACGGAGGACTCCCGTGTCTCCCATGCTGACCCTGTGAGTTAGGCGCTTGCAGGTGCTAGAGGATCAGAGGCCCCCAGTGACAGCCGTGTTGGCCCCTGCTCATGGGGACTGTCCTCCACAGGAAGCACATCTTCCTCTATGTTGTTGTCCTTCAGGGCTGTGCAGGACCAGGCCACCCTGATCACACCAGGGACACAGACACAGGACCCTGAGACAGACGCCACGGGACCTGCTCACAGACACCCAAATCCCAGGAAGCAAACACGTGGCCACACAAAACACAGCGGCACAGAACTTCCACAAAGCACGTCTGAAACAAGGCACCCTTCCAGAGCCCAGACAGTCCCTGAAGCTGTGAGCTCTGAAACGTTTAGACCATTGGTTTCCCAAAGTCAAGCATCAAAGGTGAATAACTAGGAATGATATTCAAAATATTCACCAACCGATGAGTCCTGGGCCCCAGCCAGTCAGGATGGGGACCAGTGGAAACACCAGGTGCATACAGTGTGCAGTCAGCCCTGCAAATAGCCTAGTCGGCTGAGCCCGAGTGCCCCGTGGGAAACCAGACATGCCAAGATGGCCATTGGGCAGTACAGAGGTGACTTTTGGAGAATACATGTCAAGAGAGACAGGAGTCTGGACATTTGCTGGGATACTGGGATGGCAACCCAATGCAGGGACTAGAAACCTGGCCAGGATCTGAGAAAATGAAGGGCTGGAGAAAGACCCAGACCCCTCCAGATCCTCAACAAATACCCAGCATTGCCCATCCCCACCAAGAAACCCCATGGCATTCTTAAACAGAGGGTCCTGAGAGTCCCAGGAAGGTGATGTCTGCTGAAAGGCATCGCTGGGACCACAGGGCACCTGTGGGCAGAGCCCTTGTCAACTGAGCCACTGCTGCCCGTGAACACTGATGGGCACCAGCTCTTATTCCACGGGAAGCAGACGATGAAAACCAAACATGAGTCTTACCCTCCTTCGAAGATTTTGATCCTCGCCGGCTCCCCTCTCTGGGAGGCAGGAGCATCCTCCTCCGGCTCCCCTCTCCTCTCTTCTTCCTTCTCCACTCTAGCTAGATCTTTCTGGCCTTCCGGGGAAACCAGCGAAGGGAGGTGAACCTGGCCCACCGCAGGAATGACAAAATCATTGCTGGTTAAAAGTGCATCCTCAGCCATGAATGCAATGTTAATCATCATGCCTTATATGGCACTGCACAAGTACACATATGTAATCTTCACACTCCTCCATGAAGAGGTGCTATTCGCCCCACTTTACAGAATTAAGGAAACTGATCCCCAGAGAGAAGTCCCTTATCCAAGGCCATGCCATTAGTTGGTGTTACAGCTGGAACCCTGTCTCTTTCAGGTTAACCTCCCATAAGACCTGTGTTTGTTATCTGTCTTTCACACTAGTCTGGGAACTCCTGGTGACAGGTCCTCATCTTGGTCTCCTTGGGCACCCCAGAACCCCACACAGGGCCTGTCTCAGAGAAGATGCTTAAATAATGTTGAACACGTAGACAAAGGCTCCACTCTGCCTTGGAGATAAACTGGCCCAGTTCTTGTTTATAGATCAGAAAGCTAAGGTTACCCAGTGAGTTGAGGGCAGAGCTGGGAGTGCAGCACAGGTCTCTTGCTTCCAGGACCTTGGCCCTCCTGTGCTAGTACCAAAGGCCAGGAGTTGGGCTGAGGACCCTGACCAGCAGGACGTCCCCAGCTCCACCACAGAGACAGGCACAGAGAGGCTGTGCAAGCTCTGGGCTGTTAGTCCTGCAGGACCCACACACTTTACAGAGCCATGCGTCAATGATGAGAGCTGGCTTAAGGGGAGGGCTGGCATTGGCCTTGTGCTTCCTGGACATCTTCCACTATTCCAAGAACATGTCCTCTAAATGCTGCAGTGTTGTCAGGGGTGGGTGCACTCTTGCCTAGGGAGCAGAAATGCTGTGCTTAGGGCGGGGGCTGGGAGTGAGAATTTCCTCCTACTTCACGCCACTGTCATTAAGGTCATGAAAAACCATGCTGTTTCCAGCCAGTGAATGAAGCAACCACATTTCCTGATGCTGGGGCAATCTAAGAACGGCAGTTCCCTGTGCCAGCCACCACACGTGCCCCCACAAGGACAGCGTGGGGCTAGATAGAAAGGTGCCTGCCTGGGAATCGGGGAATCTGTGTTCCAGCGCCAGATAGGCCATGGCACACTGAGCTGCTGTTTGGTGGATGACTTCACCTCTCTGGGCCTCAGAGTCTGAGGGGATTTAGACCATCTTGAAGATCCATTCCAGGGCCAACTTCTATGACTCAGTGGCCCCAAATAATCTCTTCAGACTTGGAGGAGGGGAGTGGAAACCGAGCAAGAATCTGGACTGCTGCTTTGGCAGAAGGCAGCTAGTTTTCTGCAATACCCTTGGGTTTCCAGAGCCTACCACTTCTACTCCACCCCGGCCTGTGATCTAGACTGTCCATGGAATGACCAAGGTGCCTCCCACAGGCAAACCGACTGCTTCTCCCTCACAGCCTGCCGTGATATCTGGGCCACACTGGAGGAGGCTGGTTTGGGTGGCAGTGTACCACTCTCCCAGGAAACACAGTGTTGGAATCGAGCAGGGACCAGGGTTCCATTTTAGCTTTTGATGACAACCATATGAATAAGTATAGCTAAAAATACTTACTGAGTGCCAATGTGGCATGCACTGTTCTAAGCACACTCTGCATGTCTTAACTCATTTAATTATCTCCACAGTCCTATGAGCTAAGTGTTATTATTATCCCTGTTTTACAGAGGATGAAACCAAGGCTCAGAGAGTTTAAGTTATTGGCCCAAGATCCCATAGCTAGTAGGTAAGGTAGTGGGATTCAAACCTGGGCAAGTTGGCACCTGAATCCTTGTTCTTAATAACTTTGTGACAGTGCTGTGTTGTTGTTAAAATGATTACCAAGGAGGAAAAAGGAAAGAATGTGGCTACAAAGTGGACTCTTAACAAGCTGGGGTTTCTCCAGGGTTTATACATGAAAGAAAGTATCTATGACCAAACAAAAACATCATAGGGTGTCCTAGACCTGCACAAAGATGGTTTGGAAGAGCTTCAAAATGCTAAGATAGACCTAAGGACCTTTTCAGAACTACTAACAGAGAATGGAAGCCACAAGCTGACAAATGTCAGCTCAGTACAATAAAAAGCCTTCTTAGAGCACTGTCCAAAGATGGATTGGAATGTATCATGAGATGGTGAGTTCCTCTCGCTGGAGATATGCAAGCAGAGACCAGAGAGAGGTGTAGTTGTATAAAGGCCTTAAGCCATAGACCATGCGGTTATACTAATATACCAGATTGGGGCAATTCTGGCAGGAAACATGCCAGTGAACCAAACAGAATATTCCAAGAAAAAGTTCACAGGTTTTAGGAGCATTATAAATAAATACTTGCCAAATCCAATTATAAATAAATAATTGCCAAATCCAAATTAACACTTTCTTTCTCTTAAATGGCCTGTAACATTTTCAGTCATTAAAAACTAGAGGCAGCTTAGATAATTCAAAAGGGCACTGGAGTAAAATCTAGTTTTGATCTAGGCTCTGCCATTTACTGTGTGGCCTTGTGAAAGTTACTTAACCTCTCTGTGTTTTAGTCTCTTCATCTATGAAATGGTGATATTGCACCCTAACTTTCAAGTTGGTTGTAAAGAGAAAAGTAGCAATTAGCATAGTACTTGGTACATAATAGGTACCCAAAAAGCTAGCAGTATGAATAATTATAACAGCATCTTGGGAGTGGCCACAGCTAGTAAGAGATGCTGAAGAGGAAATTAGCATGACATTAATGCAAAAGTGGAAATCTTGGTTAGGGATCTATGTAGACTGACAAAGACATCTAGGGAATAAATTTAGAAAACAGTTCTGTGAAGAACATCCAGTCAAGCTAAGGACAAATTCAATGCGCAAAGTTCGCTCAATGACAAAAGAGGAAGATATGAGAGCATGAGAAATTATAGAATACAGTTTTGCTCACTTATCTACAATATGAATTTAGTTTAGGGAATTTAGACCTAATTTGGTCAGAGCTTCTGGTCTGAAGACACACTAATGAATATTTTTTAATTTGCAGTCATCTTTTAAGATTTTTCTCTCCTCAAATAATTAAAAGAAGAAAAATAGACTCTTTGGAGTCAGATAGGTCTGGGTTCAAATTCTGGGTTTGTCCAACATTTGCCAGATGACCTTGACCTTTCTCAGACTCTGACCCTCAGTTCCCTAAGCTATAGAAGGGAGATGGTTATGTTACTTCAGAGGTGGAGGTGAACAGTGACTAGATTCAAGGGCCCAGCACAGTGCCTGGCACCATGAGGCTGCTCAATAAACAAGATCAGCTGTTATTCCACAAATGCCAAGTCAACATAATCCAAATCCCTAGGCTGGCCTTGTCAGGGTATGGTGGTGGTTTTTGTCTGAAGTTTGAAATTACTGAATTTCAAACTTGCTGAGCTTTCAGGGGACTAGTTCATTTTATAGCTCCTGATGTAGCCTCAGATCAAAGGCAATGAAAGAGTAAATATTAGCGTTTCTTGACCACATAGCACAGATAGGTCAAACTGTGAGTGGCATTGCCATCCACTGGTAAGGAGGGATACTGCATCTCAGCTCCATTTGCTGTCTTACTCCCAGAAAAGGAAGAAGGAATATTTCAGGAGTTGTTTGTGCCAAATTATAGAATCCTGGAAATGGGAAGATTTAAAGTGGTACTAGAGAATGGAAACAGCAGATGTAAGAATTAAGAAAAGCAGGAAAAGACTAACAAGACCAGGGATATCCATACAATGAAGGAGAGGTATAAAGTTCTAAAATTGCTACAGGCATTCCTGTCAGCCAAGTTTTCCAACTCAGTCTTTTGGTAAATTTCTTGTTTTCTTACTGAGCCTAAATCTTTGATTTTACAACAGAAGTTCATGGGAGAGCAGGATCACTTTATGGCTAACTTTATTGAAAGTGTATCCATTCCAACGATACGAGGGATACACTGACAAAGAAACTCAATAAACATGTTTCCTTGTAAGGTGACCAGCCTCAGCTTTCAGAGAGGCAATCTGACACTCATCTGGCTCTAGTTCTGCAACTTGAACCTGAGGATACTGTGGCTTTAAAAGCTCACCAAGGGCTTTTGCAAATCAGTGATGAGAAGAAAAACAAGGTTGAACTTACCTCTGTCATGCGGGGCTTGCGGGAGCTGGATGGCACAAGCCTTCCTGCCTCAGGATGCGGAGCTGTGGCCATGGTGTATGTCTCTTTGCTCACTTTCTGCTTAGACCTCAGGAGGGACAAAGCAGCTTTAGTGGAAACCCCCGGAAGGTTGGGGTTGTACAAACTTATGCACCAACCAGCGTAAACAGAGGACCTCCTATCTGCATGCTGGATGTGATTTGGCTTAATGTAGTTTAAATAGCACCAACTGACATTAGTGGTTGTGTGGAGGCTGGGGAACTGCAGTACCTTCTTTGAGTCCGTACCTTCTTGTGACTTGGCTGGTCTGGAGGACGTTTCTGACAGAGGCAGAGAGCTGGGAGGTGCCAAGGAGGGGAGATCAGGTTGTTCCTTGGAATCTTCTTTCTTCACGCTCAGTGGGGGCAACCCTCTTCGGTGAGGTTTGCCAGATGGCTGGGGATATTCCTTCAAAGCTTCTGAGCCTGGGGCTGTCCCGTGGGGCAATGCGGGGTGAGGGAGGGGAGGAATTTCCTTTGTGTCAGATGGATCTGAGGACAGGCTGGACAGCATTTCTAGCTCCCTCCTGCCCTGGCCCTGGTTGCCTAAGTGGGATTTCTCTGGCCTTTTCCCATCCTCAGTGCTGGTAAGTACTACACTGCACGGTTTTACCAGCTCAAGTTTTTCATCTGCCTTGGAAGCCTCCTCCTCCTTCACTCTTTTTTGCTGCTGGGTTTCCATGGTAAGTTCAAGGCTGCCAGCTGGTGAAAGGACACGTTTGCTTCCCCCTGCTGTTGATGAACTCCCCTCCAGGCTCAAGACACTCTCTGATGACAGGGAAGTGCCTTTTCTTTCAGGTAATGTCACAGGCACTCTCAGGTATGGAGTTGGGAAAGCTCTGCCTTGCTCTTCACTTAACCCAGAAGGGCCGGGCCCAACCTCATGCACATCTGCACCACACACAGTTGTCCCTTTTGATGGGGGTTCCTCAAACTTGGAAAGTGCCACAGTTGCTGAGCTGCCTTGGGACTGGGTGACCAAGATCTGGGAAAGGGTGGTGTACATTGCACTCCCATAGGATGGCATATTGGTCTGAACACGGACAGGCACAACCAGGGACACCATGGTGTCTGGACAGGCGGGCAGGGCCAGTGGAGGAGCTGATGTAGGTGCTGAGGAGCTGGCTGGGGGAGCCACAGGGGGTAGCCGGATGTCACTGCTGTACTCTGTGCTTGGGGAGAGGCCAGCACTTCCTGTTGCCAGTGGGGCCAGGCTGGTTTTGATCTGGGGCAGATGGCTTTCCACATCACCAGGGAGCTGAAGCGCAAACTGGGATTGCAGAGGCAGGAAAAACCCAGAAGAGAGTGCTGAGGAGGCTGGGTATGGCATGGGGAGGAAGGAAGGAGGCTGTCGGAAGGGGATGTTGGCTGGGTGAGGCATGAGCTGGGGGAGATGGAGTTGGCCTGGGTGCAGAACAGTAGGCTGGAGAGGAAGCGGTGGGGCTTGAAATAAGGAGGGAGGAAGTGGAGGCATGGAGTATGGTGAGGACAGGAGGCCGGACATGGCCTGGGTGGAGAAGAATTCTGGAGACTGTCCTGGCTCATGTTGCACGAGGTGCTGGAAGGAGAAAAGGGAGACAGGTGGGGGCAAGTACGGCTTCTCATGCAGGGGTGTCTGGGCAACAGGGTGGTGGAACACCTGCAGTGCTTCTGTGTAGGGCACAGTGGGCCCCAATGGGGGCCTGTCCTGCCCTGGGCCCTTGCCTCCCAAGGGCCCACCATGTGAGGTGGCCGTGGAGGAAATCTGGGACAATGAGCTTTTGGTGGAGGGTTTACTGGATGAGGGCTGTGGTTCTTCGCTTTCCTGTCTTCCCTTGGGGGCAGCCTCCAACTCAGATTCTGGAGGCCTGCTCAGAGAGGCCTGTCTCACCAAGAAGCATTTTCTTCTCTCTGGCGGGGCCACCCGCGCTGGTGGAGCCACTGGGGCTGGAGCAGAAGGGCCTGTCAAGGACAAGCTGCCATAGTCAAAGGATTTGCTGCGTGTCTCGGTCATGTGGGCAGAATGGGAAATGTTGGGGCTTTGCTCTGAGGCTGACCTCCGCATCTCTCGGGCATGCGGGTGGTGGCTGGGGACAGTTAACATGTGGGTGCCCGGGAGTTTGGGGCGTGTGTCAGATGAGGGACCGGGGGCCTCGGCTTTCCCATGGTCATCCCTCTCAAATGAGGCTGAGCGGCTGGACCCACTCAGAGAGATACTGCTTTCCTGGCTCGGGCTGCGAGACAGAGGCACAGAGGACTCGAAGCTGGACTCCCGTGATGATTGGGCCATCTCTGCCAGGCGCAGCCTCTTTTTTTTGGGTGGCAGCTTCTCGGCCGGGAGCTGGGCAAGTGTCTGGCTGCGCTGGGGCCACTGGAACTCCTCAGTTTTCTCAGGTTCCTTAGGGGGCGGCTCTGGCTCTGTGTCCGGCCGGTCAGGCTCCTCGGTTACCAGGATCTCAGGAACCTGAATGTTGGGCTGGCGGACCAACTTGGGCTGCAGGGAGTGAGCCGAGCGTCCGTGTGGGGCAGGTGGGGGCGATGGGAACTGGGTCAGAGGTTTGTCTTCCCCTTCCAAGCCACTCGGCTGCTCGAGAGAGTCAGATTTCTCAAAGGAGCTGGTGTGCTGGATGACAGAAATTTCTTTGGACGTTGTTCTCCTCTCCTTCCCTGATTCTGAACTGGACCCTGGCTTGGGAGTCCTTGGCTGGAAGCCCGTGGGTCCCTCCAAGGAGGGCACTGATTTACTCGGTTCTGCTGGTGACTTGGTGGACTCCAGGGGAAGGTTCCGAGCAGCATCGGATGGCCCGGGGCTGCCAAACTGACTTTTTGTGGACTCAAAGGCAGGTGGTTCTTCCTCGTCCCCAAGGCTCTTCTCTTTCCTCCTCTTCCTTAGTGGAGTGAGTTCCAGGGTGGTCCCCAGTTTGTAATGCATCATTTGGGACCACGGCTCATGCTCAGTCTGACTCTTTTCGGCTTCTGGAGATGTGTGGGTGCCTGCAGAGATGGGCTTTGCGATCTGAAGCTCTGAGCAGTAGTATTTTTTGTGGGCTTCGTAGTTATCCCTTTTCTTGTACCGAGCACCACATATGTTACATTCGTAGATCACCCCTTTTGTTTTCAAACCCTTCTTGGTCTTTTTGGTAAGTTCGCTTTCCTTGGGTTCCAGTTCATCTGAGGGCTTGGAGGCTGTGTCTTTGCTGCTTGGTCCAGGCTCCTCGGAACTGTACTCCCCTCCCAAAGGTAATTCGATTGCCGGCTGGCGCTTCAGCATCCGGGGGTGGGAGGTAAACACGTGACTGCTGCGGCTCAGGGCTTCGGAGTCGGTGATATGGTCATCGAAGGAGTAGCTACCTCGGAAGGGGTGGTGGGGGGTGCTGATAGTGCAGGCGGCAGAAGGCATTGAGTGGCTTCTCAGGAGAGGCACAGGGGGGGCGGTACTGGGCGGGTGCTGGAGGCTCAGCAGTGATTGTTCGGGCTTGGTTTTCTCGCTGTGGGATGACAGGGGCTCCCGGTAGAGGCTGGATTTCGGGGACTCCATGCTGCTGCGCCTGGACAGCGAGCTCCGCCGTGGCTTCACGCTGTCGATCTCGCTGGTGTCCACCACGGCCTCATTGATGGTGATGAGCTTCGTGATGTGCTCAATCACCTGCGTCCGGGGTACAGACAAAGGCACCAGGCTGGGCTTGTCTTCGGTGGACAGGGGCAGGAGGGGCTGGGTGGAGGTGGCTGTCAGCATGGTGGTCCGCTGTCCTATTCGCCCACACTTGCCAAAGATGATCTCAGCGTAGGACTTGGCGTTGGTGTTTGGGGGGCTGACCTGCTGCTCTGCACTCTCAGAGCGGGAGAAATACCCAGACTCAGTACTCCCTTTGCTGCCTGGGCTCAGAAATGCCTGCTCATCAATCACCTTCTTCCTCTCGCTTAAGCGGAGGGCCAGCTTCTGCTTAATCGTGTGGGTGTCTTCGGGTTTATGGCTCAGGGGGTGCTCAGATGAGGGTTCCACAAATGGAGGGGGGTCTTCGAGTGACTGGGTGGTGCTGGACTGGGACAGGGAACAGCGTTCATGGCTGGAACTGTGGCTCCCAGAACTGAACAGCCCACTGGAGAGAAGGGGCTGCTTGGATCTTGGGGAGAGCTCTGTAGGGTGACCAGAGGTGGCACTAGTCTCCTCTTCAGAATCTGTACTTTCTCCCTCGGTGGGCTCCTCAAACTCTTCCCCAGGGATTCGCTCCATCTCCAGCCCATGTGGGTACATCTCACTACCCATGCCTGAGGCCAGGCCTGCTTTGATGCGGTGGGCATGAGACTTCCTGTGCTTGTAGAGATTACTCTTGGTCTTGAAGGAGAAGCCACAGGGGCCGCAGGGGTAGGGCCTCTCACCCGTGTGTGAGCGAATGTGCTTCTGGAGCACGCTGGGCTTGGCACAGGGCCGGCTGCAGTACTGGCAGATGTACTTGCCCGGCTTCTGGGGCTTCCTCTCCTTCTTGTGTGCCTCTTCTGTGGGCTTCAAGGAGACCTGGGAAGGACGAGGCACAAAGACTTTGGGGACGCCAGGAAGGTCCTCGGGAGGAATGATGGAAGCGTGGGAAGGAAGAAGCTGGCTCTGAGGATGGAGCCCAGGGGCCACGAAGGAGCCAGAGGGTCCAGGTCTCATGGGGTCGACCAGTTGCCATGTGGACCCCTCCAGGAGATGCTCAGGTTTGCCGGGAGACATGAATGCTGGTGTCAGAGGGTGCTGTGGAAGCTGTGAGATGTGAACGGATGCTTCGATGGGGGGCCTTTTTGGGGGCTTCTGCTGCTGGCCTGTTTTCTCCTGAGAGCCTTCCCTAAGAACTGATGAGGGGCCCGGGAAGGGCTGCGGGGCTAGGAGCTCTTGGGCGGGGCTCTCTTGGGTGGCAGCTGTGCCGCTGCCTGGGTATGGGACGCTGGAAGAAACACTGGTCTGAATGGCCTCTCCTTTGGTCAGCCGCTTCCGGGGACTTCCCTCAGCCTTCTTGGTGCCCTTGACACTTTGTTCAGGATCCATGACCTTCACAAAGACTTCAGATGCTACTCAGGGAGAGTCAGGGCAGGCTGCATTTATGAATAATCCCAGTGTCCCAAGGAGGTGTCCAGCTTTGGCCACATTGGTCAAGAGCTGCAGAAGCCAAACCCAAGACGGCTTTGGGAGTTTTTTGCAAGTGTCACTGGCTGTGAGTGGATTCGGAGCAGGTCATCAGGGCCCAAGCTATTCTATTGGTGAGGCATGGCCCTCTACTTTGCAGACAGAAAACGCACCAGCACTTTCTGCCTGAATGTCTGTCGGGAAAACGTCATGAAGGATGTCAGTATTGCCATTGTATTGTTTCAGCTGGCAGTGGCAGGTGGCCCCCACGAGTCCCCCGTGTGCTATGCGAACAGTTGAAGGTTGGAGACATCTGCGTCCATGGCCCAGTCATCCCTGGTCCTGGCACAAGAGATGCCACGCTGGATGCTGGGGGTGGTTCTTCTCCCCTTTAGTTCTGGGTTGGAGATCAACGGCCTCGGAGGAGAAATCACGCTCTTCTTCTGTGTGATAGAAGTACATACACACACAAAAGAGAAGACAGAGTTACTGGGACTCATGCACAGCCTGGGCAGCCCAGACTCGGTGCCACACTTGGCTGAGACCCCTCAAAGGTTAACCAGGGAAACTCAACCAGAACCACAGGCTCTGGCTCCGCATGCCCAAGCCCTGCAATTCTTTCCTCACCCGCTCCCACGTCAGTGTTGGGTGACCTGAATGCCAGTGTGTTTCTGAGGACTGGCCATGTGGGAAGCTGACAGCAGAAAACAAAGTGGGCTCTGGGAACTGCAGGGCAGTTAGAGACAGGAGGCCTGGGCTCTCATCTGTGCTTTGTGATCCATTCCGAGTGGGTCTAAGCTCTCTAAGCCTCAGTTGCCTAATCGATAAAACAGATAACAAATCCTGCCTCGACTGTGCCTTGGAGCTGAAGTGGGCCCAATGAGATCGGAGATGCAGGTGCTGCGGGGTGAACTCTGGATAGGGCTGCAGATGGTGCAGGAGGGAAGTGCCAGTGGATTATTCAGGGGTGAGTTTTCCAAGGGGTAGTTTATTCTCAGGTTAGTATTCCTCTCTGGCCCTGGGTTCTGAAAGTGTCCACGAGGGACATCATTCACTGCTTTTTACCCTCTTGCTAACCCGCACCCCAGCCCATGTTTCAAGGCAAAAACCACAACCTACTGCCACAGTCTGTGAGAACTTACAATCTGACACAGCTGTGACCATTTGTTTGATCTAAGCAATTGCCAGGAAGATCATTCTGGAAGGTTCCTCTGGCTTTGCAGCCTTTCCTTGTCCAGTCAGTGCCCCAGGGATGCCATGAAAGTATGGGGATCTTTGCCCTCAAGTGGAGGAGCAAAGTTGGTCTGTGTGGAGCCCCAAGTGTGTGTCTCCTCCTAGGGCCAGCTGCCAGCTGGGCAGGCTCAGCTTCCTGGGCTCAAGTGCATCCTCAGGACCTTCCTCCCCAGGAGCAGGGTTGGAATCCCAAGGCTGGAGTCACTGTGGACTCCATCTCACCCAACCACCTGACTTTGGACATCAGGAAGGTGGCTTACTGAAGGTCCCATGTTGCTAACAGGCAGTGTCGCCACCTGGACCCAGGCCTCCCATGGCCAAAGTTGGTTCCCCAGCCCCTTCTCAGGCGTCCACTCCCTGGCATCCCCTGGCAAAGCCCTGGGTGAGTGATGAACATCTCTACGCTTACTTTTTCTCCTGTAAGCATGCCCTACCGCCAGCATGCTGCCCTCAGGCTCCCCTCATGCCCACCCTCTTCTTTTCACTAGTTGTGCGATGATACAGACTTGAAAATTCCACTTACTACATTTTTGCAGGTGCTCAGAAGATTAACAAGTCTTTAAGACTCAAATAATTGTCTCTTAAGGGGCAGGGCCTCAGACACTGTGACGTGCTTTGGAGGAGCAGGTGATTTGATCTTTTAGCTAAAAAGCATATCCTCTAAGTTCACTCCTTTTGTGTTCCTTTTCTACTTGGTGCTACAAAGAATTCAAAGTAACTATAACAAAACCATATTTATAGAAGAATGATAAACTATAAATATGAGATAATTATAAATAAGAATAACAAATCAGAACAAAGAAAATGGAAATAAGGCAGAAAGTCAGGATTGGTGGGATAAAAAGAATACCGCTATACCAATAATAAGGACTTACGGTGTTTCTATAATTCAGCTATACATTTATATATGAGCTTCCTGGCAGCCAAGCAGAAAAGGGAGATTTGGTCCATTACAAAGTCTTATAGCCAGAGAGGAAGGAACATCTAAGTTTCTTGCAAAACTTTTTCATGTGGCACTTCAGTCAGGAGCAGTATATGATGCAGGAGATCATTTATGTCTTCAATGACACCCCTCTGGTCATTGAATACAGTGACTGATTTAATGACATCCCTCTAGTCATTGGATGTGGTGTAAATACAGTGATTGATATTTGTCAATGAAAGGCAACGTATCAGCAGAGATTCTCCTATGAGCAGTCAAAGGCCTCCTGTGACTTGTACCAAAGCAGACTGAGTGTGGAGAAGACAGGGAAATCTCATTTCATTAGATTACATCTCAGTCAACAGGGTGGCCATATAAGATACCATCCAAACTGGGACACTTGGAGAATGAAATGGGAACTACTAACAATCATGGAGAAACAACAGGAATAAACAAGGACAGTCCCAGGCAAACCAGGACAAAATGGTTACCCTTACAATTAATATTTGCCTTATGGCCAAAACTAGGCATAAGTGCCAACTGTCTCTGGGTGTCTTGTACAAACTTTTGATCTCTTCTATGGAGACTAAAGTTACCCCATGATCTCCTGATAGATTCTTAGAGACTGGTTGTCTAGTCCATTCCTCTCACTTGACAGAGGAGACTGAAGGCTAGAAAGGTGATATGATTTTCCCTGAAAAGCACACGGGAATGGTGGCAGGGCTGGACCATCCTGTGCCTCTTGACCCCCCAGACAGGGCTGTCCCCTCAATTAATAGAAGTTCTCTGTGGCTTCTGTGGCATCATGGGCACTGCAGTCTATGGCCCTTAGTCCTATGGAAGCATCAGCATGGCCCCAGGGGACATCGCAGTATCCACGGCAAGGGGGAGTAAGAAGTTGTCTAGCATCTGAACAACAGAGTTGCCCTTTCAACCTATGTCCTAACCACACTGCAGCTGCTGGACAGAAGAAATGGGGAGCCCCGCGAAGGTGGGGGAACTCATCCTGGCAGCCTTACCCCAGGTCTTGCTTACCTAAGCTAAGGTGGGCAGAAGTGCTGAGCCTTCTAAAAATCAGACATGGTAGACACGGTTTGCAGCACAGACAGAGAACTGCTCTTTGGGCTGGGCTGGGTCTCCTGGGCCTGGCTGCATTGTGATGGAGAGGCCTTTGGGTGCTATGTGTGGATAATCAAGGGTTGGCCATACTTACTATTCTTATTGACCCTTTCATGCAAGGATCTGAGAGCAGCCCCGAAACACTAGCTAGCAGCAAGCTTTGCTTCTTCCGATGGATGGATGGGACCCTGCAGCATGACTGGGTGGTGAAATGATCAATGTGAGTGGGGGTCAGCTGGCCAGGAAGGACCCTACATTGTCTAGTCCTGCGTTCTCCCCTCACTGAGCCACAAGGCTCTCCTTGGCAGGTGGGGGAGCACCCAGCAGCTGGGGTTTGGTGCAATTCCCAGGGTCAGGTGGGAGGGGCAGGGTAGATGAAGGAGACAGTCAGGTGACTGTTGCATCATCAGGTGAGTACAGGGCCAGCACTGCCTGCCCAGGGTCAGTGTCCAGCCTGCACCTGTGGGCTTGACATGGTGTTTCTCCAAGGAGAGGCGTCCTACCCACACTTCTGAGTGGGGGGCAAAAAGGCCACAGGAGCACCATTGGCTGCCAGGGCACAGAGTCAGCGAGGCCTGTGAACCGGAGGGGCCACCCTGTCATTCCGCACACAGGCATCTGAGCCATGGTGGAGAGTGGCTAGCCCAAGCCACACTGGGGCTTGGACTCCTGGGGTAGTGCTCTCTGCCAGCCTGCTCCACCACATCACAACAGGTCTGAAGTGCTTAATAGGAGGGGCAGGGGGAGAAGGGCAGCCAGAACCACAGGGCCAGATGTAGGGGAACCTGCAGGACCTAAGGAGACTTCTGCCTTGGAATGGATTCCAACTGTGGCATGGCATAAACCGAAGGACCGTTCTAATGACTGTGACCAACAGACACTAAGAAAATCATACTTTGCTACCTTCTGTGGTTCTGAGGGTATGTGTGAAATGTTAATACAAACTTGAAGTGATAAAGAAAAAAGCCACTTCTCCAGGGAATTGGTGACAGCACCTGTAAATGTCACCAGAGAAATGGGCCCAGGAGCTGGGCCAACAGATGCCTGAACCCCAGACCAGAAGAAGACGGACAGCCTCTACTGATGGTCACAGAATGGGCCATGAGGCCATCGTCAGCCACCGAGAGCTCTGGCTCAGAGACCAGCTTATAACCCTGAGGGGAACCCGAGCTTCAGCAGCCAACTGGTTAGCATACCTGACAAATTAGCTCCCACTTCAAGATGCTTCCTTCGGTCTAACTGTGGGAGCAGCCCAATAGGAAGAAGATTGGGACTTGCTGGGGCTGGAGCCACAAAGGCCTCAGGGGAGTGGGAAATGATGGAGGAGCCTGGGGCCAAGGCAGGGAGGCCTGAAGCTCTGAAACCAAGCTGGAAAGCACCTTCTGTATCGAAGGCATCAGGACAACATGGCCATGGCCCAGGGTGGACACCCCAGAGGACCTTTCCAGAGGGTGGGTGGGAAATGGGCTCTCTAAGGTGGACAATTCCACTGGTCCTGGCAGGAGGTCAGCTTGAATCTGCCTTGGGCTCTAGACTGAGGAGTTGGGGTCCCCAGTCAAAGTTAGATAAGGCTGGGGCAAGATGGGGGCAGGGGCCTGATGTCCAGTAAGCTGTTAGGCTAAGCTGGCCCTAGGCTGGTGGGGCTTAATACAGCTCTTCGCTTGTAATTTACTTACACACACACGCCCCCACATATCCCAACATGCCAAAATCTGGTCAAAAATTTTACTGACAGTAATAAAACACACTGATGCCAAAAATATAAGAAAAATTTCCTTTTAACTTAAATACCTGGGAACCCAGGGCACAAGGCCACAGGCTGAAGAGGAGGCACTCAGTAAATATTCGTATTTAATGACTTAGCAACAAAGCCAGTGCCCCTTCTAAAAATCTCTGTGTACAATACTCTCTGTGTGTGCATGTATGCATGTGTGTGTTTAAGCTGGAACAGAATTCTTCACTTGCAAAAAAAAAAAAAAAAAAAAAAACCACCACCACCACCAAAAAACCTAAAAGTGGCTATGGGCTCAGGTAGTGGCAAAACAAGCCAGATATAAGGATATGGGTCTGGAGACTAACAGGGAGAGGTGGTCAGAGAGTCACAGAAGGAAGTCTGGGCAAAGAGAGAGGCCAAGGTCAAGGTGGGGCTCTGGTTGGAAACAGGGATTGTGGCAGAGACTGAATATTTCTTCCATTAGCCAGTTCTCTTTCTTGTAGTAATCAAAGGCCCCCAAGCTGGGTCTATGGCCACCAGTTAGAGGCTTTCTTTCCCAGCCTCCCTTGCAGCTAGTTCTGGCCAATGATGTATGCAACTTTTAGGCCATAGCCAGAAGAAAAATTGCTTGTCCTCTACTTCCCCATTTTGTCAGGAAGGAACATGGATGTGGTGGGGCTGAGCCAACTGTGACCACATGGACAAGAACATCACCCCAAGGAACAGTGGGACAAGAAGGTGAGACAAAGACACCTGCCCCTGAGAGAGACATACATCTTTGAGCTTGTTACTTGGTCCCTTTTGGAGTAGTTGAACAAATACACTAACTCATCCAGGGGATTGGAGTGTGATGTTGGTGTCTGGGAGGCTGGAAAGGGTTTGGCAGAACCCAGGTCTAGGTAAGTGGGGACACAGGGAGAGGTAGCAACAAAGATCAGGGTTTAGTTCTAAAGCACAAGACAGGCACCTGTGGCGAGGTAAGCATCCAGCCATTAAACCCATGCATGCAGCAACACAGCACAGTGACTCCGAAGGTAGCTTTGAGACCCAGGCAGCCTATGGCTGAACCCTGGCTCCTCCATCTCCTAACTGATGGTCCCCTAATCTGGGGTCTCCTCTAAGCCTTAGTCTCACCATCTCTAAAACGGGGACAGTAAAAGTGTCATGTGTGGTTTAAATTGAGTTGACTCATATAAATCGCTTGGCATGGCACCTGACATATAGTAAGCATTAAATAAATAATAGTCATCATTGCTACTGGAGAAAGCATTTCCGTGGAGAGGCTGTCATGGCTGTGTGGAAAGATCTCTAGACTAGATTCCAGTCCTGGCTCTGCTGCTTTTAGGCTGACAGGCTGTCATGAGACTGACTGGGGTTATCATGTATGTAAAGTCCCGGACACACAGCTAGTGCTCAAGAAATGAGAGCCAAGGTTGAATTCAGTGGTCAAAGCAGGGCCCCCGAAGAAGCCAGTGTCACAATGACCCACCTGGATATTAGGATAGACCTGAGTTACCCCAAATAGGGGAAGCATTGGTTCCTGAGTTGGGCAGAGCCTTGGCCTGCATGCTGGAGACATGTGGTCCTAGCAGTGGGGATAAGAACACAGGCAGGCGATCAGGTGGTGACAGGTCTGATGGATCTGACTTTATGGGACACTTTTCAGATTGAATGCTTCCTACCAACCCAGGGCACAAGCTAGAACTGATAATCATGGATGATTCTCACCACAATCTTGGCACACAGCTTTCCAGGCCACCAGATCCATCTTCCTGACTCCATGGAAGCCAGACTAGATGGTTCTCCTACTGAGACTGAGACTTTGCAGCCTCCAATGTACTTCTTGGTCACTGGATTTTCATGAGATGACCAATCAGTGAGGACCATGGCAGAGCAGCTCTGTCTTGTCAGTGTCCTGAATTCTAGCCTCAATTACTGCCAAATAGAGGAGTCATATGAGCACACTCCTGTCCTTAAGCTCATAACACTTGCATCCCTCTTATTGCCATTTGATTCTGGGAGACACTGATGCCCTGAGAAGAGGCATGACTGACCCAACAAGAGAGGACTGGGAAGTCTTCAAGCCAAACTAAAGACGTTTCTGAGTCCTTCAGTCTGCTCTTTGGGGTCAACTCCTCCTAAACAGTAGGTACTGCCTGACGCTGGCTTGACCTGCTTGGGAGCTCTACGGGGGCAGAGAGGTCTGGGCTGCAGGTGGGACAGTGAGTAGCACACCTGGTGAGAGCCAGGTGGTCTCCTCACCACAGGTGGGCTGCCTCCCTGGCTTGCTTTTTCCACCTTTCTCTGGGGGTCGGCCTGTGGGCTTCTTCCAGCAAGGGCCGATCAGGAGGCCTGGAGTCACCTTAGCTGCCATGGGTCCAGTAACCTGTGGCAGGAAGCCCTGGAACACACAGGTCTACTGTGTGACCCTAGGCAAGGCGCTTTCCCTCTCTGGGCCTCAGTTTTCCCTTCTGTAACATGAAATTGGGCTGAATGACCTCAAGGTCACTTCCATTCTGACAATTCTGGATTTTGAAATCTAAGACCAGGTGACAGTGTGGCCAGCTAAAAAACACTGGCCACGTTTCCTAGTTTGCTCAGGCTGGCTGCAATATTGACCTTAGGCTGAGGAGAATTCCACGGGGTAACTTACGCCTCACATTCCTGTTAGACCTTGGTCAAAGTGAGGATCCAACTAGGGATACCTGCTGATCTTTATAAAATGCAACCCTCCCCATGGGACTGGCTAAGAGGTGGACTGGCAAGGTTAGGCTCACCCACTGGCCTATGCCACCATCCTCTTGGCTTCTCTGGGAGAAGGGCTGGGCAAGAGTCCTGTGCTGGCCTGAGCTATAGCTGCTGACACCAAGCAACCTGCAATTGTTGGTGGAAGTCCTGCCTTTCCTGCAGATGCTTGACTCACCTATAACATTCTAACCTCACTCGTGTCAGGGTATCCCATAACATTGACCTACCAGCAATCGGGGGGTCCGTGCAGAGAAAACTACCCCTGCCTGGGGATCCGCATGTATCCCAGCAAGCAACCCAGGTCTCCTGGACACCAGCTCCTGCCAGTCTAGACCCTGGCCAGGTCCTGACCTGCTGACCCTCTCCTGGGCTGTCACCACCTCCACCCCTGTCCCCAGCCATGTCATCAATCCCCAAATCTGGTTGTTTCTGTTCCCTGCCTCTCCTTTGGGCTTGGGTTCATACCCCTAGTTTTGTCGAGACCAGAAGTTCCAAAGACCAACGACAGTATAGAAATGCTGGGGAGCTTTCTTCTTCTTTTTTAAAAAAATTGTTAAATGAAAAGTTACATGAGCTTCTGCAGTTCCAAGACGGCCAAATAGGAACAGCTCCAGCCTCCAGCTCCTAGTGTGAGCGACACAGAATATAGGTGCTTTCTGCATTTCCAACTGAGGTACTGGGTTCATCTCACTGGGGCGTGTTGGACAGTGGGTGCAGGACAGTGGGTGTGGCCCACCGAGTGAGAGCCAAAGCAGGGCTAGGCATCGCCTCACCCGGGAAGTGCAAGGGGGAAGGGAATTCCCTTTCCTAGCCAAGGGTAACCATGACACACAGCACCTGGAAAATCGGGTCACTCCCACCCTAATACTGCACTTTATCAAGGATCTTAGCAAACAGCACACTAGGAGATCATATCCCATGCCTGGCTCGGAGGGTCCCACACCCATGGAGCCTCCCTCATTGCTAGCACAGCAGTCTGAGATCTAACTGCAAGGCACCCGCCATTGCTGAGGCTTGAGTAGGTAAACAAAGCGGCCAGGAAGCTCGAACTGGGTGGAGCCCACCGCAGCTCAAGGAGGCCTGCCTGCCTCTGTAGACTCCACCTCTGGGGACAGGGCATAGCTGAACAAAAGGCAGCAGAAGCCTCTGCAGATTTAAATGTCCCTGTCTGACAGCTTTGAAGAGAGTAGTGGTTCTCCCAGCATGGAGTTTGAGATCTGAGAACGGACAGACTGCCTGCTCAAGTGGGTCCCTGACCCCCGACTGGCCTAATTGCGAGACACCCTGAACTAGCGGCAGACTGACACCTCACACCTCACAGGGCCAGGTACCCCTCTGAGACGAAGCTTCCAGAGGAACGATCAGGCAGCAATATCTGCTGTTCAGCAATATTGACTCTTCTGGAGCCTCCGCTGCTGATACCCAGGCAAACAGGGTCTGGAATGGACCTCCAGCAAACTCCAACAGACCTGCAGCTGCGGGTCCTGACTGTTAGAAGGAAAACTAACAAACAGAAAGGACATCCACACCAAAACCCCATTTGTACATCACCATCATCAAAGACCAAAGGTAGATAAAACCACAAAGATGGGGAAAAAACAGAGCAGAAAACTGAAAATTCTAAAAATCAGAGTGCCTCTCCCCCTCCAAAGGAATGCAGCTCCTCTCTAGCAATGGAACAAAGCTGGACAGAGAATGACTTTGACAAGTTAAGATAAGAAGGTTTCAGACGATCAAACTTCTCCGAGCTAAAGGAGGAAGTTCGAACCCACTGCAAAGAAGCTAAAAACCTTGAAAAAGATTTGACGAATGGTTAACTAGAATAACCAATGTAGAGAAGTCCTTAAATGACCTGATAGAGCTGAAAACCATGGCACAAGAACTATGTGACAAATGCACAAGCTTCAGTAACCGATTCGATCAACTGGAAGAAAGGGTATCAGTGACTGAAGATCAAATGAATGAAATGAAGTGAGACGAGAAGTTTAGAGAAAAAAGACGAAAAAGAAACAAAAAAAGCCTCCAAGAAATATGGGACTATGTGAAAAGACCAAATCTACAGCTGACTGGTGTACCTGAAAGTGACGGGGAGAATGGAACCAAGTTGGAAAACACTCTCCAGGATATTATCCAGGAGAACTTCCCCAACCTAGCAAGGCAGGCCAACATTCAAATTCAGGAAATACAGAGAACACCACAAAGATACTCCTCGAGAAGAGCAACTCAAAGACACATAATTGTCAGATTCACCAAAGTTGAAATGAAGGAAAAAATGTTAAGGGCAGCCAGAGAGAAAGGTCAGGTTACCCACAAAGGGAAGCCCATCAGACTAACAGCAGATGTCTCAGCAGAAACCCTACAGAAGAGAGTGGGGGCCAATATTCAACATTCTTAAAGAAAAGAATTTTCAACCCAAAATTTCATATCCAATCAAACCAAGCTTCATAAGCGAAGGAGAAATAAAATCCTTCACAGACAAGCAAATGCTGAGAGATTTTGTCACCACCAGGCCTGCCCTACAAGAGCTCCTGAAGGAAGCACTAAACATGCAAAGGAAAACTGGTACCAGCCACTGCAAAAACATGCCAAAATGTAAAGACCATCAATGCTAGGAAGAAACTGCATCAACTAATGAGCAAAATAACCAGCTAACATCATAATGACAGGATCAAGTTCACACATAACAATATTAATCTTAAATGTAAATGGGCTAAATGCCCCAATTAAAAGAGACAGACTGGCAAATTGGATAAAGAGTCAAGACCCATCAGTGTGCTGTATTCAGGAGACCCATCTCATGTGCAGAGACACGCACAGGCTCAAAACAAAGGGATGGAGGAAGATCTACCAAGCAAATGGAAAACAAAAAAAAGGCAGGGGTTGCAATCCTAGACTCTGATAAAACAGACTTTAAACCAGCAAAGATCAAAAGAGACAAAGAAGGCCATTACATAATGGTAAAGGGATCAATTCAACAAGAAGAGCTAACTATCCTAAATATATATGCACCCAATACAGGAGCACCCAGATTCATAAAGCAAGTCTTAAAAGACTTACAAAGCGACTTAGACTCCCACACAATAATAATGGGAGACTTTGACACCTCACTGTCAACATTAGACAGATCAATGAGATAGAAAGTTAACAAGGATATCCAGGAATTGAACTCAGCTCTGCACCAATCGGACCTAATAGACATCTACAGAACCCTCCACCCCAAATCAACAGCATATACATTCTTCTCAGCAGCACATTGCACTTATTCCAAAATTTACCACATAGTTGGAAGCAAAGCACTCCTCAGCAAATGTAAAAGAACAGAAATTATAACAAACTGTCTCTCAGACCACAGTGCAATCAAACTAGAACTCAGGACTAAGAAACTCAATCAAAACAGCTCAACTACATGGAAACTGAACAACCTGCTCCCGAATGACTACTGGGTACAAAATGAAATGAAAGCAGAAATAAAGATATTTCTTTGAACATCTTTGAACTGGTTCTTTGAAACCAGTGAGAACAAAGATACAACATACCAGAATCTCTGGGACACATTTAAAGCAGTGTGTACAGGGAAATTTATAGCACTAAATGCCCACAAGAGAAAGCAGGGAAGATCTAAAATTGACACCCTAATATCACAATTAAAAGAGCTAGAGAAGCAAGAGCAAACACATTCAAAAGCTAGCAGAAGGCAAGAAATAACTAAGATCAGAGAATAACTGAAGGAGATAGAGACAGGAAAAATGCTTCAAAAAATCAATGAATCCAGGAGCTGGTTTCTTGAAAAGATCAACAAAATTGGTAGACTGCTAACAAGACTAATAAAGAAGAAAAGAGACAAGAATCAAATAGACACAATAATAAATGATAAAGGGGATATCACCACCAACCCCACTGAAATACAAACTACCATCAGGGAATACTATAAACATCTCTACTCAGATAAACTAGAAAACCTAGAAGAAATGGATAAATTCCTGGACACATACACTCTCCCAAGACTAAACCAGGAGGAAGCTGAATCCCTGAATAGACCAATAACAGGCTCTGAAATTGAGACAATAATTAACAACCTACCAAGCAAAAAAAGTCCAGGACCAGATGGATTTACAGTCGAATTCTCCCAGAGGTACAAGGAGGAGTTGGTACCATTCCTTCTGAAACTATTCCAATCAACAGAAAAAGAGGGAATCCTCCCTAACTCATTTTATGAGGCCAACATCATCCTGATACCAAAGCCTGGCAGAGACACAACAAAAAAAGAGAATTTTAGACCAATATCCCTGATGAACACCGATGCAAAAATCCTCAATAAAATACTGGCCCACTGAATCCAGCAGCACATCAAAAATCTTATCCACCATGATTGAGTGGGCTTCATCCCTGGGATGCAAAGCTGGTTCAATATACGCAAATCAATAAACATAATCCAGCATATAAACAGAAACAAAGACAAAAACCACAAGATTATCTCAATAGATGCAGAAAAGGCCTTTGAGGAACTTCAACAGCGCTTCATGCTAAAAACTCTCAATAAATTCGGTATTGATGGAACGTATCTCAAAATAATGAGAGCTATTTATGACAAACCCACAGCCAATATCATACTGAATGGGCAAAAACTGGAAGCATTCCCTTTGAAAACTGGCACAAGACAGGGATGCCCTCTCTCACCACTCCTATTCAACATAGTGTTGGAAGCTCTGGCCAGGACAATCAGGCAAGAGAAAGAAATAAAGGGTATTCAATCAGGAAAAGAGGAAGTCAAATTGTCCCTCTTTGCAGATGACATGATTGTATATTTAGAAAACCCCATCGTCTCAGCTCAAAATCTCCTTAAGCTGATAAGCAACTTCAGCAAAGTCTCAGGATACAAAATCAATGTGCAAAAATCACAAGCATTCTAAGACACCAATAACAGACAGAGAGCTAAATCTTGAGTGAACTCCCATTCACAATTGCTTCAAAGAGAATAAAATACCTAGGAATCCACTTACAAGGGATGTGAAGGACCTCGTCAAGGAGAACTACAAACCACTGCTCAATGAAATAAAAGAGGATACAAACAAATGGAAGAACATTCCATGCTTATGGATAGTCAGAATCAATATCATGAAAATGGCCATACTGCCCAAGGTAATTTATAGATTCAATGCCATCCCCATTAAGCTACCAATGACTTTCTTCACAGAATTGGAAAAAACTACTTTAAAGTTCATATGGAACCAAAAAAGAGCCCACATTGCCAAGACAATCCTAAGCAAAAAGAAGAAAGCTGGAGGCATCAGGCTACCTGACTTCAAACTATACTACAAGGCTACAGTAACCAAAACAGCATGGTACTGGTACCAAAACAGAGATATAAATCAATGGAACAGAACAGAGCCCTCAGAAATAATACCACACATCTACCACCATCTGATCTTTGACAAATCTGACAAAAACAAGAAATGGGGAAAGGATTCCCTATTTAATAAATGGTGCTGGTAAAACTGGCTAGCCATAAGTAGAAAGCTGAAACTGGATCCCTTCCTTACACCTTATACAAACATTAATTCAAGATGGATTAAAGACTTAAATGTTAGACCTAAAACCATAAAAACCCTAGAAGAAAACCTAGGGAATACCATTCAGGACATAGGCATGGGCAAGGACTTCATGTCTAAAATACCAAAAGCAATGGCAAGAAAAGCCAAAATTGACAAATGGGATCTAATTAAACTAAAGAGCTTCTGCATAGCAAAAGAAACTACCATCAGAGTGAACAGGCAACCTACAGAATGGGAGAAAATTTTTGCAATCTACTCCTCTGACAAAGGGCTAATATCCAGAACCTACAAAGAACTCAAATAAATTTACAAGAAAAAAACAAAAAACCCCATCAAAAAGTGGGCAAAGGATATGAACAGACACTTCTCAAAAGAAGACATTTATGCAGCCAACAGACACATGAAAAAATGCTCATCATCACTAGCCATCAGAGAAATGCAAATCAAAACCACAATGAGATACCATCTAACACCAGTTAGAATGGTGATCATTAAAAAGTCAGGAAATAACAGGTGCTGGAGAGGATGCGGAGAAATAGGAACCCTTCTACACTGCTGGTGGGACTGTAAACTAGTTCAACCATTGCAGAAGACAGTGTGGCGATTCCTCAAGGATCTAGAACTAGAAATACCATTTGACTCAGCCATCCCATTACTGGGTATATACCCAAAGGATTATAAATATGCTGCTATAAAGACACATGCACACGTATGTTTATTGCAGCACTACTCACAAAAGCAAGGACTTGGAAGCAACCCAAGTGTCCCTCAATGACAGACTGGATTAAGAAAATGTGGCACATATACACCATGGAATACTATGCAGCCATAAAAAAGGATGAGTTCATGCCCTTTGTAGGGACATGGATGCAGCTGGAAACCATCATTCTCAGCAAACTATCGCAAGAACAGAAAATCAAACGCTGCATGTTCTCACTCATTGGTGGGAACTGAACAATGAGAACACTTGGACACAGGAAGGGGAACATCACACACTGGGGTCTGTTGTAGGGTGGGGGAGGGGGGAGGGATAGCATTAGGAGATACACCTAATGTAAATGATGAGTTAATAAGTGCAGCACACCAACATGGCACATGTATACATATGTAACAAACCTGCATGTGGTACACATGTACCCTAGAACATAAAGTATAATAAAAATAAAAAAAGTTACTTGAAAAATTTTAAACCACTGCAGAATTGTACCATCCTTGGTTCTTTTCCCTGAATCTTCCTGTCCCCACATGCCCCTCCCCAGGGAAGCTACAGTTAATTTAATATGTTCTTCCCAACATCCTAATGTATTTATATTGATCTGCGACTTGCTTTTTTTTAAATCTATGTATGAATATCTAGGTTCACCTCTTTCTTTTGGGAGGCAGCAGCACTGTATTCCATTTTGAGCGGTACTCAAACTCAGCCAGTCCCTTACTGATAGATATGAAGGTTGTTTCCAGCTCTTTCTATTCCAATAAATACTACATCGAATATCTTCTGCATACTTGTATGAGTATATCACAGGCTAACCTCCTAGAAGGTAGAATACTTGATCAAAGGGAATACACCTTGAAGCTTTTCATGGGGACTGGCAAATAGCTCTTCAAAAAGTAGAAATTTACACTTCCGCCAATGGTGAGTGAGCACTATTTCCCTAACCTCCTGCCTACCTGGAGTATAAACTATCTCTTTAACATTCACTAATAAGAAAGGCAAAATGGTTGTATTTGGTTCCATTGCTGCTGTAACAATTTACTACAAATTTAGTGGCTTAATGCAAAATTTATTACCTTACAGTTTGAGTGGTCAGAGGTCTGAAATAGGTCTCACTGGGCTAAAAGCAAGGTGTCAGCAGGGCCACTTTTCTCTTGGGGGCCCTAGAGAAGAATCCCTTTCCTTGTCTTTCCCAACTTCTAGAGGGTGCCTGAATTCCTTGGCTCATGGAAGGCTCCCCTTCCACCTGCAAAGCTGGTAAAAGCCGGCCACATCTTTCTCATAACAAATCAGTCTAATACTGACTCCTGTCTCCCTCTCTCTCCTAAGGACTCTTGTGATTACATTGGGTCCACCTGGATAATCTCTCCACCTCAAGATCCTTATTTAAATCACATCTACAAATTATCTTTTGCCAATGGGCAACATATTCAGTTTCCAGGGCTTCGAATGTGGATAGTTTGGGGATCCATTATTCTGCCTACCACAAAGATATCTTAAGTTTCAGTTATAATTATTCTATTTTTTTATGAAATGGAGTCTCGCTCTGTCGCCCAGGATGGAGTGCAGTGGCTTAATCTCAGCTCATTCCAACCTCTGCCTCCCGGGTTCAAGCAATTCTCCTGCCTCAGCCTCCTGAGTAGCTGGGATTACAGGCATGTGCCACCACACCCAGATAATTTTTTGTATTTTTAGTAGAGGTGGGGTTTCACCATGGTGGCCAGGATGGTCTTGAACTCCTGACTTCAAGTGGTCCCCCACCTCAGCCTCTCGAAGTGCTGGGATTACAGGTGTGAGCCACCACGCCTGACTGATATCTTATGTTTTTAAATCTGTTTCTTGATCTCTAGAGAGGCTTAGCATTTTTGCATAAGCGTATTTACCAGTTATTTCATTTGGGAGATTATTTTTCTGGTTTACATAAACTCTTTTGATATTGAAGCTATTGACCCTTTACATATAGGTTGCAGATATCTTCTCTTTATCATTAGTCTTAGCTGTACAGAAAATTTTTTTGTTTCCATGTGGTTAAATATACCATTAATTTTTCCCTTTATGACTTTCAGGTTTCACTTCCAATATTATTTTTTAGAATGTCACCCAAATTTTCTTCTAGTTCCATTATGATTTATTTTTTCCCTCCTTTCCTTGTTTCCTTCCTTTTCCATTGTCATCTTGGCTCCATGTGGCACTTATTTGGGTGTAAGGAGTGAGTAAAGATAAAGCTTAAGTGTTTTTTCTCTCTAGCTAGCCAGTTGTCCCAACCGCATTATTGAATAGTCCACCTCCCACCTCTGAAATGTCTGTGGTGTCTGCTAAAAGCACAGGTTGTAGCCCCATTCCAAATCCACTGAAATAGAATTTGTTGGACGGCCGGGCGCGGTGGCTCAAGCCTGTAATCCCAGCACTTTGGGAGGCCGAGACGGGTGGATCACGAGGTCAGGAGATCGAGACCATCCTGGCTAACACAGTGAAACCCCGTCTCTACTAAAAAATACAAAAAACTAGCCGGGCGAGGTGGCGGGCGCCTGTAGTCCCAGCTACTCAGGAGGCTGAGGCAGGAGAATGGCGTAAATCCAGGAGGCGGAGCTTGCAGTGAGCTGAGATCCGGCCACTGCACTCCAGCCTGGGCGACAGAGCGAGACTCCGCCTCAAAAAAAAAAAAAAAAAGAATTTGTTGGAAAGGGGACCCAGAATCTATATTTTTGCTAATTTCCTATGTGAATATTATGTATCCGGCATATACTTTTCTACTGGCATTTGGGGAAGCTGATGAAATTCCTCTAACTGCCTCCTAATCACCCTGCTTCCAGGTTTCTAGCCTTCTCCCAGACCACCATTCATTGTGGAAAGAGAACTCTCTTTAGTTGCCAACCTCGCCAGGCCTTTCCCCTCGTCAAGAATTCTCAATGGCTCCCCAGGGCAGAGAGATTCAGTCATTGGCGTTTCAGTTCTGTCAAAATTGGGCCCACCCAGTCTTCCTGGCCTCCTCTCTCTCCATCCTGCTCTTACACTTTGAACTCTCTGCCTTTACACATTGTTGTTCCTGGTGGGACATGCCAAGAAAGGAGTCTGGAGACATTCCACAGAGGAGTCAGGGAACCCTTCTTTGAGCTGGGTTTTGAACTATGGGAAAATGTTGATGGTGAGATTTGCAAGAAAGAGACTCTAGGTGGGAGGTCTGTGATGGTTAATATTGAATGTCAACTTGATTGGATTGAAGGATGCTGAGGGTGTTGCCAAAGGAGATTAACATTTGAGTCAGTGGACTGGGAAAGGCAGACCCACCCTCAAACTGGGTGGGCACCATCTAATCAGCT
Source organism: Papio anubis (assembly GCF_008728515.1). Lineage (NCBI taxonomy): Eukaryota > Metazoa > Chordata > Mammalia > Primates > Cercopithecidae > Papio > Papio anubis. The sequence goes on from NC_044976.1 coordinate 39,863,531, forward strand.
GCCAGTGTGTCCAGGATAAAAGCAGGTAGAAGAATGTGAAAAGGCTAGACTGGCTTAGCCTCCCGGCCTACATCTTTCTCCTGTGCTGGATACTTCCTGCCCTCACACATCGGACTCCAAGTTCTCCAGCTTTGGGACTCAGACTGGCTTCCCTGCTTCTCAGCTTGCAGACGGCCTATTGTGGGGCCTCACCTTGTGATCGTGTGAGTCAATACTCCTTAATAAACGCCCCTTTATATATACATCTATCCTAGTAGTTCCGTCCCTCTTGAGAACCCTGACTAATACAAGGTTCAACGTATGCAAAGCACAGGAGGCTGGAACGTGGCCACAGGAAATGTTGTTTCAGGGCTACAGGCAGCGGCCCCACGATATGCTGGGATGGCTTCTGGACACTGGGAGGTGTTTCCACACGTCCCCTCCTAGGCCCCAGAATGACGAGATAAAGTCGCAAACTGTGAAGATTCAGTTATGTCAAGCAGACCTTCTAACAGAGCTATAGTCAGTGACTGCCCTCTGAAAGCAGGTGGAAGGCACAACTGGGTCCCCACGGGGCGGGCAAGGACGTGCTGCTGCTGCTGTTGGGCTGGACCGTGCTTCCAGGGTGACCAGCCCCTCACACCCTCTGACCTGGATTCATTCATGGAAACCCAGCACAACCTAGAGTCCATGGATAGCCTGTGTTGGAAGGAGATTTTCTGCTAATCCAATAGGTCAAGCAGCACTGCTCCCCCAAGAAGCCTGGATTGTCTGCCTTGAGCCAGGCCTGTGGCTTAACCAGTTCATCAGTGTCTTCCAGGTGAACCTGCCTCCCGCTAGCCTGGGCAGGAACTGGGCTTCATTCAGATTTGCATTTCCAGTGCCTGATACAGAACTCAGCTCTCAGTAAAATACTAAAAATATTTAAAAACACTTAACTGACCACCTACTATGCCCAAACGAAACAAACATATTGATTCTTACACATCCCCTTTTTATAGATGTGGGAGGGGATGCGGGGCTGAGGCTAATGGCTTTAGATCAGACACAAAAAGGCAAAGGCAGGATTTGAACCCCGAGTGCTGGCCAACATCCAGGAAATCCCCGAGGGCCCTGATCTTGTCAGAATGACCAAGTGAATCCTACCTTCCTTCCCTGTGTCTGAGATCCTCCAGGAAGTCTTCCCTGGTTAACTACAGCCACCTACGTACAGTTGCATCAAAGTCCTCCCTGCATGCAAGTCACTCTGCATGACCATGTTAACCTTAAGGCGGAGTTTCTTGTTAACTGCTTTTTCCCTCAATCATGAGTGATGGATTTTTCACTGTCTGGGAGGCTCTCAAATAATTTCCCTTGGATGACTGGTCTCCGTGTTCCTACTTTTCCTTCTCCTCCCTCCCAACTCCAAGACCTAAACAGGGCTTGGAATTTCTGCACACTGGTCAAAAAGCAAATTCTACTGAAAGCAAAGAGAAGCCTACGCAATCCTAGACGAGTTAGACCTGGCTGGTGTTTGTCTTCCTGTTAGAGCGCTCAGGGATCCAGGCGAAACTGATATCACCAAGGAGGATGAAGTCTCCTGTGACATCCCCATAGAAAGCAAAAACATGTTTCACAGTCAAGATCAAGCAATGATGTGCAAAAACTCTACTCTGCCAGACTTGCAGAGGCCCAGATTTCCCCGATTGTCTGTGGTTGTGATAATTCAGAGGAAGATCATCCAAACCAATGTTCTGTGCCTAGACCGAGCAAATGAACTCTGACTATGTGCCAGGGCTGTTCTTAATACCTTACACAAATTCGCTCATTTATTCCTCACAATGACCCTATCAGGCAGGTACTATTATCATTCCCATTTTACAGGTGAGGAAACTGAGGCCAAAATCACAAAACTGCTAATCCAACAGAAGCAGAGACAGAACCTGAACTTGGACCGTCAGGTGGCTCCTGCAGTGGTGACCCTCAAGGCAGCTGGGCCACATCAGCCTCACAAAGAGGACACAGATTTGAATCACAGTCCTGACACTGCAGGTAGCCAAACACTGTTTCTAGCAGCCTGCCTTTCCTTCATAAGGGCTAAGCTTGTTAACTTTTTTTTTTTCCTTTTACCTGGAAAAGTATCTACAGTGTTTAAGCCTCACTTTCTTTGAGACCGAAAATGAACTGAGATCAGCCGCTATAGCCTTACCTCGCCTACACGCATCTACAAACAAAGCCCAGATGCTTGTAGCTAATTCATCTACTAAGTTATCTAATGTAATGTACATAGCTATCTATCCACCTACCTATCTCATTGTTTATTTATATCCACTTTTCCCCGTGAGGATTAAAAGAGGCTTCTGGACACCCATGAGAACTCAGTGGGCATCTATGAACTTAACTCGACCTGTTTATCTTAAATGGTCCAGGAAGTGCTTGTGGGTGAAAGAGCTTAGGGAAGAACAAAGCCTGAAATAAGAGTTGGGCAGGCCCAGCAGGCTTGTCTTCTGGCCATTTGTGTCCAGTCAGTCTCTCATCGACCTTGCCTAAGAAACACCTGAATTCCACATTTGCTGCAGTGGCCTGATCTCTTGTCAGTTTCTGGCAGGTCTCTCGTTGTTCATTTGATGGCGTTTTGTTTCCATACACGTGACTGTGCCACAAAAGGCACACCTACCTACAAGCTTCCTAGGTAGTTAAGGTTCTTGTGTCTACTATGGAGGGCAATACATAGAATACACAATAATATACACACACATACTATAAGATGAACCACAGAAGAAAAAATGGCTGGGAGACTGGGTGACATATAGAGTGTAGTCCAACAGAAGAGGCAGCAACTGCCTGTGGCTTCTGTCATTCTTGCCCACATGGCAGGATAGATATAACGGTATAGTAATGATAAAGCAGTTATAAGGATCACTCTACTGCAACTCATTTCTTCACTTCTCCACTCAGTCTGCAAGTACTACGTGGGCCTTCTCAATGTCAGGCCAGTAAGATCAAAACAGACATAAATCATAGGCCTTACTATAAGCTACAGTAATCAAGACAGTATAGTATCAATACAAACAGACACAAGAAGATCAATGGAAACACAGTAGGGTAAGGAAACATACTCCTACACATACAGTCACCTGATGTTATTTATTTAGTTATTTAGGGACAGGATCTCAGTCTGTTGCCCAAGCTAGAGAGTAATGGCACAATTTTGGCTCACTGCAACCGCCACCTCCTGGGTTCAGGTGATTCTCCCACCTCAGTCTCCCAAGCAGCTGGGACTACAGACATGTGACACCGTGCCTGGCTAATTTTTATATCCTTTTTTAGAGATGGGGTTTCACCATGTTGGCCAAGCTGGTCTTGAACTCCTGGGTTCGAGTGATCCACCCACCTTGGCCTCCCAAAGTGTTAGAATTACAGGTGTGAGCCACCACACCCAGTCTCAGTCACCTGATTTATAAGAAAAATGCATCTGATAGAGGAAATGATGGTCTTTTCAATAAATGGTGCTAAAGCAATTGGATATCCATATAAAACAATGAACCTTGACCCCTGACCTCATACCATATACAAAAAAGAATGTGAAATGAATAAATGATAGGCCTGAATACAAAAGATTAAACAATAAAGCTTGTAGAAGAAAACAAGAAAATATCTTCATGGAAGTTGGGGTAGGCAAAGATTTCTTACTCGATTTACAAACACACAATTGTGTAATCATAAAGGAAAGAAGCTAAATTGTGCTTCATTAAAATTTAAAACTTCTGTTCAACAAGGACTCTAATAATACAGTAAAAAGATAAACCATGGGCTGGGAGAGGATATTTGCAACACATGCTTGAAAAATAATTCCTAAAAATGAGTAAGAAAAAGGCAGTCAACCCACCTGAAAATGGCAAAAGTTAACACAAAATGAATCAAAGACCTAAACTTAGAGCTAAAACTACAAAACTCAGAAAACATAAGGAAGAAGCTTTATCACATTGGATTTGGCAATAACTTCTTAGATGTGGCACCAAAAGCATACACAACAAAAGTACAAATAGATAAATTGCCTATATCAAAATTTAACTATGCATGAAAGGACAAGATCAACAGAGTAAAAAGACAACTTAAAGAATGAGAAAAAAAAGCTCACAAATCATATATCTGATAAGGGATTAACATGCAGTGCTCCAAAACTCAACAACAACAAAAAGCCAAGCAACATGATTTTTTAAAATGAGCAAAGGACTTGAAGAGACGCTTCTCCAAAGAAGATCTACAAATGGCCAACAAGCACATGAAAAGATGGTCATCATTACCAATTACTAGGGAAACGAAAAATCAAAACTACGAAGATACCACCTCACACACATTAAAATGGCTACAACAGAAAAAAGAAAAAGAAGTGTTGGCAAGGATGTAGAGAGAGTGAAACTGTTGCACTCTGCTGGTAAGAATGTAAAATGGTGCAGCCTCTGTGGAAAATACTGTGGGAGTTCCTCAAAAAATAAAAAATAGAATTACCGTCTAATCCAGTAATTCCACTTCTGGCTATATACTCAAAAGAATTGAAATCAGAGTCTCAAAGAGATATGTGTACATCTATATTCACAGCGGCATGATTTACAACAGCCAAAGGTGGAAGCAATCCAAATGTCCATTGATGAATGAATGGATAAAAAAATTCATTTTCTTATGAATTTTTTGTAGCACGTGTCAGAATTTCCTTCTTTAAGACCGAATAATGTTCCATTGTATGTATGAAACTTGATGATATTATGCTAAGTAAAATAAACCAGCCACAAATGGACGAATACTGCTTAATTTCACTTATATGAAGTACTTAGAGTAATCAAATTCATAGAGACAGAAAGTCAACTGGTGGTTGCCAGAGGCTGTGGGAATGGGGAGTTGTTGTTTTATGGGTACAGAGTTTCAGCTTTTCAGAATGAAAAGAAATCTAGAGATTGGTTGCACAGCAATGTGACTGTGCTTAACACTACTGAATTTAAAATAGTAAAGATGGTAAATGTTATGTCTATTTTACCACAATTTTTAAAACAGCAAAAGATTTTAACAGGCACTACAAGCAAGAGGTTATCTAAATGGTCAATAAGAATATGTCATGAAGCTTTTCCCCTATGTTTTCTTCTAGGAGTTTTACAGTTTAGGTTTTATATTCAACTCTTTAATCCATTTTGAGTTGATTTTTATGTATGGTGATTTTTATGTACGGTTAATTTTTATGTAAGATAAGGATCCAATTTCATTCTTTTGCATATGAATACCCAGTTTTCCCGGCACCATTTATTGAAGAGACTACCCTTCTTCCATTGTGTTTTCTTGGCACCCATGTTGAAGATCAGTCAGCATATATACTGGGTTTATTTCTGGGTTTTCTATTCTGTTTCATTGGTCTACATGTCTCTCTTTACATCAGTACCATACTGTTTTGATTACTGTAATTTTTTATGTTTTGAAATTAGGAAGTGTGAGGCTTCCAGCTTTGTTCTTCTATCAGAGGATTGATTTGGCTATTTGAGTTTTTTTGTGGTTCTATACAAATCGCAGAATTGTTTTTTCTATTTATGCAAAGTAATTTTTTTTCTTTTTTAAAGAAAAAGAGATTTTTTTTTCTTTTTTAAAAATGGATTTATTGAGATATACTTTACCTATCATAAAATTCACCATTTAAAGTACACGATTCCCTGATTTTTGATATGTTTATAGCAATCTAATTTTAGAATATTTTTGTCCCTCCTAAAAGAAACCCTGTATCCATTAGCAGCTAATTCTCATTCCTGCCAACACCTTTCCTAATCCCTACCAGAGCCTGGCAACCACTAATCTATTTTTTGTCTCTAATGGTTTGCCTATTCTGGACATTTTATAAAAAGGGAATCATATGACTTGTGGCCCTTTGGGTTTTACCATAACTTTTTCAAGTTTCATCTATGTTGTAGTATATATCAGTACTTTCTTTTTATTGCAAAATCATATTCTATTACATGGATATACCATGTTTTGTTTATCCTTTTCTCAGTGGATAGCCATTTGGGTTGTTTCCACTTTCAAGCTACTATGAAAAATGTTGCTATGAACATTCATTAGCAAATTTGTGTGTGGACATCTATTTTCAATTCTCTCGGTTGCCAACTTAGAAGTGGTATTGCTGGGTCACATGGTAACTCTATAAACACAGAGTTTAACTTATTGAGAAATTGCCAACCTGTTTTCCAAAGTGGCTATACCATTTTCTATTCTTACCAGCAGTATAGGAGAGTTCTACTTTCTCCACATCCTCCCAAGCAAGGTTTGTCTATCCATTTAATTACAGCCATCCTAATGGGTATGAGGTGATATCTCACTGTCGTTTTGATTTTATGGGGGTTTCATTAACTCTGTAGATTGTTTTGGGTAGTATGGACATTTTAACAATATTAATTCTTCCAATCCATGAACACAGGATGTCTTTCCCTTTGTTTGTGTCTTCTTTAATTTCTTTATTAAATGTTTTGTAGTTTCCAGTACACAGGTCTTTCATTTCCTTAGTTAAGTTTATTCCTAAGTATTATTTTTGGTGTTATTATAAGTGACATTATTTTTCTAATTTTCTTTTCAGCTAGTTTGTTGTCAGTGTACAGAAATGCCACTGATTTTTGTAAATGATATTGTATGCAGCAACTTTACTAAATTTGTTTATTAGTTCTAACTTTTTAAATGGAATCTTTAGAATTTTCTATTATTTTGTCTGCAAACAGGAACAGTTTTACTTCTTCCTTTCTGACTTAAATGTCTTTAATTTTTTTTTTTTTTTTTTTTTTGCCTAATTGCTCTGGCTAGGACTTCCAGTACTATCTTGAATAGAAAAGGCAAGCAAGGGCATTCTTGCCCTTAGCTTATTCCTGATTTTAGAGAAAAAATTTCCGTCTTTCACCACTGTGTTTAATATTAGCTGTAAGCTTGTTATATATGGCTTTTATTATGTTGAAGTACTTTCCTTCTAGTCTCAGTTTTTGAGAACTTTGATCATAAAAGGATGTGTTGAATTTTGTCAAATGCCTTTTCTGCATCTGCTGAGATGTTCATGTGATTTTAAGTCTTTATTCTGATACTGTGGTGCATAACATTAATTAACTTTTGTATATTGAACCATCTTTGTATCCCAGGGATAAATCCCACTTGGTCATGGTGTATGATCCCTTTTGAAATGCATAATTTTGAGCGGAACTGTACTGAGAGTATTTTGTCAAGGATTTTTGCATCTATATTCATTAAGAATATTAGCCTGTAGTTTTCTTTTCTTGTAGGTATGCTTGCTTTTTATAGAGTAATATTAGTGCAGGCAGGCCCAGCAGCGGTGGCTCAACCTATAATCCCAGCACTTTAGGAGGCAGAGGCAGAGGATCAAGATCCAGAGAGATCAGACCATCTAGCTAACAGTGAAAAACTGTCTCTACTAAAAATACAAAAACACTAGCCCGAGGCGGTAGGTGCCTGTAGTCCCAGCTACTCTGGGAGGCTGAAGGCAGGAGAATGGCGGGTTCTCCCAGGAGAAGCCGGAGCACGACAAGCGATCAGCCTTTCACCTCCAGCCAGGCAAACAAGGCCTCAATCTCAAAAAAAAGTAATAGTCGTCTCATAAAAGAGGGGATTTGGAGGTGTTCCTCCCTCTTAATTTTGGAAGGATTTCAGAAGGATCAACAAATCTTTAAAATGTTGGTGTTTGGTCTGAGTGAAGCTCTCTGGTTCTGGGCTTTTCCTTGTTGGGAGTTTTTGATTACTGACTCAATCTTCATGTTAGTTATAGGTCTGTTCAGACTTTATATTTCTTCATAATTTAGTCTTGTATTTTTCTGGGAACATATCCATTTCTTCGAGGTTATCCAGTTTGTTGGCATAGAATTGTTCATAGTAGCCTCTTACTCTTTTTATTTCTGTGGCATCAGTTGTGATGTCTCTTCTTTAACTTATCATTTTATTTATTTGAGTCTTCTCTTTTTTTTCCTAGCATAGCTAATGATTTGTCAGTTAAAAAAAATCTTTTCAAAAAACCAACTCTTAGTTTCATTGATTTTTTTCCTATTGTTTTTGTATTTTGTTTCTTTCTTCTATAATCCTTATATCTTTCCTTCCCGTTAACCTTGGCCTTAAGTTTTTCTTTTTCTAGCTCTTTGAGGTATAAAGTTAGGTGTTTATTTGAGATCTTTCTTCTTTTTTAATGTAGGCATTTATCACAACGAACTTCTCTCTAAGTACAGGTTTTGCTGAATCCTATAAGTTTTGGTATGTTGTGTTTTTGTTTTCATTTCTTGAGGTATTTTCTAATTTCTTTTTTAATTTCTTCTTTGACCCAATGGTTGTTTACAGTGTGTCATTTAATTTCCATATATTTTTGAATTTTCCATTTCCTTCTGCTATTGATTTCTATTTCTGTTTATTTATTTATTTATTTTTATTTTTTATTTTTTGAGACCAAGTCTCGTCCTGTCACCCAGGCTGCAGTGCAGTGGTGCAATCTCCACTCACTGCAACCTCTGCCTCCCGGGTTCAAGCGATTCTCCTGCCCCAGCCTCCCGAGTAGCTGTGATTACAGGCATGTGCTGCCATGCTCAGCTATGTATCTTTAGTACAGACGGGGTTTCACCATGTTGGCCAGGCTGGTCTCAAACTCCTGACCTCAGGTGATCCGCCCACCTTGGCCTCCCAAAGCGCTGGGATTACAGGCGTGAGCCACCGCGCCCGGCCTATTTATTTATTTTTTTAGATGGAGTCTCACTGTCACCCAGGCTGGAGTGCAGTGATGTGATCTCAGCTCACTGAAACCTCTGCCTACCAGGTTCAAGCAGTTCTCCTGCCTCAGCTCCCTGGGCAGCTGGGATTACAAGCACCTGCCACCATGCCCATCTAATTTTTGTATTTTTAGTGGAAACGGGGTTTCACCATGTTGGCCAGGCTGGTCTTGAACTCCTGACCTCAAGTGATCCATCCTCCTTGGCCTCCCAAAGTGCTCGGATTACAGGTGTGAGCCACTGTGCCTGGCCTGCTATTGATTTCTAGTTTCATCCCATTGTGATCAGAATATATATTTGGTATGCTTTCAATCTTAAATTTGTTAAGACTTGTGTTGTAACTTAACATGGAGAAAAATCCGTGTGTGCTTGAAAAGAATGTGTATTCTGCTGCTATTTGGTAGAATTTTTTGGCATATATTTGTTAGGTTCATTTGGTGTATAGTGTTGTTTGAGTCATTTGTTTCTTTGTTGATCTTCTGTCTGGATATTCTACCCATTATTAAAAGTGAGCTATTGAAGCATATAAAACAATGCTCAATAAAATGTTGTCATTAGGGAAATGTTAATTAAATCTACAACACATTCACCAGAACAGCTAACATGAAACAAACAAAATGACGCCAAGTGTTGGCAAGGATGTGGTGTAGCTGGAACTCTTCTTGTGCATTGTTAGTGGAAAGGTAAATAGACACATTTGGACAATTGATTGGCAAAGACTAATGCCACACACCTACCCTCAGACCCAGAAATTCCACTCCTAAGACTATAACCTATAGAAATGACTATGTATGTCCTCCAAAAAACACAAAGAAGAATTTTCATAGCAGATCTATTCATGATAGCAAAACAAAACAAAACAAAACAAACTGGAAACAACTCAAAAGCCAACAAAAAATAGAATGGATAAATAAATTGTGGTATATTCATATAACAATTATTATATAGCAATAAAAAAGAACAAAGTACTGCTACAGACAAAAATATGTATCTTACAGATACAATAATAAGTAAAGGAATTCAGACACAATAGACTATATACCGTGCTACGATGTGAATGCGGAAACTCCACAATTCAGGTATTGTCAACGTGATAGTATTAAGAGGTGATTAGGCCACGAAGATTCCTCCCTAGTGAATGGGATTAGGTGCCTCATAAAAGTGCTTGCTAAGGAGACTTCATCTCACTTGCCCTGGTACCTCTCACCATGTAAGAATGCAGCAAGAGGGCCCTCACCAGACACCAGATGTCAGCACCCTGATCTTAGATTTCCTAGCCTCCAGACTGCGAAAACCATAGATATTACATTTACTTTATAGATTACACACAGCTACTTATGTTATTCTATACTATTGCACGCACATATATGTACATACTATATGATTCACATTTACATATACACAGTTACACAGGATAGGTGAAAAACTAATCTTATGGTATTAGAAAAGAGAATAGGCCAGGCACAGTAGCTCATGCCTGTAATCCCAGCACTTTGGGAGGCCGAACTGAGTGAATTGCTTGATGCCTCAGGATGTTTGAGACCAGACTTGGGCTTTACACTGTAGAGAGATCCTCATCTCTACAGGAAAAAATAAACAAAGAACCAAAAAGATAATAATGGGTGGTAGATGCCATGATAGAAACAGGTTCCCAGTACAGGTTGGGAGAGGTTGACTCCTGGGGGTGGGGAGGGAGGGCTCACCAGTGTAGGCTTTAGAGATACACACACTGGGCTCTGAAGGATGAACAGGATCTCACCAAGCAGAAAAGCGGATGAGTGGGAGAAAGACAGAAAGATGCTGGGGGAAATCCTAAGTGTGTGAGAAAGTCCAATGTGATTAGAGTGTTGGGTGTGCAGAGCATAGTAGTGGGGGGGGGGTGAGGCTGAGGGCATGAATCAAATCAGCTTTCAGATTTGTTTATTTAAATAAATTCCCCATAACATTTTTTGAGTGAGCAAATGAACCTTCTCATGGTCATGATACATCCGATGTCTGGAATGGTAGGACAGATGTGTTAGGATGGCAGCAAGTACTGAAGAGATATAGTACTGGTGTGGTTATGAAGTCCACTTCTTCTCAAATTATTAATCTCTCTAAAATCTGATGTCTTCTAAGCCCCAGAATTCCAAACCATCCTCACTTGGTTACAGTACTGACTCTGCTGTGAACTGCAGAGTTTTTTGCATTCAAACTCTCTCTCCCAACTTTCTTCCACCCCATCTCACAATTTTTGGTAGTTACCAATTTTTGGTGGTTCTGGCAGTTGCTTTTAGCATCTTCAAGTAATATACTTAAGTTGCGATTTTCTGATCTATCAACTTTAGACAGTGTCTATTCACTTCCTACTACGACCAATAAAATTTGTCCACATTCTCTTCTCTCCATTTCCTTCCCCCTGCCCACCTTCGTATTTTTGCTAGTTATATGTTATTGCTTTCACATAACATTTACATTCTCGTCGACAGTATAATTAAGCCTACTCTATAGGATAATTCTAAAAAGTGAAGCTAGTTAACAATATGATTATGAACATATCATTGCCTGCAGAGCCACTTAGTATGAATGGACCCACGAGAAAGGCAAGTGGTTCCACGTTACTGAAACTTGGTCACAAGAAGAAAAATGGATAGCTTCCTTCACTTCTTTTTGAACCTCATTTAATAATTATTTTGGACTCCTTTTTTGATTGATGAAATAACTCCAGGAGGTTTTATTATCTTCCAGAAAATATAGGTGACCGAGTGATAAACTTTCTGAATCTTACACATTTAAAAAACTATTTTTTTTCAAAGTTTGACAGGATGATTCTTAGTTTATCCTCCAGAATTGTGAAAGTACTCCACTGTACTGGAGCATCTTGTGTTACTAGTGCGAAATTCTGAGGTAAGTTTTGAGTCTCTCTGGAAGTTTTTTGTTTTTTATCCTTGATGTTCTGAAATTTCACCAAGATGGGTCTGAATGTTCATTTTACTAATTCCTGCCCTAAATTCAGTAAGGTCTTTCTAGTTTAAAATCTGTGTGTGTTTCTTTTTTTATTTTTTAAATTGAAATGGGGTCTTACCATGTTGCTCAGTCTGGTCTTGAACTCCTGGGCTCAGGCAATCCTCCCACCTCAGCCTCTCAAAGTGCTGGATTATAGGTGTGAGCCACCATGCCTGGCCATGTGTGTTTCTCAACTCAGAGGAAATTTCTTTGGCTATATCTTTGACTATTTCTACCCACTGCCTGACTGTCTGTGGCTTCTAGTTCTAGATCTCCTAGTTGATGGATACTGAACCTTTGGATCTATCCTCCATGGGTCTTAATTTTTTCTTCTTGAGACTTTGCTCTACTTTCTGGGAGGTTTTCTTGGTTTTAACATTGAAATGACCAATCTGGTCTTCATGCACATCCATTGTGTTATTCAGTTTTTCCACCGAAGTTTTTTCCATAATCATATTTTACAATTTCGACAAGTATTTCCTTTTCTCCAATTGTGCCATCTTCATAGCAACCTGTTCCTCTTATATTACAGGTTATTTCATTTACGGAGGTGAATGAAAGAACTCTTACTTATTGTTAAGCATACTACTGATAATTTAGTTTTGGGCTCTCTTATATTCAAACTGTTTCCTTTGAAATAAGCTCTTCCTTTCCCCCCCCCCATTTTAGGCCTTCTCTTTCATGCTATTGGTTTTCTTCCAATGTTTGGTGATTTTGGTTATCCAATGTATTTATGAATGAGAGATTATGTTGCAAAGTTAGGATATGTATTAGGATACAGGTTCTAGCTCCTATAACAAGGACCTAACTGCAGGAGTGGCTTAGACGAGACAGTTTATTTCTGTCTCATGTGCAATCTGAGTTTAAGTGGCCATGGCTGATATGGTGGCTTCACCGTGTGGGCGTCTTTGATCTTGGTCTTCTGATATTCACAGCATGTGGCTTCTGTCTCCCACCATCACATCCACACCCTACTCAGTGGGAATGAGAAAGGGGAGGAAATAACTGGAGTTGCACTTGTCATTTCAGCTCACACAAGCCTATGGCCACCCCTAGCTGCTAGGAGGGTGAGGCAGTGTAGTGTTTAGCTGAGTGGCCGTGTGCCTGGCTAAAATTTCCATCACTACAGAAGAAGAAAAAAAAGATATAAGTGGAATACTAACTACATAGGGCTTCCCGTGAGGTGTCTCGTCTATTTCTCTGACCAGTTCAGTCTTGAATGTGAGAGTGGCAGTCACGGAAAGGTTCCCTGTAAGAGGGTGAAGCAGTGTGGCAAGTCTCCCAGTAACAACTGTGGACAGGAAGTGGCCAGGGAACTCCCACAATTGCCAAAAGAAGGACTTTTCTCCATAGTGGGCATAATGGTGTACTTCACCCTGAGACGGAGCTGCCAATCCTTCTCCTGGCTTCCTGCCCCACATCCAGTCTGCTGGAGAGGTCTGAAACGCCCTTGCTCAGCTGCTGTCTCAGACTTTCCTCAGAGAGCATTTGTTGGGGAATTTGGCGGCCACTGGCTGCCTGCCCCTTCGTGAAGAAGGCGGGGAGGGGTCCAACTGTACTTGCTCTTCGGAAGAGCTCTCAGGGGAGAACACTGCTAACCCATTCCTCTTCTGTGCTTTGTTGGCTCTCGGTTTGAACTATGCTTGGCTCTTCTGAGACAAAAATCACTGAGACTTCTGGAGTCCTGGGCTGCAATGTTTCCTGCGCTGATTTATCTGTCTGTGCAACCTCATGGGCTTTCTATCTTCCTAAGATTTAGGAATGTTTCCATCCCACGGATGACTTCCTATCTTGTTTTCTAATGCTGTTATGATGTCATCCTTTCAAAAATGGCTTTCAGCCGGGCACGGTGGCTCACGCCTGTAATCTCAGCACTTTGGGAGACCAAGGCAGGTGGATCACTTGAGGACAGGAGTTTGGGACCAGCCTGACCAACATGGTGAAACCCTATCTCTACTAAAAATACTGAAAAAAAAAAAATTAGCCAGGCGTGGTGGTGCATGCCTGTAATCCCAGTTACTTGGGAGGCTGAGGCAGGAGAATCGCTTGAACCTAGGAGGTGGAGGTTGCAGTGAGCCTGGGCAACAAGAGTGAAGCTCCGTCTCACAAAAAAAAAAAAAAAAAGGTTTTCACGGTCATCATACCAATTCCTAGGGAAGAGGTGGAGGTGGGCACTTGTGCTCCAGGAGTCAGGAAATCAATGCATTCATGACTCGTCGGCTGAGGTCAATGTCCCTTCCAGGATGTGGACACCAGACAGGAAGATGAACTCTTCGCCTTGAGGGCATCATCTCAGAACTCCACAGTGTCTGCCCTTAGGGAGAATACTTCTGATGTTCCTGAATCTGGGCTCCCACCGATGCACAATGCCCACCTAGTTCCACTGAGGGTAGGAACAGCCAGCCCTGTTCACCTGGGCAGCCTGGTAGTCCGTGGACACCAGTCAATGACCCGACCGCCTAAGGGCCTGCAAGCCTCTGTGTGGGCACCCGGCAGGCTGTGTTTGCCTTTGGAGGTGGGTAATCAGCAAAGTCACTGTACACTGTCAGCTACCACAGCTGAGATTCAGCAAGCTATTTACACTAAGTGTACCAGGAGAAAGGGTTCCAGCCTAACCTCTAAGTTTGCTCAAAGGCTGTCTCCAATCCAAAATGACTCCCCTTTTTAAGACCCTTCAGCCGCCCCACTGGTTTAGGCCCCATGGCGTGGCTCTGGAGGCCTCACCTCTCTCATTCCCTCCGTCTGTGTTTCCAGCCACACGGAGCTGGAGAATTCTCAGAATATATGCCGTTCCCATTGGCTGAAATGCCCTTTCCCTCCTAGACATGTAGCAAACTCCTCAATGTCCTTTAAACCCACCTGTGATGGTTAATTTTGTGTCAAGTTGGCTATGCCATAGGCCGAGACACTTGGTTAAACATTATTCTAGATGTTTCTGTGAAGGCATTTTTTAGACAAGATTAACATTTAAATTGATAAACTCTGAGTAAAGCAGACTACCTTCTACAATATGGGTGAGCCTCATCCACTCAGTTGAACGCCTTAACAGAAAAAGAGTGCCCTCCCCAGAGGAGAGGGCCATGATGCCTGCAGACTGCCTTTGGCCTCGGCTCCTCCTTCCTAGAATCTGCTGGCATATCCTGCAGATTTTGGACTTGAAAAGCCTCCACAACTGCATGAGCCAATTCCTTAAAATCTCTCTCTCTGTATACACACACACACACACACACCACACACACACACACACACACACAAAATTGGCTCTGTTTCTCTGGAGAACCCTAATACACAACCTCAGACATCAAATCCTTCAGCGAGCTTTCTGTGGCCCCCTTACATTCGGTCAGTCACCTCTGTACCTTAGACATTTTGCTCCTATCACACATCTTACACCTTGTGGTAATGTATTTGTTTACGAGCTCTTCTCCTCCTACAGGACAGGGTTCTTTTAGGTCAAGGAGCCTCATTCACCATTACATCCCTAGGTGGGTGAATTTGTGAGAACAAGAGAATACTGAGGCTGGTGGCCTAGGGGAGTCCTGCTGGATGGAGGGAGGGGCATTCCCATTGAGCCTCTTGAAAGAAACCCAGTAAGACAGGCCAGAGAGGGATGGTTCTTGCAAAGCAGGCTCACGGCACCACTCCTGAATATCGACCACTGGTGGGGCAGTGGCCCACAACCTCCTTCAGCTCTGGTAAGGAGAGGACCCCACAGACCAGGGTATCACCTGTCCAGCTTCTCCAGCCCCACCCAGGGAGCCCGGTTTAATTCAATAAATACTTACTGAATTCCAAACGCAATTTCTTGTCAGGCATTCTCACTCTAGGTCCTGATCTGACCTCCAGATCTTCCTTTTTTGACAACATCTGAGCTCTCAAAAGCACTCAGGGAATGCACTGTTTGTGTGCCTGAGGGGAGCAGTCCTCAGCCTTCTTAAACTTGCCCTGAGACCCCCTAAGCTCCCACTCTGTGCTCCCTGAGCAAGATGATGTTGTCGAGTATGATTTCCTGGGGCTGCATTTCCAGAAAATAAGCTCTTGCAATTCATATAGCCTTTCCTCCATTTACCCAGGCGAACTCTGAAAATCCCATACTGGGAGAAAGGCGGCCATGGGCTCAGGGTGTGGGGCAGAAGGGTGACCCTTTGAGAAAATTACTAGCGTATGTTACACCCCTGTTCCAAACACAGGTCACGGGTTGTCCAGGGAATTATGAGCAAATGAATGAGTGAATGGACAAATAAACAAACGCTAAGTTGAATGGATGATAATGTAACCCAGGCTCAAGTCAAGAACATTTAATTGAGAAAACAGAAGAGCCAGAAGATAAGCTATCCACGGGCAGAGGGACTTCCTTAAACCAAACGTGGTTTAAGGAAGGCAAATTCCATCTCGTAACAAAGACACAAACTGTGGAGCAACTGGGATAATAATCCTAAGAAACGCTGATGGGGACAGAGCGCCACGTGCCAGGCTGTCTGCCGAGAACCTGACATGTCCTCAGTCCTCAGAATGATCCTATCAGGCCGGCAATGTTTTTACGTCCATCTCACAGATGAGGACACGAAGTCACAGAAGTTCCATCATGCGCCCGGGGCACACATTTAATAAAGAGTGAGACTGCAAGCCAAGGCAGGCAGGGGGTCTGCAGTGTGTGTCTTAACCACTTCCCCATTTCACCTCCATGTGTGGCTCCAGCAGCCTTTAATCAAGGAAGGAAGGGAAAACTCAAATATTGTTCAGGCCTGGGGATCTAGAGACCTGCCTGGCTTTCTCCCACTGCCCCGAGCAACCAGGCAAGTCCTCCGTGAGACTCTGCTGCCTGATCCCACATCGCAAAAATATGGTATTGACTAGAGTTGGGTTCCGGGGACCCTTCCCGTCCTGACATTCTGGATGCTTTTTCTCCCTAGTCTCGCAGCTCCGGTTGCCTGAGGTCGGCTCACCCCAGAGCACCTGATTCTGGCCCCAGATGAATCCCCTGACTAGGTCTGTGAGGATATAAACTGTCCCTTCTCGATGGCCCAGGCTTTTTCTACAGGACCCAACCTCACCTCACCTTCCTGCCTGGCAGTCTGGCTATTCCACCCTGTGATCCCACCTCCACTCCTCCCGCCTCCCCACCTTCCTCCTCCCACTCCCACCCACCTGTGCCCCAGCTTCTCTCACCCTTTCTGCCTCCCGCCAGGGTTCAAGCCCCTCCCTTGTCCTGCTGCCCAGTCCCCCGTCTTCCCTCCTTTGTTCAGCCGAATCCTTCTTGTCACCCCTGCCAGTTCCTCCCTGGAGCCCCTTACCATCCCAGACAGAACCCATTCCGCCTTCCCCTGGCAGGTGTTTACACCCCTGTTTCAGATGGATCATAATCCTAACAATGCCCCCTTATGTTAGGGCAGTGACTACAGCTCACCAAAGGCCCCTGTAGCCACCATCTCATTTAATTTCACCCAAGTTCCTCCCTGCAGACCTCCTGTTCATGGCTCCAAATGCCCCCTTAGACTGCAAACACAACGTCTGAACATACTTCACAACTGAAAAGTTCCTCAAAACAGCCCTCTGGGAAGGGCCTTATCATTTCATTTTGCAGATGAGGAAACAGAGGTTCAGAGAGGTGGAAAGTGGCTGGGCTGGATCCACAGCTCAGGACTCTGATTCTCTATCCCATGCTTCTCAAGGATTCATGGTGTTCCCTGAGTCCTGCCCAGGATCAGACTCATTTCTGCATTCCTGAGCTATCCTTAGCCTGGACAAATACGGTATCCTGAACTCAGGGGACCAGGAGAGTTTGCTGGCATAAAAAAATGAATTCATCAGAACCTACAATCATCACCCTCCTAAGTGCCTCCTTCAGTGTACCACAGTGCCAGCTCCTGTCCCCTCCCTTCATCTTTGCATGGAAGAGATGGGCACAGCTGGGCCCTTTAGGGTCTGAGGTTCAACTGAAGCCTCAGAAGAACCTATAACCATGTTTCTTGTTTGCCACACAGAAATGGGGCAGTCTCTGCCTCTCATTGTCCCAACCTGGCCCTGGCAAGGTGAATGTAGCACCTCCTCCCAGGAAGTGCCCAAGGAGGCTCTGAGGGACCTGGACAGGGCAGAGGATTCCCTGGGCAGGGAGCAGTGGAGGACAGCCAGGAACGCTGGGCGCTGAGTCAGCCGCTGGGGGCTCACTGCCTGCAGGAACACCCCCTCCCTTCCCAAGAGCTCCAAATCCTTCTAACAAGCTGCATCCTCTCCAAGTGGCTTTCCCAATAGGCTTTGGCCTGAGTGAGTGATTTCTTTCCTGAGCAGGAACACACCCCTGCCTTCCAGCCCAGGCCACTCACAGCTCCCCTCTCTGATGGCAATGACAGTTGTCAATTCTTGGCTGCTTGTTGCTTACTTTGGAACGTGTGGGGCGGGTCTTGTGACTGTTTTTTTTTTTTTTTTTTGAGACAGAGTCTCACTCTGCTGCCCAGGCTGGAGTGCAGTAGCACAATCTTGGCTCACTGCAAGCTCTACCTCCCAGGTTCACGCCATTCTTCTACCTCAGCCTCCCAAATAGCTGGGACTATAGGTGCCTGCCACCACGCCCCGCTAATTTTTTGTATTTTTAGTAGAGATGGGTTTCACCGTGTTAGCCAGGAAGGTCTCGATCTCCTGACTTTGTGATCCACCCGTCTTAGCCTCCCAAAGTGCTGGGATTACAGGCGTGTGCCACCACGCCTGGCCTCGTGACATTTTATATTGTATTCCCTCACTGTACTAATCTTTTCACATGCCCATCTCCCCAGCTACACATTTTGGAGAGCAGGGGCTGTATTTTAATCACCTTCATGTTCTCTGTGCCTGCCACACAGTAGGCACTCATGGACGTTTGTGAGTGATGAATGAATAAACAAATGAATGAAGTTAAAATTGTGGAAAGCTTCAGTTAATAGTTGGCAGAAGTCACTTTAAATCCTTCTGCAAAAAGGGGCCTATTAATTTGCTAATGAGTAGAATTGTGTAAACTTTGAATATCTTTCTCATAAACATAACTCTTTAAATGGTGTCTAGTCGTTTGATTATTCAAAAATTGAGATACAATTCACATACCATAAAATTCACAGGGTTGTGCAACCACCCCAATGATGTAATTCCAGAACATGTGTATCACTCTGAAAAGAAATCCTGTACCCATTAGCAATCACTCCACATTCCCTTCCCTCCAGCCCCTGGCAGCCACTAATTCAGCTACTTTCAGTCTCTATAAATTTGCCTTATCTGGACATTTCATAAAAATGGAATCACCCACCATATGTCCTTTTGTGTCTGGCTTCTTTCACTTAGCATAACGTTTTTCATCATTTGCACTAAAAATATCAGTGTTTCGTGCCACAATGCCTGTGAGATCATGCAGGTTGGAGCAGGCCGCTCTGAGCCATCAGGGCAGTGTGGGGTCCGGCAGCAGATGTCTGTGACTGGGCAGTGCAGGGACTCAGATGGGAGAGGTAGCCACAACATGGGCAGTCTGGGGTCAGCAGCAGAACCAGAATGGTCAGAAACAGATGGCACATGGGACGGTACTCAATATTCCTCCCCAAGGAACAGTTGCCTGAAAATACAGTGCTCTGGTGGCGAGAGAGGCGTGTCAAGGGCCACCAGCCCTGAGTCTAAAGGCTCTGAGTCTCCAGGGAGAGTCCCATTTCTGAGATGATCTCAAAGCTCAACAGGGGGTGCAAGTCCCAAGGGTTTAGATGGTTCCAATCCAGGGGTGGAAAACAGGCAGTGGCCATCCCAACTGCTTTCCCACCCTCTCTGCCGAAGGCAAGCCTCCTTTCTACAGGGCTTCGGTTCCTTATAGGAGGTCCCAACAGGCTGAGCAGAGCCAAGCATGCTTTGGTCATGTACAGATTGTGCACAGATAGATTAACTAATTAGTTAATCCCCTTTTTGTCTTTTTGCGATTTTAACTTGCTTTATTCCACAGCTTATTTGAGGTAATTTACAAACACAAAATAGGAACACAAATTTAAAATGAAAAATCAACCCAGGGGAAATGAAAGACCAGAAGGGATGGAACAAGATGGATAAGTCACTTAGAAGGCCCCTCATGGTAGCTCTCTTGGGGCCACAGATTTAGTATACAGCAGTCAGAGGAAGAAGGGCAACACAGGTAGCTGCACAATCTCTGTGTTCTGATGATACACAGGCCAGTTCCTCAGAAAAAGCAAAGCTCTTCTTGGCACTAAGATCTGAAGGAAATTTCTTCCATGTTGTTTTAAGTAGGGAGCCCTCCATGAAGTCATCCTCCCAATACTTCCGGGGCTCTGACATCTAGCACTGAGCTAGGCAATTGGCTCTCCCAGCATCTCAGAAGGCCAGGTGGGCCCCACCCTTTAAGTCATTAGCTCCTGTTTGGGAAACATTGTGCCATTTGGTGACCACCGTTACAAGTTTTGTCAGAAATAATGCCATCGTATCATATTGCTATTTATGTAATAGTTTAATTTACTTTGACTTGAATTTGACTTGTTTAAACATTGCTTCTTCCTAAGCAATAGGGACCACAGGAGGAACTGCCAACTAGTATTTTTTATTGAATCAAACAAATAATTATACTATTCAGTTAAAGAACTTCCAGCATGTTCTCCTAAACTCAGCTCATCTTCTACTCGTGGTTTATGTCCTGCACTTGGGAAATCGGCCCGTCCCTCACCTTGGGATGTACTGGGGCTACCTCTCATCTCCTCCACCTGGAGAGCCCTGGGCCCGGCTTCCCCAGCCCACCACATAAGCCTAGAGCTAGAGGGAGCTCAAGCAGGGTCTAAAGCCCATGTTTGACAGGTAAAGATGCTGGGCCCAAGGAAGAAAAGGAATTCGCACAAGACCACAAGGCCAGTGACAGGACAGGCATCAGGACTGCCCAGCAACAGTGTCAGGATCGGTGGACGTTTAGATGTAACCCAAAGGCTGAAACTCACCAAAGGAGTCTAACAGGAAAGGACTGTGGGCAGAGAGGCACAGGGCCTCACCCAACTCAGGGCAAGCCCAGTGGGGGCAGGGTAAACCCAGAAAACAACCGTGGGATGGTAACCCCGAGTTCAGGATGATGGTCACTCCTGGGAGCACAGGAGAAAAGGACCCACATTGTGGAAGCGAGGCAGGGGCTTCCGCTGTATTTGACAAGTCTTTTTTTTTTTTTTTTTTAAGCAGAGTGGTGAGTTCACTAGTGTTATATTATGTATTTTATTGCTGCTTGGCTGAAATATTTTGAAATTTTTTTATATTTGTTAAATATATTAATAACTCCAAGACTCCTTTAAGTGTTTTCTCTCTGCTAATATGGCACTCTAAACCGCATCTCAAGTGGTTTAACCAAAGGGGAGAAGAAATGACTGATTTTCACAAGAGACACACCCCAGCTGGGGGGCTTCTGTGACCTCTCCCTCCACTCCCAAAGTCTGTGGCATGTGGGGGGTGGATCTGAGCATGATGTACCCGACCAAGGTGCAGTCCATTTCAGACAGGGCATGGTATCACGGTTGGCATGGCTCATACAAACCCATGGGTCTAGGAGGAAACTTAGAGTACCCCAGGTGGAACCATGTGGGCTCCACTGATGAGTGCCACCACAGGGCAATGGGCAGTCTGTAGAACTAACCCCCAGCCAACATCTTTGTTCCCCACCTGCACAAAGGACGTGTCTTGGCAAGTGTATTTTTGCAAACAGCAGACTATCCCGTTCAGTTAAAGGCAGGGTAGGACATACTTTGAGATTTCCAAGAGTGACACACAGAGTCTCGGGGTTGAAGGGACTGCCAAGGGCACAGGTCCAAGCTGCCATTCGAGACTCCAGCCTTCCTTAGAGGCTGCTCTCAGGCCACTCTCTGCCTGAGGTAATAGCAATTCCTTTTTTTTTTTTTTTCCCCCCCAAACAGGATATGGGAAGCGGGGAAGATTGGGAGACTTTTTGTTGTTGTTGTTGTTGTTGTTTGAGATGGAGTCTCACTATGTTGCCCAGGCTGGTCTCAAACTCTTGGCCTCAAATGATCCTCCGGCCTCAGCATCCTGAGTAGCTCAGATTACAGGCTTGTGCTACTGCACCTGCTCGGTTTTTCTATAAATGGCACCACCCTATGTACATTCCTCAGCACTCTGCCTTCCTCATGGACAGTCTTTCTAGGCTACAGGCCAACAGATTTTGAGCAGTTATCTTGTACCAGGCACAGTTATAAGCACCTTACATAATTAACTCAGTTACTGCTCCTAACAAGCTTAAACAACAGGCATTATTGCAATCCCTACTTTACCAAAGAGGAGTGTGATGGCCAGAGGGTCAAGCAACACAGTTTGTAAGTGGTGGGATCTGGATCTGAACCCTGGCTGTCTGTCTTCAGACCCTGTGCTCCTAACCACTCTCCTGTACTGCCTTTCTAAACAGAGAGACAGGGTCTGTCCTCAATCTTGTTAACAGCTGAATGATGGACCGTGGTTTGGATGGAATACCTTTACATTTACTATTATATTTTTTTCTAATTTTTCCTACTAGAATTTTGCCATAAACATCCTTTATACACATATCTTTACAGACTGATGCATTGTTCCATGGGCCGGATTCCCAGAGGTGGAGACACGGGTCAATGTGTGTGTTTTCAGTTAAAATACGTATGGGGCCTGTTGTTTGGGCTATGGTCCTAATAACGAGCCATGTGATTTTCACTCACTGGTTTTGATGCTGTCCCAAGGACCACACAGAACATCTCTGACCCTTTTTCTCCAGACAACCCCTGGGGTGGTTGAGGACAGCAAGTCTGCCTCTCAAGTATTCTGTTACTCAGTTTCTTCAAATGTTCTTCTGACAAGGGCTGCATGTTTCCGAGGACTGGTCCAGATACCTCTTAAAGTGCAGCACCGCCTGGAGTGATCTGGCTTATGCCCCTTGCTCCCCATTCAGAGAAACAGAGAGGGACATTGACAGTGCACAGGAGATACCAACAGTGTTTCCTGACATTCATGGTGTGCAGGAGAGAACCAAGTAGGCAGGATTCAGACTTCTCATCTTCACCTCTCCCAAATCACACACACGCCTTCCTGAGAAAGAGGCCCTTTGTGAGATATTAAAGACCGGCCAAATTCTACTCTCACATCATAAGAAACTGGAGTTCGCTCTTTAATTAGAGAAGATGCCAATGGCTTTGGAACTGGACAGGCTTCTAGGCATCTTCTAGTTCAGTGTCTTCTTTTATGAAAGAGCCCTGGAGAGCAATGACCGCACCAGGCTCACATGTCGTTGGGTGTGTGGCAGCACTTCCCTAAGCTGGGACCAGGGTCACTGGTGGGTGCATTTCCCCAGCTCTCTGCCTGCTGGTTCCTAGGAACCGTCTTACTAGAAAGGCGTAGTATAAATATTTTGCTAAGCAGCCAAGAGAGGAAACTTACCCAGGCTGAGCTGCCCTGTGCTGGGCGCTGGCCATGGACACAATGCTCAATGAGGGCCATTATCTGGGAAGGGAGGGCTGTTTGTTCCGCTGCGGGACGGTGCCAGAGCCCGGAGCCACCAGGCTTGCCACTCTGGCTGCCACACAGAAGAGTCTCCTTGCGCTCAGCAGACTCTGCGGTTATGCAATGCCGGGCCAGGAGGTTAACTCTCCCCCGGCCAGGAGCCAAGCCTTGTTCCTTCCTGCCTAAGCATGTCCATCTGAAAATGCTGAAAATTGAGGGCCTCAGTGTTTGCAAAATGTGCTCGGGCCCTGAACCTGCTGGTTTATTCTAAAGGGCGTAGTGTTGAAGAGCTGGTGTGCCCATCCCTGTGGCTCCTGGCAGCCTCCTACCGAGGCCCAGTGCTCCGACAGCAGTGTCTGCCTGCCACCCTCGGGCACCACTCACAGGCCTTGCAACCCTCTGCCTGGGTGCCCCTGTCCCATTCGGTGGTGTCTGGTCTAAGTCCTTTCTTAAGCCCGAGTTCCACTCACTTCTTCAAAGCCTTCCCTGACCACGCCAGGCCCCAGTGACCTGAGCTCAAGGATGAGTTTCCCAAGCCAAAAGGGATCTAGGAAGTTATCTATCCACTTGGCCCATTTTCCAGATGAGGAAACTGAGGCTTGAAGAAGTTGACTAGTCTGAGAGAAGACTGAACACATGTGAGTGTCAGCCTGGCTCCCCTCTCAGAACTATTTCTCTTATACCTCACGTCCCATCTGTCAGCAAATCATGTTGGCTCGACCTCAAAATGGAGCTGGAATCAGACCCCTCCCCATGGCCCCCGTAGCTGCCGCCCTGGTGTACGACTCTATCACCTCCTGATCTGTCACGTCACCGCCTCCTAGCTGGCTTCGAGCTGCTGCCCCCGCCCTCTCCAGGGCAGCCTCCACAGCCTCCTTCGGCAGGACAGTCCACTTCTCTGCTCAGGCCTCCCAGGGCTTCTGGATGTTGTGCCTGCCTCCCTTCCAGCCTCCTCTGCTCCTGTGCCCCCACCCCCACTCCTCCAGCCACACCAGCTTCCTTGCTGTTCCCAGCAGGCTGATCTTGCCTCCGCCTGGAATACTCTTCTCTTATACCCCTAGCACTTGCTCCTCGCCTCCCTCAAGTCTTTACTCTCCATCCGTCTTGACTGCCTGATTTCCAAACCTCGACAACCTGCCAGCCCCTGCACCCCCTATTCCTTTCCTGACTGCCACCTTGTCACATACTATGTATGTTACTTAAGAAGATAATATCTTTACATTTATTTTACATACACTTAGGTATTTAAGATCTCACAAAATACAGTCTATAGAGAGTGTGCATGTGTGTGTAGTGACGATATGTTTGTTTATTTCCCTACCAGAATGTAACTCCCAGAGGCAGGTGTTTTGTGCTTTGTCACCCAGAATGGTGCTTGGTCCCTTATGTCTAAGTAGTGCCAAAGGTAAGGATGACCTATCTCTTTGAGGATGGACGAGGATGATGATGGTGGCTGTGGTGTCAACTGACTGATATGTCTGTTAGGAGTGGGGGAGGGGACGATTTTGGTGGCACATGTAGGCTCATCAGAGGGAGAGCCAGGGCTCCAGGGAGGTTAGCTGGGAGGCTGCCCGAATGCTATATTTTTGGAGCCATATAGAATAAACACCCAGGCACCTGGGCCTCAGTCCCCCACTCCCAACCAGCCCCAGTAAAGCAGCTCCAGAATAGGAAATTCGCAGAGGTAGCCCCAGACAGGCTGCTCCGATTAGCTGCAGTGAGCAACCAGGCATGGCTGGCCACTCCTGAATTTGCAGGTCTAGGAATCTCCGTCTCCATGTTTCAAGCTCTCTAGTGGGTGACTCAAAGGCCCTGCGGGATTTGGGGGCTGCAGCTAAGTTCCTTCGAATAAGCTTTAGTCCCAAGAATATCTGTTGGGCTGGGCGCGGTGGCTCAAGCCTGTAATCCCAGCATTTTGGGAGGCCGAGATGGGCGGATCACGAGGTCAGGAGATGGAGACCATCCTGGCTAACCCGGTGAAACCCCGTCTCTACTAAAAAATACAAAAAACTAGCCGGGCGAGGTGGTGGGCACCTGTAGTCCCAGCTACTTGGGAGGCTGAGGCAGGAGAATGGCGTGAACCCGGGAGGCGGAGCTTGCAGTGAGCTGAGATCTGGCCACTGCACTCCAGCCTGGGCGACAGAGCGAGACTCCGTCTCAAGAAAAAAAAAAAAAAAAGAATATCTGTTGAATGAATAAAAGAGACGGAAGGAAAGGAGGAAAGGTGCTAAGGCAGACACAGGAGAGGAGGACAAAGGCTTGGGAGCACCGAAACGATCCCAGGGAGGCATGCCAAACAGAGCCTGAACAGAGGCAAGACGGCAGGGCTTGTCCTGACAGGTGGCACAGGTGGGTCCAGTTTCCACTCGCTCTCCCACACCTGCAGCTACGCTGGCCAGGAGCACAAACCTCAAGCAAACAGAAACTCGTGATTTCAGTTTTAGTTTGATTGACATTTTTATTTACCCATGACATAATTTCTTTTAGGTTAGCTGGCTTTATTCTAAAGAGCGGCCCAAACTAAATTGCCTAGATGACTGGCTGTTCAAATCTCCCTTTTCTGATCCTCCTGTCCTGCCCTGCCTCTCCTCTCACTTGTCTGAGCACTTCTCTGACTCTTCCATCCAAGCCTTTTCTTCCTAGATGCCTGTGTTCAGTCCTCAAGTGTTGGTCTCTAATCCCCTGCTTTTCTCTCTCTGCACTGCTCTCCTTGACTTGGTAGAAGCTTCCACAGCTGCACATATCACCTGCCCCGCCCAGCACTCCCCAGTCCTGCATTTCCAGCAGCTCTCACATTCAATATGCTTAGTGCCCCACTCATCTTTTCACCCCTCTGTCTGGTAAACCTTCACGCTTGCGACACTAGCGCTACATCTAAACTCCACTCTCCTTTGTCCTCATAGCACCCATTCACCCAGCCACTCACCCTCCACCCCTACCCTTTCCCTCAAGCAAACAGAAACCCTCATTTGTTCAACAGTTACTGACCAACCACTACTGTGCACTAGGCAGTGCTGGGTACCAGAGGCATTCCCCTTGGCCTTTTCTTTTTCCATCTGTGGCACCTGCAGGACCAGCCGAGGCCCTGAGATTGGGAGAGGAAGCCTGTTCCAGAACTGGTCAGCCCCACACCTGCAAGTAATTCACAGTGTGACGCTGGGCAAGTCACTTGCCACCCCTAAGCTTGGGTGTTCCCATCTGCCCTTTGGGAGCATTATTCACTCCCACCTCACCTGTCCCCAGTCCGGCTGGGAAAGGCATCACCCGGCTTCCTACAGGTGACACCAGTCTGAATAATACTTGTGGTGCACCCGTAGCCATGGTGCAGCCTCTTCTTCCCACAGACCATGGCCTTGACCCCCTTCAGCCTCCTGGCCTCCAGTATGGGACAGAGCCCTGGAATCTGCATTTTAAAGAAACTCAAGGTATTTCTGTTATGGGAGGATGCGTGGACTACACTTGGAGAAATTCTGGCTGACAGGATAAAGTCTAAGCTTCCTCACCACCCCCAACTCATTGATGAAACCTTTGCCCTGCTTTCCAGTACTGGCCCCCTCTGTCTTCCAAGGGAGGGCCCACAGCTATGGCCAGACTGATCTGTTCACTCCCCACCCTGAGCCCAGCAGTGGGCCTGCTCTTCTTCTTCTTCTTTTGTTTTGTTTTTTGATACAGGGTCTTGCTCTGTCCCTCAGGCTGCAGTGCAGTGGTGTAATCACAGCTCACTGCAGCTTCCATCTCCTGGGCTCAAGCCATCCACCCGCCTCAGCCTCAATATTTAGGACTACAGGAGTATGACCACTACACCTGGCTAAATTTTTATTTTTCTAGTTTTTGAGATGAGGTCTCACTACCTTGCCCATTCTAGTCTCAAACTCCCAGGCTCAGGTGATCCTCCTGCCTCAGCCTCCCAAGTAGCTGGGATTAGAGGCCTAAGCCCCCAGGCCTGCTCAGGTCTGCTCTTCTCTTATGATTTCCCCAACTTGGAGAGACCTCCTGACCTCCCTATCTCTGCAAGTCTCTTTCCCATCCTGCAACAACCAACTGAAACACCTTCACCTTCCTTTGTCAAGCTCAGAATCGCCACTTGACATGAGTTAGGGCCAAACACATGGGCCATCATCATTTCCTGCCTGGATTGCTGGCTGGCTTTTGACTGGCTCATATCCTAGCTTCCTAAGCTGACTGTGAGCTCCGTGAGGCCAACCATCCGTCTTGCAGATCCTTGTGTTCAATAACAAATGCTTACTGAGAACCTGCAGAAACCTATACAGCACCCTGCTGGGTGTACAGAAGAGGAAGGCCCAACCCCTGCTTAGAGGGGAGCTCCTCTCATGGAGAGACAGACGGAACTTGCATATATGACCAGGGTAGAAATAAAGACAGGGTACCACAGAATCCCAGAGTAAGGGTCCTAATGCCATGGGGGAGGGGCACTCAGGGGGCAGGGAGGGAAAACTCAGAAAGAGGGAGGAGCACACGCAAAGGATTAAAGTGTGACATGTTCTGCACAAGAGCAGGGGTGGGGGAGGAAGAAGGATGGAGATAACGGGAATAGGCTGGACTAGGAATGCTGAGCTAAGGGTCTGGATTCATCCTGTAGGTCAAGGGTTGGCAAATCCAGCCGGTTGCCTGTTTTCATACATAAATTTTTACTGGAACACAGCCACCCCCATTTTTTACATATTATCTGTGGTTGCTTCCAGGCTGCAATGACAAAGTCAAGAGAGACCAAATGGCCTGTAAAGCTTCAAATACTATCTGGCCATTCAGAGCAAAAGAATGCTCATTCCTGCCATAGGCGTTGGAAGCTATGGGTGGATTTTAAGCAGCAGATGGCAGGGTCAGATTTGTGTTTCATGTTTCTATCACTCTGGGATCACGCTGGGATCACGCTGGGATGCGCTGGAGCAGGCAAGCCAGGGGAAAGGGAAGGTGGCTGGGAGGCTGGTCCAGTTGTCCAGGAAGGGGATGGAGATCAACAACAACATTGCTGTTTTTTAATTAAGAGATTCATTAAGAGTTGCTATGTGCCCACACTGGGCTGTGCCCTTCATACATATTCATTTAATCTGCACAGTAACTGCTGGATATAGCTAGAGTTGCTATCTCCATCCTACTGAAGAGGCACAGAGAAGTGAAGTCACTTGCCCAAGGTCACACAGCTAGTATGCGACAGAGCCCGGATGCAAACCCAGTGTTCCAAACCTGAGCTGGGGCCCTCAGTGCCAAGCCCCAGGGCTTCAGGGTCGAGTATGTTTTTGGCAACAGATCCCTTCGAGCCTCCCTGGGAATACACAGAACACAAATCCTCTAAAGGAGAAAATCTACCCCAGCCGAGTCAGGCAGGAAGTGGGAGGCAGCAGTGTGGCTATTTTGGAGAAGCGACACGAGAAACCACGAAACTTCCTACCTGTCCCGTTTTGCTCCCATCTGTCCTCGGAAACAAGGCTGCCCCTCTCTAAGATAAAAAGGTGTTTCTCCCCACACGGTGGCTCTGCCACTGGTGGTGGGAGAGAGAGCACTAAGCTTAGCACACACTTGCTATTTTTAAAGGGCTGTATAAACAAACAGGGCTATGTAAATAAGAAAAAAATGAGGTCATCCTTTTAAAACCTAAAAATGTCCCTTTTCTATGGGGTGAGCAGCACAACCTCAGAAAGCACAGGGGCTTTTCTATCCCCTTGGGGCTTGTCTAGCCCATGGCCTCCAAAAACTTGGCTCTGTTCCTTGCACCCACTGAGGGAAGGGCAGGCGGCCTGGGAGTCAGGACTCCTGGGTTTCATTCCTGGGTCAGTGGGCTTTGCCTCAAATGCTTAAGGCCAATGTCCAATCCCAGCCACCACCGTCCTGGGGCCACGTCGGTCTCTCACAAACACAGCCCATGCTCCAGGCCCTCCTCCTCCTGTGCCAGCCCTGGCTGATTCTCCCGGCCCCTCTGCTGTCCTTTTACCTCCTTACTGCCTCACACCTTGACCTGTGGAATGACCACAGAGGCTCTCTGCATGCCGATCAGAAGTGACATATATGCTCCCCACCCCCACTTCTCTGCACACATGTTTACCTTGCTCCATGCTCTTCTGCACCTTTTCTTCCAAGGCGCAGGCCAGAAATCATTAAAGCAGCCCCAGGAGCTGGGTTTGCTCATCAACAACTGCTGGGAGACATCCCAAGCCTCTGCAGAAGCTCACATGGCCTCCCTGGGTTGCCAGAGTACTGTTTCCACTACTGACTGCTCTCTCCATGCACCAATTTAACTTCTCCCGTCCCCATCTCTCCTCCTTCCTCCTCTGCCCCCAGCTCTCAGCGTCCCTGGCCCCTCCATTATCCTCAAGTACAAAGATGAGAACCACCAATATTTGCTGAAGGGGTAGTCTCCAGATTGTGTTCCATGGAAGTGTTTCGGAGGCTCTTCAAATGTTCCTTGAGAATGTTATTCTAAAAGCACAGTTTGACTCCAATTTTAACAGAAAATGACCATGTACACATATTCAAACACGCTCTATATCACATGGGAACACACTGAATACAGCCAGCAAGTGCTGCTGGTTTAATTTGGTTTGTGCAGACCTCAGATTAAGGTCTGGGTAGATGGTGACCTTCACTGTCGAAATGTGTCTTCAGTTAGGAAGAGTGGAGCTCTTTACTGGGTAGCTTTGTGTTGTCATTTTTTAAATTCAAGACCGTGTATGCATACGTAAAACCATACAAGCAAGTACACTCTGAAGCTTTCAATGATAAGGCAATGTATTATGTGGAGTATCATGAAAATATCATAAATGATGGGGGGGCTTCCTGTCTGACTTGTGTGTGAGATGGTGTAATAGGAAGGAATTCAAGCAGTTGCTTGATATTGTCACTGATGCAAACCAGAATTCCCTTCTACTCCTCCCCAGATGCCCAGACAATGCTGAACTGAAGACCATTCTGTGGCTTTAAGGCAAGCTGTTAACAATCTGTTACCATTCACATCATGTTAAGGATGTGATTTAGAATTCCTTGGCCAGGTGTAGTGGCTCATGCCTGTAATCCCAGCACTTTGGGAGGTCGAGGTGGGTGGATCACAAGGTCAGGAGTTTGAGACCAGGCTGGCCGACATGGTGAAACCCCATATCTACTAAAAATACAAAAATTAGCCAGCGTGGTGGCACGCACCTGTAAGCCCAGCTACTCGGGAGGCTAGAGCAGGAGAATAGCTTGAATCTGGGAGGCAGAGATTGCAGTGAGCCGAGATCATGTCATTGCACTCCAGCCTGAGTGACGGAGCAAGACTCCGTCTCAAAAAAAAAAAAAAAAAAAAAGAATTCCTTAATACTTTGCAGCCAAGCCAAATGAAACAAGAAAGAAAAAGGAATATTAGATATTGCAGCTGATACAGCAATACAATGATGATCTAGGACAGAGGTCAGCAAACTTCTTCTGAAAAGGGCCAAATAGTAAGAACTTTAGACTTTGTGAAACAGACAGTCACAGGCAGCCATAGATAATGCATCAAAAAATGGTGTGGCTATGTTCCAATAAAACTTTACAGAATCATGCAGCAGCCTGGATTAGGCCCACAGGCAATAGTTTGCCAGTTCCTGATCTAGAACCTCAGATTTCAATGTGTTCGTGCATCAAAACAGAGGCATCGTTAATAACATAATAAATGTAACTTCCATAATAAATAATATATAAATGTCAAAAACTTGACAGCCAGGTGTGGTGGTCCATGCCTGTACTCCCAGCTACTCAGGAAGCTGAGGTGGGAGGATCCCTTCAACCCAGGAGTTTGAGGTTGCAGTGAGCTATGATCACACCACTGCACTCCAGCCTGGGCAACAGAGCAAGACAGTATATATTTAATTTAAAAAAAAAAGCCTTTTGCATCTGACTTAAATTAGACTAAGTCTAAAAGGCAATCATTTGGAGATAAGAAATAGGAATAAAAATGAGAATTTTTAAACAATGTTAAAAATTTGAACTTAAAAAATAAATGTATTCATAAACCGTCACTTTAACCTGTTTTATATATTGACATTCCATGCAAAATTTGGCTTTTAAAAATAGCTTCTAAGACTATAAAAGTTTGAAAACTGCTCAAGTTTCTCATTACTGAGAAATTGCTTCCATATCCATTTTCAAATGAGATCTGTCCTCTAGTTCCTCATTCAGAAATCACATTTACTCTGGAGAGAGCCCCACTTCTGGCCCCTTCTGAAGAGCGGCTGTGACTCCATGTTTCCCTGCCCTCGGTAATTCCACACATAGCTGTGCCCAAGCCTCCCATGGTGCTGATGGACCGCCCTGCCCTCCCCACTGGGGCGTTTGCAGCACTGCAGGCCTCTATCTTGTTTGGATGCCATATATCCCAGCTCCTCCCTGGTGGCTGGGAGGGCCGTGCCAGCAGTGGCCATGATCACCTGGACTCCAGCAGCACCAAGTCAGCACCTCATTAATCACAGGCACTTTCTTCCCCAGGGAGAGCACAGGCAGAGGCAGGAGCCAGGTTTCTCACTGGAACTGACAGCTCATTTCCCTCTGGGCAAGTCCCATACTCTACAGATTCTTCCAAGCAGCTGGCTGAGCCCACATGGACAAACAGAGAGTCTGGGCATGAAGCGGGGGGAGGGGAGGGAAATGGCAGGTCTGCAGAGGACCCCCCATCTAGACTCCCTGGACAGTTCCCCCATATCTCTGGCTTGCATCCCTCAGAGGTTTCCGCTTCTGGACTAGTTCAAGTATCTGCTGTACACCTCATGGAATGGACCCAGATCCTGTCCTGAGACTGCTCATGAGACCCTAAATGGCAGTGATAGGCACAGAAGGAAACAAGTGCTAAATCCAGGTACCAGGAAGTGCCTACCCAGGATGCCGAGCCAGATGCCCCACTCATTACAGCATGACTGATTCCTGTGAACATGTAGACATTCCTGGGGAAGGGTTCATCCTTGAAGCTGCCATTGTTTTTCTTCAGGTAGCATCTTGGTGGAGAAAAAAGTGCTAGGTCTTTTGTAACCAGAGGCTCTGCCCCTTACCATCTGTGTAGCTGTCTTTAAACTACTGAACCTCTCTGTGCTCAGTTTCCTTATGTGCACAACAGGGGCAACAGGACCAGACTCACTGAGGTTTGGGAAGGACTCGAACCTGTCTGTAAAGTACCAACCATGTGGGTAGCAGCATCGGTTCCCGTGCTTCACCCTGACCTCAGGTACGCAGCACTGGAGCCAGAGGGCAGGGCATGCAGAGGACACAGGGCTGTAATTGGGAGAGCAGGGTGGTGGCCAAACTGCCCACATGCACCAGAAGGGCGGCTCACATTTGGGGAGTCCCTGTTACGTGGCTGGCAACATTCTAGGGGCCTTCCCCAGCAACCCTGCGAGGCAGGTATCACTGCCAGCCTCATTTTGCAAGTGAGAAGGATGAGGCAGAGATGGAGCAATTTGCCTCTTAAACCAGTAAGTGCCTCACACAACCACTAAGAGTCAGGGCTGGGATTTGAACTCAGGGTGGGTCTATACTGTTAAGTACCACAACAAACATCACCTTTCAAAATGAGGCTCCAATGTGCAGTTCTTCCTTGGAATCCAGGGAATGATTCCTTTACCTCCTCAGGAGAACCCTGGTCTAGGCCTAGGGTTGGTAGGCCCAAGCTGTCATATTGTGGGCAGAGGCCCAGGCCCCAGCCAACCCACAGTCCAGGCAGCAACAGTGATGTCATCTCTGAGGACTGCCTGTGGCTCCATCCCCTTCTCTATACAGTGAGGAAACTTCAGCTTTCAGAGAAGCGGAAGAGTCACTGCTCCTGGCATGCCAGGCTGGGAAATGTCACCTTGGAAATCACAGCTGGGACCACAGACCCAAACACAGGAAAGGATGAGCATCTCCAGGGCCCCAGAAAGAGGCCCTGGAGTACCCAAGCCTTGACTGCATCAGAATCAACATAGATTCCTGCGTCCCCAACTCCCAAGAGTCTGATGCAGAGGGCACGGGTAAGCCAGAGAACTCCCTCCCTCCCTCCCTCCCTCCCTCCCTCCCTCCCTCCCTCCCTCCCTTCCTTCATCATACCAGGCACCCTCTCTCTAATCCCCAGCTCTCTGGGTGATTCTGGCTCTCCAAACCAGAGAAAACATCCAAGGACTTGTTCTTGACCCAACGAGCTTCTAATACTGCA
This sequence comes from Papio anubis, assembly GCF_008728515.1. Lineage (NCBI taxonomy): Eukaryota > Metazoa > Chordata > Mammalia > Primates > Cercopithecidae > Papio > Papio anubis. The sequence continues at coordinate 39,896,867 of NC_044976.1, forward strand.
CACCTAACCTGTACTGCAGCCTGAACATCTAGCCTGAAACCACAGCACATACCTGAAGATCTAAATGCATATATAAACATAAACTGATACCCGGCCTCTCCCCAGGCCCATTTGATCACTATCTTGGGAGCTGGGGCCCTGCTATTGAAATTGCTGAAATTCCAAGAATCATTGCCCCAAACCTGACATCCTTTCAATTCTTTACAACTTGGGGGCAGGTGGGGTGAGAAAGGGGACCGAAGACCTGCTGTTATGTCTCTAACTTCCATGATGCTCCTCTGACTAGGCAAGAGCCATTATGTAGGAGAAGAGGGTAGGGCTCTGGCTATCCGGAGGACACAGTTGAACTGGCTTGTGGAGGCTGTGGCCCCTCGGGAGGGGGCTGTGGCCCTTTGAGAGGAAATGTGTCCTTTGCCAGGACAGAATTGAAACTGAAGAACTGGGAAGGGCAGGACTGCATTTCATGGGAGACAGCGTGAGGAGGAGCAGCCGGTCGCTGGTACTCAAGGTCTCTACTCCTGACCAGGGAAGGTTCAGGACTTCCAGAACAACTTTCACAGAGGCATCAGGAAGGCAACGATAACACTAATAATAACAATAATACATTTTTCAGAGGAAGAACTAAGCAAGCTCATACAAGACAGACCAACATGGCGCGTGGCAAGCATATTCAGCAACAGCCCCCATTTCCCACCTGTGCTGAAGGCACCACTTCCGATGACCAAAACTGAAACGCTGTTCTCTCTGAAAGCCAGCATTCATGTCCACTCCTGCGGCAGCCGCCCTCCTCCTAGGCGCCGCTCTTCCCACCAGAGGGGCAGGCTTGCTTGGCCGGGACCCCGCGAGGCTCCTCCATGAACTAGGTTGAGGCTGCTGGGTTTGTGCCTCGAATCCTGCCGGAGATGATTGAGAAACATGGTCAAAGAGTTTTCTTGGTCAACTTTTTTAGACACAGAACAATCCCTGCCTGGTCCCCGGAGGACCAAGCCCCCAACTGCTCCCAATCGGCTTTACTTGGTATAGGGCCTGATCCCCACATCCCCCTACTTTGCACCCAACACTTAACTTCTCTGAGCCTCTATTTCTTCACTAGTGTGGTAGGCAGAATTCTAAGATGGCCCTCAAGATTTCCGGTTCCCCTGGTGCACAGACCCTCCATAGCCTCCAGGACCGTGAATAGGATGGATGGTTGGGTTATGTTACAGGGCACAACTGACCTTAATAGAGGGGGATTATCCGGGCCTGGCCTGATACGAAAGCCCTTTAAAAACAGAATTTGCAGGAAATGCCATTCCGGACATCAGCCTTGGGAAAGTATTTATGGCTAAGTCCTCAAAAGCAATTGCAACAAAAACAAAAATTGGCAAGTGGGCCTAATTAAACTGAAGAGCGTCTGCACAGCAAAAGAAACTATCAACAGAGCAAACAGATAACCTACAGAATGGGAGAAAATGTCTACAAACTGTGCATCCAACAAAGATCTAATATTCAGAATCTATAAGGAACTTAAACAATTCAACAAGCAAAACCTAAATAATCCCATTAAAAAGTAGGCAAAGGACATGAATAGACATTTCTCAAAAGAAGACACACAAGTGGCTAACAAATAGGAAAAAAATGCTCAACATCACTAATCACCAGAGAAATGCAAATCAAAACCACAGTGAGATACCATCTCGCACCAGTCAGAATGTCTATTATTAAAAAGGCAAAAAAACAACAGATGCTGGCGAGACTGTGGAGAAAAGGGAATGCTTATATGCGGTTGGTAGGAATGTAAGGTAGCTCGGTCACTGTGGAAAGCAGTTTGGAAATGTCTCAAAGAACTTCAAACAGAACTACCATTTGACCCAGCAATTCCACTGCTGAGTATACACCCAAAGGAAAATAAGTTATTCTGCCAAAAAGACACACACACTTGTATGTTCACCCCAGCACTATTCACAATAGCAAAGACATGGAATCAACCCACATGCCCACGAGTGGTGGACGAGGTGAAGAACATGTGACACATATACACCATGGAATATTATACAGTCATAAAAAAGAACAAAATCATGTCCTTGACAGCACCATGGACGTACCTGGAGGCCATTATCCTAAGAGAATTAACACAGGAACAGAAAATCAAATACCATGTGTTTTCACCTATAAGCAGGAGCTAAACATTGGGTACACATGGACATAAAGACGGGAACGACAGACACTAGTAACTACTGGGTGGGGGAGAGAGAGGGAGGGACAAGGGCTGAAAAACTACCTAGTGGGTACTATGCTCACTACCTGGGTGACGTGATCATTCTACCCCAAACCTCAGCATCACACAATGTACCGAAACCTGCACATGTACCCCCAAATCTAATCAAAAAATTGAAATTATTTTTAAAAAGCAGAATTTTCTCTGGCTAATCACAGGAAAGGAAGTCAGATTAGGATCTGGAGAAAGCTTCACCATACCCTCACCACCCTGAAGATGGAGGGTCGTATGGAAAGGATTGGCCCGCAGGTTCCAGGAGCTGACAGCAACCCTGGCTGATGACCAGCAAAAAACAGGATCTCAGTCCTACCATTGTAGGGAACTGAGTCTCCTCAACACCTTGAATGAGCTTGGAAAGCAGAATGTTCCCCAGGGCTTCCAGATGAGAACTCGGCCCGCCAACACCTTGATTCAGCCCTGAGCAGAGAATCCAGCCACTCTGTAGCAGACTTCTACCCTACAGATCCGTGAACTAACAAATGGGTGTTATTCTAAGTCACTAAATTGGAGGTAATTTGTTATGCAGCAAGAGAAAACTAATACAGTCGGGAAAAGTGACTCATAGTCAGGCATGTGTGGCAATGAAATACAATAATAGACATAAAAGCATATTGTATTCCCCAAAACACAAAATAAAACAGGCCAAGGGAGGCCTGTTTCAGGGCAGGAGCTCAACAGTGATTCCTGAACGAATACGCAAATGAGTATTGGCGTTTAATAATCGACTTGCCAGGCTGTTGTAAGGATCAAATAAGGAAATACAGAGGAAGGTGCTTTGTAAACTAGAAAGGCCAAGTTGTTTCAGTCAGTGGTGGTGTGGCCTGTCATATCCACGCTGTGCTCTTTAGAGGATGCTCTGGTTTGCCCACTGCAGGCAGTGTGGTGGGATGGATGAGAAAGTGGCTTCCAGGGCCAGGTATACCTGGTTCAAATCCAGCCCTTCCACTTCTGACATCTGCAGCCTGAGAAAGTTGCATTGCCTTGCTGTGCCTGGCAAGTGGGGCTGAGAGTGGTGAGTGCCTTCCAGGGCCCGTACTTTCATGAGTGTGTACGTGGAAAAGGGCTGGAACAATGCCTGGCATGGCCCACGTAACTGCTCTGAATATTATCTCAGAGTGGAACCCAATAATCTGGGTCTGGAGTAACCTGCACACAGGCCTGGGGCACTGTTACCTTTCTCTTCTTGGGCACCCTGCTTTTTATTCACACAGCCTCAGAATCACGTTTGGCAACCATATCACACTGCTGATTCCTACAGAGCATACAGGTCACCGATGCCCCCCTGCTGTCCCCTTCCCAATGTACCTGCTGCTATGAAACCCAGCCAGCCCCGTCCTACCCCCAGGGCAGCATCGCAGCACCACACAGTGGAGAGGCTTGCTCTGTGGCTCTACCAATCAGTTCCTGATTCTGCCGTCCGAACCAGCCCAACTTCTCACTACTCTGCGGGTTTCCGTCCTCCCCAATCTGACCTCGTGCCCTCCAACAGATTGCAGTTATTCATCAAAATGGCTGTGTTCTCTTCCTCCCAGTGTAGAAACACTTCTCGGAACATGTTATTCTACAAACACAATCTACAGTTTCCTACCTCCGAGCTTTGGCCCAGGCAGCCTCTTCTGCATGGAACGCTACTCCCCTTCTTCTGCAATCGTGCCCACCTGGCTGAATCCTGCCCATCTTCCCTCAGGAGGCTCAGCCAGCTCCCACAAAATTGGACCTAAGTTCTGCCTCCCCAGAATACCCAAAGCACATTTGCTGGGCCTCTCCTAAGGTAAATAACAGCATTCACTGTGCTCAGCCACTGCTTAAAGCCCTTCTAGATTGCATACAGCTCAGGCAGGGTCATTTCGACTCACTCCCTCACCCCGAGTATGGCCCTTCACACACAGTCAGTGTGGAACAATTCTCTTTAGCGCCCAATTTGGTTGTTCATTCATTTAACAGATGCCCACTCAATGCCTATTCTGGGTAGAGCTGGGTTGTAGGTGCCAGCATTAATAGATGGCAAAGATTTAGTCCCTATCTTCAAGGGGAGCACAGAATAGGGGTAGTCAGTTTTGATGGTGTCTGAATGTGTGAGACAGAGAAAAAAGAAAGAGGATATTTAAAACAAAGGGAGTCATGTAAGAAAAGACAGATCTCTTGACCTTGTGATCCACCTGTCTCGGCCTCCTAAAGTGCTGGGATTACAGGCATGAGCCACCACGCCTGGCAGATCATGAGGTCAAGAGATCGAGACCATCATGGCCAACATGGTGAAACCCTGTCTCTACTAAAAATACAAAAATTAGCTGGGCATGGTGGCACATGCCTGCAGTCTCAGGTACTTGGGAGGGTGAGGCAGGAGAATTGCTTGAACCTGGGAGACGGAGGTTGCAGTGAGCCGAGATCGCACCACTGCACTCCAGCCTGGGGGACAGAGCGAGACTCCATCTCACAAAAAAAAAAAAAAAAAGAAAAGAAAAGAAAAGAAAAGACAGAGGACCCCCAAATGGCCAGAATGTTCAAGAAAATTGCATGGTGTCCACATGGCTGGAGGTGAGGGGCGGTGACAGTGGGAGGTGCTGCGAGGGACCGGGGCATGAGGGTTTGACAGATGAAGTGGCCTGGATGTGGTGGTGCTGTGGAGTGAGGTCATTTTCATCAGTGAGGTCCTGCAGCCAGGATGAGGGGTGTGGCTTGAGGAGAAAGGATCAGGAGGAAGGAGAGAGACTTCTTCGGGATGCAGGGGTGAGGCTGGTGTCAGTGACTGCCCCCAGTCTCCTCCTCCATGGCAGGTCAGAGGGCTGCCCACCACACCCGCGTCCAGGTCACCAGAAAATGTCACACACACCTGAGGGCCTAGATGGCAAACTGAGCCCATTTATCTCCCTCTTCGACCCCCGCAATGCCCCTGAAATAAAAGGAGAAATCTACAAATAAGAACAGATCCACAGTAGCACCAGCTGGCCAGAAAGTCCGAGGGAAAACAGACGAGTGGGAGTGACAGGAAATCTAATCAGAGCGAAGCTGTCCTCACCCAGCCAGGCAGGGAGGGCCCACCTGCCAGGCACCCCAGGACTTGCTCGGAGTTTCTCCATGGCAGGGCAGGCTGGAGTGGGGTTTTGAAATCCTCCCCAAAAAGAGTGGATCCTCTGAGTTTCCAAAGAGACCAAAGTGGGAGTTGGGCAGGGAGGTACTGGGAGCAGAAAGTACCTCCCCACATACCTTTCTGCCTTCAACTGCATGACTTTATTATCCCAGGAGCCTCTCTCCCTGGTAAATGGCTTGACTGTTCATCACAGAAACCTCCTGAAGGACCCATCTTCAACTCTTCAATCAATAGCTGGTGCCCTAGGATTCTCTTAATCCCTTGCCTGGCCTCAAAATCCCTTACCTCATGGTTTCCATCAGTCCTGGACTACTGTGTTTCTTACACAACCCTAACCAAGTCCCCACATTGACACACCCACCTTAAAGGGAACTGCCTGGCTTCAGAAAACCCAACCTTGCCTCCTTCCTCCCAGACAGGCCAAAGCCCTCTGGAATCGGTGCCCTCCCTTCGGCAAGTGAGAAATAAACTCAGCTTTGCCTTACCAACAAGTTTGCCGATGATATCTGGGAAGCCGGCATTTGACGGTCTCTACAAAAATGCTTGGAATCAAATGGACATTCAACTTGATATCTGCATCATTGACAACAGGACAAAGACCTCCAAGCTTGGAGTAAAAAGGGTTAAAACCCTTAGATCCGTTACTCAGCCAAGTCTCAAAGCCAGAGAGAAGTACTAGAATAGTGTGTCACCCTCACCCACCACCCATGCATCTCTTCTTTAAAAAAAAAAAAATACTCAAGGAATTACTCCAAGGAAATAAGAATTGTACCAGAATAAGTAATTCAAAACAGGACAAGATAGGATATACAAGAAACAGGGAGAAATAATAAAAGCAGAAAAAGGTGAAGTCTAAACAAATGTTGATAACCATGATCCTATCTTGTTGGGAATTAGATGCCATTTAATTCTTGACATCAATAGAGAAATCTGCGTAAAAACTAACCATTTCTAGAAGAAAAGCAAGATGCAACCCTTTTAAACCACTGTGTGGGGGAAAGGGGAAGGGAGAAACAAAGAAAATTCTATTAATTTAACCAAGAGTAGGAAAGGAAAAATTAAACAGGAAAGAAAAAGTATAGTAAACAAAAGACACAAAATAAGATGACAGAAAACACAATAATGTGAATAAATTAAATTACTTAAAGTTAAGAGTATCCAGGCTGGATAAAAGGAAAAAAATCCAGCTATATGCTGTTTGGAAATAACACACTTAAAACAAATTGACAAAAAAGATGGAAATCAAATAAATGGAAAAAAGGCAAATGGCAATGAAAATAAAGAAGGAAACCAATATTAATATCAGACAAAATGCAAACATGTTAATTAAATACACTAAACTGGGGCCTTTTGTATTGCCAAAGAGTCTATTTCTCCAAGGAGATACAAAAATCATGAACTTTTACTCTAATCATAAACACAGAACCACAAAATGTATAAAATAAGACATTCTTGGAACCACAAGGAGGAGGTAAAGAAAGAACAGGAAATGTCTTGAGAATTATTATTCGGAACTTGATGGTATGAGTAACCTCCAAAGAAGAATACAAAGAGTTTGAAGATGTAGTTAGTAATTTTAACTTCATATACATTCAAGAAATAGAAAAAACACCTTTTTCTCAAATGTCCCTGTACTAGACTGGAAGAAAATCTCAAATTCCAAAATGCACAAATTGTGCGGACCACAGCCTCAGTTCTTGATGAAATAAAATTAGACATTACCAAATAGCAAAAAATAAAAATACATAAACAAATGATACACATGATAATTTAAAAATTATTTTCTAAAAAAACTCTTGAATCAATGAGGACAGCAAAGCTATCACAAGATAATTATAAAAGTACAACATTGAGAACCCTACTTTTCAAAATCTGTGTAGTGCAATCAAAGCTGCATCTAGAGGAAAATACAAAGCTTAAATCTTTTCATGATAAATTAAGAAAGACTGAAACTAAATGAGTTAAGCACATAACCCAAGAAACTAAAAAAGAATGAAATAAACCAAAATAATCTTGAAGAAATGAATAAAGTTGAAAATAAAATGAGTAAACGAGAAAATGACAGCAACCACAACTATATATATACACACACACATATATAGCTGCATACATACATGCATGTATATGTATGTATATAGATACATAGATACACACACACATATATGTATATATACACACATGTAGCTGCAAACTAAGCTTTCTGAGAAGACCAACAAAATGGACAAATTGGTGGCAAATTTGACTAGCAGTAATGGGCAAAGTCACAAAAAAGCATTAAGAAAGGTGATATAAACATACACATGAACATTTTGAAAAATTAAAGAGAATTTGATATGTAACTGTGTCAATGCATTTATAAGTTGGTGATTTTCTAGAAAATTATAAATTATAAAACTGAAGAAGAGGGAGAAAACCTAGGTAGACTCTGATAACTATAGAAGAAACTATAGACGAGAAGGCTGTCAAAGATGGAATTCCAGATTAGCAGAGAAAGAATGGATTATTTAAGTAAAAGCACTAGGACAACTGGCTGGCTGTTTATTCATTCAACAAATATTTATTGAGAACCTACTATGTGTTGGGCACTGTTTTGCGCACTGGGAATTCAGCAGTGAACAAAACAGAAAAGGTCGATACCCTTATGGAGCTGAGTCTGGTGAGGGGAGATGAGTAACAAACAAACCTGCAGGTAAAACAAACGGCATGGCAAATAGTGGCAGGTGTTAATAATGAAAATTAAGCAGCAAAATGGGGTAGAGAATGAGGAAGGGTGAAGAATGCCATTTTAAATAGAATACATGCACCATAGACACACAGAAATTTATATGCATTAGAGATATAAACATCCTATAAAAGCAAGTTCATGAAAATACCAGAACTATTTAAATATTTCTATAATTTAGTGTTGGAAAATAACTTTCAAAGCCCAAATTGGACCTCAGTGCTCTTAATGGAAAAGATTAATAAATCTAACTACATAAAAATATTAAGCATTACATAAAACAAAAAACCCTAGTTAATCAACAGTCAAAAAGCAAATGACAGATTGGATAAAAATATTTGCAACATATATGAAAAAGTGTCAATATCCATAATATGTAATAAACATCCACAAAACAGTAAGACATATAGCCAATAAAATGGAGAAAGAAAATGAATAGATCATTGCTTAAGAAATAAAAATGTCTAATAAAGATATGCAAAATGCTGGCCTTGTTAATAAAGAATATATGTTAAAAATGTGGATCACTTGAGGTCGGGAGTTCGAGACCAGCCTGTCCGACATGGTGAAACCCTATCTCTACTAAAAATACAAAAATTAATCGAGCATGGTGGCACATGCCTGTAATCCCAGCTACTTGGGAGGCTGAGGCAGGCTGGAGAATGACTTGAAATCAGGAGGCAGAGGTTGCAGTGAGCAGAGACTGTGCCATTGCGCTCCAGCCTGGACAACAAGAGTGAAACTCCTTCTCAAAAAAAAAAAAAAAAAAATTCTGTATCACTTTTCCCCATGTTAGCAAAGAGGAAAGTGATTGCTACCATCAAGTGGTGGAGAGAGGAGTGGTCATCAAACACTTCTCAAACACTGCTGGTAGGGTATAGATGAGGAGAATCTTTTAACCATGTCTACCAAAATGTATGTTGACTCGGCAGCTTTGCAAGTGTGCACACACATCATCATACACAAACATACACACACATGCACACATAGGGATGATCATTGTAGCATTATTTTAACAGTGAGGATGGATGCAGCCTTAATGACCATCAGCAGGAAATTGGTTTAATAAGTAAATGATGATAAATACACACAATGGAATAGTCATGGGAACATAACTTTTCTTAAACATATACTCCTACCAATAATAGAGATTCATTGTGACTTTGCCTATGTGTCAAGCTTTGTCTATGTGATGTATAAGTTTCAGCGCTTCTCACGGGTAGTCCCCCTGCCCCCCTCCCTCAACAGCCTGCTGGGTGGAAGATGCCACTTCTGCCTCTATATTCCATCTGAGGCCTAGAGAGGCTAAGCCTTGACCAAGTAGTGAACCTTGGTCTGTTAGACTCTTGGAGCCTGCACTCTCAGCTGTGACACACACTTCCTCTCAATGGGATGGTGAAAAGCAAAATCATAGACACACACCTATCTGTGTAGCTGTGACTGCTGGAAAGGACCTGGGGGATGCAATCTTGTCCTGGGGGGCTGCAGAATGGGTGGGGCTTGAAACATGCATTCTGCATTCTTCTTTCTACATTTTCATAGTGTTCTTTTTTAAAGCAATAAGCATGTATCACTTTTGTAATTTGAAAATGATGTAAAAGTATATAGACAGAAAGTAAAATAGGGGTTGTTTGGAGCTGGGGCAGAGCAGAATGCGGAGTCAGTGTTTAATAAGCACAGAACTTCAGTTTTATAAGATGAAAACAGTTAAGAGGCCAATATCTTAATTGAAACAACTAAGGAACAGAAAATCAAATACTGCATATTCTCACTTTTAAGCGGAAGCTAAATAATGTGTACACATGGACACAAAGTATGGAATAATAGACACTGGAGGCTCTGAAGTTGGGAGGGTAGGAGGGGTAAGGGATGAGAAATCACTTACTGGGTACAATGTACATTATTTGGGTGATGGTTATACTAAAAGCCCACACTTCACCACTATGTAATATATCCATGTAATGAAACTGCATTTGTACCCCTTAAGTTTATACAAAGAAAGAGACAGAAAGAAAGAGACACAGAGAGAGAGAGAGAGAGAGAGAAGGAAGGAAGGAAGGAAGGAAGGAAGGAAGGAAGGAAGGAAGGAAGGAAGGAAGGAAGGAAGGAAGGAAAGAAAGAAAGAAAGAAAGAAAGAAAGAAAGAAAAGAAGAAAAGGAAGAAAAGAAAAGAAAGAAAGAGAGAGAAAGGAAGGAAGGAAAGGGAAGGAAGGGAAGGAAGGGAAGAAAGAAAGGAAGGAAGGGAGAGAGAGAGAGAGGAAGAAAGAAAGAAAGAGAAAGAAAGAAGAAAGAAAAAGAAAAAGAAAGAAAGAAAGAAAGAAAAGAAGAGATGGATGGTGGTGATGGGTGCACAACTTTATGAATGTATTTAATAACACTACACTGTACATTTAAAAATGATTAAGATGGTAAATTACGTTATGTGTATTTTACTATAATAAAAACTGAGAAACTGATATAAAAGTGTCTTCTTTTTAGAAAACAGTTGAACAGGGAGGGGCCACTAAGGGTAGAGGGGCCCACCTGCAAGGTGGCACCCACCCAGGGCAGCAAGGACCAGGGCCGGCTCCTCGGCTGGCCCCACCCAAAATCATGAGGAGGGACGGCCCTTGCTCTCCACTCTCCACCAACGCATCAAAGCAAGGCCTTTGTGGGCAGCTGGCAGGAGCTGCATCCAGTCTGGGCATCGGGGGTTGGCATCACTGCAGCTGACAAAGGGTTAATAACAGAAAAATCCTGGATGCCTGGCAGGGGCCAGCCTCACTGGGTCATAACAGCTGTTTTCCAAGGGCTGGCAGGGAGGCAGGGGGGTTTTGGACTCTGGCACTGGGCCTCACACCCTGATCCTAAAGAAAGTGGAGAAGAAGCCTGGCCCTGAGGCCCCTGTCACCCTCCTGACACGTGGCCCTTCCCTCCACTCTGAATGGAACATCTGCAGAAGGGGCTGGCACATGGAAAGCTGAGTTTGATCTGCATGGGGCAGGGAATTGTGGGATGAATCCTTCTATTTTCAGTTTTATTTGTTACTGTGGTCTGTGATCAACAAGAAAACACAGAAATCTAAGACATGGGTCACACATGGCAGAATCATATGGAATAATCCTGGTGGCTCATGCTGGATACTGGCAATGGGGTGGGTGGGAGGGGAACAGAGAGAATTACTGGCATGCCTCACTTACCCAGCACCACAGAAGTAGCATGGCATAGCACAGAGAGTTGGCCTTAACATCATCAGAAAGACATAGGTTCAGACCCTGGTTTCATCCATTACTAGTTCACTTTCCTCATGAGTTAGAAGTGAAGACTCTCACCCCTCCCTGGGTTTGTCACGTGGATCAGATGCGACAAAGTGTGTGTGAAATGAGTATGAACCCAGTACACAAAAGACACTCAATGAATGCCTGTGCCCTTCTTCAGTTATGGTGGGACACCTTCCAAGTCTCCCTCCCTCTGTCAATCTCTTCTTCTGGCTTCTTTTTCAGGGTTTAGGGTCAATTCTGCGACCTACCTCCCTCTCTGTGGTCAGCCTTCCGGCTCTCACTTTCCTGGGGGGCTCACCTTTGTTTCAGCTGAGTGCACTCTAGTCTGAGAACGCTGTGACATGCAGCTGACAGCCTGGAGGCTGCCTTGGGAAACTTCCTGGTCCCTGACTGTGTTCTCCAGACAAGAGGCTTCTCTCTCACATGGTAGCTGACTCACGGATGAGTGAGGCATCCCCAACATGGAGAGTGGGCAGAGAGACAGGCAATGGAGCCCCGTCACTGAGAGCGACAAGACCTGCTTTGAGGATACCCAAAAATGTTTTCCAGGAAAGACAGGGCTTTCAAAAATAGAGAATGGTGATACTTTCCATTGTATGAAGGAGCAAAAAAGAGGAACTCCAAGTGCAAGATAACATATTCCATTTAGTGGCAGGCAGGAATATGCTGTCCCATAAGCTCTATACTGGGATTTGGCAGAAGAAAGGTTCATGGTTTTCAGGCACTGCAGGGACAGGGAAGGGAGATATGGCTGGTGTATGGGGGGCACCCAGCCCAGGAGTCGAGGAGAATACTGGAGTGGCAGGAGGAGGAACAGACGAGACTTGAGGAGCTGCACTTGGAGATGAAGGTTCTGAGAGCTGCTGGGGTGGGGGTTGCGGGGCAGGGGAAGGTATGGGTGGGAGGAGCAGTGAGGTCACTTCCTGCTATATCAGGCCACACCTCACAGCCCTCTCTCATAGAAAGCCCCCTGCAACTAGGCACTCGCCACATGGGAGCAGAGAAGACACCATTTTCCCTCTCTGGGTACAACAGAAAGCCCATGAGACAGCCCCACATTTGGGTCCAGCTGCAACCAGCCAAGTGACCTTGGACAAGACACTCCCTATCACTGGGCTAGACCCCAGGGTGCAAAGGTGAAGAAGACCTTGCCCATATCTCAGGCTGTGATGGATCTAGCAGAGAAGATAGATAAGAAAATCAATGGTTCTGGCCTTTTCTCCCAGGGAGCCCCAAACCTGAGCTGCTTCCCCTCAAGAAGTCTTCTAAATCTCCCCAGCTTGTAGAAGTCAGAGGTAAAGGAAGAACCCAACATTTGTTGAGTGTCTTCCACGTGCCAAGACTGTCCCTGCATTTTTTCACGGGCATACTAATGCTACAGTCAGGCTCCATCATCACCATCTGACAAGTGAGGAAACTGAGGCTGTGAAAACAGAGAGATGTGGACAGCCTTGCATTGCAGGAGAGCCCAAGGCTCTGGCATTAAATAAAACTGGACACTACTGGTGGTAGACACTGTGTTGCCTTCTTCGAGTCCTTGAACATCCGTGAGTCTGTTTCCTCACCTCTGAAACAAGAGCAAGAGTGCACGCCCTGGGCCAGGGTAAGAACAAAATGATAGAGTTGGCTTCCCGGAAAAATCCACCTTCTCCCTCTTCCTCTTCCGGTTATTTCTGATCTTTTAGCTTTACTTATGTTTATGATTATTTCATTTTCTAAAATAAGAAGATACTAGATCCCATAACAAGACTGCTGCAACTTATTCACAGCAACGCAGGTAGAGGCCTCGGGAGACCCCGGGTACTGCAGAACCTCCACCACTGGCCCACAGTGGGGCAGGGGGAGGGAGTAATTCATGCCTACTAGGAAGATTGCGATAACAAGTGTGTGTTTTTGGAGGCAGAATTGCTTTCTGCCCACACGACAGCTGCCCCCTTAGCTAAGAGGGGAAGCCTGGAGACCCAGAGTCCTCCGGGGACCCAGCCAGGCTTCTGGTCTAGCTCTCAACCTGCCCCACTCCTGCCCAGTGCTACCCTGTCTCCCACCCCATCCCCATCCCCACCTCCACCAGTTCAGAGATGCAGCCAGACAGAAAGGCTGTGCCAAAGGAAATTGAGTGCCACAGGGCCCTCTTGGTCTGCTGTGGTGTTCTTCCTTTTTTTGGACTTTGTGGCTGTTTGAGTGGGTACCTTTTTCCATAGAAAGTTTCCATTGCATCAGTTATTTACATTGTCACCACCTATACGTGGGCTCTGGTTTCGAGTCGGTGAACCAGAGCAGGCCCTGTGGGGCCCAACACTGCTTACAGGGGGTGAGGGGAGCCAGTGGCTATGGCGAGAGGACCTGCAGCCCTGGGTCAACCCTCAGAGCCACTCCCAAACCTGGCAGGGCCACTCTTAGCATACTCAGTCCCTTTGGGATGCCATTTTTAGGGTGAGATTTAAGAGGATTTAAGATCACAGGCTACTAGGTTTGAATCCTGCCTCCTCCACCTCCTAGTTATGCTCTGAGTTACTGACCTGACATCTCCAGGCCTCCGTGAACTATCATTTGTAAAGTGGGAATGACAGTAGCACCTACCTGGCTGGACTGTGGGAAGGACTCAATCAGGTAATGCACATAAAGTGCTTAGAACAGGGCCTGGCCCAAAGCCTCAATCCATGTCAATGAATGGACAAGGATTTCCCACCCCCAACCTGGCTCAGACCCCACGGCCCATCCTCTCTTGTGTGAACCAACACGCAACAGCATCTGCACTGTCCTGTCCAGCTCACCTATCCATAGAACCAGACAGGCTGTCCTGATAGCCAGCTCTCACCAAGTCATTCCCCGCCCCAAATCCCAAATCCTTCAGTGGTTCCCCTTAGAGAGTAAAGTCCACACTTTACAAATATGCCAGGTTGCTTTGGCATCCACACTCCCCTGCAAAGCCCTGTTCTTGCCAACTGCTATGCTCCACATTCATGCCTCTTTGTGGTTGTCTCTGGCTGGAATATTTCTCTCCATTTTAATGTGGCCAAATCCAACCCACACCAGCCTGGGTGAGCCCACTTCGTAGGCCACCTCCTCCACAAAGCCCTCCATGACCCGACTCTTTCTCTGGCCAGGAATGATATTTCATTTAAGGATTTGATCTCTTTGTCGTGGTGTTTACCTTCTCTACCCTGTATGGGTGCAATATAATACATACAAATGCGTGTGGGCATCACAAACAAACCATCTGATCTCTGAGGACAGGATTGGGATGTATGATGCATCTGTGTCACTCACAGAGCCTTGAACATAATTGGTGACTCTGAGTGAATAAATACTGAATTCTCTCAATTTACTACCCCTGTCGACAGGGAAAGCGATTTGGGTGTGTGTTGGTGAACATCAGTCTGCAGCCCATCAGTGTCACATGATCCTCTTGGTTCTTCTTGAGGGACCCGGCAGACTGGGGTGTCAGCCAAGGGCCAGGACTCCTAGGGGCTCACAGCTGCTCAGACTCTGAGTCTCAGCATGGGGCCTTGCATCTGAGGCATGTATGGAAGTCTAGGAACCAGCATTCTTCTCCCTCTTCCTCAGTCCCCACCTTCCATATGCCACCAGGTTCTCAGTAAATCAGCTCCCTAAGTCCCTATGCCCACGAGCCCCTCTCCACCCTACTGCCACCATCTTGACCGAGGCTTCAGCATCCTTGCCTCCTCCCTGGTCTCCCCACGTGACTCCCATCCTTTCCTGGGTCTTCCCTCCATACTGCCCCAAGCGGTACTTCTGCATCACAGCTCTGATTAGGCCACAAATGCTCCTTCGCCACTTCTGATGCCTGTTGACTGCCATCAGAAACCCAGACTCCCTAGGAAGGTGCTGGAGGTTCTCTCTTCTCTAACGCTTCTGACCCCCATCCAGAGCTTTGGTGTGACACCGATCACACTGTTCGACGACATTTACTCCCCAGCACCTGGGTCTTCCTCGCAGACAGGGAGTGCCTTCAGGGCGAGAACATGAACTGTCTGTACCTCCAGTGCTTGGCATGCAGTCAGCCTGCAGGGAAAGCACGCTGAACAGACGAGTGCATGAATAGCAACAAATAAACACACCACCACTGCCCTGCCTTCCAGTGTTGCCCTGACACCACCATATTCAGGACCTCATTTTTGGTACCAAGCAACAGGTGAAGTTACTAAAGTGACAGATACACAGTCTGCCTAGACCAAAGGTTGTCCTAGGGCACTTGACATCCCTCTGTCTGTGCTGCAGCTCCCAGAACCCCTGATGGCCTGACGTCGGCAGGGCAGATGCTTGTGCTGGTGTTAGCTACATGGCCTAGGAACCTGGAGATGGACAGAGGCTTTGGGGTCGTTCCAGAAGGAGGGGAAGGAACCTGAAGGGCATTCCACCTCTAGTCGCTCTGTACCAAGACCTTCCATGTTGTTACCTTCCCCTCTGCCCACCCCACTCACCCCCTCCCCAGATTGTGCCTGCCTTCCTATCTTCTTCTTTTTTTTCTTTCTTTTTTTTTTTTTGACAGGGTTTTGCTCTGTTGCCCAGGCTGGAGTCATAACTCACTGCAACCTCTGCCTCCTGGGCTCAAGCCAATCTCCCATCTCAGTCTCCAGAGTAGCTTGGACTATAGGTGCGTGCCACCACCCCTGGCTAACTTTTTTATTTTTGTAGAGATGAGGTCTCACTATGTTGCCCAGGCTGGTCTCAAACTCCTGAGCTCAAGTAATCCACCCACCTTGGCCTCTCAAAATGCTGGGATTACAGGCATGAGCCACTGTGCCTGACAAACCTTCCTATCCTTTTATTCCTCACCAGGGTCACCTCCCTGTTTCCCTGCCAGGCTGCGGCCACCTATTGTGCCTGAAGTAGCTAAACTCACGGACTTATGGGACAGTACGTGTGGTGAGGAGATGGGTGAACAGGACCTGGGATCTGACCACAGCCCTACCATTAACTGGTCATGTGACCAAGAACAAATCACATTTTCCTCTAGGCCTCAGTTTCCCCTCCTGACAAACCGAAAACCTGAACAAGTCTGTCTCTAAGGACCCCTTCTGTTTAACTCCCTGTCAGGAGGTTGATTTCTTTACCAGCCAGAATCATTCTTTCTCATTAAAGGAAACAAACAGAGAGAATGATGTGTCTTTCTCTGCTGCTCCTGGAAGCCAGGGCGGCCTCTAACTCTCAGAATATAAGTCAGATCCCCTTTTGATGACTGAAGGAATGCCTCCATTTGGTGGCAGTCTTCATGCCCATATAACCCAGGGATTTCAAGCACACCTGCATATCCATTTTTTTTTTTTTTTTTTTGATGTTAATAATTGGGTAAGCTAGGCCTTTATCATTCTCATTTTGCAGAGTGAGGCTCCGGGAGGTGAGGCTTATCCAAAGTCCCCCAGCAAGCGTGAGGGAGAAGGGGAACTGGCTCCCAGGATATTATACCACAGCTGGCCCAGGTGGTTGGCCTAGGAGCTGGCCTCACCCAACAGGCAGGTAAGATACTTAAATAAAACAATAGCACACATCTCCCTGTATTTTTACACAAGCTTTCTTCATGCATGCAGAAACACTCTGAGGCATGAGTACCCAAAGCTTCACAGTGAGCTGTTGGGATGCCTAATTCCTAGAAGCCAGGCTCCACCCAGACCCAACATTCCAGAGAACAGGCAATACTGAGAACCATGCTTTGTCCAGGCAGAGAATCCTTGGTTTTGAAGACTCCAGCCCCTGCTGCTATCCTAGGCTTCTAAGCCCTTGAATCGAATCCAGGGCAGCAGAAGCTCTGCCACACAAGACAGGGCAATGCCTCACTCCTCTTGCTCCCCCAGGCCCTGCTGGCTGCAGGGCTCCTTCTCTGAGACTCCCAAGGGAGGACTGACTGCATGTGATCTGACCGCCAAACAGGGAGGGAGAGAAGATGAGGGCCCAGGGCCCTAGAAGAGAAGGAAGTAGGGTTGCAATTCTAGGCCCTTCTTCCAACCTGGCTCTTCTTCTTAATGTTCATGGTCTTGTACTGTTACTTTAAGAACATACTGATCCTGTCTTCCATATTTTACTGGAAACTCCTTAACAGAGTCTCCACAGTAGGTCCTCCAAATGCACTTGCGCAGTGCACAGCCTGCACAACCATTCACAACCTATGGCTTCTGGCCATCCCCTGCATAGCATGTATCACCACTGTAATTAAATAACTAATTGCATCATTACTTATTCTGTCTTCACAAAATATAAATCCTCAGGGGAGCACCAGGCCCTGTTTGTCTTGTTCCCAAGCTGTAGCCCAGCCTCCAGCATAGAATAGGTGCTCAATAAACACATGCTGCGCTAACGAACCCACCCAACCACTCATTCATGCATTCAGTTTGAAGGAGAGTGAACCTGCCCTGCAACTGAAGGTGACAGGCCTCTGTTGTGGTCCCAGCTCTACCAATGTGTGCCCTTGAGCAAGGCATTTCCCCTTTCTAGGTCTGTTTCCTCATCTATATAATAGCGTGGGGTTTACTCTCCATGCCACATTTGCACAACCCCGAGGAAAAGCACTTCCTTAAATTTTGCACCCCGGGCACCTTGCTCACCTCACCCATCATGACCTGACCCTGGTTTTCCACATTTTCCTGGTTTTGTCCAGACCTGGGCTTATGGGAGATGCTCGGTGAAGTAAGGAGAGGGGGTTTCCAGGCAGCATGCAGGGGACGCCAAGGTTAGGAGAGGAGTTGTTACTCCTGGGCTGTATCTCTGGGAGAGAAAAATAACAGACAGCAGTGCTTCCCCAGGAGAGCAGTGTCTTCAGAGGGCTTCTTCATCAGCCTTGTTTACCTGGAAGGAAGGAGGGAAGGGTTGGCTCAAGATCCAAGTTACCAAGTGCCAGGGCCAGGGGCAAACCCCAGGCACCCTGTGTTCAGATCCAGACCCTTTGGCATGCGGGCACAGCCTGGCTCCCATGAGTGTGGGGCACAACCAGTTTCAGCTGGCAGAGGCACACACAGTGGCAGAGGAAGGAGATGTTCCTTGGGGCAGATGGGACGGGAGCCTTGAGAAACAGGAGGGCTTACAGAGGAGGATGGGGTGGCATTCCTGGCGGAAGAGACGATGTCTGCATGGTGTGCCTGCAGGAGACCATGTTTCAAGGGTCTATGGCCACTTTCTTACTTGCAGAGTGGTCTGGCCAATGGGGACCCATGAGAGTGAGGCACAAGGCAAAGCTTAGATGGAGATAAAACAGAAGAGCACAACTACAGAGTCCTCTGCCTCCAGGGCATTCCAAGGACCTCTCCCCATCATGGCCTCAGCCTCCCTGTTGTACTGCATGCATTAGTTTTGTAAGGCTGCTGTAACAAATTATCACCAATTTAAGCCAAACTGAATGGCTTAAAACAACACAAACTTATTATCTGAGAGGTCTGGAGGTCAGACATCCAAAATGGGTCTCACTGGGCTAAAATCCAGGTGTTGACAGGGCTGCATTTCTTTCCGGAGGCTCCAGGGAAGAATCTGTTTCCTCCTTTTCCAGCTTCTAGAAGCTACCCTCCCTCTTTGGCTTGTGGCCTCCTCAAAGACATCAATGGCCAGGTCACGTCTTTCTCACAATGCATCCCCCTGGCACTGACCCTTCTGTCTCTGTTCACCACACTTAAAGGCCCTTGGGATTCCACTGGGACCTTGTGGGTAGTCCAGGACAATCACCCTATTCTAAAGCCAGCTGATTTGCAACCTTAATTCCATCTGCTACCTTGCCTCCCCTTTGCCCTGGAACCCACCATACTCATAGACTTCGAGAATTAGGATGCACACACCTTTGAGCGGGGCATTATTCTGCCTTTCACACTGTGTGAGACACATCTCCTCCAAATGGGGTTTTGGGAGGAAGCGGCCCAGGATGAGAGAGATGGGGTGGGTGGGGCGGGCAGGAGAGGGAGGCAGGCAGACACACACTCAGCCTCCTGGCTGCCTGCTTAGCACACATCACCCTTGAACACTTCGTCATGTTTCCACACTGAACCAGGCATAGGCTGTTTCCACAGTGACTGCAAGAGCAGGAGCAAAGCCAGAAATAACCCCACTGACATGGAAAACTTCCCCTTCCCATGGTACTTTGCTCTCTCCTTCTCCACTCCCCCCATCATATTATGGGAGGTTCCAGTGGGTTCTAAGTTGGAGGCTGAGGCCTTGGGGAACACTCCTCCTGCAGCCTGGCTCCAGCAGGGGGAACACAGGGATCTGACTGAGGGGCCTGGCCTAGTAACCTCATTTCCACACCACTGTGGTGAGCTTGGAGTCTCCTTCTCTCCTCAGCCTCACTGCCTCTGAGCCACAAGTCCCTACCAAGTCCCAACCGCTCCTTCTTGGATCTCTTGCCACCAAACATTGGGATCTACACTCTTGGTCTCTTGGGCCAGAAGCCCATGGGATGTTCTGATCTGGCCCCCTCGTTGGGCCTCTGGGAGGCCGCTGCCTGGTGTGGCCCTGCCTGGTGGGCCTGGGACCCACTCTCACAAGCCCTGCCAACCCCCAGCCCAGTCCTTGCTCCTGGTGAGCCCTGCCAACCTGCTCTGCCTCCCTGCACCAGGAGCCCTATCTGGGAAGCTGGGCTCAAACTCTACCTTCTCCAAAAGCCCCTCTTTCTACAGGTTTTTTCCTTAGAACAAGATCTCACCCACTGCAGGGGCTTAAACATTTGCTGAAATATAGAGACCAATGAATGCCCGGGCCTCACCATCCATACCACTCACTCATATGGCATTGTGTCTTTATGGCCCTGGGAAATGTCCTCCACAACTGTTTAATTTCTCATGTCTTTCATCCCAGTCCGACAAAGGAAAATGAAGTTAATGCACCTCCTACATGCTGGACACAGCATTAAACGAGCATGCATTGGCGCATTTCATCCCTCACCTCCACTCAACCATCATCACCGCCGTCTTACAGAGAAGCAACTGACTTGCCCAAGGTCACACAGCTAGAAGGTGGCAGGGCCCAGACTGGACCTCTGTATGCCAGACTCCAAAGTCTGAGGCTGCAGCCACCATGTCCCACTCAGGGGGCCAGGGGAGGAGACACAGAGATGATCAATGGCAAATGCTAAATGAAATGTGTCCAATTTGCCTCCTAGAAAGCCCTGAGCAGCTCAAGGTGTCTCCAATTTTTGTCTCTTTGTATGTACTGGGATTTGGCCTAAGATTTTATTTGGGTTTTCACAAAGTTGGGAGGATATGGAGGGGGGTTACACGAATTTAAAAGTTTGGAGGTCATGGACTGTAGGCCAACCCCATCCTTGTACCAATGACAAGACCAAGGCATGGAAGTGGAAGTGACCTGCCCAAAGTCATGGCCTCTGCCACCGAAGCCGGTGAACTCTACTTGTTTCTCCCACCCAATCTTTGATGTAAAGGCCATCGTATGCTCCATTTAGCCCTTGGCACTGCTTGGCACAGAATTTAGAGTCCAATGTGGTATGGGTCCTGGATTCTGCTTTGACAGTGCTGCACACTTGATGGCTTGGTAGCTCAAATGCTCAGAGCCTCTGAGTCTTTGTCTGCACAGCAGAGCAGATGTGGATTTATTTGAGAAGGCACAGACCTGCTTTGGATCATGTAATATTAGGATCATGGGTAACAGACCTGGGCCCTGAGCCGCTGCTACGGGAAGATGGAAAGAGCTCTATATTTAGACTCAAAAGCCTCGAGTAGAGTCCCAGTTCTGATGCTCATCACTTTGCGGCCTGAGCCTCCCCCTTGACTTCATTGAGTCTTACTCTGGGAGATAAAAACGTCTCCCATGAGGGGTTGGGATGAATTGAAATGAGGTAACACGTGTGGAAACGCCGAAGGTGTAAGAATCCTCTGGGTTGCAGAATCCCAGGCTCCACCTTCTCCCACTGTCTGATTCTACAGTTGCGGGGCAGGGCCCAGGAATCTGTATTTCCCCAGTCTCCTCATTCCCCACCATAATTCTGTTGCAGTTAGTCAACAGGCCACACTGCAAGAAATCCCTCTAAAAAGTGCTCAATACGTGTTTGTTAAATACATGAATCCTTGAACATCTGTTGAGCTGCATATGGCTGCTGGGAGACATGCGCTGAAGGAAATAAGTAATTTTCCCCAAATACATTTCCTATGAATTCCAAATGATGGGAATTGGGTTGGGGCTTCTAAGACTAGGAGACGATGTGATAATAGCTTCCTTCTCCAAAGATCTCCTCCCATTAGATGGGGAGAGACCTGGCTGGAGGGTCACGCACAGTGGCTCAGGATCAAATGCGGGGAGGGATGCTCTGGAGACGGAGTCCCCTGGGGATGAGTTCCAGACCCTGTTCTCTTCAGCATCTTCATGAAGACAGGAAAGAAATAACTGAAAATATGCTCATTAAATCTGCATCTGGCACCCAATTTGGCAGGGTTGCCAAAATTCTGTAAGACTAGAATTAAATTAGCAAATTGCAAGTAAAATGGTTTTAAGCAGGCATGATGGAATTCATCAGGGCCAGGTGGAAGCTCATGGGGGAAGGGAGTCAGGAAAGCCCACATCCCTGGGGGTGGGAAAGCCTGGCCGGGAACGGAAACGGAAAAGAAACAAACAGAAATGACCCAAATCCTTAAGATTCACCCTTGGAAAGTGGTGGTAAGAAAGGCAGCCCCACACTGCAAGGTGGCCAGAGGCTCCTTCTGGGAGCCAGGAGGTGTGGCTGGGCAGCACCCGGTTAAGGATGGCAGCTCTTCAGAAGAAAGAATCCGAGAGACTGCCAGGGAATGGGAGGGGTGGGTGCTTTAGACTGGCGGCCCTACAAGGGCAGACACGTGGACGGTGACGTGTGTTGACGCTGCTGAAGCACCACTGCGTGCTTACTGATCTCACAGTCAGGGAAAAACACTGGGATGGGCATGGCGGGGGCAGGGGAGGTACAGACTCTGAGGAAGGAAGAAGAGGCTAGAAGCATTTCCTGGGCACTTGCTAAGTGTTAGGCACTGTGTTAAATATTTGTCAAGTATTATGATCTCATGTAATCATCATAACAATCCTGTAATGTAAAGATTTTTCTTTTCTCTTTATTTTCTTGTGCTTTCTTTTTTGTTTTCTGTGTTTATTTTTTTTTTCTTAAATAAAGAGATATTTAAAGTAAGAAGTAGACAAGTCCTGCGTCATCCTCGCAAAGCCTATTCCCCAGATGAAACCACCAGGCATAGTTCACTGGGCATGTTCCCAGGCTGTTTCCCCGAGCGCAGAAACACTGCTACATGTGCACACACAGACTTAACTGTTTAACTTTTTCTGTGTAAAAATGAGATTGTCCTAAACATATTATACAGAAACCTTTTTCCAGTTAAGAATACATTCTTAATATCCTCCCACATTAGGACCTGAAGGATCATGTCTTTCTTTTGAAATGGCCACAAAGTATTCTCTGGCACAAATGCACCATAAACCTTTTAAGCATTGTCTCTGCTGGACACTGAAGTCATTTCCAATTTCTCTCTTCTACAAACAATGCTACAAGGGAGTACCTTTGTACACATATATCTTTGAGTACATATTTTTCTATAGCCAGAGAATTGCTGGACCAAAGTAGGCACAGTCAGCCCTCTCTATCTGTGGGTTCCATATCCATGGATTCAACCAATCAAGGATCAAAAATAATTGGAACAAAAATTCCAGCTGGGTGCAGTAGCTCATACTTGTAATCCCAGCACTTTGGGAGGCCAAGGCAGGTGGATCACTTGAGTTTAGGAGTTCGAGACCAGCCTGGCCAACACAGTGAAGCACCGTCTCTACTAAAAATACAGGAAATTAGCTGGGCATGGTGGCGCACGCTTGTAATCCCAGTTACTTGGGAGGCTGAGGCAGGAGAATCGCTTGAACTTGGGAGGTGTAAGTTGCAGTGACCTGAGATAGCACCATTGCACTCTGGCCTGGGTAACAAGAGCAAAACTCCACCTCAAAAAAACAAAAACAAAAACAAAAACAAAAAACAAAATCCACAAAGTTCCAAAAAGCAAAACTTGAATTTGTTGTGTGCCAAGGACTATGTGATCCACATAAATGAAGTGATATGTAGGCAATGTATTAGGTATCATAAATAATCTAGAGATGACTTAAGTATACAGGAGGATGTGTGTAGGTTATGTGCAAACACTACACCATTTTATATAAAGGACTTGAGTAGCTGTGGATTTTGGCACCCTCAGGGGGTCCTGGAACCAATTCCCTATGGATACCAAGGAATGACTGTATATGCATTTATAATTTTCATTGACACCAATCTAGATTCTTAAGGACCTTTGGCTCTTGCCAGTACCAGATCTTCTCTCTTTTTTTTTTTTTTTTTTTACATTTTGCTACCTCTAGGCAATAATAATCTCATTTTTAATTTACAATCCTTTGGTTTTTTTAGTGGCTAGAGCATTAGTCATATATTTGTGGGCCATTTTTACATCTGTGTACTATCCATTTATCTTTTGCACATTTTTTAAAACTTGGTTATGTTTTTAGTTGGTTGATAGAACAATAATTTTCTAACTAATAATTCTTTAAATAATAACTAATACATAGCTTTCTATGCACCTGGCACTGTTCTGGGTTCCTGACAAACTTCACAGCATTGACTCAAAGCCCTGAGAGGTGGTCACAGCAGTCCATGTTTATAGCCAAGGAAAGGGAGGCTCAGAGATGTCAAGTAACTTGTTTGAGGTCACACAGGTCAGATAAGAACACGCCAGAGTCTTAAGGACTAGCTAAGCTAACTACTTCATCACCAATTAGTTGTTTCTGAAGCCTTCCCACATATCCCTTGCCATCTACTCCACAGAGAAAGAAAATTCTCCCTTAAAATTTCCCTCTCTGTTATTTATCCTTTGCTTTATTTGCAGAGCCTTTAAGAGAGTATTATTCTCATATGCCAGGAAAGGAAACTGAAGTCCAGTTTCTGACGAGAGGTTATCACAGCATGGAATTGGCCCCTAACCCTGACATGCTTGGGGACGTGCCTGGAGGAGTGAGGAGCGGGATTTGGGATGGGGCAGGATTTACGCATGGGGCCGAGGATCAGGGAAAGTGGAAGCTGAGGCAGGGCCCGGGATGGGAAGAGTTTTAAAGAGCAGGCCAGGCAATCTACAGGACTCACCCCATGAGCAACGTGGAGCGGTGAAAGGCTGGGATCAGGAGTCAGGTGAAGATCAGCCTAGTGAGAAATCATCATCAAATCAGAGGGTGTCCCACCTCACTGGGCATTTCCACTGACCAGGCACACTGACCAGTGAAGAAGCCTGCCCTGCGGGGTAACAAACACACCTGTGTCCATGCAGGTGCTGGCAACTCCGCGTGTGAAAGCTAGGTTTGACAAAAGGGTTTTTGGTCTTTAACGGCATTTTAAAATAAGGTTAGTTTTTAGTTCCTAAACACCAATGTCACATGTGGGTTTCTGGGTTACAAACCCACCATTGATCTGTCACATGAGCTTGGTTACCCTCGTCTCAATAAGCACACACAATACTTCTTCCTCCCATGAGCACCGCACGTAGGGAAGGGAGAAGGATCATTTGCATGCCATTTTTCTTCTGAGGAAAAAAGAAATTAAGCTAACAAAGTGGGAAAAAATGTGAGAAACTGACATGCTGAAACTAACACGCAGAAATAAGTTTTGAGTCACTGTTGATTCACGTTAATTTTTTTAGCTTTGACCTCAGATAACCTTAGCATTTCCCCAAATGTTTTTCTGTGGAACTCTTCTCCAGCTACTCTGTGTGTGCCTAAATGTGTGTGTGTGCGTGTGTGTGTGTATGAAACATATATATACATTTGTTCTCTGATCAATTAATCTTAAAAAATTGCACATAGTACCCACCTCTACACACACACTCACATTCACAACCCTCACACATACACACTATTTTGCAGATACCCAATGCACTTTTGCATATTAAAGACTGAGAATTCCTACAGGATAAGGATCTTTATTGGCCATTGGACTTTCATTTTCTCCCTGTAACACATTTTTAGACCCCATGACACTTGTGGTCTACAAACACACCATGGGAAAAGCTGGACTGTTTTATTTCATAAGATCAGAGCTTGCTTAAAATAAAGAGCCCAGATATCCTACCCTTTTAAAAAACAGATGGGTTCTAATCAACCCATGATAATGATGGTTTCCTGCCCACCTGGGCATCTTGTGCCCCTCCTAGATTTCAGGGTGACACCAAATGTTCGCAAGCCAAGGCAAGAAACCGTTAGGAGGCCAGGTGTCCCGGACAGGCTGAGCTGTGTGGTTCAGCAGTTGCTGGGTGGGCCTGGATCAATCCCTTGCTCAGTGGCTTTCAGCCCAAGGGTCCCCAGAGACTCACCTAAGCCAACTCACTTGTTTTGTGAATGGAGAATGAGGCACTAAGCCCCTAAATCCCCTGGCCCCTGTTCTCTTTCATCCACTCCATGAGACACCTCTCCCTGGGCCTAAATGTTTTCTACTGCGAAAGAAAACCAGATCACCTTTAAAGCCTTTCCAGCCCTCTGACTCTTCTGACTCTGTTCTCCTTGCACCTACTCCTTCCCAGCTATCAGTCACTGCAATTCATTATATAGATATTGGTCACATGATATAGCTCTACAAGTAAAACCGTGTTTCTGTCTGTTATAGCATTGAGTGAAATTGAGTTGGTGAACCTTCACCAAATACAAAGGGCATACTTGGCATAGGTTAAAATGTAAGTTATACGGTATACATGAAATTCACTTGGGGGCAGTCCCTGGGGGAGACATCTCCAACAGAAAATTCCTCTGCCAGTGTTGTTACAGGCACTGGTTTATAATTTTGCTCCTTCTCACACAGGCAACTCGGGATAGTATGCTCGGGTGACCAGCAGCAGAGATTTAATTACTTACTGACTCTTTATGGCTTTCCTAAGCAATCCAGAGGAGGACAGCTAGTGGAAGTGTATGTGGATTCATTCATTTATTTTTAAATAAAATGTTCATTTTGGAATAGTTTTAGATTGACAGAAAAGTTGCAAAGATAGAACAGAGACCCCATATATCTTCTACCCAGTTTCCTTTCATGCGAACATCTTACATAACAGGTATATTTGTCAAAACTAAGACATTAACATTGGTACATTACTAGTAACTATTTCACCAGTTTTTTCACTAATGTCCTTTTTCTGCTCCAGAATTCATGCCAGTATAGAATATGGTATTTAGTTGTCATGCCTTCTTCATCTGTGGATTTATTATTGTTTTCAAGAAATAGATACCATTCTCTACTGCATGCAAGAGGGTATGCTGGGTACTGTGGTAGATCCCAGCGGCCCTGCAGGGAGAAACACGGTGTCCAGTGGACAGCAAGTCTGGGCTTGAGTGTCCAATCTGCCCCTCATTTCTGATACAGTCCTGGGCTTGTCACCCCACATCTATAATTCTCAGGTTCCTCAACCGCAGTCTGGAGATAATACCTTCCAGCTTGTGACAGAGCTGAATGAGACGGTCTACATGGAAAGACATTTTGAAGGCTTAAAGCCCTATCCCATGTGGCTCACTATTATTATTATTATTAATGTTGCTGTAACGATTATCATTAAGCAGACTTGATACACTGTTTCCAAAGCAGGACAGCCCAGAGACTGAGCTGTCTGACCGAGCTGACCCTTCCAGCTTCAAATGACATGTTTCCATAGACCTCCATGTGCCCCATAGAGAAAGGAAATTTTCCTTAGTCTGTTCAGTTCTATACTTCCTTTACGGCTCCACTCATGGGACACCGTATCAGTGACACCTTCTCTGACCATCCTACAGAAAAGAGCCTCTGAGGCCGGGCGTGGAGGCTCATGCCTGTAATCCCAGCACTTTGGGAGGCCGAGGTGGGCAGATCACTTGAGGTCAGGAGTTCAAGACCAGCCTGGCCAACATGGTGAAACCCTGTCTCTACTAAATATACAAAAAGTAGCCAGGCGTGGTGGCGGGTGCCTGTAATCCCAGCTACTTGGGATGCTAAGGTGAGAGAATCACTTGAATCCAGAAGGTTATAGTGAGCAGGGATTGTGCCATTGCACTCCAGCCTGAGTGACAGAGCGAGACTCCATTTCAAAAAAAAAAAGAGAGAAAGAGAGAGAGAAAAGAGCCCCTGAATCCCTCCCCATGGCATTCTCTAACTTCCCACCCTGCTTCATGCTTCTCCACGGCACTGACCCCCATCTGACACATTCCCTATTGCCGTGTTCCTTTGTTCACGATTGGCCTCTCTCCACCAGTTTATGAGCTGCCTGAGAGCCCCAATTGTGGTCTGTTTTGGTCACTGCTGTACCCCAGTGCCTAGAGCAGCCCCTGACATACAGTGAGGGCTCAACAGATGTCTGCTAAATAAATGACTATATGTTTGGTTTTACTCTGTAATCTCTTGCCTCCACCCTGGTAACTTGAAAATAACTCTTTACACCTAAACATACTGTTGAATTCAAATAAGAGCAAGGCTCTTTGGCTCAGAGCCCTTTGGGTCTTCTTTAAGAAAAAAAAATAGGGTAATGCCTTTCTTTTAATTTAATTTAATGTCATTAACGTTTCTTTGCTTGCCCTCTCTCCCATAAGTGGCTCTGCCAATTAGAAACCACAGTCTCTTCCTTGTCCAGAGCCTGTCTGCTGGCTTCCTCACACAATCAATTCCAACAGAGTCCAGGCTAGAAAAAGCTGGTAAAATCCCCACACCCCCACAAGCAGCCAGTTCACTTCCTTACTGTATTCACTCAGCACTTGCACATCAAAGGCCTATGGACTTCTCAGAGCAGGAAGAAACCCAGGGGATCCCGCAGGCCAGCCTGCAGCTGAGGACACTGTGGTTCAGACAGGGGAGGGAACTGGCAAATGACACACAGTACTTAGTGGCAGTTCCAGGAACAGAACCCAGGACTCCCAGCTCTGTACCCTGGCCCCGATTCCTTTGTGGGCTGGAACCATCTCCCCATGCACACCTTTCACCAAGGGACACGTACGTGCTTATTACCTGGAGCTCTAATCTGATTGTCTGCCTACCCTGACCATTCCTGGGTATTGGAACTTGGGAACTGATGGGCTGAGGTGACTCTCCAAAGCAGCAATGCACCAGGCAGCAGAGTTAAGAGCCAGACAGAAAGGAAATGGGGGTTACATTTGTTCAGAGCCAGGTACTTCATATGATCATCTCAACTAACACTCACAGTACCCTGCAATGAAAGCATTATAACTGCATTTCATAAATGAAGAAAATGAAACACAGAGAACTTAGAAATGCAGCAAATTACGCAGTAAGAAAAGGGAGGACCAGCATCAGAATCAAGTTCCTCCTGGTAAGAAAGCCCTTGTTCTCTCTGCCTGACCACTCTATCAGAGATCCTAAGGCCTAGAAAGCACTCCAGAGCCTGTTGGGCTGGGTCCCTAAAAACAACAAAATATTCCTCTGGGGAAGTAACCAGAATGATCCCATTCTAGAGATGAGGAAATTGAGACCTGGAGAGGAAATGCAACTTGCACATGGCCATGCGGCTTGTGGGTGGTGGATTTGCTCAACTCTAAGCTTCTGGAGGACACAGGCTCTCTCCTAGTGCTTAGCCCAGAGCTGAGCCCCCGGAAGGACCCAATCCACTGTTGAATAAATGAATAAACGACAGTAAAGTGAGAAGCACAACCTCCCGAGACTCCCACAAGTTGGGTGTTTACACCCCAATTTCCCCACATGGTGGCCTCAGGAGCAAGAGACCAGGCTGATATAGGTGAGTACAAGCCTGAACTCACACTGATATCCAAAGCTCACATCCTCATCTCTGAGCCCATTGATCTGTCAGAGGCATGGGAAGTGATGCTGGCCCTGGTCCCCATTCAGCCCCTCAGCTCTCCATGGAGCAATGGTTATACAATGAAGAGGTTTAGGAAGATGGTGGAGCTGGTAATTCTTTCACCCAAAGGCTGATGCTTATGGCATGGAATGTACCTTCCTCCCAAAGGCTGGTGTTTGGGGCAAATTGGTCTATTTTATTGCCCCCTTTAGGAGCAGCTGATTCATTCGCAAATACTGCAGTTTTTATTATTCTCATTAATTTTTCATCCTAACAACTGAAACTAGTTATTGTTTATGGTTCACCTACTAAGTGCCAGGCACAAGTATCTAATGAGACATCTGTCACCCTGTAGGTAATTGTGAGCATTCCCACATCACAGATCAGGAAGCTAAGGTTTAGGAGAGGCAAAGCAAATAGGAAAGGCACAGGGCTAGAAAGCAGGAGATGTAAACTCCGGTCTGTGGGACGCCATCGCTCATGCTCCTACCATGTGGCCGTTGTAGGTCCAGGACAAGGGGGTCGGAGCCACAGCCAAGGACAGATGGAAATGGGAGGCAGATGGAAGGCCTGCCTGACTTCCTGGGCCTCCTGCTGGCTGGGCTTCTCATCCCAGGCAGAACATCTAGCACCGGGGCACTTCTCCACATGCCCACATGCTGTCCCCAGACTCTCCCCAGACAATCAGGGTGGAACTTGGAGCTCTTCTGTTCAAAGCCCTCAGGTGACAGCACCTGGCACCCCTGGTTAAGAACCACTGCTCTCAATTCTCAGACCATTTTCTTACAACTACACCCTTTTCTGGAAGGTTCTAAAATGTTTCTTAAGAAATTTGTTAATTGATTTACAAAGAATATCACACCTCAAAACCCCTGAGACCTTCCAATTCTAAGATTCTCCCAAGCAACAATAACTCATTCAGAAATGCATGTGAAGGTTCGTCTTTATTAACCATGACAATTATTCCCAAAGAGCGTGATGTTTATAAAAAGGACTGTGGAGCCCAGAGTCCTGGGTTTGAGGCCTAGCTCTGCCGTTTACCAGCTATTTGACCACAGGCAACTCAACTCAACCCAATAGTTATTAAAAGTATGGACCCAGAGCCCTGGGCTGGGAAGACTAGGGACACAGAAGCAGACAAAAAAAGTCATGATCCCTCTTAGCTCGGAGTTCCTCATCTGTAAAACAGGAACCAGCAGTTACCAAGTGCCTACTACATGCCGGGGCCTTGACGTGCATGTTCTCATTTCACCACACCAACAGCCTTGGGAGGCAGGTTCTCCTGTGATCCTGCTCTGCAGTGGAGGAAGCAGGGGCTCAAGGGGGTGAAGTGGCCTGGGTGAGCCTGCGGCAGTGTGTGGCAGTGTCTGCGCTCTTTCCATCCCATCCCCCGCTTGGCAGATTAGTCCACAGAGTGAACAGGATAATAAGGGAGAGTGCTCTGCAGCCGATCAGGAACCGCACAGATGTATGACATCATGGTTATTAATAATGGAAGCAGCACAACTAATTCACGATCCTTCCAGATGGACCACCTGAATGGTCTCCTGCAAACCTCCTGCAAACACAGCATCAAATTCTGTAACAGTACAGCTAAGAGGGGCCTTAGAAGTCTGACCTTCTCCTCATTTACAGGGGTTGGGGATGGACAGATCTAGAGGGCAGCCCCGCCCCACAAAGCCCAGGATGCACTGTTTGGCTTTAGTGATTGAACCAGGAAGATAAGTAGGTCTCAGATCAAACACCAGCAGTTACCCCCTCCAAAGGGTGCTGGCAAGAAAATCAGCAGCAAACTGCAAGTACGGCCTCTTCCTGGTCCCTAGCCCAGCTCCTTTCTTCTACAGGGCCTTTGTACCTGCTGTTCGTCTATGACAAATATTCTTTCCCCAAAGCTTTGCAAGGCTGTCACTTCTTCATTACTCAGATCTCAAGATAAATGTCAGCTCCTCAGAGAACTCGCTGGGCCCCCACGTGTAGCTTCTCCCATTCCTCCCTGGCATTCTCCATCACACAGCTTTGTTTGAGTTTCTTCAGCGTGTATATGATGACTTAGCTTTATCTGATTCACTAATATTCATTATTTCTCTTCCCACTGGAACGCAAACTCCCTGAAAGAAGGGCTTAAATAGTTTTCACTGCTGTAGTCCCTAGAATGGTGCCCAGGGCCCAACAGGCACTCAGCAAACATGTTCACCAAACCCCCCTGGATGTTGGCCTGGGTCATGGCCATCCTAGCATCTGGCAGACACTCATTCAAGAAATGCTACTGACCCTCTCCTATATGCCAGGCCCTCTGCTAGATGCTGCAGTCCTTGCCCTCACAGTGCTTTGACATTGATTAAAACAAACAGCACAGGAGAAGCCAGAGCTGTGGCTGTCCAATCACATGCAACTAAGCAATAGCTGGCCAATATCCGCAAGTATGGAAGAAAATGGAAGAAACTGGGAGACATGGAGGAAATGTGGCATTGGGTTGGCCCTGCAAATCACTCCCATGTGCTCATCTTGGGGAGCTGGTGCCAGGCCCCCCTCCACCAGCTCTGGGGACATGGGGACAAGCAGACATCCCCATTACCACAACTACCTCATAGTTGCAGCCTAGAATAGAATGGGATGAATGTGTGTGTGAGAATGTGCGTAGGAGCAGATGTGTAAGTGTGAACAAGTATACAGGATTGCATAAGCGAGAGTGCATGGGAGCAGGTGTGTGCAGAGGAGCAGGGTTGTGTGTGCAAATGAGTGTACAGGATGGCATGTGTGAGTGCGTTGGAGTGGGCTGTGGGTGTGTGCACGTGCAGGAACAAACTTGTGTGTAGAAATGGGTGTTTGAGTGTGTAAGAGTGCACACACGTGCGTATGTGTGCATGTGTGAGAGATGCATGTGTGAGTGGTACCATTACCGAGCTCTTCACCACAGGCTCCACATCTGGTTGAACTTTACATGCTAAAGTCCCCAAAAAGAATGGCACAGAGTAGGTAACTGATCATCACTTAATTCATTCAACAATAAATTATTTGAATCTTTATGTTTTTTAAACACATTCTGTGAAGTGTCCATACAAAGCAGCAAGACTGGTTCTAGAGGAGAATTGTCAACTTCTGGATGTCATTCAATGAGGTGAGAGCACTGGATGGGGAGTCACGATGTGGTCCATGCTTTACCACTAACTACTGGGTGATCTTGGGCCACTGTTCAGCTGTGTGACCTCAGATGAGCCTCTTAACTGTTCTGGGCTTCTGCTTACTTTCCATTAAAACAGAGCAATTAGAATTTAGCTCTCAAAGTTTGGTTGCAACTGTACAACACTACATCATCTCTGTGGGTAGCCCCTGAAGCACTGTTTCCTTGGAGAGCAAGCCTACTAACTTGAAAAGGGCCCCAGAGCCAACTAGAAAAAAATGCTGGGCCGGACAAAGTTAAACAGATTCTTTTATTGCAGGACTTCTCAGAGCCTTTCATTTGCCAGTATGGATTGTAATTGGCCAAAAGGGTAATACAGAGCTTGCACAATTTGCCATTCTTACTCTAACAGGGAAACCTTTACTGGTGGAACAGCTTTCAGAACTAACAATCCACCGAACACACTGGGAAAATCTGCTACTAGGCACACAGGACACTTATTAGTGACCCCTTTTTTGCAGATGATGGAACAGAAAGCGTGTTCTAAGTCACAGAGCAAAGCCATGACAACTACCAGCCCAGAAATCATCCAAACCACAGTTACTGGCACGTGCACAAGGCTTTACATCTACAAAACAATTTTTACTTACGTGATCTCAATCTTTCCTAAAAACATACCTCTGAGGACACTCATTCCATTTTTGATAAAACACAGCCTGAAAGAGATGAAGGAGTCTGCCCAGAGTCACTAAGGGATAGACCCATAATTTGGCTCTATCAGTTTCCCCTACGTCCTTGATGAAACATCAATCAATACATTATATTTTTATAGATAAACAACTGTGGCCACTATGCAGAGATCCCTGCAAGATGCTAAGGCTGATGCCATCTGCACCTGTTTTGCAGCCACCACCACTTCTGTCTGAAGCCCAAGCACCCTGCTCTGATTAAGGGGGGTTGCGGAGGGTGCTCTCTCAGAAATGCCCCTGGAGTAGAAGCCGCTCTGGAAACACCCAGGCAGTGAGGTGGGAGTAGCTCTCTCCCAGTCGCCACACCCTCCTGACTATGCCAGGTACAACCCGATAGGATGTACCCCTAGTGCCAGGTGTCATTATGCCGGGAGGAGGGGCTCCTCGGGAAGATCCAGAGCAATGCTAGTTTAACTCACTCCCAATGAGCAACGAGGAGCCCTAGGCTGGTGGGCTCTGACAGACTGAAACTGCATGGCCTGGGGGGAAGCTAGGGCTGCCAAACCCATTCAGCAGCTCCCGCCGGGTGTGCAGTGTCCCACGATGTGCGAGGGTGCGAGGGGTGAGCGCTGCGCCAGGGTGAGAATCTGCACTGGACACAGGAGGCTGTACACAACGGCCGTGCCAGGCGCAAGTGTGCCAGAGAAGTATGTGAACGCGGGAACGCTTGTGTCGCCCTAGGGTGGTGACAGAAGTAGTGTCTGGGAAACGCTGGCTGAGAGCGCGTGCATCAGGCCACCGTAGACTGCGAAGAAGCCGGGGCCCCTCACTCCAAGGGTCCCGAGAGTTGGCACCGACGCACTACTGCACGCGCGCCCGCGCCCAGCCCTCTCCCACCGATGCGGCTCCCTCCGGTCCCTCTGCCGCCCGCTCGGCGATGCCCGTTCCCTGGGCTGTCAGGCCGCGGCGGGGGCGCGGCGCGCGAGGCGCTCGTTGCTTACCTGCGGGCGGCCGCGGCTCCGCTGCTCTGGGCTGGGCTGCGCCGCGCTGGACTGGGCTGCGCTGGGCTGCGCGCCCGGCCTCCGCGCGGCTCTCAGCCAGCGCGCTCGGCTCCCGCCCGGCTCAGCTCCGCCGGCGGTGCCCGGGCGCTCGCTGGCGGCCACTTGTGGCGCCGGGTGGGCGGGCGGGCGCCGGCGGCGGGGCACTTGTCCAGGCCACGCGGCCCTTGGGAAGCTCATATTTGGGCAGTGATGTCAGGGGAAGTCGCAGGGGCCGGACCACCCACTTCTTTCCATTCACTCCCCAGAGTTTCCTGTCGCCGAGCACGGGGACCCCGCCGCTGGCCCGCGGCGCCTCTCCCGCCCGCTTGGCCTCACTGCCGGCCACTCCGGGATGCCCTCGCGGCTGGGGTCGCAGATGGGCCCGGGCGCGGCTGGCGGCTGCCAGGGGAGGGTCTCCTCGCCCGGGGAATCCCTGGCTGCCGGCGGCCGCGGGGAGGGTCTGCGCGCCGGCCTCCTCGGTGACAGGCCGTGTCACTCCGGGCGCCGCCCCTCCCTCCGCGCCCGCCCCGGCTCCCGCGCTGTCTTCTCCTCCTGGGCCCTCTAGGGAGGGCAGTCAGGGAAGCCCCGGTCGCCGCCGCCGGGGCCCTGCCGCTCGGCGCCACGCCTTGGTCGCACCCGGGCCCAGCGGGCGTCCATCGCCGTCCCCAAAGTGTGCGTTCCCCGCCTTCCCCCTGGGTGCCAGCCCGGCTCCGGGAAGCCCGCGCCTCCCCAGGCGGGAATCCGCTTTAATGAGCTCTGGGCGGGGCGGGCCTGCCAGGGCCTCCCTGGGCTCAGGCCTGGGGTGGGGGCGGGGGACACCCCGGGGCTTCCCAATGGCTTGACTTTACCAGAAGCTGCTGGATCCCGGGATTTGGGCCTGAGTCACTCTGGTCCTTGCTCTGGCCAGGACCAAAAACACTTGAGCCAGCTCCCAGCCAGGCCCCCACAGGTCTGCGGGAAGGCCAAGATCCTGAGATCTCTCTCCGTGATCTGTTATTTCACTGATGCCCACCAGCGGTTATTTGGCAGAGGTCAGCCCTCTGCCACAGTGGTGCCAGGGCTGGCCCTAGGTTTGGCTGACTCCAGAAACAGCCTCAGGAGGAGATAATGGAGCTGGAGGTGGAGGGTGTAGAGTGGGGTTAAGCCAGGACTAGACTGAGGTAAGTTAAGTGCCTAGGATACATAATGTAACCAACCACTCCCTTTTAGGGTCATGAAAGTTTGAGGTCCCACAGGAGAACTAAGCACTATGCTGACCCAGGTTTCCAGGGGGATCCTTGGAGGCCCCAGGTTTCCTTTGGCTCCAAAGTCATGCCCTCAACTTCTCTAGGCCCAAAGGGCGCATTGGTGGCCTTGGGCATTTGTGTGTCTTCATACAACAGCCTCTGATGGAGCCACCACCCTTCCTCCAAAACCAGAGCAAATAGACTCCTCCCAGACCCCCGGCTTTAATGGAGGGAACTCCCGCTTTCTAAGGGGCACTACACTCCGAGGGGCAGAGAGGAGGAAGCTATGGCTCTAGGGCTTGCAGAGAGTCAAGGCAGGTGTGACTGCAGCTGGACACCGGTCTGCACACACACGTACACGATTGCAAACCCAGTGACCAGCTGCCAAGCTGCCCAGCTGTTCTGTGGATCACCACCACCCCAGTCTCTCTCAACTTCCATCAGCTCCCAGGGCCCAATCCCAGCTCTAATTGGGTCATCCTCCTTCTGACAAAGCCCCAAAGGGAAGGACCACACTTCCTGATCTGGCATGCAAGGCCCCACGGACCAGCTGCATCTCCCAGAGCTCAGTGCACCCTGCCATTTGCCCAGCCACCACCCCCAACACGCACCACTTCGCACCAATTTCCACTTCTTGAGGTCTTCACACAGGCTTTCCCTTTGAAATGTCTTCTCCACCCCTCCGGCTGTCCTTCATACCCTGAATCCAAGCCTGCCCTTTATACGGGTCCTTCTCTTGAGCAGGGCAACTGGGGTGGGGTGCCCCCTGGGACAGATGCCTGCTCCTCACTCCACTCCTGCCCTGCCCCCACTGTCCTGCTTCCTGTTTTCTGGCTGAAAGCAACTCCAGGCAGAGGAGGTGGGTGCCTTGTTATAATTCATATGCCCTGAGGGGTGACGTTTTATCATTCACACACACAGGCTCAGATGACAGCCTTGCTCCTGCCCTAAATCGAAGGGCATCCTCCTCCCCTTTGAGAGGTGGCCTGGCCTCAAGGGACCCTCCCAATGGATTTGGTCACCTTCCATGATGCCACAGGCAACTCAATAGTTCCTCCCTCTACAGACTTGCCCATCACCTCACACTGAAGTCAGTTATTGGGGGCCTCCTCTCCCTCAGACTGGGAGCTTCAGGGAACTTTCCATCTTGATCCTTCTCCCCTCCCAGGACTGATAAGTTTACAAATGTTTAAGTGAATGAATGCTCCCGAGGAGCAAATCCTAAGACAAACTAACCAGAGGAGGGGGAGAATTTACCCAACCCAGAACTGTGGCTGATGCCCTACGGTCTCTGGGTGGGGGCTGGGATGAAAGGCGGGGTTCTCAGCTAGACTGGCTTGAATGCTCAGGAGACTGGGGTGGCTTGGGATTTGTCTCCTTCCTCCTTGCTCTTGACAAACTCCTCTGCAGCCATCAGCGAGCCTGGGATATCCCCCTGTCAACCCCCCAAAACAGGGAGTCCTGAGCTGGCCCTAACGAGGTGGAGGGGAAGGATGAAGGAAAATGCAATTTGTCAAGTCCCTTCATTGTACCAGACACAGTCAGACTTGATTCCCCTGAGCCTTCCAAGCCACATGGGCCTTTCCAGCGGTAGTCATTCTCCAGGCCAGGAGTGTCAGCTGGGGAGCCTTCACCTAGCTCCTCCCACAACCATCTGTCCCCACTTCAAGACGCAGCCCCCACCTCCGTTCCGGTGCCAATTCTCACTGGAAGCCAGAAGGTCTTCAGGACTCCAGCCTCAGAGCTCAGAGAAAGAAGGTAGGGGTGGGCAGTCCTGCTTAGAGGCTATCAGCCTGACCTCGACTCTGCTCTGCGAGCCCCCACCTGCGGACCAGGCCCCCACTGCTCTGCAGAAAGGCAGACTTGGGGTGCAGGTCACCTTTCCCACACTGTATCTGAAAGGCAGGTGGTACCAGGTGCCAGTTCCTCCCCATCCCCTGCAAGCAACTGGGCCAGGTCTTGAGAAAGTCCCAGTACTTGGCCCTAGGGGCCTTCCCACATTCCTCCATTCCTCAAACATGAATCAGGCACCATCTCTGTGCTGGGAACATATAACACACAAGCCTGTGTTCACGGATGGAGACTGACAGGTAAACACATATCCCAGTGTAACTTGCTAAATGTTACACTGCTGTTTGACAAGGTTGGAGAGGGGCGGAGTAGGGGGCATACGAGATGGAAAGATAAGATTCATTCTACCTCTGGAGCTATAATTCAAGAAAACTGTGATCCAGGTGTCCCAGGCTAGAATGCTGAATGCTTGTTTCCATGGAAATGTTACACAGACACACACATGCGCGCGCGCACACACACACACACACGGCCTGGATCTGCTGTAAAGCCAGCATCACACTGTAGAGACTTTACAAGCTAAAAGAGATTAGAGCAGAGGGCAGTGTTGGCATCTGATCTGCCATCTAGAAGACTATCTCTGTGGAATTTTGTTTCCAGCTTATAACGACAAAATTAGACACACTTCTGGAACCCACTGTTGCCCCCAAGGAGCTAGGGACCACCACAGTGTGTTGGGAGCACTTTTAAGGTGGGGTGGAGCTGAGCAACCAGGCCCTGTGGGCCTTCTGGGTTAATTATATTTAGGTCTTATACTGACTTAGCAACCATCCCCTCTCCATCCTCCATCCCCATTGCTGTGCTTTCCTGGACTCAGATGCTTTGGTTGTTTTCCTATTTGGGGTGTGTGTGTGTTTGTGTGTGTGCATGCGCACGTGTGTGGTAGGTGCGCTCGTCATAGACCTGTTGCACATATGAAGCTTCTGTCCTAGGACAGATACTAGAGTTTGCATTTTATGGACATCACCTTCCTGAGGTCCAACCCTCCAGACGCAGTTCCCATCCTTTCTCTCCAGCCTGAGAACCGTGTTTCCAGCTTCCTGACTCAGTCCTTAACCCGATACTGTGGATAACAGCATGGGCCTTGGAGCCACATAGACCTAGGTTCAGACTCCAGCCCCACACTTAGTGTGTCACTTTGGGCATGTTAGTTGATGTCACTGATCTTGACGTTCTCATCTCCAAGGGCTGCTGGGAAGTTTTGACAAGATAGTGCAATAGAACTCTTCAAAGTACACAATAGTAGGTGCTCAGTGAACAGTAGCATTGATTACTGTCCTCCCATGTGGTGACTCAGAATCCTCCTCCTCTTATACTGCTCATCTTCATGGATGTGGGCATCAATCTTCTCAAGCCCGAAGCTAGAAGCCCTTCTCCATGCCTGGTGCCTCGGTTCAGGCCACCATCACCAACAAGTTCCAACAGCCTTCTCCCTAGCCCTGTGCCAAGCTTACCCCTGCAATCCATTCTCCACACAGGTAGAACTCTCTAGCACACATTCAAGTGGATCCCTGTTCAGCGAAACCACCTGATCTACTAGGGCCTTTAACAACAGAGCCTCAGTTTACCAATCCAAACCTCCCTCTCTGCACTCTCCCCATCCACCCTATGCTCCCACCATACAGAATCTCTCACTGTTTCTGAGCCTGCCAAGTGCATTTTGCATATGCAGTTCCCTATAGTTTTCCCCTCACCCATCTACTTGGCTGGCTCCCACTCAGCCTTCCAGGCCAGCTCTGAGGCCACTTCCCTTGTGAAGGCTTCCCTGGCCCCCAGGTAGTGTTGGCCACTTGCTTCGCCATGAGCCTCCAGCACTTGATACAGACTGTCCTGGCTTGTGTCCCACTGTGAGAGTCATTTCTCATGTGTCTGTTGCCCCCTTAGATTCTGCATCTCTGTGCATGACCAAATCTCAGCTCCAGGAATGTCACAGATATTCAGATCATACTGAACTGTTAACACACGGCTGCTCTGACCATCCTGCCTGGTAACCAGCAACTACAGGAGGCCAGTTGGCCTGAAGCTCATGGAATAGTTTTCCCCAAATGACAAAAGCATCCTCTTTTCCTATACTTCAAACTGAGACTTGGGTCTGGCCTGGGCCCTGGGACTGCCTCATTCTGGCTTTTCACCAGCATTTTGGGGGACTCCCACAGGGCTCAGCAGGCCCCAGGTGGGGAAGGCGGGGCCTTCAGTTCCAGGAAATCAGAAGATTAGTCAAGCCACACTCCCCTGGCAGCTGTGAGAACAGGTTTTCCCCAAGCCAAGGGACTTGCAAGATCATCAATAACAACAAATATTTACTCTGCCCATGGCTTTGTGCCCACCAAGGGAGGTGCATAAGTACAGCATCAACTTCCATGGCTTGGATCAAGACGGATCTGGGTGCATGTCCTGGTCCTGACACTTACTGGCTGCTTAACTCCCCTATACATCAGTTTTCACAGCTGCTAAATGGGGAGAATAAGACATTCCAGGAAAAAAAAATTAGAGGATTAAATTAGAGCAGATGAAATTAAAAGAGAAAATGCATTTCAAGTATCAATAACAGAATCAATATGTATTAGTCACTCAATAAAGAAGCTCCCCAAGCCCCCCAACTCAAGCTCTTTGGGGGATAGTATGATGAATAAGACCTAGTCCTTGTCAACAGCTCATGAAGTGAGGGAAGGGGGAAATGAGAATTAAATCAGACCCTAAAAACATGAACACAAGGTAAACAGCAACAGGAATGACAAAAAAGAGTTCTGGGAGTAGCAGATGGAGAGAAGAATTCTGAGATGCCCTTATATTCTTCTTCTCTCCTGAGACTTTCATCCAACCGATTGATATAACCCACGTGGCTAGCCCAGGGCGAAGGGCTGGGCAGGGCAGGGGGTGGGCAGGAAGGAATCCCAAGGCAAGACAAATGAGGCATGAAGGATCCTGTGCTCAGGCAGCTCACAGTCTGGTTCTGGAGAGGCCTTGCACAGTACAGAAAATAACTATGACAACAGTGGATAAAAGCAGTGAATGCTGCCGAAGACATGGGAGAGAGAGATGAATACAGGAGGGGGTGGGGCCTGGTGCAAAGGCTACTTTCAAAAACCTGCATCCACAGCAAAGGACTGTGGAAGTGGCCTCACCCCATCCCTGCTCAGGCTCTGCTCCCACTGCAGCCCTTCTGGCCTCTCAAGGCCAGAGGTAAGAACCCCAATCCTTCAGCCTCCATCCTTGCAATCTTCCCACTTGCAGTCATGCCCAGGAAGGGCGTGGCCTGGGCCAGACAGCTCACTAGTCCATAAACACAATGTGAATATGTAGACTCCACCCTTTCCCCATGCTGTTCCATCTACCTGGCATGCCCTTCCTTCTCCTATCCCCCATCCACCCTTCCCTCCAGCTCCCCTATAAATTCTTCTTGCCTATTTAGTGAACTCATCCTATAAGCTCTCCTTCAAATGTCCTGGTTTTCTTATTTTTTCCTGACTTCCACTCTTAGCAGAATTGAAAGGCCCCTTCTCAATGATGCTCTGGTAATTAGCTTTGCATATACCATCAAAGTATTTCTCACATTATGGTAAAGTATTTGTGTCTGGTGCCCCAGGTTAGGAGAGCACTGGGGTCTATGATTGGTACCTACTAGGTGCTCAATAAACAGGGCACCTGGAAGGCTTTCTCCTGAGGCTTCCCATAGCTGGGGTGGAAAATGGCAGCCTCTGCCATTCTGCCTGGGAGTGCAGAGGAAGCTTCCATGATCCCTCAGGAACTCCAGGCTCTTAGTCCAGTCAGCCATGTGCCTTCCACCCTGAAAACAAGCCCTCTGAGAGCTGTCTTCCCCAGGCTTTTCTGCTGATCTCTTGCAACTTGCTCCTCAAACCCACCCTGAATTCTGACTGGAAGCATGAGAATCCCAGCAAGGATCCTGGGCACCTGCTATGTCCTATTTAGAAAGCGCTAAGTCAGGCAAACTTATAAGCAGAGGCAATGTCCCAAAGGGTGGCAGGGTGGAAGGGTTGAGGGGAGACCTGGGGAGGGGGAGGCAGGCGTGTGAATTTGGTGGCTGGGTCTTGGTTTGAAGGTTAAAGATCAATAGCAGTCTGGGGGTGGGAGGAGGGTGTGATGGTTAATTTCATGTGCCATCTTGACTGGGCCATGTGGTGCCCAGACATTTGGCCAAACATTATTCCAGGTGTGTCTGTGGAGGTGTTTCTGGGTGAGATGAACATTTGGATCAGTAGACTTAAAGCAGATTACCCTCCCTAACATGGGAGGGCTTCATCCAATCTACTGAAGACCTGAACAGGATGAAAAGGCTGAGGCCAGGAGCGGTGGTTTACGCCTGTAATACCAGCACTTTGGGAGGCCGAGGTGGGCAGATCGCAAGGTCAGGAGATCGAGACCATCCTGACTAACACGGTGAAATCCTGTCTGTACTAAAAATACAAAAAATTAGCTGGGAGCAGTGGCGGGCACCTGTAGTCCCAGCTGCTTGGGAGACTGAGGCAGGAGAATGGCGTGAACCTGGGAGGCAGAGCTTGCAGTGAGTGGAGATCACGCCACTGCACTCCAGTCTGGGCAACACAGCCAGACTCCGTCTCAAAAAAAAACAAAAAACAAAAAATGAAACATCGGCTTGTCTTGGGTCTCAAGCCTACCCACTTGCAGAATGGAACTTAATACCATTGGCTCTCCTGGGCCTCGGGCCTTCAGACTCAGACTGGAAATACACATGGGCTTTCCTGGATCTCCAGCTTGCTGACAGCAGGTCATGGGACTTCTCAGCCCCCATAAGCACATGAGCTAATTATTTACAACAAGTCTCTTCCTGTATCTATATCTACATTTATCTCTATGTCTATCACATTGATTTTGGTTCTCTAGAGAACCCTTATAGATGGCTAAATCAGGACTTCCCCCAGATGCCAGGAGGACCTCTAATTCCTTTTTTGGGGTCTCACATCTCCAACAACTCGGAAGTAACTAAGCATTTCCTTCTTTCTCATAGCTAGCAGAGGCCTCACTCCCTGGGAGGGCCTCTTTGCACAAGCTGTCACTCCTCTGCGGACTCCTAGCACTCAATATGGGTCCTAGCACCCAGTAGGTGCACAGTGATATTGACTGAATAAATGCATACCTCATACTTATTTGGGTAGCCCTTTATGGTTTGGCGCATAATCACACCCACGTCCTCATGGGTGTGATCCCAAGGCTCTGTGAGGGGCAGGGCAGGGACCATCAGCCCCAGTTAATAGATGAGCAAGCAGAGGCCCAGAGAGGACCTAGAAGCAGTTTTCCAGCAGAGGGACCCTATCTCCATGGCATGGGTTTTCTCTGGAGCAGCCATAGCCCATGTTTAGCAAAAACAGGAAGCTGCCCTGAGCCCAGGTGCCTCTGTCCCCCGTGAATTCATGCATTCTGTAACACATGTTCAGCCACTATTGGCTGGGCCCTGTTCTAGGGACTTAGAGTGCATCAGTGAACAAAATGGACAAAAATCTCTGCCCCGTGGAGTTTATGTTCTAGGGGAAAGAGACAGAGAGTAAACAAGAAACAGAATAAGTAAGTAAACTATACAGCATATTAGCAGAAGGTATGGACTATGGCAACAAGGCAGAACAGAGTAAGGGAACCAGGAATGCAGGGGTGGGAGATGAGTCACAAGTTTAAATAGGGTGGTTAGAGTCAGCCTCATTGAGAAGGTGGCATTTGAGCAGCAACTTGAAAAGGAGAAGAATTAATCCACGCAGTTACGAGGAAAGGCCTTTATAGGCAAAGGGGCAACCAGTGCAAAGGCCCTGCGTCGGGCATATTACACGGGGCTTGGAAGGCCACCGTGAGAGCTGTGGCTTTCAGAGAGATAAAAGAAGGCCCACACAGAGGCCTCCAACAGATCCTACCCTTCCTGGAGAGCGGGGCCTGCTAAGGCAGACAATAGAGAGCCAGAGGATGCCTGAATGGAGGTGGGAACAGTAGACAAAGAAGAGGTGGGAAGAAATTTTCCCTGGTTATCATCCCTTTCTGCTTCAACCAGACACCCCCAAGCAGAGGCAGCTCCTGCGGGGTAGGGGACAGGCCCCTCCCCACCCGGCACCTCCTAAGCCTCCCTCTCAGGGGACTTGTGAGGAGTTAATGAAGTTGAGCCCAGGAAAGCATTACAGGTAGCCTGTAGAATGCTTGGGCTCCAGCTGGCTATCACCATCACTGCCCAGCCTCAACAGGGAGGCAGGGGCTTCGCCTTTCCTTTACTACACACTGGCAGATGCAAGAAGCAGATCTGCTCCGAAACCTAGATGAAGTCGCAGTTAGCAGCCTAATTTTAGACTGAGCATCTGCTCTTCCATCCCAGAGATGCAGCTCTGTCTGGGATTTGCTCCTTCTGGAATTGCCGGAGAAACGAATCCTGCTCTATGGGTACAGGCACTGATGGCGTCCAGATCAGAGCTGACCAATAGGCCCCTGCCATGGGGAAGCCCTCAGGAGCTGTGCCACCCTGGCCATCCTGTGTCCTCCTAGCTGAGCTCCCATCTCACACCAACAGCCACAGAGTCCTATAGCTGCCATCTTGGAGTCCCACTCTGCCTTCTCAGAAAGCCACAGGTCCAATGGGGCTCCGCCTCCTGCAGAACAGGGGACCTCCTGGACAGGAGTGACTTTTATCCATCCCCACACCACAGCTCCCAGCACAGATCCCAAAGAGTTCATCCCAGGGGAGTATGGCTCAGTCAGACCAAGACTAGGAGAGCACAAAGGAAGGGCCAGTTGTTTGCAAATCTTCCCAGGGAGACTTGTCAGAGGAGATGAGTTTTGAGTTGGATTTTGAAGAGTGGGTAGGTATTTATCAGTGGAAAAGCCAGGAAAAGCCACGGAGGCAGCGGAAACAGCTGAAAAGAATATGAAAGTTGGAGAATGGCCTGAAGGGAGGGAGAAGAAAGTGGGGAGACCCTGGTGGGGGCTGGACAGGGGCTGGGTGCAGTTGAGTTGGGCCACAACTCCAGGCTAAGCAGTTGGAGTTGTGTCTGCAGGTGGGAGAGTCTCTGGGGGCCCTTAGGGCATGCATGTGCTCTGACAGATGGGTGTGGAAGACTCCCAGGTGGGGAGCCCATGA
The DNA here is from genome assembly GCF_008728515.1 of Papio anubis. Classification (NCBI taxonomy): domain Eukaryota; kingdom Metazoa; phylum Chordata; class Mammalia; order Primates; family Cercopithecidae; genus Papio; species Papio anubis. Next base: position 39,940,981 of record NC_044976.1, read on the forward strand.
CCCTTTCCTCTGGGAGAACCACTTTCCCTGTTGACTTCCTCCATGGTTTGCCAGGTCCTTTGGGGCCCTCCCCACCTCCCTGGCACATGTGGGGCAGGCCCCATGTGCAGAGCACACTGTGGATGCTCAGTGCCCTCCCAGACTCCCACCTGAGCTCTGTCCACGCATCTCCTGGAATCAGGCCCATCACCTCCCACCCTTCTGACCGCTGCAGCCACTGCTTGGCCCTTGTCTGAATCCCCAGTTCCCATGGGCAGTGTTCTTTTGCTTCTCTGGCCTCAGCTTCTCTGCCCTGGAGCTGTTATCTCAAGATTCCTCAAGAATGACTCTGCATCCCACGTGCCTCTCCCTACCTTTCTGTTTGTGGGTGGCAAGCCCTGTTCTCTGGGCTAAGGACTTTCTACACATCACCTTGCTTTATCCCCCAACAATCCTGGAAGATGTTTATTATTTATCCCTTTTTACAGGTGACGAAAGGGGTTTGATGAGTTTAATTTGTGACTGATCACACAGCCAGGAAGGACAGCAGGCTGTCTGCCTCTCTGTCCTCTCCCACCAGGTTCCCCCAGCCTTGAGGGCAGGGCTTGAGCAGTGATGCCCAGAGCAGAGGCAGTCAAGACATCTGGCCAGTTCGAGTGGGGAGTGAGGAGAGTGAAAGAGGAGGAGGGACTCACCCAGGGACCATGCCTGGATTCTCTTGAGAAAGAATGAGTTAAACACTTATGTAAAGAGATTTGCAAATAGATTCTACAAAACAACATTTGGATGATTTAAGTGTTAAGGAATCAGAACCATATGGATTAAATGTCCCTGACGTTACGTATGGTTTTAAAAATTAGAAGGAAATGTACCGGGAATACACATATATATAAAATATGTAAAGCCAGACCACATTTTTAGCTTTGTGGACATGGAGTTATTTGAAAAATACGGCACAGCTTCTCCCAGGCTGGCGGTCCCCCTGCCTCCACCCCAGGCCTTGTCTTCTCCCCCACCAAATGGGGCTCAGCTCCCTCCCTAGGGGCCCAGCCTGAGAAAGAGACTTCCTGGAACAGCCGGCTAGCTGCTCTAACCACAGGACAGTTGGAGCCAAACAGCTGGGTCAGGAACGGCTGGGGTCTCCCAGAGGCCAGATGGGTGGTCTCAGGTGCAAGGAGGCAGTGAGAGAATGCAAGTTTCCCAGGAGGACCTGTAAGTACTTATAGAGAAGATGTTGAGTAGCTCAGGAGAGGCAGACAGCATTTTCAGTTCATTATTGCTTTTGAACCTCACTCAGTTTCCCCAGCAGCCACAGGAGGAAAGGGTTATTACCCCCATTTTATAGGAGGGGAGGCTGAGGCTGAGGCTGGGGAGGGCTGGGTGCTCGGCTCAGCTTACAGGCAGTGCACCAGACCACGACCTGGATTTCCTGGTTACACACCCAGAGCTTCTCCTCACTGTATCTCACTGCTTGAAACAAACCAAAACCACGAGCCTGAGCCCAATTTCTTGAACTCTAAGCATTTTTTTTTCCCAAGATTGCATTAGCTTCTCAAAGTTGAAGGTTTATCTGGCAGGGTACTTTTGAGGACTCCCTAAATATGAATAAATCAAGTTTGGTCGTGAGTCTAAATTGCACATGCTGTTGAGCTAGGGAAGAAGGGATACAATGTTCAGTTTGGGAAAAACCAAACCATCAGAAATTTCCTGGCCAAGTCCTGGTGGTGAAGAGAGAGGATGAGAACAAAAAGCCAGTTCGTTAAAAGCATCACGTTAGGTGCCAGGAGTGTGGGACCTCCCTGAAACCCCGCCCCAGCCTGTGCAGAAGGTGGGGTTGTCTTTCTTCTGCAGAAAAGGAAACAGACACAGCGAGCTTTGATGCACAGCTGCGTTTCTAACCCCGGCCTCTCTGACACCAGGGCGGGGCATTTCCCTAAACCCAGCTGGCTGGGGCCAACCTCCCCAGAGGGGCCTGTGACAAAGCCAGAAGCAGGTTTGTCAGGAGAATTGAATGTCACCCAGACATAATCCCAGTGCCAAGAAAGCTGGCCCTGAGTCTGTCTCACGTCCCGCCAGGTCTCCAATGTCCAGTCCAGTGCCTGATGTTTGTTAAATGACCATTAAACAAATCAATGGGTGAAGAGGAAGGAGGCATCAAGGAGCCACTACATCCTCCCCTTCTCTTTCCTCCATTCCCCACCCATGCCACTGTTTTGTGGACACAAGGGATGGCCTTCACACGAATTTATTTATTCTAGCGACGCTTCATCCTGTTCAGTGGCATTCATGCTTACAGCTTGTCCAGAGCTCTCAGGGTGCTGACTGGAGCCTGGAATATTTCAAGGACATGGGATTCTCAGTGCAGGAACCAGAGGAAAGGAGAAAGGGCAGAGGAATGAGGACAGAGAAGGCGAGAGATTCCCTGCTCTGGCACTTCCTCCCTGTCCTGTACCCAGGACCCCTCCATAGAGTTTGCAGTAGATCTGCCCGTTGATGGTTTTCCTACAATGGCCTATTAACAGGTATACTTTGTCCGGGGTTATCCCAGCCCCACCCAGCTGCCAGCCACCAGGATGGAATCCTCACGCTGAGATCACAGATCACATCCAGCCGCCTTTCCACTCAAGCACCTCTGAGGAGTCCCTTTGTCTGCAGCCTTTCCCATGGTCAATTATGTTGGGAAAACACTGCCTATTCTGCAGTCATCTTGGAGTTCCCCAATGTACACAGCAATGTACAAAGTCCTGAGAGGGGCGGGTAAAGAAAACAGCTCATCTGTAGTCCACACTTATTGGAACAGAACAGGGACTCCCCTTTTCCCCATCACAGGTCCCATCCTCTGCACCCCATTTTCATGGCCATGGAATTCTTAAAATGCTGGCACACGTAGCCTAGAAAGGCCCTCAGAGGCCTTCTGCTGGCTTCTCATTTATAGAACCACCTTCCCATGGGTGTCCCTGTCCCCGCACAGGTATCCCAAATGTCCTTGACTCCAGGCTTTAATCCGTACCCGTGTGCTCCAGGCCTGTCCTGCTTAAATCCTCTCAATGGCTTCCTTCTGCTATTGAGACAAAGGCCAAATTCTTCCACATGGTGTCCAAGGCCTGCTTCAGTGACCCCACGTGCCCCTCCTGCCGCATCTCCTCCTCGATCCACCCGGGGCATAGGGTCTTCTTTCAGTGCCCCCTGCCTCTGGGCCTTTGCACATGCTGTGTGTGTGCCTGGGACACTCTGCTCGTACATCCCTTCCACACCCAGCTGACTCCTCTTCAACCTTTCCGTTTCCCCTTGCATGTCACCTCCTCATGGAAGCCCTCCCCTGCCCCAACTAAACCAAGCCCTGTGCACATTCCCCAGCACCAGGCATCACCTCTCCAGAGCCTCTCAAGTAGCAGCATTTGTAACTTTTATTTCTGTGTGCAGTCTTGTCAGATGAGAGTGACATGTATGCTTTGCTCACCATGGAATCCCACATGGATTGTTTCTCAATGCCCAGCCCTGGGATCAGAGAACTGATCACCCTGTGATGTTAGTACTGAGGTGCTGTCTCCACTCAGAGCCTGCTGAGCCCTCCCTAGGAAGACCAGAAGAGTTTATCACTCATCGTGAATTCCCTGCACCTGGCATAGAATATGATTCAAACTCAGCCCTCAATATGAGCCTAGAGGAAAGTGTGCAGGGGTGGTGGGCGAGCCCATGGGGAGGAGAACCAGGCCATAGGCTCTGCTGATGATTGCGGCTCCAGGGTGTATCCACACGGCCCAGCTCAGACACAGCAAATGTTATGGAGCTGAGGTGACATAGGGTCTTGGGGACTGAGGACAGCTGAGGAACTGCCAATGGCCAGGCAACATCTAATGCCACATCACCCTGCTTCCCCTCGACCAGCTCTGCCAAGCAGGTTTTTTTTATTTTTTATTTTTTTGAGACGGAGTCTTGCTCTGTCCCTCAGGCTGGCGTGCAGTGGCACCATCTCGGCTCACTGCAACCTCCGCCTCCCAGGTTCAAGCGCCTCAACCTCCCCAGTAGCTGGGATTACAGGAATGTGCCACCATGCCCCACTAATTTGTGTATTTTTAGTAGAGACAGGGTTTCACCAGTGGCCAGGCTGGTCTTGAATTCCTGGCCTCGCGATCCACCTGCCTTGGCCTCCCAAAGTGCTGGGATTACAGGCGTGAGCCACCACGCCTGGCAACTAGGTGTTTCTTAGCAGTCCCTGAGGCCTGGGTGAGGCTGGGGATGGCGGGGACAGTTTCCTCCCCATGCAGGTGAAGGGGGAAGAACAGGGGACTCGGGCCCAGTGTCTCAGAAATTCACTGTGGGAGCGTGGCAGGGTCACACAATGCTTCCGAGCCTCAGTTTCCCTATCTGTAAGATTTAAGGGATAAGCCAATATATAATGACTTACATATTTTGCATCACATCATCACTGACTCAGTGCTTTCATCCATCCCAGGGTAATGCACGGTCACTGCTTTTCTTTCTCTGTTCAGTATCCTCTCTCCCCTTTCTTCTGGCAAGAATTCCTTAGGAAACTGCCCCCTAACTCCACCCTCGATTCAGGCAGGGCTTCCCTTCACAGGAGGCCACCATCGTGGCCATGGCAGGGAGGGGCAACCTGTTTGGCCAAACATGATTGCCCACTGACCCAGGAGTAGTCATGTGGCCCGAGGTGGGCCAATCACAGCACCTCCCTGGGATTTTTCACCTTGCAACAGCTGGGAGGAAAGTCTACTTTTCATTCTGGAGTCACCAGCTGGGATGGTGAAGGCTAGGAGCCAGCAGGGGCCATGGCCCTTCTCTACCCTGCAGAGTCACTGTGTTATGCCATGTGGAGGATGACACCCAAAAGCAGCAGATGAGACTGAGATCAACACGAAAAGGAGTAAAGATGAAAAGAATGGGGAAAATAAGAGTCTGGTGATCTGATGATATTATATCAGCTCCTGGATCTAGCCATGCCTGAGCTCCACCACCTACTCATCCCTATAAAATGAGACAATGAGACAAAACTCAGTTTCTCTTTTCCCACCCCCAACTGTCACTTTTAAACAATCTCCTTGAAAAGGCAGGAGGAATGAAAATGAGCCTGCACTGAGAGCCATGCACTGCTCTAACATGCTTCACATGTATCATCCGGTCTAATCCTCATGACAAGCCTATGTCGTAATAGAGAAATACAATAGTGTGATAGAAGACAGTGGACGCTAGAAAAGGGTGACAAAGACCTGAGCTCTAATCTTAGCTCTGCCGTGCACCAGCTGTGTGACATTGAGTCAGTTCCTTAACTTCTCTGGGTTTATCTTTTTTCACTATAAAATGGGGTAGTGATGCCTCCCTCAAAGGCCATCAGGAGGAATGATGAGACAAAACAAATGAAAGAGCCTAGAATGTTCTTGGCTAGGAGAACTTTAATATATGTTAGTTGAGCCTGTGAAGTCCGGAAGTCCTACAGCTAGTCTTGTTTCTAAGAATTAGCGTTGGCCATGGGGAAAAGAAGAGAGGAATGTGTGACAAGCTCCCAGCTAAAGTCCAATATCTGGATAATATCCAGCATTGGCCTGTAACTATCAAATCTCCAACGACGTGAGGCTGGCTGATGCATCTGCTTCCCCGCACACCAGGCGGTCAGGTGAGTCTGCAGGAGCAACAGTTCTGGTGAGCGGTGATGGGTCACCAAGGCAAGGGGCCTGTTAATAGTTTCCAGATGGGCCTAAACTGCTTCCAGTCTCCCCTGCACAGTGTTGAAAAGATGGGCTAGGACTCTGAATAAAGCTGAACTTGACCTGGAGACACCAGCTAATGGGTTATTGGCTTTACTGGGTTGGGGACAGGGCATGCCTCTCTGTGCTGGGCTGTCTGAGAGGTTGGCCCATTTGTGTCACCTTCTGAAGAGCAATTCTAAAAAAATGTTGCTCTGAATAAATATTTTGGTTCCATTTTGCGACGTGGCTGTTGGGGAGATTTCCACCGAGTGTGGTTTGCAAGGCGATTCTCCTCTGTTGTTTACTCTCGGCGATCCCCACAGCCTGTTCCTGGCAGGCATCTGCGTCTGCTGCACTCCTGGGCCGCTGGGACCTGGATGCTCGGCTCCAGAGAGAGGCTGAGTTGGCCGGCCCCTCCATTGGGAGCCTGATTGCGACAATGCATTAGGCAGCTGGCCACAGACCCACAGGGCCTCCCTACTCCCCAGCTTAACCTTGCCCTCCTTAGCCAGCTCTGGCCAAGGCTGGTGCTCTTTCAGGAGTCCCATTCCCACCAACAAGGAGGAGGCTGTAATTAGCCCAGCTGCTCTAGGCCAGGGGCTTGGAATTCCTGCGGGCCTAGAGAAGCAGCCTTGTCCATTTCCTCTTCCCAGGGGTGGCCTCCTGCTCCCCCTCCTCTCCACCCACACACCTCTTCCCCAGAACCACAACCACACAGCAGGAGGCACTATCCAGTCTGAGCAGGACCACTGTCTCCCACCCATCCCCCACACATCAAAGCAACATGGAGAGAAACCCCAGCCCCCTTGGGCCCAAGCACACCACACCTCTTGGTTACAGTGACTGTGACGACTGCCCTACCCGCTTGAGGCCAGGTCCCCAGGGCTGCCAAGGCTCAGCATGCCCAGCCCTGCTCAGATGATGACAGCTCTCCAGGCAGGAGGCCACACCTCATCTCAAAGAGGAAGTAGTTCGAGGTGGGAGCCTTAAGCACACTTTCAAGCCAGCTCATCTTAGACTCTGCTCCCTATCACCATTGCCAGATGTCCAGGGAGAAGAAGGATTCATGGGGTCAGGGTCTGGCAATCAAGGCAGAGAAATGGCACAAAGTAGGGAGGGTGGTTCCCAGGCATAGAGTTAGGTGTCATAGTACAGGACCCATGGCCCAGGGAGAAGGTGCTCCACAAGGATACATCTCAAGGATCCTGGGTGGGAGGACTTACATCACGACTGGGCATTTGGAACGTTCGAGACCCTTGCCATGAAGGCAGGGGCTGGCACACACTGTTCTTTCTCCCTCCTTTCTCTTCTCACCCCCCCAAAGCCACTCCCCTACTCTTTTTGACATGTGTCCAATTCTGCTGGCTCGAGTTTTCATGATGCAGGCCTTCTGGGACCCTGTTTTGCGGGTGAGGAAGCTGAAACTCCCAGAGGCCAGGGTCACAGAGCAGGCAAGGCAGAGCCTTGATTTGGGGCCATTTGTCAGAATCCAAGTCCAGCACTCATTCCATGGCACCATGGCTGCCTCTGAACATAGAAAGGACAGATCCTATCTTCCCAGTTGGGTGCATGGGACTCATTTACCTGTACCTGCAATGGAAGCTGCTAGTCCCTCCCTAGCCTCTCTCAGTGGTCCAGAGACCAGTTGCATGCATTTGGGGAGGGGGCTGGTGGCAGGCATGGAAGACTGCTTTGGTATGGAGGGGAGTTGACCAGCCTACAAGGTGCTGCTGCCCAGCGTGGCTCTTCTGGCACCAGGTAGACCAGGAGTGTCCCTCCTTCCCCCAAGCTCTGCTTGGCTCCAGACTCTCAGTTCAGTGCCTGAAGGCTCAGCCCTACCCATCACTGAGTTCAGCCTGCCCAGACCTGGGAGGATGTGGGAAACCCAGTTCCATCTAGGGCTAGAATTAATTTTCTCACCAGAAGCCACAAGCCTTGTGGATGCTCTGGACTTGCCTCTACTCGCTTGCCACAGTCTTCTCCGAGTGCCCTTGGGAGGCAGGTCATCTATCTGGGGGTCTGACTTGAGCTCAATTCTGCTGCCCTAATGAGAACTTCAGGTCCACTTTGCTAAGGGTCTGGCACCTGTCTGACCCCACAGCCACCCCCTCCATTACTGTACCCTGTGCCTCATCCTTTTAGCAACCAAGTCTGGATCCTGCCCTGAAGGGGAGATGGGCCAGGATGGTTGAGCCTCCTTCTAAGAGACATTGGCTGTCACACCCCAGACACACACTGGTCACTGGGATGACCATGTGGGCTAGACAGCTAAGGATGTGACATAGTCATTTCTCTACAGGTCAGGTTGGCAACCAGGCTTGACATTGGGCTACTCCTCTCAGGCCAAGCAGCTGAGACCCCTGGGCTCCATCAGTACCGAGCATGTCCAAGGTATCTAAGGGGACATTCTGGCCTTGTCCTCAAATACCAATGATCTTCTTCCTGTCCAAACTCTAACTCTGGCAGGGAGTCACTCAGAGTGATAAAACAGTGGGAAGGATTGGGGGCAATAAGCTTCATCCAGAAAGATCACTTACAGGTTCTTAGTCTTATCACAATGTCCCGCTAGGCGGGGCTCAGCCTATAGTTCCAAGGCCATAGTCCCACCTGCTTCTTCTTGAACCAGCTGATGGCTGTCTCAGTCCCACCCGGGGCAGGAACACTGTCTTTTACGCCGTGCTGGAAACACGAACCACACTTCTGCATGGAAACTGCCCTGTGCTCTGCTCTGTGATTCTCATGCTGGCATCCCAAATCTTTTAAAGCAGTATGTGGAGTTCCCAATCAACGGGCATCAAGTTTCAGTTAAGCCAGATGAAGAAGCTCTGGAGATCTGCTGCACAATATTGCATCAATACCTGTAGTCTACAACAATGCATTGTGCACTTGAAATTTTGTTAAGAGGGTAGACCTCAAGTGTTCTTACTGCAATAAAATAAAACAGTATATGGCATATAAATCAAACCGGACAACCCCCTCTCCGTGGAAGCTTTTGTGAAAATAATCACAGCTACCAATTACTGAGACTTGCTATGTGCCACGATCTGGGCTGACCATTTCGCATTTATTTAAGCCTCACAATAATAATCCCTGGAGGTGGTATTAATATTATTCCCAATTTGCAGATGAGAAAACTGAGGCCCAAAGTCTGTCCTATTCCACAACTCTTGTCATTCCCCAGAAGCTGAGAACTGGCGTGTGTGTGTGTGTGTGTGTGTATGTATGTTTGTGTGTGTATAGACACAGACTGTCTGCTGGAGTGCAGTGGCACAATCACAGCTCACTGAAACCTCAAACTCCTTGATTCAAGGGATTGTCCTGCTTTAGCCTCCCGAGTAGCTGGGACTACAGGTGTGCATCGCCATGCCCAGCTAATTTTTAGATTTTCTGTGAGACAGGTTCTTGCTTTGTTATCCAGGCTAGTCTTGAACTTCTGAGTTCAAGTAATCCTCCTGTCTTAGCCTCACAAAGTGCTGGGATTGCATCTGTGCACCACATGCTGAGCCTGATCTGTGTGTTTTATCAATGGGCTTCGGAGATGGTTCTTGAGGGCCAGGGGTGACTCACAGTTGAACTAAAATGAGATGGGCCCTCTCCCCAGCAGAACACACTAAAGTGCTCAGCAGGTGCTCACGTGGCTGTGGGCCGCCTGCCTGTGCCATCCCAGGGTTAGTTTGTGAGCCACAGAGGACAAGGCACCCTTGCACCACATTCTTTCACAGGCACAGCTCTCGGGGCACACATCCTCTGGGCCAGAATGGTGCAGCGCTGGCCTGGACCCTCTCTCCTTGCTTCCCCAGAGACCATCCTACTGGGATGGGCAAGTGATCCAGTGGGCTGGCGGCACCTGAGGGAGGAGGGGCTGGGAGGGAGACCTTGTGTTCAACTACGTGAGTTCCACTGCCACAACCTTGTGACTGTGTCCCCTCCTCCTGATAAGGACTGGCTGCCCCGGCTTGGATGTTCTTTCTGACTATGTGCGAATCCCGGTTCATTTACAAATCTGCTCCCAGCTCCCCTCTGGGAATGATGAAGCCCTGCTCAGACACATCCCGCCTTCCTCTAACGCTCTCCCTGATGACATTTCCCTGGCTATTACATAATCAAGGGAGCCCAGCCTCCATCAGCCAGGACTTTAATTGGAAAGCTCTTCCCCAAGGGTCTCAGGGGATATGGCTTGTGCCAGCCCAAGCCCTCTTACCTCTCAACTCTTCTCTGTGGTCTCCCTTCTCTCTCTCTCTCATATGCACACAGGGACACGCAGGCACAGATATTTACATACCCCAGCAGCTGGAGCAGCTGAGGCCACATCTTCTGTGCCTGTCCTTGGCCACACTCAGTGGCTTGCATGCTTGGTGCTCACTGTGAACTATGCTGCCCTGGGTCTTTCAGGTCCATCCCCGCCAGGAAATCTTCTCTGGGGGCCTCCATGGGTGGCTCAGGGCTGGCCTCCTCCTGGCTTCCGTGGCACTCTGTGTTCATGGCATTGCTGTAGATGTGTCTGTCTCCCTACCTAGGTCGTGAGCTCTCAAGGGTAGGCACCAAGCCTGATTCTTCCCTGTGCTCCCAGCCCCTGAATTGGCCCGGCCCTGAGCGAGCTCTGGGAGGGTTGATGGAACAGGTCAGTGAAGCGGAGGGAGGACGCTGCCGAATGCCCTGTGGTTGGTGTCTTGGGGAGCTCTGCATGAGCTGCCCTACAGACTTTCCAGAAACACCACAAAATATCTGCTCTAGACAAACCAAAGAAATGAATCCAGTTTTCAGAGTGGAAACTGATGCCCAGTCAGGGAAGGGTGGTGCTTAGGGATGCAGGACCTCTTGGTGGCAGACAAGTCTTAAGGGGACTCGATGTAAACTCCCTTAGGCCTCTCCACCATCCTCTGCTGCCTCCGAGACCTCAGTAAGAGCCTTCGGAAGCTCACTCAGGGCTGCGCTCTGGGGAACTCATTTCTATTCCTTCCAATAGACATCTTCCAGGCCCTGGGCTTGGCCTGGGACTTAGTCCTGGTGCTTGCGGAGTTGTACAGACATGGACCCAAAGAGGTGCAAAGTGGGGTGAAAATCTAATAATAGAAATATGCACAAAAGTGCCACCAAGGAAGATGGAGGAGGTCAGAGGAGACACTGTGGAAGGAATGACATCTAAACTGGGTCTCAAATGAGAGTTTACAAGAGGACTAAGTGGAGATGGGAGAGGAGAGGAAGTGGGTGGTTCAGTGAAAGAGAAATGTGCAAAGACAGAGAAACATGAAACAACACAGCAAAATGGGGATCTGCCCAAGCCAGGTAGTGGGGCTGAAGCCCCAAAGACAGACGGGAACCTGCACTCGAAGGCTGAAGCAGTGGGCAAGGCCACATCAAGAAGGGCTTGAAAGCTACACTAAGCCAACTGGACCCCAGCTGGTAGGAAAAGAGCCTTATATTTGCAGTCCATGTGCCCTGTAACTCCCTTCCACCATCCCCAAAGTGGTAAAAAGCACTGGTAGATGACATAATCCCACTCTATCCTTTACCCAGGCAACCCCCTAGGCCCTGGAACAAACACTTCACCACTCATGGGAACTCCTCTTAGCCACAGACATCCTTGCATCTCAGAGCTGGAGCTATGAAGTGCTAACAATTAATCATTGCAGAGATGAGGTCATGGTGCCTTCAGAATATGAAGTCCTCAGGGATAAGTTTTATAAACAGGTTTGGAACTTTAGCAAAAACAGCTTCTCTTGAGTCTGAGTAAAGGAAAGGGTTATTGCCTGGCTCAGGGCTGGTATGGCCATGGCTTGAGGCTGGGAGGAAGGCCACAGTGGCCGCATGTTTTCCCGTGAGATTGCACCTGCACTGAAAATCCTGGAGCATCTTCTAGGACTTTCACTAGGGCCCAGGACTCAGTAAAAATTCAGGAGCATGAGTCAAAGCAGCCTGGCAGAGGATGCAGCTAAGTTAGAAGAGGCTCAGGACCTGGAGGCAGCCCTCTGTGGTGCTGCCTCTCACTGCCATCTCTATGCAGCACTTAGAGGTTCTTCCCATCACCGCCCTCCTGGTCCTATCACTGCTGGTGATCCTCATAACCCATAGAAGAACTCAGCAAGTTGTGTGGGGTGCAGGGTGTTGCTACGCAGCTCGGAGGACTATCAGTCTCTAATTGGTTAGCAGCTGTGTGGTCCTTTGTCCTGTCTTCCAAAAGCACTGCCTTTAAAAAAGACCTTTGCTTGACCTTGAGATCAAGTCTGCTCTTCTGACAAATGTGGAAACTGAGCCCTGGCAAGGGGAAGTGGTTAACCCAGGGTCATGAGGCGAGGTGGGGACAGGGGTGCAGGAGGACCCAGGTCTCCTCACTGTCTGCCTCACCACTCTGACTTCCTGGAGGTGACTCAGCAAGACAGGCAGCAGAGGAAGGAAGTGGGAAAGGGAAGCCCAGCCTGCTGGATTCCAGGTCACCACTTTGTTAGTCCAAAGCCACCAACCACCTTGGCCATGCAGCTCTGCCTGGTGCCAGTGACCTTCCAGCCCTTCCTTCCCAAGGCTGCAGTTGCTGACCATTTCCTCCAAGGTCAAGCTCACATGGTCTCTCCAGGGTCTCCAGCGACTCCCTGCTGTACAGTCCCATGGTGCTGTCCTCCTGCTGGGGTCAGGCGTCACCTCCATAGACCTGGTATGTGGCTGAACTTGTGCAGGCTGAAGGTTCATCAATGAGATGAGAGGAGGTGTAATTACTGCCTCATGTTTAATAGCTGGGCTCTGGGGCCTGTTTTCAGTTTTCATCACTTGCTGGCTATGGGTGCTTTGATCAACCTCCCTGAACTCAGTTTCTTTTTTTCTTTTTTATTTTTTTGAGATGGAGTCTCGCTCTGTCACCCAGGTTGGAGTGTAGTGGCGCGATCTCGGCTCACTGCAAACTCCGCCTCCTGGGTTCATGCCATTCTCCTGCCTCAGTCTCCCGAGTAGCTGGGACTACAGGCACCCACCACCACACCCGGCTAATTTTTTGTATTTCTATTAGAGACGGGGTTTCACCGTGTTAACCAGGATGGTCTTGATCTCCTGACCTTGTGATCTGCCCGCCTCGGCCTCCCAAAGTACTGGGATTACAGGCATGAGCCACCGCGCCCGGCCGTCAGTTTCTTTAATCTGTAAAATGAGATTACAAGTAACAGTCTATACTTTGTAGGTTGCTTGGAGGATTAGATGAGATAATGGCCTGCCCCAGACCATGAACTTAAGACATATTGGCTCTTGACATCAGCGACTGTGCTAGGTGTGTTCACATGCATCCTCTCATTTAATCTTCACAACAACCTGCCAGGTGGATACCATTATTCTCTTTCAGTGGTGAGGTGAGGGCACACAGCTCATGGCCAGATGTGAACCTGGTTCTATCTGATTCCAGAGTCTGGATATTCTCCCGTCTGCTAAAGAACCTTCTCTTACTGTTATATGGTCAAATGCCTGTGTTTGCCCTACTACCATGTGCTTGTGTGGACAGGGCCTCTTCTCCTTCTCCCTGGATTCCAGTCCTGGCTCTAACACTTCTCAGGAATGAGACTTGTCTCTGAGCCCCCACTGTCCCATCCATACATTGAAAAATTGGCACTCCCCCAGCCTTCTTCTTGAAGGAACACACAAGATGGATGTGATGGTGTTCTGCAAACTGTACCTTGCTGTTTGAATGCAAAGTGTTACTCCCCCAAGCAGAAATACTTTTGGGACTGTTACGAGTGCAGCCTGAGGGTAGAGATCCAGGAGGACCAGGGCCTGTAGCAGCACCTGCCTTGGCCACCACAGGAACTGCTGCAGGTCCCTTCAGTCTGTGGCTTTCTATATGTTGAGAGCAGGTCCTTGAGAGCAAGGCAGGGAGGTTGCAGATACAGTACAAGTCTTTGTTTCCTTGCCTGATTCCTTCACTGCACTGTAAGTTCCTCAGGCAGAAGGAATGGCTCACAGCACATCCCTTGGATGGATGGCATTCACCCCCCTCTCCAGCCACATGGGCTCCTGGGAGCTCACGAAGTGGACCATGCTGCTTCGCTCCCATGCCCAGCTCAACTCTCCAGGGGAAGAGATCATCCTTATCTCATGAACCCAGGTCTCCACCTCAACTGTAGCACTTACAATATCACAAACCTGATTTCTACCTTGAATCCTTTTTGGAACAGGGTCAGGATTTGAATAAATAAATATATTTGAACTTCTTTGTTTTCTGTCTGTTTCTTTTGCTGGATTGTAAGTTCCCTAAGGCACCTTCTGTGTGATACTCATCTTTGTAACTCTCAATAACCAGCACCAGGAACACTTGGGGTATGTGTAGCATGGTTCTCTCTCCAACCCACCTCTCTGTCTTGCAAACTCTCCCTATCTCATGGGCTGGCATGTATTAGAACTGTGTGTAACAGTGGAAACAACAGGCATCAGTGGATCTGAAAACAAGCAAATGGACTGGCTTATCATGTGGGGGTTGTCTCACGTCTTGATGAATTCTGGGTTTATTTTTGGGTTCTAGACTGTGGTTTTTTGTTGTTTGTTTTGTTTTGTTTCTTGAGATGGAGTCTCACTCTGTCGCCTAGCCTGGAGTGCAGTGGTGCAGTCTCAGCCTACTACAACTTCTACCTCCTGGGTTCAGGAGATTTTCGTGCCTCAGCCTCCTGAGTATCTGGGACTACAGGCACACACCACCACGCCAAGCTAATTTTTTTGTATTTTTAGTAGAGATGGGGTTTCACCATGTTGGCCAGGCTGGTCTTGAATTCCTGGGCTCAAGTGATCCTCCCACCTTGGCCTCCCAAAGTGCTGGGATTACAGGCATGAGCCACCACATCCGGCCATAGACTGTATTTTCAAAGTCACCACTTAAGTAATCTCTTCCAGAACAATGGGCTGATGTTCAAGATACACAATGGGGAGAAAGCAAGGAGTAGGAATCCATCAAAAGCCCCATTACAGTTGTCTTCTTTTCTCTTTGACTTTGCCGTTGATGAGTTTACATGCCTGACCACTTCCAGGACATATCAAGCCTGGACATAACTGGATTGTGAGAGTGTGCTGTGTACTTCTAAGTACTGACTGGACCCATGCAAAAGCCTGGCCTCTTTTATGGGTCAAGGAGTCCTGGTGAAGACAGTATCAAGTCTTCCAGGGGTGGGGATGGAGTATAAACAGACAGCAGTTCTGAGACCGCAGAACCCAGGAAGCAGTTCTAGCTGCTATGAGTCTCTGGTTCTCATCTGTGAAAAGGGAGAATAAAATCCACCCTGCAGAGTCATCACAGGAGCAGCATGAGATTACAATATATAAACACAGGAGCATGGTAAGAATGGATTCATTCACTCCACAAATAACCATTTCGCATCTACTATGGACCAGGCCCTGTTCCAGGGATTGGGCACAGTATACAGACAGTGGCATGTGGGCTGGTCCTGAGCACTATCAAGAAAGGCGAAGCAAAAAAAGGGAACAGAATGGGGGTGGTGGCAGTAGGAGGTGTTGCCTTGTTAAGTAGGGGACCAGAGAAGGCTTCACTGAGAAAGGGACATTTAAGTAAGGACCCAAACAAAGTGAGGGATGGGCCATGTGCATACGCTTCCTAACAGAGGAAACAGTAAGTGCAAAGGCCCTGAGGCCAGAGTTTGTAGAACAGTACACCGTCCAGAGGATATGGGGGCAAGACAATCACTGGGGCTGTGAAGGCATTTATGCAACTTCTGAATTTCACTGAATTTCACTCAGAGATAGGAAGCTATGGGAGGTTTTCCAACCAAGGTGACACAAGCTGACTTTTAGAGCTAATCACTAAACTTTAGCTGCCCCTTCTCTTCAAAGCTTCATTAAATATCCAGACCTCTGCAACTCCAGCCTATGTGCCTCTCCTTTCTCAGATTTCTTCCAGCTTTCCACATCTCTCCAAACCAAGAGAGCCTCATCATGCTCTGCCACATGCAGGCTGGAAAGGGACCTCGCAGCGAGGCTGTGGTTGGGAAGGGAGAGAAACAGAGCAGTCTTAGGTAAGGGATCTTGCTCCCCGCCCTCTGTGCTCCGAGGGCCTCTGGACCTGGCTCAGCTGCAGCGAACGCACATACTTAGGTGCACGGTGATGCTGGGAGCAATGACAGAGTCCCCGGTGCCCCTTCACCATCTGAGAAAGCTCAGCGCAGAACTAGGGAGCATTTCACTCCATGCTCCCTCACCCTGCTTATCTACCGAAAGGTGAAATCATTTGTTTTAAAATAAAACAATTCCCATCTCTATCAGTGGTTTTTAACCTTTTTTGGGTCACCGGCTCCTTTGAGAATCTGCTGAAAGTTATGAGCTATGAGAAAATGAACATGAGATATGTACTCATTTTCTTATCATTTCAGGGGTTTCACAGATCCTTGAAAATTCAGTGAAGAAACCATTATCTAAGCCAACCATTTCCCAGCCACAGCTCCAGATGAATGAATGAATGAATGAATGAACAAATAAATAAAGAGGCTGAGTGCAGATGGAGGAACGATGGGGGATGAACAGAGCAGAAAGATGCATCTGCCTGTGGGCACCACGGTTCTTGTTGATGGTTCCCAATGCCTTCAAAGAAGCCAATTGGGAAGTGACATGGGGTCAGGGCATGCTTGACAGGTGACCTCCAGATAGCCGAGCCGATCTCCCTCAGTTCCTCTCATCTGACCCCTTCTGTTGCTCTCCTCTGACCCCTCTGGGTGGCTGTCTTCCTAAAAGGTATCAAAGCACACTTCCCTGCCTTTCTCAGGGTGCCCTGAACAAAACAGAACTCTTTTCCTGGATGGCTATGGGGCAAGAGAACGAATATAATCAGATGTATAAAATGTAAGCAATCACTTTTTCTGGTCATACAGCCGACCTGGCTGAGGCCTAGAGGCCCCACATTGGTCCCTCCCCAGCCCTTTCTGGGATCCAGGTTTCTGGCCTCCCAGTTCATTTTAATTTTTGATACATCTCCAGGGAAGGTGGAATGAACGCTTAACTCATTCTTAAAGTCACACCTCTTACTGTGAAACTTTTAACACAATCTCATTTTTTTCTAATCATTGTTCTACATTGTAACACAAGGAGACCTTAGGTGGACTGGGGTGGGTAGGAATCCATCCAAACACACAGTGGTCCCAGGGAGCTCTTCTCACAGAGAAGAGCCTCCAAGGCCCCAGTGATGTGGCTCCCCCGTCTCTCCTCTGATCATTCTGCCTCCTC
Organism: Papio anubis; assembly: GCF_008728515.1. Taxonomy (NCBI): domain Eukaryota; kingdom Metazoa; phylum Chordata; class Mammalia; order Primates; family Cercopithecidae; genus Papio; species Papio anubis. Next base: position 39,957,858 of record NC_044976.1, read on the forward strand.
CTCGGCACCATGCTCCAGACATCCTGAGCTGGGAGTTCCCCAAACGGACCTGTTTTTTCCCACCTCTGTTGCTTCAGGTGTGCTGTGCTGGCCACCTGGAACACAGGCCACCACCTGCTAGTCTCACAAGAAAACTCTTACCTCTCTGCTCAAACTCACCTCCCAACCTCCTCAGAGAGCCCATTTCCTCCCCCTGGGAATCCCATGTCCTCACCTTAACCTCAGCACTTAGGACACTGTATTTCCAACATTTAAAAACAATCTTTTTGGGAGAACAGAGTTACAGCTTAGAGAAACACACTTACAAATGTTTGCTTACCCATTCATTTCATGAACGGAGTCTTATTTATCTTTGTTTCCCCAGCAAACAGCACAAGGTACATATTGATGTTTCCGTAGGTATTTGCAAATAAATGTTTCCCTGGTCGAGTGGTTCTCTCTTTACCCTTCCAGCTGGATTGTCTGTTGTGACCTCAACCCCCTGCTGGTAGGGTCCGGTCTTTCACTGGCCTCCCTCAGCCTCCACGGGGCACCTATTAGAAATGCATGCAAACCATGAGGGAACAGGCACCAAGGGGCTCTCTTGGGAGTGAACTTGCCAACTTAGTGTTTGGAGGTCATGCCTCAAGCTATGGCTGCCCTGGTGAGTCTGCGCTTTCTGGGATCTGGGTGGGTAGGGTCACTGGCGGGGAAACCTCCTCCAGCAAGTTGTCATAGTAACCAGGACTTTCCGTTTCATGGGAGAGAGTCCCTGGGAGGAAAAACACACCAAGGGCTTGGGGGGAGTGGTAGAAAGCCATGAAAAGCCTTCTGACACTGTCCTCCCGTACCCTTTGCTTTTCTTCCTACTGGTTTACATGCTCAAGGTAGAGGCCATTATGTGTGGGCATCTGAGTAGAAGCTGCTGAAAATAGCTGCCCGACTATTTCAGGGAGCAGCTGAATATGCATGAAGCTATTTTAGAAAAGATGTCCCTGGCCCAGCTAATCCAAACCCCATCCTTTCCCTTAGAAGTGCCAAGACAAGTTGAATGGGACCTTTCTTAGTCTTTCTCACTAGGGTGGGGGTGCTTCAGAAGCCGCAGAAAGAGCACCCTGGCTAATGTTGGCACTGCAGCCTCTCGGCTCCACCTCCCAGTCCCGTGGTGACAGAGGCTTCTAGCCAGACAGCTCAGCCCTCCAGGGTCCTCCGGGGCCTTGGCAGCCTTCAACAACTACTTTGCCACAATCTCGTGTGCCTAGGTCTTTGGGAGTCTCAGATCTTAGATACTTCCACATGTTTGTTCATTTCTTCATTCAATACACTTGTATTGCTGGATAACATGTGCAAGGATTGTGTTGGGTGCTGGGAATAAAAGGTTTCTGACACCAGCTTATGGCGGGGGAGTGTGGACAGGTGAGTAGAAAGACAATAACCATAAAGTTCCAAAAGAGAGGAATCAGCTGTTGGGAGGTCAGGGGAAGGAGCCCTTGCTTCTTCCTGATGGTCAGAGAAAGAAGATGGCGTTTGAGCTGAGCCTTGTCTGAGAGACATGGCTGGCTCAAGGGGCAGGGGATGGCTGGGTATGGCAGGGGCACCCTGGTGGGCGGGTGTGCCTGCAAAGAAGTGAGAAAGAAGGGCAGGAGACTATGGGGACACTGAATGCTGGGCTAGCAATGCCTTCTCTGAGTCCTCAGGCTGGGATGGGGAGCACCCCGCTTCCACGAGCCTGAAGTGCCTGGTGCACCCTTGCCACTGTCTTCAACCTAGACCAGAAGTGCCTTGGGCCAGGAGCCTGGTCAGATCCTCCTGGGCATCTCCAGAGCCCTGTGCCAGGCTTGGGACTGAGCACACTTACATATTGTTGGCTGAAAGCATGGATTCTGGCCCGGCGCGGTGGCTCACACCTGCAATCCCAGGACTTTGGGAGGCCAAGGTGGATGGATCACCTGAGGTTGGGAGTTCAAGACCAGCCTGGCCAACATGGTGAAACCTCGTCTCTACTAAAAATACAAAAATTAGCCAGGTGTTGTGGCAGGCACCTGTAATCCCAGCTACTCGGGAGGCCAAGGCAGGAGAATCGCTTGAACCCAGGGGGAGGAGGTTGCAATGAGCTGAGATCGCTCCATTGCACTCCAGCCTGGGTAACAAGAGTGAAACTCCATCTCAAAAACAAAAACAACAAAAAAAGAAAGCATGGATTCTGGAGCCAGACTTCCCGGGTTCAAACCTGGGCTCTGCCCCTTACTGGCTGTGACCTTGAGCAAGTTATCTGACCTCTCTTTGCCTCAACTATAAAATGGGGATAATAAAACAGTCTATCTCATGGAGTTTCTTGGTGAGAAGACTCCATTACATGAATTAATATATGTCAAGGGCTTAGAAGTCTGTGTGGCACATAGCAAACAATACATAAAAGTGTTAACTATATTATTCTAATGAGTATGGATTTTTATCTTGACAATGGAGTGCCATCAATAACAAGTTTTCTTTCTAGATTAAAAATAGCTTTATTGCTTTGACTGATCATATTATATGTACCCACTGTAAAAAGTTAAAGCATTATCAGTATAAAGAGGGACAGAAAAAAATCCCCTTAAATCCTGACTCACTACTGACATGACCATCTGCTATGGTCTGAATGCATGTATCCCTCCAAAATTCATATGTTGAAATCCTGACCATCAAGGTGACAGTATTAGGAGGTGGGGCTTTTGGGAGGTGATTAGGTTCTGGGGCCAGAATCTTCATGAATGGGATTAGTACCCTTATAAAAGAGGCCAAAGAAAGACCTCTCATCCCCTCTACCATTTGAGGACACAGCAAAAAGGTAACACCTATGAATCAGACAGTAGAGCCTCATCGGATCATGAATCTGCCTTGATCTTGAATTTCCCAGCCTTGAGAACTGTAAGAAATAGAATTCTGTTTTTCTAAGCCACTCAGTTTATGGTATTTTGTTATAGCAACCTGAATGAACGAAGACACTATCTTTTTAGATACTGTCAATCCTCATTATTCATAGATTCTGTATTTGCAAATTTATCTACTTGATCAAATTTATTTGTAACCTCCAAATCAATACTTACATTCATAGCCATTTGTGGATGTGCAGAGTGGTGAAGTTTTGTTTTTTTTTTTGAGATAGAGTCTTGCTCTGTCTGCAACCTCCACCTCCCAGGTTCAAGCGATTCTCCTGACTCAGCTTTTTGAGTAGCTGGGATTACAGGCCTGTGCCACCATGCCCAGCTAATTTTTGGAGTTTTAGTAGAGACAGGGTTTCACCATGTTGGCCAGGCTGGTCTTGAACTCCTGACCTTAAGCGATCCACCTGCCTCAGCCTCCCAAAGTGCTGGGATTACAAGCGCGAGCCACTGAGCCCAGCGTGGTGAAAATTTTGTGTCGCCTAACGTGTGTGTTCCTAGATGAGGCTGAATGAGGCGACCTTCTGTCTTCTAGTTTCAGATCCCATACAATAAACAAGTGTCCACAAAAAGGACACTATGGACAGTTTTCACAGTTTTGCACTTTTTGTTTGGTGATTTTACTTTTTCAAATGGCCTCCAAATACAGAGCTGAAGTGCTTTCCGGTGTTCCCAAGCCCAGGGGAGCTACTGCGCGCCTTACAGAGGAAACGCCGTGTTAGGTAAGCTTTGTTCAGAGAGGACTTATGGTGCTACTGGCCCTAAGTTCAATATTAGTGAATCCACAATCTATGTTAAATAAGGTATGTTAAAACAGAAACACACATAAAACAAGGTTATACATTGATCAGCTGACAAAAACGTTGTCACCAGAGGCTTGCAGGAATCTCCTGCTGTAGTTCTCCCAGGAGCAACAGTTCAGTATTTGCTAATTCTGTGTTTGTGAGGACTTTATAGAACATACCTACTGTGAATAACAAGGATCAACGACATTTTTCTAGATACATGGATGTATGCTTCTGTGCAATTTGGAATGGATGTCCCATACCCTTTTGATACTTTAAAAAAATCATATGTTAATATGTCAAAGGCATGTTTCCATTTTCATAAATACGGATCCTCAGAGGGCTGCATCACTGTGCACATTTCTGTGATGAATAACCAGTAGCTCCCTATTGATAGGCAATTTGGTTGCGTCCCATTATTTGCTATTACAAACAATACTATGATGAACATCCTTATTGGTAATAATAAAAGAGCTAGCATTTATTCAGCACTTAGTAGGGGCCCAAGCCTCTGCTAAGAGTTTTATAAGTGTTATCTCATCTAAGCTTTGCCACAAGCCTATGAAAGTGGCACTACTATGCCCACTTTGCAGATGAGGACTTTGATGCTTAGAGATGTTAAGGAACTTTTTTAGGGCCAGGTGGCTTGAAACAAGGTCATTCTGATCTCAGACTCCACACTCTTAACCAATGCTCTGCTGCTTTCCTACACACATAATCCTGGGCACTCTAGGATACTTGTTTAGAAGTGAACTACCGAGTTGGAAGGTAGGGACATTTGAAAGTATTGACATATAAACTCCCCTCCAGAAAATGTGTATCAATTTGTGACCCACTAAACAGTGTTCCGGTGTTCCTGTTCCTCATTCTGCATTTCCCCAAGTATTTTCATTCTTTGAAACGGCCCCCGAAGGACACTTTGATTGTTTAATGTGCATCCTCTGCCCCTGGGTGACGACTCTTCACATGCTTTCTATGCTCTGTATTTGGTCGTTTGTGAATTGCTTGTTCATAGCCTCTGCCCATGTTTCCGCTGGCAATTTGTCTTTATCTAATACTTCGCTTACAAGAGCTCTTTGGGTATTAGTGTTGCTAACCTTTCACCCATCATGCCTATGTTGAAATACTTTTCTTATTTTGTTATCATCCTTTAACCTGATTACGGTGGGGTGTTTGCCCATAGGGTTTTTAATTGTTTTCCTTCACAGTTTCTGGATTTGATATTACATGTAAGGAGGCATTCATCATTCCGGTATGACATAAATATTCCCTCGTTGTCTTTCTTTTAGTATCATTATGGTTTCATGTTTTTTAATCTCCTTGGTATTTATTTTGGTGTAGGAACTGAGGTAGGGAGCCAGTTGCACTCCCTTCCCTCCCTACAAATAGCTCACTGGTTGTCTTTAGAACACAACAGCAATCACCTGCATTTTCATCTCTAATTCTCGATGCCATGCATTCACATACTAAGCCTCACGCACACTGATATCTACTTCTGGGCTCTCTGTTCCTTGAGCCACAGGTCTCTCTCTGTACCAACACTGACTTTTTCTAGGCCATTCGTCCATGTTTATTTTTCCAGATATACTTCGTAACCATTTTATGAACAATTTTTTTGGGGGATTTTGAGATTCAATTTTATTTATAGAACAATTTATAATACCTTCTTCAGTTGATTCTTCATAATTTTATGCTTTTATTTCTTTGGAGAATGAAGTCTTTTTCCCTCTATGCTTTCTAACTGCCTTATTTTGGTACCACCTTCTTGGTGAAAGCTTTTCTACTCAGCCCTGCAGGAATCTTTTCTAATTTCTCCCCTTTCAGCACTCTGACTTTTGTGTGCCCCACTCCACTTTTTTACCCAGAATTATAATTACTGCCTAGACAGTGAGCCCCTTGAAGGCAGGGTCCTTGCATGGCCTATTTGTACATTTCCTACCACACCTGGCAGGTTGTCGGGGCTCGGGAGATATGTGCAGGGTGAATGAATGAACAAGTGAATGAAGGACATCCTCCTGGAAAGCTGATTGTGAAATGAAATGAATCAGTTACAAAAACCCTCTTTCACAGGCTTTCATTAGAAAACAAAAGATTTGTCCTTGGCTAAACCCCCAAGAATGTGTCAGAATGAGAGAAGTGGCTCACTACTAGACTGCGTGTCATGTGCAACATGCCCCAACACCTGTCCCCAGAGACTGCCACCCTCACCAAGCAACAGAGCATTTCTCAGGCAGGCTCTCAGGCCCTAAAAGGCCTCCGGGAGAAGGAATATAATTATTCACCATGTGCCTGTCGCTGTGCTAGACTTTTACCAATAAGATACCACACCCTGAAAGTTGGGATCACTAGTCCCATTTTGCAAATGAGGAAACTGAGTCTCAGAGAGGTGTAACCCTACCTAGTAAGTGGTAGGGGCAGCTGAAGCCAGAGCTGTGGGACTCTAAAAACCTTGCCTCTCCTATAATAACCTCCAGACCACCAGAGGCTGGGAGGTTGAGGGGCTGTGGCCCAGAGGGGAATGCTGTACAGAGTCAAACAGCAAGGGTCCTGCTGTCACTAAACAAGACAGTCCCTAGAAAACTTGTTTCCCCCAGAGCTGTATGATGCCGCTTCTATAAATCATTCCTAAAGAGCTTAAGTCAAAGAGCTACTGTCAGGCAGGGGGCACATCATACAGGCATTATTGTTGCTATGGGACTGGGGAGTGGAGGGATGGGGGAGGTGGAGGACTCACCATGGAGGCGGGATGTTGGTCTCCATCTAGAGATGGCCCTCCGGAGTCCTCCCCCTTGCCTGCCCAGGGGGTTGCGGCTTTTAGACAGCCCTGCAGGCGCCTCCTAGGAGTGCCGCCAAGCAGCCGCTTCCTTATCGGGCTGGTAGAGGCTGGGCAGGCCTCAGCTTATTTGTAAGCCTGGATTAGAGCTCAGGTTTCTCATGAAGGACCATGGGTTGGGGGCCAATACATTTACTGGACTTGACTCTGTGCCTGGCCCAGTGCAGGCCTCAGGGACATGGGGATGAGCAGCCTACGAGCCTCCTGCTTCGTGCAGCTCCATTCCGATCAGCAGGTGAATCACAAAGAAAACCCCCAACCCTGCCCAAGAGCCACAATAGAGATCTCTAATGCTGAGGGTGCCCAGATTTGGGGGGTCAGCCCACTGCAGGCTGTGGAGGTTGGATGTCAGGTGGGGGCATACGGGCTTCATCCTGTGGGCAGAGGGAGATGCCCTACATTTTGAAGGAAGAGCCTGCCATGGTTAGATTTGTGCTTTAGAAACAGACCAACTAGGTATATTTGTTTTCAATAAACGTGAACTCTTTCTCAGGTGAAAATTAAAGCGTTTCCATTTTGGACAAATAATCCCAACATAAGGAGTCACAGCAGATGGCTATGGCCCTGGATGAGCTGCTTACCTATGGTGCTGATGAACAGAAAGAGCCCTGGGCTTAGAGTGAGAGACCCACATCCATGGTCAAGTCCCTGCCAGCATCTTGCTGTGTGACCTCCAGCAAATGACTTCCCCATCTCAACCTCGGTTGCCTCATCTGTCAAATGGGAATACTGCCACCTAATACACAGGGCTGTCTTCAGGACAAAATGGGGTATCAAATGACACTGTACATTTGTACCTACTTGACAAATGTGAGGCATCAGGGTGAGACACCTGAAGCTCAGTCCACACCCCCGAGGGCATTTCAGATGCCCCACAGCCTGCAATGTCTCGGGAAGTCTCTCTCAGCTGTTCCAGCTCCAATCAAAGCCTGTCCTGTAAAAACATGACCCCATCCAAAGAAGCAATCTCGCATGTGTTTGGTGGGCCACCTGCCCACGGGGCACAGCCTGCTGGGCCACAGACGTCAACAGCAGCCCCTTCCTGGTGGGAGAAGGAACAGGGAACTGGCTTGTTCTCTAAGAGCAGAGTGCTGACGGGTGATGAGGAACATTTTAAGGTGGGATGCTTCTTCCTGCACTGTTGGCAGCTGTCTACGTAAGGCGCTCATTATGTGCAGGCCCCAAGGCCAGTGAGCCTGAGAGGCCAAGCTAAAATTAGTGTCAGATGTGCACCCGCCAGACACACTGAACATCCGAAGGTCAGATGCCTCCAAGCAGCCACCCGGGCAGGAGTGCGGCAGATGGGCACCAAACAGCTGTGGCAGCTGCTGCCTCTTGTTCCTCCCAGACACGGAGACCGACAGCCCTGTGCAGCAGCCTGGTTCAATAGCCCAGCTTGAGTTAAAAAATAGAATGCAGAGTATAATCCTAATTAAAAAAAAAATCTGTGTATGTGCATAGAAAAAGAGGTGGAAGAGGAATTTACTAAATAGCCCAGTCATGGATGTGGAATAGTAGTGAGTTCTTTTCCTCTACTTTTCAAAATTTTCTCAACACATACGTATTACTTTTGTAATCAGAAGAATACACAATAAGATGCTATGTTACATATTCCCATGAAATATATAAAATGATTAAATTGCATATGCTTATGACAGGTGGTATATATGTGTATGTGAATATATTTATGCGGCTGGCTGGTGTTAAAGATCAACATTTCCCAATCCCACATTGTACAGAGGAGACGGAGGCCCCAGGAGCAAAGCAGGAAGCAGAGAGGCAGATTTTCACTGAGGCTGGTGTTGCACTGGAGTTTCCCCAAGCCTTGCCCCACTTAATTCTGTAGTTGGTTTTATTCCCACTTAATGGAGATGGAAACTGAGGTACAGAGAAGTGAACTGATTCACTCAAAGATGACCAGTTCAGAAGCCACAGAGCCAAATCCCAATCCTAGCTTTCCACCCACAGCCCACTGAGCTTCAGGAAAGGAAGGGCCTTTGAAAAAAGAACAGAACAAAACAACAACAAAAACACCCCACTCCTTGAAGTCTCAAACATTCCGAAAGCAACCTCTTAAGGGACTGAGTTTTGAATTCTTTCCTGAGCCCCTCTAGGTGCACGCCTTCCTTAGCTCTGGGGGGTCATGGTCATCTACCCATGGGAACCTTGGAGAGGACCGGTAACAAATCATGACGTGGGGGAACAAAGGGCACAGCAAATCCCAAGGTAGGACTGGCTGGCAGGTGCCAGGCCTTTGGGACAGGGGAAGGGGAGGAAGTTGGCTGGAGAGGCTGCTGTCTAAACTCTCAGTCTTCCAGTGCTTTGGGAGGGGCAGCACCACACAGCATCGCCAGATGCCCTGATCTGAGGCCTTTGCTCCAGTTCCTCCCTCTGCTCGAGTGCCATCTCTATCCCCATATGCTGCCCTCCGTCTTCCAGGGCCCAGTTCATCCAGGCATTTGTGCATTCTTATTGGTGAACACATTTTAATTGAGGGCCTGCTAGGTGCTAGAGCAAAAGATATAGTATCAACCCTGTAGGTGCCTCTAGTGCTCAGAGAAAGGCTACCCAGGGTCATTCAAGCATAGACTCTGGGGTCAGACTGGCTAGGCTCACCCTGGCTAAGCCACTTCATAGCCCTGTGCATTTGGGCCAGTCACAGTCTCTCTGTGCATCAGCTGTCATCTGTAAAAGAGGATGAAAACAGCATCTGCCTCATAGACTAGTGCAGGTGGAGTGTACATCTGTGTAAAGCTCTTAGAGAACAGTGCCTGGCATGTAGTAAGTGCTCAATAAACCCCAGTTGCTATAAACATTCTCATCATTACCCTCTGGTGCAGATTCCCTCCTTATGGTGCCCACCCTGCTTTTCTCCTCTGGCTGCTACCTCCTCTACCGTCCCATAGCACTTTGAACACCCCTCCATGAGAGCATTGATGAGCATGCAGTACAGGTGTCTGAGGCCCTGTTCCCTCCTTGTCTCTACCTGGGTAGGGACTGAGTTTATTCATTTCTATCCCAGCACCCAGCACAGATGTTATAACATCACCAGGATTATGTCACCATTTGCAGCTAATGTGTGCCCTCAACTCCAATCGAGAAAAGTCTTAGAGGCATTAGAGGTTGCCTATCTGGTCTTGTCATGGAGCTCATCAATGTTGCCCTTGAACTGTGGGGCCTGACCCTGGGTGTGACCTTCCCGATGAGAATCAAGTTGATGAGGGGGCTGTGTGCTAAGCTTCCATGAATGCTTCTCTGTGACAGGGAGTTCTGCTGGGCAGGATATCGAAAACACCAACTACTGACACCCCAACACACCCTGGTGTTTCCCATGCCATGCCTTTCTCCACTGGGGCCCCATGCCCTCCCCCTGCTGAGCTGAGAACTCCCATGGATCCTTTGGGTGCCAGCACTCCTTGCTCCACCCCCACAATGCTTCTTCTAGCCACAGCCCCCACCAAATGTCGCTCCCTCTCTCCTGGGCTTCTCTTGTTTCTGCCCTGGGCCTGTGGGGCTGCTCCTGCTCTCAGTGTGTGGCTATTCCTCTATGTGTACCTTCTGGAGAAGGCACAAACTTGCTCTTGTTTGGGCCCCTAGCGTCCACCAATGCCAGGATCAGAGGGGTGTCAGGAAAGCTCTGCTGAGCGCACTTTTCAAAGGAAAGTCAAGCCCATTGGCCTGACCTCCCGTTAAGGCACGCATGCTGACTGCTCACACGACCTTCTGAACCCAAAACTCATAAGTGGCTCTAGGCCAGCCCTGCCCATCAGCTGCCACCCACTCCATCGCAGGGCTGAGTTGGCAGGGGAGCCCTGAAAGTAAGTGCTGACCACGTGGTGCGCACCGTGCTGGCTTCTCGCTCGAGCTCTTGCATTTGACTCTGGCACCACTGCGGGAGGTGGGTGTTCTATACAGAGAGGCCCTCCTGAGGCTCTGACGGTTCCACTGCTCCTCAAAGGAGGCATGGGGTAGGGTTGCAGCAAGGCTCTCTTTGGCCCCAGAACCTACTCTTTCTACACTCCTGTGAGACAACAGGTGTGAAAGTGTTCTGAGTTCTACCAAGAGAGGAAACTGTAAAACCATAAAATTGCCAGTTCTTACCCACCACACAGAAACTACTCTAGGACAACCTTGCTATCAAAAGAAGTCTTTAGGGGCCTTGGGAACAGCATTGAATTCTTACGAAATTGCTGCCCAGGAGGGGGTGGCCTATTGTCCTTCAGGGGCAGGAAAGGAGGAGAGTGAGTGGGAGCTGGAAGAGCAGAAGAGAAGCAGTCCTGTGGCCAGAGTGGCAGCCCAACGTAGGATGGGGCCCCGGGGACCTGAAAGGATGCAGAGGGATGCTGGAGTCTGTGACAGCTGAGGTCACAGACACTTCAGCACGCGGTGTTCTGCCCCAGGCCCCTGTTGATGTTCTGTAGGTTCTCACATGTGCACCTCCTCTCATCTCAGCCTCCCCACCACCTTCCTCCCCGCCCTCCCACACCCTGCTAGGGGCCTCTCTCAGAACCACAGGGCTGACTGTCTCCCTTCCCTGCTTGTGTAGGACCCAGCCCAAGCTCCTGGGTGACCTTCAGAGTCCTGCTGCTCTCTTGGCCTCACTCCCACCCTCCTCCTCTTGGGCCCTGCATCCCAGCGACTCCACTGCTCCACTTGCTGTCCCTTCGTCTTAGAATGCTCTTCTTCCATTTTTCACCTGGTGAACTTCTATTCATCCTTCAAAGTCCAGTTCAAGTGTCACCTTCAAATTGTCTTCCTTGAACTACCCCCACAACCAAACCCTGAAAGAATAGAGCCCTCCTGCCTTCACAGGTTTTGCTGTTCTGTGGCTATTTGCACGTCGATCTCCTCCACTGGAGCAGAAGCTTCTTGAGGACAATGCCATGATTTGTTCATCTCTGTGCCTCAGTGCCCAGCACAGAGGATAGAGCACAACAGGCAATAAATGATGTCCTGATGACAAGGTCATAAGAGGGCAGGCACGGGGCTGGTGATTGCATCTGAGTTTGACTTCCAGCAGTGTTTACTAGGAGGAATACAGGCCCCTCCCCAAAATGCACACACACACATATATGGTGAACACACAGCCCAGTCCAGGATCTCTGTGGCTGTAAAGTCCATGGAACAATCAAACAGAAGACTGAGTTCTAAGGATGTGGTACACAGCTGCAGAGTCAGCCCTACTGTCCTCCCCAGAGCCCATGGCCTTGGCCTGAGCCCTGCTGGGTCCACCAAGTCCCACTCCCTCACTTTGCAGACCAGGAAACAGAGACCCAGAAAGGAGGCACTTGCATGAGATTTTCCTGAGCAATAAAGGCAGGCCTGGGGTCAGAAGCATTTCCCCTGGCTCCCGGCCCAGGACTCTCCCATGACCATATGCTGCCATTTGCAGAAATGCCAGCTGCAGAACTTGGGACATTTGGGTGGCTTTTTCCTGAAGTCTCGGTAGCATGTGGGGCTCCATTCTCCTGCCCGAGGCTGAGGTCATTCCTGTCTACCTCCTGGCCTCAAAACACAGCCTAGTGGCCTTTGGGCTATGCTGAAACTGCCCTGTGTCCTGTGGTGTGATGAGGGATGGGGAGGGCTCACCTGCCAAAAGCCAGCCGTGGTCTCATGGTCGAGATGTGTCAGAGATTTCTAAAGCTTGGAGAGCTGTGTTGGAGGGAGGCCTGTGGGAAGTAGAGAAAGTGAGAATATTATGCCACCGCCATCTGTCAACTTTCATCTGAGTTTGAAAAATGCATCCAAAAATGGAGAGCACAGCCTTGCTGAAAGCAAGGCCCCAGCCACCACCCCTTCTCCAACATGGTTATGACAAGGTCAAGATCAGGTCCCTGGGGATGAAACCACAGTCTCAAAATCCCAGTACAGAGCTGAAAGTCACAAGTTGTCTGCCCCTGGGAACCCCACAGTTATGCTGGTCCTGTGTTCAGGCCTGAGGCTGGAGGAACTCCCACTTTCAAACACTCCTCGGGGAAAACACCCTTTGTGGGTTCCCTAAGCACCGTTCATTGTCATTCACTCATTCTTGCTTTCATTATTCATTCATTCATGCAAGCATTGCCATTTGGGAAGGTTGTTAGATGCTGGCGTCAGGTCCTCAGAGAGATGAAGTCTCTGAGTGTAACAGCCTAGATCCAGTAAGAAAGGCGGGTGTAGACCCAGGACAAATGCCACAGGCTGGTGGGTTGCCTCCCTTCTCCAAGTGACCTCTGTGCCAGGTGCTGGGCAAAGCACTTTGGTTAAGCCATGCAGGATGGCAGAATGTTCCTACCATTTTCGGCACAATGACCTCTCTTTGTATGAAAGTATTTCTCCAAACTCCTCCTGATGGTAACTATATACCTATTATCTTCTCATTGAGAAAATAAACAGTACAAAAGTTACAATGAACTAATGCTTTGCAATTAACTTGTATTTTAGTAATTACAGCACCACTACATATGTTTAAATTACAGTTGGACACATACTCATTTGAGACATGTTATTTATGTCTTCTGGGCTTAAGGCTTTGAGCCCTTGGGGATCCATTCATTCAGTATTCATTCATTCAACAGACATTTATGGAGCATCTCTGAGATGCCCAGCCCGCTGGTTCAAAGGTTAGGGATCCTGGTTCAGGAAGGAGCTGCAGCTCTGCAGTGAGGTACACTTAAGCTTAAGCCCAGGTAACACTGGATGTGTGCCCTTAGGGAGGCCATCTGGTCTTCCTCCAGCTCTGAGTCCTCAAGAGCAAGATGCAGATGTAACTGACATTGGAAAGTTGTTATGAGGGGTAAATGAGATAGTAGAAAGCACCCAGGTAAGAGCCTGGCACAAAGCAGAAGCTCAACAAACGGGCACCCAAGGATTATCATCATCCCCATCAACATCAACGCCATTACTACCAACAACAGCAGCAGCACCACCAGCACCATCTTGCTTCCCTTCTCTTCCTGAACCTTCCTTGTCTCTCTACTAGGGTATACAGCAGTTTCTACCTTATAATAGAGTTATTTGTATGCACATTTATAATACCTTATAATAGAGTTATTTGTATCCACATTTATAATACTTTATAATAGAGTTATTTGTATCCACATTTTCTTTCTTTGGTTCATGCCCAGCTCTGCAATTTCGGAGTTGTGTGAACTTAGGTAAGTTATTTAACCTCTCTGAATTTGTTTCCCCATATGTAAAATGGGAGCTGTATTTTTAGTAATTCATTGACCTGTAATGACTAAATGAACTGATGTACATAAAACCTCAATACAACATCCCTCATGTGGAAAATGCTCAGATATTACAGGTTATTATTGTTCATGTTATTGTTATTATTATTACCATTATTATTAATATAATTTCTCCTCCTGACCTGTGAGCCCCTAGGGGCATAGCCATTGAAAATTCATTTCTGTCTCCCTACAGAGTCTAGCACAAGGCTGGTCTCCCAGCAGACATTAATAAATGTTTGCTAAAACAGTTTTGGAGGTTCACACAAATCAAGTGCAAAATAACTCAAGGGGCATGGTCAAGGGTAAAGAGCCTTGTTAGGACCCTGAAAAACCCCAACAGATGTCCTGAAGGGAGCTCTTTGTCACCCATGGAGCCAAGCTGCAGGACTGCTAGGACCATTCATTCATTCATTCATTCACTTATTCATCACACTGACACCCAATTTTCACTTTGAATAACAAACCCTTGCCCAGTGCTTTTTCCTATTGTGAAATCTTGTTTCCATCTGCCACCTCATTTAGTCTCCATGAAAATTTTGGGAAGAAGAGAATAGGTACATTACTGACAATCCATTCTGTAAAGAGATGAAGGCCCAGAGAGGTGACAAGGCTTGACAAAGGACATTCAGCTGTCAAGGCCACAGTGGGAAATGGACCAAGGTTCTGCTCATGATCTTGACTCCTTCCTGCTGGTCCTGTTGATGTCAAGCACTTTACAAATCCAGGATCATTCCTTCTTGATTCTCAGCAAACAAAACTGAATTAAATTTTTGTGTGTATTATTTTAACATGACTGTTGGCAAAGAAAGACTCTAAATTCCAGAAGGGCAGAGACAATGAGAGCCCTAACAGTGTGGGGGCAGGTAAATGTATGAACTCTGATCCCAGACTGCATGCGTCCGAATCCTGATTCTGATACTTAATAGCTGTGGGACCCTGGGCAAATTACTTAACATCTCTGTGCTTCAATTTCTTCCTCGATAAAGAAAGGATAATAGCTATCTATAGGGTTGTTGTGAGGATTAAGTGATCTAATCCATGTACAATGCCTAGAACAGTGCCTGGTGCATAGTAAGGATTAGTTGTAATTATTATTTGTGATGTATCTCCAGCACCTAGCATAAGACCCAGCACATAAAAAATCCCTAATAAACATTTATTGGATTGTTGAATGGATAAAATACTTTCTGTAAAGAAGTAAATATCTATGCTTTAAGTATTATTAAATATCTATGCTTAAGTATTATTGGGCAAGGCAAAAGAATAGCTGAAGCTCTGGCCCCAAAGAAACTGGAGTCCCCCAGTTCCTTGCTCACAGATCCAGGCGGGAGGAGATTCGTGATTCCAGGATTCAAAGGCCTGTCCACCAACTGGCAGTAAATGTGACTCATGGTTAGAAACACAGGTTTTAGAGTCAGACACTCAAATTCAAGTCCTCACTCTTGCTCTGTCACTCACTGGTTGTATACTTACCTCCCGTACTTGCCTCAGTATCCTCATCTGTAAAATGGGAATACTCACACCTACCTTGAAGGGATGTTGGGTGGATTAAATGTCATATGCAGGAGGTGAAGCTTCCTGCACCTGGGCCCAATCCACAGCTACAGGAACAATGAGCTTACAGGATCAACAGCAGCTCATCCTACGGGCCAACTCATTCTGTGCTAAGCATTGCTTCTACGGCTCTCTCCCTGTCAGGGGCTTTGGGGGCCTTCACCAGGGGTGGACTCATTTGTATAGCCCAGGCTCCACCTTCTAGGCCAAAAGGCTGCTATGAAAAGGCAGATCCTCTATTTGGCTTCAGCATGAACTGGGCTCTGTGGAGGCGAGACAGCTGCTTGGGAAATGGGCTCCTGGGAAAGGTGGTCTCCAGAGAATCAGCTTAGAAGAGTTCCTTACAAGCGCCAGTGCCAGCAACTAGCAGCCTGCATGCAGCTGCCTCTGAGTCAGTCCCAGTCCCTGTGGTGGCTACAGACCCTTCCTTTAGTCTGTTTCCCCCACTAAGATCCCAAGGCTGGCAGCCTGTCCTG
Source organism: Papio anubis (assembly GCF_008728515.1). Taxonomy (NCBI): domain Eukaryota; kingdom Metazoa; phylum Chordata; class Mammalia; order Primates; family Cercopithecidae; genus Papio; species Papio anubis. Next base: position 39,973,623 of record NC_044976.1, read on the forward strand.
CCTATGGGGAGGAGCTAACATCCATCGAGCCAGAAGCGAATTCTTTGCCTCGTTTAGACTTCACAATGAGCCTGTGGTGAGCACTTGAATCTTGCCACACACCAGCCATGAGACCCTGGTCAAACCATTTAGCTGCCCATGTCTGTTTCCTTATCTGTGAGCACATGTCAATATCCTTGTTCATCAGACCCATTTTGCAGAAAAGGAAGCTGAACCATACAGAGGGAAAGGCATTGTGAAGATCATAGAACTAGTAAATGACAAAGCTGGAGCTGTTTGACTTCAAAGTTCCATGCATTCATTCACCCATCAATTACTATTTTAGAGCCTACCATGTGGTGGGCACTGGATTCATAGACTCTTTTTAAAAATATTCATATTATCAATTTCCCACTGCTCCTAAGATAGTGGTATGCAAGGTAATTCAATTTAACAAAGACACATCAAGTCCTTCTACGTGCCCAGGCACTGTGTGAGGTTCTGGTATAAAGGCTCACATTGAACCCTCATGACAATTCTGTGCAGTTGACCTTTTTAATGCCCTTTACAGATGACAAAATGGGTAATTCAAAGAGGCAAGAGAACGTGTCCAGGCTCACTCATGCAGCCTGGATGGACGCCTGTGCCCATCTGATGCCCAAACTCACTTCCTTCCCTTCCCACCATGTTGTTTCTTTCTCTCCAAGATGCTCTCATCTCCCCACCCTGGCCTGGCCCATAATGATGCAGCCTCTGGAAGTTCCCTCAGTACCCCTGGCAGAGGGTATTCTCCGTCCAGCAGACAAGGACAGCTGTCAGCCCTACCAGCCTGCGCCGTCCACACTGGATCTTCAGGCCTCTGCTTCTCCCTGGCTCCTTCCACTCCCTGAACTTGACCCCAGGATGACAGACCTATAAAACCCAGAAACTTGTTTGCTTGTATCTTACCTACTTCCAAAAAGGATGTGAGGAAGATTAAGGAACAAAAGTGCAGATCGAGGCTCAAAACACTGGACAAAAGCAAAAGCAGATGTAAAGGAGCAGGGGGTGCTGGAAGCCAGTGTTTGGAAGAACACTGTCTGGCGCTCACGGGGTGTGAGGAAATGGGTGCTCTCACATCGCTGCTGGTAGTGAAAACAGACAGAGTGCATTTGAAAGGCAGCGTCAGAGTGTGCATCAAGAACTTTGCCTCACAAATATCCACACTTCTGGGCGTTGTCATCCCAATTCCCAGGAAGACAGTCTAAGAAAAAAAATTCTAAGCAAGTTCCATGCGGTCTTACTTCTAATACGGAGACATTGAATACCGACAGCAAATCTAAGTGCTAACACGTGGAAAGGGCTAACACACCACTGAAAACTAGGGTACAGCTATATCAGGGGTTGACAGCCTGTAGGACAAATCCAACTGCTAGCCTGTTTTTGTAAATAAAGTTTTATTGGGACCCGACCGTGCAAACACATGGAAAGGGTGAACCTACCATTGAAAACTAGGGTACAGCTATGTCAGAGGTTGACAGCCTGCAGGACAAATCAGGGTACATGTGCAAGTTTGTTACATGGGTATATTTTGTGATACGAGGTTTGGGCTTCAAATGATCTCATTGCCCAAGTAGTGAACATAGGACACTACAGGTAGTTTTTCAACCCTTTCCTGCTTTCCTCCCTGTCCCCTTTTAGGATTCCCGGTGTTTATTGTTCTTATTGTTGTGTCCGAATACATGTGTTTTATTTTTATTTATTTACTTTTTTTTTTTTTTTGAGATGGAGTCTCACTCTATTGCCCAAGCTGAAGTGCGATCTCAGCTCACTGCAACCTCCGCCTCCCAGATTCAAGAAATTTTCCTGCCTCAGCCTCCCTAGTAGCTGGGATTACAGGTGCACACCACCACACCTGGCTAATTTTTGTATTTTTAGTAGAGGAGGGGTTTCAGCATGTTGGCCAGGCTGGCCTTGAACTCCTGACCTCAGGTGATCCCACCTCCACCTCCCAAAGTGCTGGGATTACAGGCATGAGCCACCGTGCCAGGCTGGAATACATGTATTTTAAAAAGAGAGATGCCTAGCTGAATATGCTCTGGGCATATTAGTGGCCACAGTAAAGAGGAAAGATGGGTTTTAATTGTCTGGCAGTAGGAGGGGACCAGGAAGCTAGGAAAGTCAAACTCTCCTGGCCCAGATTTTGGAGAGGAATTAGTCACCAGGGTCTTTGTTTCAAGGAGTTTCTGAGCAACACAATGGACAACTTTCTCTACTGTTCTGCAGATGTGCTGAGGTGTTGCCCACAGAGACAGCAAGTCCTGATTATTGGTTCTCTAACAATGTCAAAGAAAGAATGTTAAGCTATGGTTCTGTAAAGGCAACTCTCTTAGTGGCCAGGGTGACATAGGAGCTCAATTCAAGGAAAACATTGCAGAATTGTGTAGAAAAAAGCATCAATGTACCTAGCTGACCAGTGAGTTTTAGCCAGAGAATCTTTTCTTAGAAAATAACCCTTAAATTGCAGATCAGTGTGTAAGACAGATAAAGGCAGGGTGCTCTGGTGGAAGCTGAGCTGGATAGATTTCATTCTGTTCCCCTCAGCTCCCCCGGGGCTGCCCTTTGAAGGGGTTCTGCAGGACCTCTGGGGCTTCTTGGAGCCCAGCTGGTGAACTGCTGCATTAGACCATCCCCAGGGCACCTGCTGCATCCCTGGTCTTTTGCCAAGTCGAGGGCACTGGCAGGAGAAGCAAAGGATACTCTGCTACCCACAGAAGGCAGAGCCATGTCCTTTAGAAACCAGAACTACCACGAAGGCAATGATAAGATTTTGTTGTGAAAATTAAAAAGTGCAACTTATGATTATGCTTCCATGGAGGGCCTTGGGTGCGGCAAGAAAGGACTTACTCTCTCTCAGATGGCAGTTCTGGAGCAGTTTCAAAGGCTCTTAAAAGGCCAATGCTGAGGCTCAAGTCCGGGTACTAGGACAGGTGAGGAGGGTCTCTGGTGGGTGGATACACCTAGAGGACAACTATGTGAACCAAGGTCTTGGATCCATTTTCATTCCAAGAGGGAAGAACAAGAAGCCTATTGGGAGCGGGGTGTAGATGGTACAGTGAAGTCACTAAGAGGGGGATCTGGGGTCAGATTTGAATCCTGCTCTTCTACTTATTACCTGTGCCCATGAGAAAGTTACTGACTCTTTCTAAACCTCAGTTTCCTCATCTGTAGAAAAGGAAAATGATAGCCATATATGATAGAGTTGCTGGAAGAATAAAATGATTTACTGCATGCCAAGTGCTTAGCACCTTACCTGCCCTAATGAATACATGCTCATAATGGTTTGCTATCTGCAGTAATAGACCTGGCCAGGCCGAATCCTGGCCTGTTGGGGTCAGTAAGCCTGGGGTTTGACCTTCAATTCATGCAGGCTTGAAGAAAGATTCAGGGATGTTCTGGGGCTGAAACCAGTAGCTGATGAACAGAAGACTTGTTAGAATTTCTAGAGTGACTGGGAGATGCCAGGAGGGGCCATCCCCCAGGTGAGTGCTCAGGGAGCCTCTAGAAGGATTCGATAGAATCCTCTACCCTATCAGGGTGACATTAGGGAGGGACTACCTTTGTGGGGACCTGAGAGAGTGCTCATGTGCCTCCCGCTCTGAGTGGCCAGCCCCATGCAGTTGAGATTGTGCACTGTTTACCTCCACATGGGAAGGCATGCCAGGCAATCTCTACTCTGTCTCTGGGTCAAGCACCATGTGCTACCGTGGTGGGCATTTGTTGACTTTTGCCCACTTGGCACCCCTTCTCCCCACTTTGGCAACAGCATTCTGATTTCATTTGGGGAAATCAACTCTCCTGGTGTTGGTTGACAGTGAATCAGGGCTTCCTGCTTTCTCACAACCAAGGGGAGGGCATGAGCCTGAGCCAGGCATCTCAGATGCTCTTTGCCAGGCCCAGACTCCGCGAGCTCATTCTTCCATCTCTGTGGCCATGACAAGACCACTTCTGATTAGTTCCTGTTTTCTGGTCCCTGGAGGGGCCCTGGATCCTTTTCTGAGTCTGCTTCTTCAGCCTTCCTGTCAATTCTGTAAGATTCTCATTATCCTTCTGATATATTCCCTCCTTGCTTAAGTTATCTCAAGTCAGCGTATGTTGCTTACACTGAAGAGCCCTAATGGATTCCGAGAGGAGTAAGTCAAATTGTTTCCTTTGGCACAAAGGGCTATGACCAGGAGCTCTGGCACCAAAACTGCAAACAAGAAAACTTCCAGTTAAGTACTAGAAGCAACCCAGTAGCCATGTCACCCCCATGTCTTCTCTGCTGTCGGAGGCTGCTTTTCTTGGGGTGAGCTCAGAACTGAATGAAACTCCATTCCATTTTCCAGTGACTGGCTCATATGACTCAGTTCTGGCCAGCGGGGTCAATTACTTCCATTTTCTAGTTAAGGGAAGCCTTTCTCAGGGGTTCTGGGAAAGAGTTTCTTTGCTAATAAAAAGAGAAACTGGGGAAGACGTTCCTCTTCTGCACCTTCCACCACCATGTGGCATATGGCCCTGGACCGTGCCAGCCACCCATGGCCTTGGGTGATGACACTGCAGCTATGGAGGTGAGGCTGGCCAAGGGGGAAGCTGGAATGTGCCTGGATCCTGGATGTCTGGGCTGTAGGTTTTTCAGCTTTTGAACCATCCCCACCTCCACCTTCTGGAGTCAAACTCCTATTGCGTAAGCCCCTTGTAGTTAGCTTTCTGTTACCTGCAGCCCAAAGCCTCCTAATACCCAACCAGAGCTTTAAACCTGGGAATGGGCACCCCAGCAGCAGGCTAGGACAGCTGCATCTGGGTCATGTCAGGTGGAAGCCCAGAGAAAGGAGCATCCAGTGAGTGGGGCAGGCCTCTGGTGGGTCCAAGCAGGGCCATTCACAGGTAGGACAGAGGTAGCCTCCAGGCAGTAGCAATCTCTGAGGCCAGAAGAAAGGCAGTGTCATTTCCTGACAATCTTCCCTGTTTAGGGCAGGAACCCAGCCTGTAGCTTGAGGACATGGAGAACAGAACCCAGCCCCAAGTGGGGTTTGGGTGGAATGGTGATCACCAGTCAGGGGCTCACTGAGGACTGGAGTTCATGTGGGGCTCTGGCTTTGCAGATAATTGGAGTCTTAGGCCGGGAAATTAAGGCAGAAAGAGGCAAATCCAGTTATGCCGAGTCATTGACATGGCAAAGTTTAGGCGAGGGTGCAGCTCAGTATCCCCCGCCCTCCACCGCCACCCATAGGAATGCCAGATGCAGAGTTCAGGGCAATCGGGCCAATGGCAGCCTCTGCTGGCCCACTGGGAACTAAGATTCTGCTGGCTTTAGCCAGGTTCAGCTCAGGTGATGAATAGGCACTTTGGAGGGACGTGTCTGGAGTCGGGCAGGGGGAGGTAGGGACTTTTGGTTAAGAACCCACTTTCACCAGGAGCTGAGAAAGCCCTAGGGAAGTTTCTAGCTGTGCCAATCTGAGTCAACATGCAAGCAACCCTAATGCCTGAAGAGAGCTCTACTCAAGTTCAAGGTGGTAACAGCTGGACCGACACTCTGCCCTCCATCCCATTCTTCACGCATCAGCCAGGGGATTGGTCACTTCCTCCTGCTGCATTTCTCATCTGCGCACTCTGCCTTTTCAGAGCTCCCACCTCCCCTCTCCTAGCACGGAGCCAAACCCGAAAATAGTCCCTGGGGGTCATTTTCAGGACTGGAAAGATTCTAAAAGTGTACCCTCTTCATGTGACCAAAAGGAAAACAGCAGCACAGAGAAGAGCAAGGGTGTTCTGTCATCCTGCTGTGTGACCCAGGGCAGCCAACACCATCTCTAAGGTCGTGCCAGCTCTGACATCCCATGGCTCTGCTTCAAAAAGACAAGCACATGTAAAATGGTCAATGAATTCTTCAGAGCCTTATGGAATGGCTCTAACTCTAAGCCCTCAGTGAGGGTCTGACTCTCCTCTCCCCCATCTCTGCTCTTCCAACGGCTGGTCCCCTGCGCCAACTGGCCAGTGAAGTCCTACCCCTTGCTCTCAGTCCAGTCTGCCCTCTCACAATGAGGGGCATCTAAAGAGCCCCCACCCAGGCTTCCCTGCCCTAATATTGTGTCCTGTGTCTAGAAACTATGTGCCTGTCTCATTCCCAAGGCCAAGCACCCACCTTATTCCTGGGCACTGGTGCTGTGTCCTGCCGTGGCCTCATACCCCAAGCCTGACTCCCCAGTCCCTGTGGCTGTGCAGCAGTGGTCACCATAGGATGGCAGCTGATCATAGCTTCTTAAGAACCTGCTCCCTACCAGGTTCTCAGCTAAGAATTTGACATGGATGACTTCACTGACTCCCCAAAGAGGGCTTTATCATGTAGTCACCATCGCTACTCTCATTTTACAGACAAGGAAGCTGAAGACCAGAGAAATCAACCAGCTTGCTGAAGGTCACTTGGCTGGTAAGTGGTAGCGCCTGGAAGACGACCTTGAGTCGGCCCTTTTCTCTGGACTCTCCGCTCTGTTGCAGGCCTAGACTGCAGTCCCCACTGCCACCCACTGGGCTGGCCTTCTAGTGCCCTTCCTTCCCTTTGCACACGATTGACCACAAGTTCCTGGCTTCTCTCACTTGGTAGCCTCAGGCCTATGGCTGGCCGTGATATCTCCTTCAGAGAGGAGGTAAGTTTTGACAGGACCCAGAAGAACAGGCAGAGGGTATGGGAAGGCCAGGAAGAGGCCAGAAATCAAGGCTAGTGATTTGCAAATGCAGAGCCCACGACAGCATCCATGGGGTCTACTGGTTCCCTCTCTAGCTCGCTCACTGGCAGTTGCTGAGGTATAGCTTTCTGGGCTGATAGTGGCCAACCATCACCACCACCCAGCTGACACTAAGCAGCACAGTGAAAAAGCTTGGGTTTTTGGGGCCAGACAGTCCTGTGTTCAGATCCCATCTCTGTCCCTTAGAAGCTCTGCAAGCTTGAGGAAGTCCCATGGGAAGGTGACCTCTTTGAGCCTTAGACTTCCCAGCAATAAAATGGGGTTGATAACACCAATCCTGCATAGCCTTTGTGAGGACATATGAAAAGCATTTGTCAAATGCCCGGCTCTTGGTAAAAGCTGGTTTCCTTTTATGCTTTTTCCTCATCCTTCTTGCTGCCCCTTGGAGCTGGCTGTCTCCCGATGCCAGAGACAGGCTCTCTGTGTTGAGCGGCCCGAGTGGTTCCAATGATGCGCACCACGTGGCTGGCAGGGGCCCGAGCACACTCGGCACACTGGAGATAAATACAGGGTCCAGGCACCTGACTCTAAACAATGGGCTATTCTGGGGTTTTAATTGCTCATCAAAGGGAAGGCAGGCTCCGGGCGGTGACCAACCTTGGAGGTCAGGACATGCATTGGGGTGGCAAACAGGGCAGCAAACATACCAAGGTGCAGGTGCAGAAACACCAGCCGGCAGGTTGCTAATCCCAGAATGTCACTGAGGGAGGATAGTTAACAAGCCTCTAGGGTGATTACCCTCTCAGTGTACAAATGGGGAAACTGAGGTCCGGGAGGAGAGCACTTCATTCTACTGCTTCAACAAGTACTCATCAAGCACCTGCTCCAGGCTGTGCTCCATGCTGTGCCTCAGCATCTCACTGTGTGAGGCAGAGACAGATTCGACACACACAGTTACAGTGCCCTGCGACAAGTGGCAGGAGAAGCGGGAACAGGGCCGTGGTGATATGAAGGAGGCATGCCGCCCTAGTCACACGAACCATTCATTCTGTAAAGATGCGCCCGCTGCTTGTGCGTGCCAGGCACTGCTCAGGTGCTGGAGACACAGCCCCGGACTAAGGCCAGGCCCTGCCTCTGTAGGGTTTCCAGTCTCCTGGCAGAGAAAGGCAGTAGCATAAATGAAGAGGTAGAGAATGTAATGTCAGGGCGTGTAAGTGCCGAAAAAGAAAGCAAAGCAGGGTAAGGGGACAGTGGGCGCCTGCGGCTGGCCGATGGTTTAGGCAGATGGTCAGGGCCGATGCTAACAGCGACAAATTAACTTTAGCACATGAGATGCGTAGGACAATGAAAGCTCTGCCCTTCTGAGTGAGGAGGGAAACCAGCGTCCTGAGCTGACCTGCCTCAGGGGTCTCAGAAAACCAGAAACAGAGCCACAACCTGTCCCAGGTCTCTTGTATCACAGGCCAGAGCTGGTCCCCTGCATGGCCTGGCAGCCCCTCCCTTCATAGCCACTGTTGCTCCCTCCATCCTCCCTGGGGGGAAGCAACAAGCTGGTGCCTTCCCAGGCTGGAGGCCAAAGCCACCAGGCCTTTTCAGCCATCACCTCCTTCCTGGCCAGTTGCCATGCTGGCCTCGGGCAGTGGAGCCTGACAGGAGATCCTTGGTCTCCTGACACAGCGGGGCAGGCTTGTCTTTCCCTCTGCCACGTCCCACTGATGTGAAAGTCTTGGTGTCAGACACATGTGGTCCTTCCACTTCAGAGATGTATGCCCTTGACACGTTCAGCAGAGCATTTGTCAAAACTGAATGCTGGGCCATTCTCACAGAGCCCCTGGGAGGATTAAATAAAGTAAGACATAAAAGGCTCCCAGGAGCCTGTGGCCCGCAGCAGGCTTGGTAGGCACAGACACCTTCCACTTTTGCCGTGTCCTCCCACTCCCATCCGAGCCCCAGCCTGGAGCATCACTCCCTCTTCTGCACTCCCACTGCCCTGAGAGCACTTGTTTTCTCTTTCTGGGCCTGCTCTTTGTCCCTGAATAGGACTGCCAACTCTCAGAGAGCAGTCTCTGGCTTCTGCAAGTCCCTGAGCCTCCTGCCTGGGGCTCAGCACAGAGTCACACGCAGTGTGTCACTGCTCAATAAATGTTCTTCCCCGCAGCTTCCAGCCAGGAAAGTTTAACTTGGAGAATAACGGGGCATGTGGAGCTCTGGATTCCCAGTCAGCCTCTTTATCAGCTAAATGACCCTGGGCAAGTTAACTTTTTATGTAAATGAGGACAATCACCCAATGCCCCAAGGTTCTGAAAAATTATATGGTGATTTTAACATTATTATTTCCATTATGGAATCATAGGTGGAGACAAGAGTCTATTAAATTTGTAAGCTGGTACTACAGTCCTTCCCACAACATCCAGCCCCCTGGATGTTCAGCCTCTACTTGAACTCTCCAGTGACAGGGAACTCACTACCTGCTGGGCAGCCCGTGCCATGTGTTGACTGCTTCTGAGCATTAGAAACTTTGCTTTCTATTGTTTTAAGACCTGCCACGCTGGGCTCTGGAATGCAGGGAAATGAGTGGGTGATGAGCTAGCCTGGGGGAGGGGCTGGAGAGAGCTGCAGGATGATGGTGGGAGGGTGGTGGGGAGCTGACCACACCCCAAAACAATGCTGCTGGTCAGTGGGCCACAGGCTGTCAGCTCCCCTTCCAAGAGAAGCTCCCGATAATGGTGCCTCCTCTCTCATGGCTTCAGAGCCTGCCAGCCCTTCCAGAAGACTGCCTCCTGCCCAGGGCTGCTCAGCAGCTGGACTGCAGGGGCCTGGGTTCTCAAGCCCTGATGTATGATTTATGACTCCGATGAGCTCACCAGCTCAGGGAGGGAGGGTGATCCGAGGGGAGGCTGGAAGAAGGCTGGTTATGGATTTTAACCCTCTGATGTTACTGGCTGGGAATTTAACATCAATAATTCAAGGCAGTGGGGAGCAAGGGATGGGAAAAAAGCAAAAGGGAGAGGGAGGCGGGGACGGAAAGGGAGAAAGGAGGAGAAGTGGAGGACGGGAAAAAGAAAGGAAAAGAGGCAAGGATGCATTTATTGAGTGTTTCCCATGGGTACCATGCCACCTTCGCCTCCTTTAGCTCATTTAAGACTCACTGAAATCTATGAAGCAGATATTGTCGTCTCTAATGACTGGATAAAGAAATTAATGCTCCAAGAGGAAAAGCAAAGGTTTCAAGGACAGCAGGGGGATGAGGGGATGGGATCTGGACCCAGGTTTGCTGATTCCAGAACACAGGTTCTTTCTACTATACCTTGACTTTAGAGGGTAGCCAGGTCAGGGAACACAGAGGGTCCCTGCTGGCTTCAGGACACCAGACCCCAGCTCACACTCTGGGACTGATGTGGGGAGAGATGAGTCTGAAGGGCTTGGCCCCTGGGACAGAAACCAGCCACTGGCCTTCTGGACAGCACCAGAACTTTGTTGCTGAAGCTGAAAAAATTAACTGCTATATTTAAAAGCATTGTTCGGTTGCTATGGTAACAGAGGGGCTAAGAATAATATAAAAAGAAGATGATATGCCAGGTTGTCACTGGCAACCCAATTTTAAGGGTGTGTATGTATGTGTTTTAAAAGGAGTTTTCGGGGGGGAGGTGGTGAGGTTCAGACTGTCTTCCCCACTCCCTCTAGCACCATCTGCCCCAGCGACATGTCCAAGATGCAGCCAGGCCTGGCATCTCACTGGTCTGCTGGCGTCAGGGGAGCTGGCACACCCTGGCCCTGAGCCTAAAGATAAAGAAGGCTCTCAGCTCCCTAACTGCTGTCCCCTCCTGGCAGCCCCCCACTGCCTGGGCTGCTTCCTTCAGCTGTGGAACCCCAGCCGGAGGCACCTCTCAAACAGATGGCCCCCAAATAGCTTCTTCTCTCCGACCTAGGAGCTTTCAGCCAGGCTGGCAGACTCCCTGGGGACCACCAGGGAAAACAGATGGTCAGGAGAGAAGAGCAGGAGACAGATTTATTGATCCGCAGCCTGGATGTCAGGGATGGGAGGCAGCTTGGCAGATCTGGGCATGGGGCTGCCCTACTCCCTGACGCATCCTGGAGAGACACGCTAGGTCCAGCCTCGGTCTTCAGCCTGGGCCCAGGCAACCTGGAGGGGACCCACAGCAAGCCTGGGGAAGGTAGGAAGATGGATGGGGACTGTGGGTCCTCACATACCAGCCAGCTGTTTATCAGGGCTGTGATGGCAGCACCCATGGGAACCACGGGAAGAACTGGGTGGCAAAAAGACAAAATCCCCAAGGCAGTTTAGTGACATCCAAGGATAGGAAAGAGGCCTGGTATTTTTTTCTCTGTCATGGTCACACAATATGAAGGAGAGTTTTGAAATCAGACTGGGGTCCCCAGGCAAGCTCTGCTGCATGCTGCCATGTGACCTCAAGCCAGGCCCTCAGCATCTTGGTGCTACCACAGGGAAAATGAGAGTGACTCTCAGGACTATGGTTGGGCTTCAATAAACTGAAGTTTATCAAACACCAGGCCTGCCTAGAATATCCTCAGCAGGCAGCCCCATCTGCCAGGAGAAACCTTCACCCTATCATTTCTCCATGCCAGGCCCAAACCGAAAGCCGCAGAGGAACTTGCACATATACACGGGGAATGAGACACAGTGAGAGGCGCCATCACAGACCCGAGCGACCAATCATGCCTAGAGTGGGCAGAGAACTCTGAAGGAAGAGTTTGAGGCAGGCCTAGAAGCAGGAGAACGGCAGGGTGACAGAAGCACACTCCATGTGGAGGAAAGGAGCAAAGGCCGGGGTGCAAGGAGCACAAGCAGGGCTTGCCGAGGGCAGGTCTTAGCCTCTGAGGCCAGAACCTACCAGCAAGGCAGGCAGGGAGGAGAAGAGAAATGATCAGAGCTGGGCAAGGCTCAGTAGGGAGGCTGGCTGTGCTGGGTGAACCGGAGGCAGGGAGGCCCATGGGGATGCTGGGCAAGAGTCCAGGCCAGAGATAAGGGGGCTGGGCCAAGGTAGGATAGTGCTTTACAGCTTACAAGGTGTGGCCATGTCCATTACCTCGTTTATCATCACAGGATGGATAGAGTTTGCTGTTCCACCCAAGCTCTTCCCCCATCACCACCTACCAGCACTTCCCACAGGCTGGGGGCACCCACCATGGACAGAAGGAGCTACATCTAGATTCCTGAGCATCCCCTAGAAGTGGAAGAGTCCAGGAGAGCTGGGGGGCCCAGATGAGGGTGAGATCTCATGGGTGGGTGTGGTCACGAAGGGCTTCTTGTAGGAGGAGCAGTGGGAGGGCCCTCTGGACAGACAGCAAGGTTCAAGCAAAGCTTGGGGACAGGACAGGTCATGGTGCATGTTGGGAAACAGTCCCTGGACCCTGGTGGGAGAAAGCAGGTTGGAGATCCAGGCAGGGCTGGGTCACAGAGTGCCCTGAATTCCAGCTGAGAGGCTGCATCCTCCTGCAGGCAGTGACAAGCCATGGGGAGCTCAGAGGGGCTGGGGCAGGAAAGGGAGATGTGAACAGAGCCAGTTAGAAGCCAGGCTGCATCAGACACCACTGCCTTCCTCTTCTCTGTCACTCTCAGGCATGACTCTCCTTCTCCCCCGGCTATCTGAGTGCCAGCAACAGAAAGCAGGCCTCAAGCTGCACACACGTCGTAGAAGATGAGTATGTTTATTCAGCAGCTGCTCTTGCTTCAAAAGCACACAGCCAGCTCTGCCCAGGCCTCGGCCTGGCAGTCTCCTCCTTTTGGGAGAGCCAGTTGCCCTGTGTCCTGCTCTGAGGGCACACAGTTGTGACCTTGGTTTCCTGTGGTGAAGGCACACAGAGTGGTACCTGGGGGAATGTTGTGGGTCTCGTGGGAGTTCAGGCTGAGTCAGGAGAGAGCTGCTCAAGTGGCTCAGCATCTGGGGACCAGAACTTGGGCAGAGGAGGATCCCACAGAGCTTGCATTTTCCCACACTCTTTCCCTTCTTCCCTCCAACCAATATTTGTTGAGTACCTACTATGTGTCAGGCACTATTCTAGATGGTGAATCAGACCAGAAAAAACTCCTGTCCTCTTAGAACTTAAATTCTAATAGGGGAAACAGACAACATTCAAACAAAGAAATGTCAGGTAATGAGTCCTATGAAAGAAAATACAGACAACTTGAGAAAAGAAAGAGAAAGTGACCAGAGAAGGTGCTTGAGTTGAGGTGATCAGGGAAGGCTTCTCTAAGGAGGTGAGGTTCTAGGGGTGACATCTGAGCAAAGGCCTGAATGAAGTGAGGGAGCAGGGACACAAGGATTTCAGGCAGGCGGATGGGGTGGTACATGCAAAGGCCCTGAGGCAGGAATAAATCTGGTGTGTTTCTCTGACTCCTTATCTAGTGCTTTTGGGAAAAGAGAGGCTCAGGCTGGTGAGGTGACTTGCCTGGAACCATGCTGCAGATCAATGGCCAAGCAGGACCCAAGGGAAGTTTTCTGCCTGTTTGTCCAGGGCTTGCCCACCATGTATGGGCCACTGGGCACATTTCAGGCATGGGCCTTGGCCAGAGGATGGACATTGACTGTAGGGGAGGGTGAGTCAGTCATTCAGTCAACAAACATTGACTGAGTGCCTAGCCCACACCAGGCTCTGACTGTACTGGGCCCTAGCACACAGCAGGGTACCCATGGATGGAAGCACATGTCCCCCTGGAGCCTGCATTCTAGTGGAGATCAGAGATTATGGGGATCACGCTATTCCAGGACCCTAGAATCTGTGGCCAGAATCTGGAAATCCCAGAATCAAAATGATGGTATCTTAGCATCCAAGGATTCGGAATCCCCCAAGCACGGCTTTTTCATATGGGAAATTGGCAGGGCCCTTCGGTGGCATCCAGCCCATTTTAACGAGGCGAGGAACCAAGGTCTGGTGCACTGAATGTCCCACATAGGGCGGCCAGTGGTGGAACCAGGGCCTTTGCCAAGGAGTCTGGGCTTCTGGGGCAGTGAGGTGATTGTGGGCAATGAGGATGAATATAGGCTTGGGCCAGACAGACTGGCTGTGGGTCTGTACCCCACACTTGCTATGTCATGGAATCTTTCTAAACCTCAGTTTCCTCATCTGTAAAATGGCACTAAGATGGCATCTACCTCAAATGGTTGTGGTGAGAATTAAGATAATCCACATAAAGCGCTTAGCGTGGCAAATGCCTCCAACGCTCGCTGTTGTGCTGGTAATTATTAGTGAAACTTCAATAACACTGGTATGAAGTGTTAGATGACAGAGATTGAACCTTGCTGGGATGGGAACAGTGCACCTGCCCCAGCCACCAGGCTCAGCATCCCACAGAGGGTCTGCCCAGGCGTGTCAGCCGATAGGAATAAGGGTTATTTCACTCTCACCTCGACACACACATGGTGTGTGTGGACCAGCACGAGTCCATTCCCTCCTCTCTCCATCTCTCCCATCTTCCCATTCCCTCCTCTGTCTCTCTTTTCTGTCTTACACATACACACACACACACGCATGTGCTATAATTATAGCCATAAGACCTTGACCCAGCCCAGAGCAGTGGAAGCTGAGACCAAAGGCATTAGAACGAAGGCTCTAGTGGATTTTAGCTGGGAGGTCAAAGTACATGTTTTAACCCTTTCTCTTTGCTGGACTGAAACTAGGCTTGATGGACTAGGACCCACCAGGAGGTTGGAAGGGCAATAGCCTGTGGCCAAATGGGAGTAACAAGAAGCACATTCTTCATATGGTGAGAGATAAAGGCCAGCCAGCTGGAATTGAGGGCTCAGAGTGTGCTGCTGCAGCTAAAGACAAGAGGTGCACAAAGGACAACCGGGTATCCTGGAAGACTTCCTGGAGGAGGAGAGAGAGGAGCTTTGAAGGATGGGGAGGATTTGGCCATAGACTTTATTGCTGTATATGAAAACATCAGTCAAGCACCAAACCAAATAAAATCAAGTACAAAGGCACAGAGGCTCAAACTGTTAGGGTGTAGGATGACAGTGAAGCTCCTCTTACAGGTTAGATGGAAGTGAGACAGACTGGGAGGTGGAGCAAGAACTTGTTTTGCCTTCAGTTCTCACCTTTGCCTTGAACCAATGGTCATTCCTTCATTCATATGAATAACTCATCTATCTAAAACAATTTTAGGCAGCACTAGTGAGCCCTAGTGAGTTTTCCTTCCCTTGGCTCAATTTCTCCATCTCCTAAATGGATTTGTCACTGACATGGAGAGGGAGACTGCCCAAGAGCAGACGTTCCTAACTAGTGGGCAGCCGTTGGCTGCTCCAGACCACTCAGGGACATCCCTGTCCCTACCATGAAGTCTTAGGCTCATTGGAAAGCCTTGGGGTTCCTGAGATGTCCGTCTTTCTGGGGCAAATTCACAGTAACAGGGAGGGATGACACAGTGACCAGGCTCCAGAAGGAGACACACAGAGCCCTTCCTCAGGGTCACCTCAACCTCAAAGCAGCCCCAGTGGGACTCCCAACTCACGTTAGCACCAACACAGGGAACCACCAGGCCTTGGAGAAGTTCAGTGTCTTGCCTGAGTCCTATATCTGGTAAACTGGCAGAGCTAGGATAGGGAGCCCAGATGCTTCCTGGCCCCCATGTCCATGGAAACATCAGGCCAGGCTGTCTCTTGCCCTAAGTTGCACAGGCCAAGAATAGAAGCTAAGATGGAAGTGATTTATTCCCAGGTACACAAGGACTCCAACTGTGGAGCGGGGCTGGGGTCCAGCCACACACTGAGCTCCAGAGGCCCAGTTCTGGTTTCAGCTGAGTGGCCCTACCAAGCTACTTGGCCCTTCCTACGTCTCCCCTCAAACATCCTCCATCTATGTCTCAGATGCCAAAAAGTCATCAGAGCAGGCAGGAAATTGCGTAATCAGCATGCTAAACCTGATGAGCTTAGGATACCACCTCTGAGTGGGCCCCCAGGGCTGCTCCCAGGCCCCAGACGGCAACTCTTCAAGGGGGTTAAAGAAGAAGGGAGATCCCATATTGGGACATTCAACAAATAGAATGGTTTGTTCACAGGTTTATTCCATTTGGACACATTGGGAATAGCTTTGGGTCTGTCTAGAAAGAAACATGTTCATCCAGCTCTGACTCACCTAGTTCCAGCACTGAGTATCCTGCATTATTATTCTACCTTTTCAAAGCCTATTATGTGTGATTCCTATGGAGGAGTTGAGGGAGCTACAGGTGAGACCAGAGTCAGGCTCTGATGTCAAGAGGCTCCTAAGAGAAGAAATTAGAACCCTTGTGCACTGCTGGTAGGAATGTAAAATGGTGCCGCCACTATGGGGAACAGTATGGAAGTTCCTCAACAAATTAAAAATAGAACTACCATATGATCTACCAACCCCACTGCTGGGTATTTATCCAAAAGGATTGAAAACAAGATCTCGAAGAGATATTTGCACTCCTGTGTTCATTACAGCATTACCCACAACAGTCAAGATGTGGAAAAAACCCAAATGTCTATCGGCAGATGAATGGATAAAGAAAATGTGGTACATACATATAGTTGAATATTATTCAGCCTTAAAAAAGAAGGAAATCCTGCAATATGTGACAGCATGGATGAACCTGGAGGACATTATGCTAAGTGAAATAAGCCAGGCACAGAAGGACAGATACTGCATAATTCCACTTAGACGTGGTGTCTAAAATAGTCAAACTCACAGAAGTAGACAGTAGAATAGTGGGTGCCAGGAGCTGCGGGAAGGGGAAATGGGAAGTTGCTGCTCAACAAGAATAAATGTTCAGTTCAGCAAGTTGACTAAGTTCTAGAGACCTGCTGTGTAACATTTGCCTATAATGAATGATACTTTATCGTATACTTAAACATTTGTCGAAAGGTAGATCTCATGTGAAATATTCTTGCTGCAATTTTTTTTTTTGAGACGGAGTTTCCCCCTCTTGTTGCCCAGGCTGGAGTGCAATGGCGCAACCTCGGGTCACTGCAACCTCCACCTGCTAGGTTCAAGCGATTCTCCTGTCTCAGCCCCCTGAGTAGCTGGGATTACAGGCGCATGCCAACACGCTTGACTAATTTTTGTATTTTTAGTAGAGACGGGATTTCATCATATTGGTCAGGCTGGTCTCGAACTTCCGACCTCAGGTGATACGCCCACCTCGCCCTCCCAAAGTGCTGGGATTACAGGCGTGAGCCACTACACCTGACCCTTACTGCAATTTTTAAAAAGCCCATAAGCTAGAACAAGAGATGTAGGTATAGGTGCATAGGTTAATCAATAGTGCTAATAGCAAATATTTATATAATCTGGATTCTGCAGCAGGCACAGTTCTGAGTTTTTATCTGTATCAACTCACTTAACACTTGCAATGATATTAATACTATGAAGGAAAGATCATTATCATCTCTACTGTACAGAGGAGGAAACTGAGGCACAGAGGGGTTGAATCATGGACTCACAACTGCCCTGCTGCTCACAGGAACAGAGCTGGGATGGGAGCCCAGGCAGGCGGCTCCAGAATCTGTGCTCCTAACCCCACACGGTGCTGCCCACTGGTGCACAGAGCTGCCTTCCCTAACAGAGGTGTGCCCTGGGTAGCACAGAGGCTAGTGAGCATGAGCCGCTCCATCAGAGGGAGGGGCATGGACATTTTCCTAGAGGAGTGATGCTACACAGACTCTCAGTGATGAAGCTCTCCATCATCTCTGAAGACTAATGACGCCAGCCATAAACATGCCATGGGAGGAACTGAGAGGGCCTCTGGCCAAGCAGGCTGCCCCTACCACTACCCCTGGGATCTCTGCCTCCCCACCTGACCCTAGTAGGGTCCTCTTCCTCCCTCCTGCAAGCTCCTGGAACTCTTGGTGTGCATCTCCTTTGCAGTGTGGACCACAGTCAGCTTTGTGTCTGCTGTAGGTTTGTCTTACCTCCCTCTAGTGCAGTCCTTGTTCCACCTCCCTTCAACTCTCTGACATCTCTAGCTCCCAGCACAGGCCTGGGATGTAGCTGGTGCCTGTGAAATATTTGTTGCATCGATATGAGTTTTCTACATATATCAGGGCTGGCCCTGGCTGGACCTGGAGATCAGGAAAATAAATTTGGCTGCCCTTCCTTCCTTCCTTCCTCCCTTCCTTCCTTCCTTCCTTCCTTCCTTCCTTCCTTCCTTCCTTCCTTCCTTCCTTCCTTCCTTCCTTCTCTCCTTCCCTCCTTCCTTTCCTTCCCTCCCTCCCTCCCTCCTTCCTTCCCTTCCTCACCCCTCCCCTTCTCTTCCCTCCCTCTGTCCCTCCTTCCTTCCTTCCTCCTTCCTCCCCTCCCTCCCTCCCTTCCTTCTGCCTGCCTTTCCTCCCTCCACTTTTAGCAGGTATTTATTGAGTATCCATGTATGTGGCAGGTGCAATGCAGCAGGACAGTCTCTATTCTGTGGCACTCACAGTCTAGTCGAGGATACAAACTAGCAAAAAGACAATTGTTGGTGAGATGCATTCTGGCATGAGAGTCCAGGGAGCATAAGAGCACATCAAATCCACAGGCTTCCACAGGTGTGGAGGAAGTAATCAAGGAAGACTTCTGGGAAATGGCATCTAAACTGAGACTTGAATATTGAGTGTGCATGCCCATGCATCTGTGTATGTGTGAGAGAAACAGGAAGAAAGAGAAAGACAGAGAGATGCATGTGTGTTTGAGCTAGGAAGCAAGAGGTTAAGGCCAGAGCTTTGATGGAGAGAGGTAAGACCAGGTGGGAGATCCTTGGGTCCTTGCAAGTTGCTCTAAAGGAATTTAGCATTTAACCCCAGAGGCCACGGGGAGCCATTAAAGGATTTTATTTGGGGTTTGACGTGACCAGGTTTGTTCTAGAAAGATTCCCCTGGTGCACTACGGGGAATAGATTAGAGGGGGCATGGTGGTGGCAGATAGAAGCAGCTACAGAAATCCAGGTAAGACAAGGCTGTTAGCAGTAGAAGTGAGTGGAAGGGACACATCTGCCAGATCTTGAGTCACATGATTTTCCTTGGGGGTTGGGGACTCAGGAATGAGCCCTGAGTTTGGGTCATCTCATCCCTTCCATGGGGCCCCTCTCTTTCCTGCCACCATCCCCATCCTTATCCCATTGTTGTAATGGAAAGTCATGGAATTCTTGGGGGAACTCCATGAAATACTAAACTTCTGGCTCCATCACAAGAACTGGGAACATTTTCACTAGCAGAAAATGCACCCATACCATAAACTCATACACACACACACACACACACACACACACACAAAGGCACCATAAAAAATATGCTGCAAAACTCCATAGAATTGGCTGGTTTGATATTCCTCATTAATATTTGTTTGTTACTTGTACATTTCATTTTACTGCCTATGATCACTCATTAGCAGTCAAGCAGTAGCAAGTGCCCAGAGCTTATGAAAAGCCAATGGGAGAAAAGCAGAACATTGAGATAATGATAAGTAATAACTTTGTCCTTTACTTCAAATTGGGAAGAGATAGATACCAATTTAGTGTAGCAGTGGAACATCTCAGCACAGCCCTCAGAGCCCAGGGTCAGGGTTAGGGTTAGGGTTAGCACTCCCATAGGTTTCTCCTGGTCAAGGCTGGAAAGCAATCTAATTAACCAGATTATGGTAAGGAATGAATGACCACCAGAGTAGCTTAATCCCACCTGGAGGTACTAGCAGCTCGGCTTTAGAGATGGAGAGGAAGTAGGCTTTCCCAACTTCCTTCAAATGCCATAATCTGCCTGTAAACTCAGAGGGTAATACAGATGTTAGTTTCTCTTGGGATCACAAAGTCATGGGGGGTGAGGGGTAGCTCAAGCATGAATCTTCTTCTCCAGGTTTGCTGCAGTAGCTTGAAGTAGTGTCTTGGGGTGGACTCTGACATTCCCTTCCACCACTATCCACTGTCACCTTCCAAAGCCACTCCAAATGAGCAAACATAAACTCTAGGTTAAAAGTGTGCTTATTCTACAAATGCAGCTTCAAGATAAGTCTTCTGTATGCTCCCAGCCCTCACCAGAATACCGTTCCTGGGATCCTCCTCTGAGAACAGTTGACAAAGCTGGTTGGTCCCCGTAGGGAGAAAGGGGCTGGCCTTCACATGGAATTCCCAGGGCTAAATAAACAATCAGATGGGGTTTCCTTCCTGACCTACTACTGCTGCCAAGTAAAGTGAACAGAAACATCCACCACAGAAGACCATTCTCCAGATGAGAAAACCAAGGACCAGAGAACAAAGACTTGGCTCGGATCACATATGCAGGAGGTTCCTGCACATCCGGCCACACCTACCCTTTCTGGCTCTTTGGGACATATGATGGAGACTGGAGGCTTCCAACTCTGAGCTGATGCACAGGTCATGGGTGACAGGAGCAGCTCCAGGTCAGTGAGACGTGATGCATTAAGGTGCTGATACCATGGAAAAAACTGGGAGGTGTGAGTCCCTCCCCAGCCATCACACACAGGGCGAACATCTGGTCTGCACTAAGGACACCTGCCAAATCTCGCCTGAAGCCATGAGCTCCAGCCCAGGTGAGACAGCTCCGTTCCTTTGCCAGGGTGGCCCCCAGGCCCGGACCAGGCTGAGGTGAGAGTCTGGCTGGTGCTCCGCAGAAGCCTGTGAATGACTCCGGTTGTGCCTTCACACCAAGACAAAGAATAGCATCTCCCTCCTGAAGTTTCACAACGGTCTGCTTAGACTTTCTCACCCACAATCCCACAGCAACTCAGGGAAGAGAGACCAGCTGTTTGTTTTCCTAGTTGGCAGAGGAGGAAACTGAGGTTCAGAGTGGTCAAGTGACCTGCCCAGAGTCATACAGCAAGTGAATGAGAAAGGCAGAATTGAAACCCAAGACTCAACACTTTCTACCATCTTTGAATGAAACAACTGACCCTAAGCAGGATGGGCACAGAAGAGGCACCTCTCAGGCTGTGAATAGCATCCCTGAATCAAGAACACTTCGGGACGTGCAAACACGCAGCTGGGCCCCTAACTGGTGCCACTTACCAGCCGATGTCTCCTCACGCCTGCCACAAGCCTCTCCCAGTCACAGGGACAAGGGAATGATGGTTCCTTACAAGGAATAGCTGTCGAGAGGCAAGAGAACAGACCTCTCTTTTCCCTGAATCACACTAGAGCCCAGGAGGCATGTTCAATCCTCAAGGGCATGTGCGGACCTACCTAATGCAACAGCAGCTTGATAACTAAGAATTCCCAGGACTTCCCACCTCCCAAAGCCCAAACTGTTGTCTGTGCTGATGGTAACTGCCTGCTCTAAGATGGATGGGCAGAAGCTGGGACAAAAGGCCCAGACACATTGGACTGATAAAGCAAACGGTCAGTGTCCAGCATCCGTATGGAAACTCCATAAAAAACAAGGGCCAACAGTCCTCTGTCCCTTCCTCCAGTGACCCCCAGAAGACAGGCAGGCACTATCAGATCTGCAGGCTAGGCTCAACAATGCTGGAAAACAGGTGTATTGTCCCCATTTTGCAGATGAGGACATAGTGGCTCAGAGAGATGAGTTGACCCGTCCCAGGGTCATTTTAAGACTCAAGCAGCATTACTTTTGGAAACCTCCCCGACATTCTATCAAATTTATCCCTTGCTGAATGTAATATTTTGCTGGAAAAAACTACACATTTAAAAAATAATTTTGTTTTTGAAATGATTTGCAGTGAGTAACCTGTAGGATGAATATCTGCTCTGATTTCTTAGCAGTCATTGTAATCAGGAACCTTGGCAAGGCGAGGCATGCTAACCCCCAAAGGGAAGGCTGTTTCTCTAAAAACTAAATCACACAATTCATTATGCTTGAGTATATTAACTAATTATTAATTTTGATGAGCAGTTTACATATTTTGAAACCAAACCTTTTTCTTTTCAGGTCTCAAGTATTTTCATGAGCTCTCGGGAAGACACATGGGCCCATGGTGTCTCCCAGGTAAACCAAACCCGGGATGGACCTGAGATTTGAACACAGGTCTGCTTCCAAAACCAGGGCTCCTTCCTCAATGTCTGGCTGCCTTGTCTAAGTTGTAACAGGGAAACTATCAAATAGAACCAGCAGGCAAGCAGGCGTGGAAGGGGGCTGAAAGTGAGGCCCTTTGAGTAGCTGTTACAGATTTTCAGATGTTTGATCATAAACAGCCATGGCAGTGGGTGATGTTTACACACCTGCTCATGTTAAGTCCCACAGTTACCCCCTTTTGAGCGTGGAGGGGTTAGGAAACTCCCATTGTCTCATAGATAGCAAGTGGCCTCACCACGATTTGAACTGGGGGAGTTGGGCTCTGAAGTCCAAAATCTTAACTGCTCTGGGATACTGCTTCTCACACTGGAGCAGAAGGATTTGGGGCAAGTCTGGAGAGGCCCAAGTGCAATACTGAGACATCTAGAACAACAAGAGAGAGGAGATCAGTCCTTTTGGGGACGGTCAAAGCTAGAGGACAGGTGTGGAGGCTGGCAGGTCTCAGCTGACTAGAGGGAAGAACTTTCTTTAAAAAAGCAGAGCTGCCCAACAATGGAGGGCTGCCCTAGCCTGAGTGCTGAGTGCCTGGTGGCTGGCAGTCTGCAGGGAAAATGATGCCTCTGCGCTGGGCCCAGGGGCTCCTGCTGTGGTAGAGGGCTGTACACACAGACTCCAGAGGGCGTAGCTGATAATCCTCTCTTCCTTTCTCAGAACCACCTTTCTATAGGCTTTGGTGTGTCAGTGCAGCAGGCACAGATGGCAAAGTCTGCCTTTGGCCAGGTGTGGGCCCCCAGTGTTGGAGGAGAAGACTGCAGGCCCAGGAGACTGAACTCACAGGCAGGTCTGGGTTTTTCTGTGTGCTAGTTACTGGAGCTTCACGTGTGTTATCTCCTTCTCTCCTCACACCCTCTGAGGGTGGACTTCCTCCCATCTCACAGATGAGGAAGAGCCTGGGGCCCAGAGAGGCTAAGCAGGGAGCCTGAGGCTGCTTGGGCTCCCAGGGCCATCTGACCTCAGCTTCCCCTCCACAGGGGATGAAGCCAGGAGGCAGCCCCTTCCTGTGCCTGACCCCTGCCAGCTGGGAAACGTGCTCCAGGCAGGCAAGGTCTCTGGGATCCCAAGGTGGCAGCGGCAGTGGGAGCTGAGCAGAGAGGAGTAGGGGTGGGCTGGGGGGACACTGCCAGACGGAAATGAAAGTGGCCTTGAGAAAAAGGAACGAGGGAAGAAAAGCAGAAACTAAAACAAGTGACAAAGAAAACGAGAGTGTCCAGAGGAAGTGGCCAAGGGGCGCGGCGCCGCTGGAGGAATCCCCCGCAGACCGGTGTTTCCTCTCTTCTCAGAGGGCTCGGGGTGGAGGACCAGCTGACCAACTGCTCCGTCACTTTGGGCCAGAGGCAGCCCGGATGACTTTGGCAAGCACAGCCTCATCCCGCCAGCCTAGGAAGGAGCACCAGATGCAGAGCCCCAAGCCCTGGGTTGGAGTCATAGTCAGCCACTTCCTGCTGGGTGATTCTGGGACATTTA
Organism: Papio anubis; assembly: GCF_008728515.1. NCBI lineage: Eukaryota > Metazoa > Chordata > Mammalia > Primates > Cercopithecidae > Papio > Papio anubis. The sequence goes on from NC_044976.1 coordinate 39,996,784, forward strand.
TTAGACCTCTCTAGTACTCAGTTTCCTATCTATAAAATGGGTATAACCATCCTGAGCCCACCACACTGTTGGAAGGATTTCCTGAGCCAAAGCCATCATCCAGGGCCTGATGGGTGCACGTTGGGGTGAGGTGGGCTGTGCACAGAGTGGCAGGGTACACCTTCAGGATTCCCAGGGAACAGACAGGGGGAGCATCCACCGTCTTATTGCTTGAATAAGAATGCCTCAACGCTTGCTGGTCCTTAATCACCCTAGGCTTTATCAGGCCTGGGAACAAAGGGCTGAATAAGGGCCAGTCTATTCCCAATTACAGACTCTGCGTGCAACTCCAGCTCCTTATCCCCGCTCTCTCACTTGGTAGCTGTGTGACCTTGAGCAAGTGACTTGACCTCTCTGAGTATCTTTCTTCACCCATAAAGCTAGAACAATAAGCATATCTGTCTTCTAGGTTGCAGGGATTAAATGAGACCACACTCAATCCAGAGCCAGGCACAGGCACAAATTCCTCAGTCCCAGCCCAGGGAGTGCCCAGCTTAGAGGGGAGCTGGAGTCCAAGGACATGAGCAGGCTGTAATGACAGACAGCACCCAGGCCTGGGGCACTCAGTGCCGGACAGGGGATGCGGGGCTGGTTCTGCCAAGGCGACAGAGCAGGGGGAGTAGGGGGGGTAAAATGTAATCCCAGGGGGAGAGCATGAGCAAAAGTGCAGAGGTGGGGCCAAAGGCGATGTGCTTGGGAACCGCAGAGGGTAGATGAGGCCAGACTTGTTCTCAACCTACAGCCCCACAGACAGTTCTCAGACTGGCCCTGGAAGTGACACGGGCATGCCACTGGGAATGCTACAGTCAGCTCTTAATGCAGGGCTGGCTTCTAGGGTCAGCTTCTACAGCCAGACTTGCCTGGGCTGCAGTTTGTCTCCAGACAGACGCGGGAATTCCCCCAAGGGGCGGGGATGGTTCTTGTGAACTGCTGTGGCCTGGGACTGGGCTTAGGGTACAGGCAGCTGCTGCGGTGAAGGTGTCAAAAGGCACAGACTAGGGTCCCAGAGAGGTTTAGGAGGGGGTTTCTCTGCTGGGTGTTTGCTCAGTGCTGGATGCTGGGTACTGAGGGCTTCATTTGCATAGAGAGAGCAGCTGCTGTCCCAGCCGCACTGCTGCCCACAATCTCCACGTGGCTGCAATCTCGCTCTCAGTCACCATCTCCCACATGGACTAGGAGTTACCCAGACTGCCTTGGCCACGTGCTTCCCCCTACACACAGCCATCCAGGAACAACCAGAAATCAGACTACTGTCTCTGCCACCCTCAGGGGTTCCATTCAGGGATTCCACCTCCCAAGGTGGCTGTGGGAATAAAATGAGATCCTGGGGGAAGCAGAGAGCCCAGTGCACAGGGGTGATCAGTAACTGGCAGCCCCTTTCCCTGCCTTTCCCTCTACTTCCAACATTATGTTGTGAAGAACAGGGCAGACCGGGGCCCATGCTATCTCTCACCCTGGCTCTGTGACTTAAGGCAACTCACTCCAACTCTTTGTACATCAACTGCTCATCTGCAAAACTGGCAAGAAACTGAGCAGGCACTGGCTCTCAGGTTGGCAAAGCTCATCCTCACTGCCTCACTCCCTCAACTCTATGTCCAGGACCATGGGCTTCCCAGGGTTCCCAAACTTGCTGTTAGCAAAGGACCTGATATCCGTCACTGACCTTTTATTCTGAATGGGCCCCCATTGACTTTAAAGATGGAATATTCTTAGAGGAATTCTAATCTCCTTTCCAACTCGCTACTTGTTTTACAGAAGGAGAAAGTGAAGAGAATAGAGGGAGAAGGGCCCTGACCGAGGCCACCAGCTTGTAAGTAGCAGGCCTAGGTTTGGGATCAGGGCCTCCTGAAGGTGACAGTCCTTTCAGCCATGTGTCCCTATTCCTCTAGTTACCTCCAGTTAACTGTAGGTAACCCAGCCCAATTTTTGATTCTGTGTTGAAAGGTGTGAGGTGCTGGGGCCGGGAAAAGGTGTGTTCTTGCTCTCAACGTGAAGTGTCATGTGAGTTTCCAGTTCCTTCTCCTCTACTACCACTCTGGACCCTCACACCAGCCCAGGGAGGGAGACAGGAAGGGAGGCAGAAGGGCAGGGCAGGGAACACTGTGCCTGTTTTCCAGATGGGGACACGAAGGCCAAGAGAGGGAAAGTGAGTCGGCCAAGGTCCTCCAGCCAGTCGGGGTTGAGCGTGTTTAACCTTAGGAAATGTGACTGCAGAGAAAGGGGCTTTCATCTTCCCATGGGAATTCACCTGCTTTCCAACAGGGGCCGTCAAGAGACTAGGCAGGCTCCTCCTGCAAAGGATTCCCCTTTGTCCATTTGAGAGGCCTCACCCCAGGCTCTAGGAGCCGACATGATTCAGCTCAAGGAAGACTCAGTATGAAGTCTTCCTTCATACTTCCTCCCTCCTGGAAGGGAGCACCAGGAACCTGGGCCTCTGCCCCTCACCTGTGGCCTTGAACAGGTCACTTCTCCTCTCAAGCCTTGGTGTCCTCCCCTCTAGAGCTGAGGGGGTAAGGGGTAGATGAGCTGATCCTTCAGTTTGCTGCTCTCCTCGACTTGGAAGTGCTGGGCCTGCACAACCCTGCATCCCTGGCCCCAGTGCTCCTAGCCCCATCCTGCTCCAGATGCCCAGTGCCTGAAGAGCCAGCTCCCCATCAGCCCTCAGTCCTGGGGCAGAGCTGGGCCTGGCAATGCTGGGGGAGACCCTGGAGGGGGACATCATGGGGCCACCAGGGGCATGCTACAAATGCAGCAACTAATGCACCAGGGGCGCCAGGGTGCAATCCATCTGAGCAGCTCTTTCATGCTCTTTGCACGTTAATAATGCATGGGCAGCCAGCGTGGGGGCCATCACAGGCCCGAGGTCAGGTGGCATTAAGAGGCCTCTAATGGTCCTGATTATCTAGGGAAGGCTCCCAGTGGGATGTGGGCAGCATGGGCAGGAAGCCAGGATTCCGGGCACTTAGACCCCACAGGTGGGAGGCTGGGGGGTGGGGCAAGAGGACAGCTTCCATAGGCCAAGGCCCTACGAGGGGATCTAATGGGGCTAGCTGAGGCTTCCTGCAGGGGGTGAGTTCGTTCGTGAAGAGGAGCAAGGACACAACTCCCACAGCCAGATCACAAAGAAAATGGGAAGTCAGAAACCCAGGGCTGAGTGAAATCTGTCAAAATCCCTCCTCTTTGGCCGCTCTGACCAGTGGCTCTGCAGCAAGTGCCTCTAGGGACAGGGAACTCACTACCTCCTAGAGTGACACATGCCCATTCTTTGAACAAGTGTGACTGCTGGGAAACAGGTGTACTGTGTACAGCTGTCAAGAACGCAAATGCCACTGAGTGTTGGGGGCATGGGTAAGTTGGAAAAAGGGGCTGTTGTGAGAGACAGAGATGCTGGGTTCTAATACTGAGGATTCTCCTTGTCCTCAGGCAGCTCCGGAGCCATCAACCTGGCCAGTCTTCACAGCCTACCCCAGTGGCAGACCCCCTGAATCCACCCCAGGGCCCCAGTAAGCCCCCATGAACCTGTGAACTTTGCATCTCTGTGCTCAACACTCAGGGCGAGCAGTCCAGAAAAACCAACCCATGCACAGTAGGTGCTGGGGGTAGTCAGGCTTCAAGATGCCTCCAAATGGTTCTCATCTCCGAGTATTCACACTGAAGGCAACTGACCTATGTAACTAACAGGATGTCATAGGAATGACAGGCATGACTTCCATGGCTAGGTCACTCAAACAGCCTATGGAGATGCCCACTTGGGGAAGAATGGAGGTCCCCTACCAACAGTCAGCTTTGACATGCCAAGCCTGTGAGGGAGCCAACCGGAAAGGGGGTCTTCCAGCCCCAGTCAGGCCTTCCGATGACTACAGCCCTGGCCAACTCCCTGACTGCAACCTCATGACAGACCTTGAGCAAGAACTGCTCGGCTAAGCTGCTTCTGAATTTTGACCTACAGAAATGTCTAACGCTTTAAGAAGCAAAGTATGGGGTAATTTATCACATGCAATAGATAACAATAGATAACAATAGTAGCCTTGGCGTGGGGGGTGACAAAGGCCCTGCCAGAGTTGAGGACTACATGGCTTTGTACCCAAGCCACCCTCACCCCGGCTGGAGCCTCACGTCTCAGGATGCTCTTGCTGGGCTCTGTGCCTGGGCTGACCAACTTCCTTACACAGCTTTGCCTACTCCCCATCATACGGCACCTGGACCGTGATGCTCTACCCCCGAGGACCAGGCCTGCCTTCCCCCAACAGAACCCTAAGCACTTTGAGTTACAGTCTTCAGAGGCTCTCTTCTCTAGAGGGTCCTGCAGTGATCAGATGGGACTGGGGGTAGGTAGGAGGGTAGAGGACACCAGGTTTCAGCCCCCATGGGAGGCAGGAGCATCCCCAGCCTGCCTAGTCCCCAGGGTCTGGTTCACCCATGTCCCTAGGACCCAGTCCTGGGCCTGGCACACAGCAGGTACTCAATACATGTGCATAGAATAAATAAACCAGCAGACACAAAACTCCATCCTGCAAACACAAAGCAGTTCAGAGCACACTGGGAAATCACATGGAGGAAATGTTCTGGCCATGAATTTTCATGCTGGTCCCTGATAATCCAGGTCTTTTCTGTCATTGCCCCCAGGGACTGCTGGCATCTTCCCGGCTGCACTGGGCAACACTCCATATGGGGCTGTGCTAAGACAAAGTGACAGGGTGGAGGGGGTGGGGAAGATGATAGTACAAGCAGGGGCAAAGCCAAGGGATGGGATGTCCTTGGATTCTGAAACCCAAGTGCTGACAGCCGATGTCCAACTCTCAGGTACTAAGTGGTAATTACTGTGAAAAGCAGAGAGCTTGACAGTGGAGGATGTAGATTTCACCCAAGGCCTTACCTTGAACCCTCCCCCAGTCACATCACAGGCCACAGGACTTGTGGGAAGGGCCCTTAGTGGCCATCCAGCCTCTCCCTATATCAAAGAGGAAACTGAGGCCCGGCCAGGAGCCAAGACCCTCAAAGCTCACCTGAGAGTTGGTGGTGGAGTTAGAACTGGAAGCCAGAGCTCCCATCTCCTATTCTGTCGCTCACCAAACATGGCCTGGCTCTTGGGGCCTTGCCCTGGGAAACAAGCCTGTGCTCTGAGGGCCCGCTGTAGCTGAGTGACTCTGGGGAATTGGTTCTGCAAAAGAAAGTGCCAGGCAGGAAAGTGGAAACCAAGGGACTCTGGAAAGAGGACAGGGATGTGGGGAAGGCTCTGGGACAGGCCTCCCTGGCTTCTCACTCTCTTTGTCCCCCTGCCACCTTCTCAGAAGCACTCTCAGCATCCCAGGCCCGCCTCTAGCCCAGTCCTCCTCCCAGGCTGTTCCTCGGCTCTCAAGGCCTCTGCTCCTCCAGGTGTCCCACTCCTCTCAACCTCCAGCCCCCACTCTGCAGCCCGGGCACAGAACTCACACTCCCCGCCCTCTCCCCCAGCACAAGCTCACAGTCCCCACTCCCTGGTCCATTCCCCTTCCTGCCTGGCTGCTGTGCAAGGTGCAATTCAGCTCTCATCCCCTCCTCACTCTATTCTCCATGCCCCCAAATCTGCTGCAGTTCCCACCTCACCCCTCCTGCCCTCTCCAGCCAGTGAGCAGAGGCTGCACCCACCAGGCCTGGGGTGGGCTCTCTGAGGCTCATGTGCATTGCAGCTATCTCTGCTGCATTGAGTGGATGGTGCCTTTGGCTTCAGAGCCCCCTGCATCTGAATTGAGTTGTCGCCACCTATTCTAATTGTGTTGCCTTGGCCAGCTAGTAAACCTCTCTTTTCATCTGAAAAATGGAGCGGACACCTCCTGCACAGGTGAAATTAAAGAACCAGCTGGCACACACATGGCCCAGCATTTGGCCCAGGGAAGGCGAGAGATAGACATGCATTCAGTGACTAGACTAACTAGGCAAATGTTTCCAGCCACCCCCTCCCATGCCCAGGGTCCAGGCCGGTGTTGAACATAGTCAATGGCCACTAAGCATTTCACTGACTGATTCCTTCTTGCTGCTGAAAGGTGCTCAGCCAAGAAGGATGGGCCACTGGGTGATTTAGAAAGGCCCTTCGGGCTGCCATGGTGGAGGGCAGTCTGGGAAGGAGGGGGCAGAAGCCCAAAGACCAGAGAGGAGGTGGCTGCAGCTCTGTAAAGGAGTGGAGGCCTGGACAGGTGAACTGGGCAGGAGGAAGTCCAGCCAGAGACTCAGGAGCAGGACCCACAGCAGCCAGCCCCAGGGCAGGAAGGCAGTTGAGGGTGGGGACAGAATAGAGGAAAATAGCCACCGACGTGGGTGGCTGCTTGATGCCACTGGGTAAGACGTGATCTAAAGAGGAAAGGCAGGTTCAGGGCTGTGGTCTGCAGCAGTGAAAATGATGAAATGAGGAATTGGGTTTTTGGAGTGTTAAGAGGGTGCCTACAGGGTGTTCAGGGTGTTGTCTGTGGGGTATAACGTTTGTGACATCAAACACATCCCTCTTTCAGCGCAAAGATAGTGCCCCACCAACATGCTCCAGCAACAGCAAATCATTTGCCAGGACCATGACTTTTTTCAAGTAATTTATGTGCTTCAACACATTTGTCTTCAACAAGCCTTTGCAGAAGGCACTATAGCTGTCATCTCCATTTCACAGATAAGAAACCTGAGGCTCAGAGAGGTGGAATCATCTTGCCCAACAAATTATCAACAAAGCAAAAATTGGAGTCGGTTGCAAATAATTTCTATTGAGTGCCTGCGGTTTGGGAGATCTCTTCCTACATAAGGGCATGTAGAACTGTGTCTAGCACACAGCATGCATATTAACACTCACTCTGATGGTGACGATGGTGAAGAAGATGACGATGAAGGTGACAGGGATAAGGATGCACTTCTCACATCTGATTGAATCCATTCGACAATGCTAGGAGGAGGAGGTGAGTCCCCCTTGACTACAGGGAAAATGAGCCACAACAGTGTGGGAGTTTGTGGCAGTTTGAGGGCTGAGCTCAGGACACAGAGGTCAGTGTCACCCACAGCTCATTCACTGCTCTAAAATAGAACCATATAGGCCCTGCTCACTCTCTTCCCCCAAATTAGCAACTTCCTACCACTCTGCCTTTCTCCCCTATGGCTGGCATGCTGGAGCTATGTCTCCAGCCTGGAGATTTGGGACTTAGGCATTGCTGGGGAATTAAACCCTGCTCTCCTCCTCCGCCAGTGCAGGCAAACTCCATGACAGGCGGATGGAGGATGTCTGCCTGCTCCCTGGCCACCCACGTGCTATCTAAATTCACCGCCAGACAAAGCCGCCTCTCGATCTTGGCGCCTCCCTCCCTCCCTGCCATTCATGCGCTGAGAGATTGCATTTCCAGTAAGTGGAGGCTGGAGAGAGAAGCAAGCAAGCAGGAGGGTGGGGGCGCTGGAGGAAGAAGGAAGAGGAGAGAAAAAGGCAAGAACACTGAATCAGGCCCAAGACTTAGCCCCACCATCAAAGTGACAACTCATTAAAAAAATGATTTGTGGGTGTGCGGGGGAGACACCACCTCTGAAGAGCCACCTTTTCCATGCTCAATGAGGCGGCATCTGCAGCCAGTGCCTGTCCAGGGTGTCTGGGAGCCAATGGTTATCACAACAGCCCTTCACGCTCCCACTTAGGAAGTAATCTCGAGAGTTCCAACATTCTGATCCCTCCCCACTTTTAGAAGCAAGGAGTGCCCGGGCTTTATGCCTCCATGGCATTCGTTCTGGGGGAAATGAACAAGAATCCAATATCCAGTTTCCAGTTGCATTGCCCGTGGTGTTCAGATCTCTCCCTCCTGCAGAGCCTTGGCAGGTGCATTCTCTGTCCATAAGAAAACAGGCCAAGCTCCCTTGACAGCCTAGGGATGCTTAGCTCCCCATGGAAGGGGTTGAGAGGACAAGAAGGGTGGGTCCTGGGGCCCTGGCAAAGCTTCCTGGCTTTGGGAGAAGGGAGGTAGGGCCACTGCTCCCCTAATTCCTCCTCCCACAGAAAACAGGCTCCCCAGGTAACCTAAGCAGGGGTCTTGAGAAAAGTAGCCATCCTGGGTCCTGGCTTTCTTGTTTGTTAACTGAGAGGTCTGCATCACATGCCACCCTTCCATGCCCCAGATCCAGGATGAGCACTCACTGTGGGCAGACGCAGGCCAAGGAACCAGGGCATGCATTTCTGGCTTCCCTCCACAAACTTCCACTGCCTCCAGACCCTGTACTGGATGCCCAGGGGGGTTAAGGCACACAGATGATCATGTGCGTCCTAGATGGCTCAGAGTCCCAAGGAAGAAACAGATGGAGAGCAGAGGCCCCATCATGACCGCGGCAGCATGGTGGCCTGTCAGAGGGATGTGGCCTAAAGGAAGTGTTGAAGGACCAGGAGGCGTTCTGGCTCTTTCTTTACCCAGAGAAGCTCAAATGGTTGGCCAGGGCACTATGTTCACTCCAGGGCTGACTCTTCAGGCTCCAGCCATCATCCACCCTTTCTTAGACCCTGGCGCCTACTAGTCCCGCCCCACCTCCAGGCACCAGCCACAAATAACGTTCGAGACCTTCTCCGCCCTTTCCTTTACCTGCTGAGAAACATGGCTCCCCTCGTTCCCAGCCCACCAGTGGGAGTGCCCACTCATGAACATAGACTTTTGGATCTGACTGACTGGGGTTTGAAGACCAGTTGAGCCACTTACAAGCTACGTGGGCTCAGAAAAGCTGCTTAATGTATCTCAGCCTGGTTTCCTCATCTGCAAAATGGGATGAACAGTACTACTGGCAGGGTTGTCTGGGGGACTGATTAAGATACTGTGTGTGCAAGCAGGCACTTGACCGATACTCTTGCCATTCCCACTGCCCGTGGTGCCTCCAACCCCCTACAGTCCCATTTTTTTGTGGCTGGCTGTGGTCATCCTTCATATCTGAGACGAGACCTCCATTTCTGCCATGAAGGGTCCCTCACTCTCCAAGACTGGAGGTTCAAAGCATCTGCATCGCCAAAGGGCTAAGTATACCCGTCACTGGGTTACTTAGTGTCCTGGGCTACCATGGCCCATTGAATCATCTGTTGTCCACCAGCTGCTAACACCTGAAAAAGAGTCTTATTTGCAGTAACTCATTTGCTCCTTAGCATCCTTGGTTTACAGATGAAGGAATAAAGGCTCAGAGAAGAGAAAGGACTTGCCAAGGTCACGTGGTTAATTAAACAGAAGGTGGGCTGGGGAACTCAGTCTAGCATTTTTGTGTAAGAACTGTGTTTTAATAAGGGTCATCAACCCAAGGCCTTGGTGACAATGAGGACCTCAGGCTCACGACAAAACTGGGCAGGGAGATATATTTGGAAAGGGAGATTTTAACGTGGAAATGGCTTACAGATATTTGTGAGGCTCTGAGGCCCTAAAATATAGCAGCTGTCACTTAACCTGTTCTGGCACATCCCACATGCCAGGCCCTGTGCCGGGGCCTTTCCTGCACCTGTTTTGTTCTGTGTCACTGAAATCCTGAAGAAGGATATGGATCCATGCCATGTCTATAGAGGACCATGAAGCTCAGCCATGTGATCTGTCCAAGGCCAGAGCTGGTGATGCTGAAACTCAAATTCAGCATTGGCCACCTCTGGGAGGGCAGGGTCCTCTTCCATCCTGTTCTGGCCAGCTCTGTGCTGCCAGTGGGAGGCACCCCCCATGTGGAGAAGGCCTGCCCCAGGCCTTGGCCTCTAGGAAGGATGAGCGGGAAGCAGCATCCCCGGAGACATACAGACATGATGCTGGGTCTCACAAACTCTGGCCAAGCCCTCGGACTACGCAGAAATCACAGGCACTGTCGCTGAATCAGTCCTCAGAAATCAGTAAAGCCCTGGGTTTCTCAATCCAGGTGGCAGCCTCAGCACGGAGCCACGGGGTAGCGGGGCATCTTCTCAGACCATCAATTCTACTTGGAGATGTAGGGAAGAAAACAACTTAAAAATTCCTGAAGTAACTTTTGATATATGCTATGGCATAAGAACGTTTAAAACTCAAAGAAATTCATTGACTCTTCTCTGTGGAAAAGCTTAAGAAGTTTTGAGCTAATCCAACCCTCCCACAAAGCAGAAAGATACTGGAGTCCGAGGCGTCAGGTGACTTGCTCAGGTTCCCACAGTCGGTCAGCTCACAGGACCTGGACTCAGGCTTGGAAACCAGTGGCTTTGTGGTCAGGAAGCCCTGGATTCCAGTCCAAGTTCTGCTGCTGTGTAACTGTGCTGCTTTGGCTTGATCAATTCCTTTCCCCGTGTCTCAGCTTCTTCATCAGTAAAATGGGGCAGCCGTCTTGGCAGAATATTGTGTGAATGCTATAGGGATTCCTGGGCCTACCATAAATGCCCACCTCCCTGTCTGCCTCTCCCTACAAACAGGGTAAAGAAGCCTGTGGAGAGAAAATTCCCACATCAGCACTCAGATCCCCAAGAGGGTAGATTCTAAAATCTTTTCTCCATTGGTAGTGAACCATGGCACCATCAGACCACAACATTTCACGTAGTTTCTGAAATACATCATCCATATGAAGCTATTATGCTTGGAATCATCTCACAGTCACCGGAAGGCTGAATTCCCTCGGCCACCCACTGCTTCTTGCGGAGGAAACAGAAATGTCTGAAAATAGAACGTGAATCGATGCCCGCGACTTGCTGCCGCAAAGTGTGGCAATGCCCAGGGAGCCTGTGCCGCCTCTACCCTTGCACAGCCCCAGACAGCGGGGGTTTCCGGGCAGCCTGGAGTAGGATTTCGACATCTCAAGCCGGAGGTCACGTGCACAGAGCAGCCGGTGGCAAACGGGGAACTCCAGGAAGCCAGGCTGTTTCAGAGAAGTACTTGGAGCTGGGGGGCATTTAGGCAGGAGTCGAGTGAGGTCAGAGGGTAGGTGGCAGCTGTAGGCCTAACTTGCCAGAGAGGGAGGCCCAGTCTCAGTGGGTCACTCCTTCCAGGAGCAGAGGAACAGCACGACAGCCCAGTGGCAGCCGAGTGACCGCCCACCAAGCACTGGGCACTCGCAGCTCTCTTTGCAGATGGGAAAACCGAGGCTCAGGAAGGGTGAGTAATGTGTCCCCAGGAGTTACCCAGCTCGGCAGACAAAAAGTTGGGGTTGCCCCCACCCCCTCTGCCTCTCTTGGAAGGAAGTCTTGGCTTCCTTAGGCCCTCCTTCCACTCCACCCACTGTACCCACCCACCTAACATCTACCAAGCACGTCTCAACCCCAGACTCCCAGTATCATCTTGTCTGCTTGCAGATAACCCTGTAAGACAGGCAGGGTAATCATGCCCACTTCACAGATGAGAAAAACTGAGGCTCTCAGAGACCATGTGACTTGTCTAAGGCAAAGGCTCAAGTCCAGACTGTCTGGCCTACCTCCCCAGTGTGCTTCAGAAGAGAGCACTAGTAACAGCACAGTGGCCATGACATTCCTACATGACAGTATTTTACATTTCCAAAGTGTTTTCACTGCCACCGTAGCACCTGGCCATGAACAGCCCTTTCCTACCCACAACCACGGCATAACCAGGAAGTTGTCTATTCCCGTTTTAGAGATGAGAAAATGGGATGAGAGAGTTGAAGTAACTTGCCTAAAGTCACACAGCTAAGAAGTGGCCGATCCAGGACTCAAACCTAAGTCCTCCAGTTCTCCCCATACTCAACCTACCCATCCACGTTGCTGGCCAGTGGACGGGATGAAGATGTGGGCACCGGCAATGGTGTGGCCACCACCTCCCCGGCTACCACTGTTGCTCTGGGTCCTAAGGCCCTGCACCCCTTTTCTCTGATGACCACTCAGCCTCCAAGGCCATTCTGAAAGCAGCTTATTGCAAGACGTGCTGGAGGCTGGGCAGCCAGAGAGTGGATGAGTTCACGTAGGTGGGACAGGACACCCCTGGCTTCTCTGCCTCTCTGCCACTGCCTATACAAGTACAGCTGCACCTTGCAAACCTGGTGTGATTGGGAGAGGAGGGAACAGACATTGGGAAGCCCAAAGGTTCTGGAATGGCACTGCCTGCTTTTCTCTCCAGTGCTGTCAGGGCAAGCCCATGACAGCAGTTTTGGGTGCAAAGAGTGGGGAAGAAGGTTAAAAACTGCCATTTACAGAGAGGCTGGGTCTGGGGCATGTGTCCTTTATATTTATTCTACAAACGTTTAATAAACACCCACCACTGCACAGGCCCTGGCTAGGAGCTCTCACACTTCCTCCTTCACTCATCCTGACAACCAACATGTGGGGAGCCCCCACTCTGTGCCCACCACCGTGGCAGACAGGCAAGCAAAACGGGGGCAGGAGCACTGCACAAGGAGTCTGCAGTCATGGCTACTAGCCCTGGCTCTGCCATTCATCCACAGATGTGTGGCCCAGGCAACCACTGCCCTCAGTGGGCAGAAGCATGGCTGGGGAGGACAGCCAGGCCTATATAAGGCAGGGAGGAACAGGGACAGCTGACAGGGGGTGGGGGTTCAGTCTCCTGTGACTGGCCAGAGGCTAGTGCTTTTCTGTCCTCTCATCAGACTTACCCAGAGAGGGTAGGGCAGGAAGAGAACGATTTCCTGGATTTCTACCATGTGCCAGCCCTGGCAAAGCATTTTCACATGTGGTATCTTGTCTAATTTCTATAACAACAAAGTGAGGCCAAAACAGGCTCAGAGAAGAGAAATGTCTTGCCCCAGATCACACAGCTAGAGCAGGGAGGAACTGCGATAGGAACACAGATCCATTTGCTTTCAAATAAAGAGGGGAAGCTGTTCCTTCCTTTTTCTTCTCCTGGGTCCCCTAGCACCTTTGTCTTCCTCCTCCGCTTAGCTAGAATGTGTTAGCACTGGAGGAGCAATGGAACCAGGAGGCAGGTGTGGAGGAACCCATCTGCTCCCCGCCCTTGCATTCTCCTAGCAGGGCCCAGGTCCCAAGCTGTCTTTCCACAGTGCGAGGTGCTCTCCTGCAGAGTCCTGACCCATCCCCACTCTCCCACCCACTCTGTCTCAGTGACTAATGGGCCCTGCCACTGACTAAGCTGCCCTCGCAGGGTGCACAGTGGAAACAAACCCAGGTTCCTTACTCTTTAATCCTCACCCCCATCCTTGGCCTGGGGTCTCTAGCCAGGCCCTGTGTTACACAGAGAGGTAGCCCGTGATACAGATGGGTCATGCTGAGGCTGTGGCCACCCGGATCTGCTGCCTAAAGAAGTGCTACCCTATCCATCTGATTTCCCATGGGGTTTTGGGATGAGAAGGGGTGGTGGAAATGAACAGCCTGAATTTTCATTTCTGGCTCAACCACTGATTGTGTGACCTTGTGTCCATTGCTTCACCTATCTGAGTAGCCTAACCATCCCGATTTGTCAAACACAGGGCTGTTTTGAAGACTAGACGCCATCCTCTCTGTAGGATGCCAGACATAGAGTAGGTACTCAGCAAATCTGAGCTTTTCCCTTCAATTGTCTAAGATAGACTGAGGGCTGAAGGCCAGGACATTTGTTTACATTGGTTGTCCAATGAAATGAAATGCTTTCCTATTCCTGACTTGATTTGTGGCAAGATAATGCTGTTTAGAATTGATTTTGACTTGTAGTTTAGCCCTGAATTCTATACCATTGTGAATTGGACCCTGAATATATCCAGCCTCTGCAGCCAGAAGTTCCATGTGGGGCTGCTACCAAATCTTATCCACCCATCCATCTGTCCATCCATCCATCCACCCATCCACCCGTCCATCCATCCATCCATCCATCCATCTTTTCTTCCACTCTTCCATCTGTCTGTCCAACCTTCTATCCATCCATCTGTCCATTACTCCATCCATCCATCCATCCATTCATTCATCCACTCATCCACTCAATGATTGAATCCCCAGCATATGCCAGCCACAGCAAGGGCTCCGAACAAAAAAGAGCTTCAACAGCTTCTGCGTACTCCACTGCGGTTGACTCAGACACACACCACAGGCAGCTAATAATTACTTTTCCACTGGTCGGATGTGGAGGGGAAGAGCACTGCCTCCCTCCCAGCATCTGGCTTGCTCGACATTGCCTTTCTGTGTTCCACATGCAAGTCTCCTGGTGACTATCTTTCCCGGGAACAATTATTCCTTGATGAACAGGGTATTCCCCATAAGAGCAGAGATTTTCACTAAGGTACATACCCCTAATGTGCATACATATATACTGCCTGCCTCATAGTTTTAATGGGGATTTAGGGCCTGTGTGGGGCTTGCAGTTGATGGTACTCTGGCCACTGGGTCAGCATACGGTTTCACACACGGACACACTTCCCACTTTAGCTTGTCTCCCTCTGGCGCATCATCTTGATCCATTTTCACCATCGCTCCCCTCACTGTCTAGAATTTGCAGTCTATGTTGGTTTGAGAGGCTGTATAACAGGGCAGTGAGGAGTGCAGTCTCTAAAGCTGGGCCCCTAGGTTTCATATCCATCACTCTAACCGTGTGGCGTGGAACGAGTTGCTGAACATCTCTGTGTCTGTTTCACATCTGTAAAATGGGGATCAGTAACAGAACTAATTTCAGGGGGCTGTTGTGAGGATTAAATGAGATCATGTTGTTTTTCTAATGGTGGGCAATAGCACATAATGAGGGGGCATTTTTAACTGTAAGTGGATATTAGGGATGTTCCAAAGGCTGCGGTGGGGTAAGGGGAGGGTGCCACTGACAGCACGAGGCAGGAACCAGAGGCACTAAATCTTGCAACATGCCACACAGCCTGCACATCAAAGAACTTTCCCCTCAAAATACTAACTGCACCGCCAGTGAGAACTCCTGTGAAAAGGGCCTCAGCAGGGCCTGGTACAAAGTAGACACCCACCAACTGTGAGCTGGCCACCACGTCAGCTTCGTAAGTAAAGGAAAGGACCTTGTCTGTCTCTTTCAGTGCTACCAAATCCCCAGCCCTTAGGACAGGGCCTGACATCTGGCAGACACTAGGTGAATGAATGAATAAATGAATGTTACATGTTCAGTCAATGACTAGTGAGTAGCTGTTTGGTGAAACATGTCAAATCTAATCACTACCAGTGTTTGCTACGCAGCCCAAACCACAGGATAAGGAGACGGTGGGGGAACAGCTGCCCCTTTCTGAATGTCCTGTCCTATCCTTCCTTCAAGGCCTGAGACCGCTGGAGATGACGCTCAGGGGCTTGTCATTTGTCCTTCACTGGTGAATACTGTCTGACTCATAAAAGCTTCTCTCTTCTCCATGACTAGAATGTGGGGGTAGGATCTGCCTCTCTTCCCTCTCTGATCCTGGGTACAGGGGACTTGGTCCTTAGCAGGCTCAGCAGATTTGTGAGTGGTCGCATTGAATGCCTGCCATCAGGCACCTTTGCGTAAATGTGGGCAAACCTGGTCAAGCAGAGTAATTGGGAGATAGAAGGGAAATGGGGGAGGCAGGGACTCCCTGGATATTCTGTGAAGAGGATTCACCAGAAACCTCAATTTCTACCCTTGTCGAAAATTCTTCCATCCTTAATCGCCTCCCCTCCTTGGTAACACATAGAATCTTTCCCTTCTGACTTGAGCTCAGAGGCCAGCCAGTCTTTTTTTCTTTTTTTTTTTTTTTTGAGACGGAGTCTCACTCTGTCGCCCAGGCTGGAGAGCAGTGGTGCGATCTTGCCTCACTGCAACCTCCGCCTCCCAGGTTCAAGCGATTCTCCTGCCTCAACCTCCCGAGTAGGTGGGACTACAGGTGCCTGCCATCACGCCTGGCTAATTTTTTGTATTTTTAGTAGAGACGGGGTTTCACCGTGTTAGCCAGGATGGTCTCGATCTCCTGACCTTGTGATCCGCCCACCTCGGCTGCCCAAAGTGCTGGGGTTACAGGTGTGAACCACTGCGCCTGGCCCAGCCAGCCTTGTAAAATTTATGTCACTGAACTGTTGCTAAGTGCCTACTGCATGCAGCAGAAGAGCTGAATCAAACTAGTTTCCTCATGCTGGAGGTGCCAGTCTTTGGGGAGGTGCCAGTCTGATCAGGGTGTGCTGGCCAGATGGGAGACTTAGGAGATTATGTCAAATGGCGTTGAGTTCCTCACACTCCTCAGAAGCTATGTTTTGGTATTAAATGTCTAACGGAAGCTCATATTCTTGATTTAGCTGGATTTTCTTGTTTGATTTGCTTTTGTTTTTCTGAAAATTCTACTCAGTCGATGTACTGATCAGTGAGATTGTGGCTAAGCATGGTTTTATAGGGTGGGCTTATTCAAGGGGTGAACAAGAAGACAGTTCACCTTCTCATGGAGCTTACATTCCAATACATACATATCTAACATATTACATCCCAACACATACATATCTAACACACTACATTCCAACACATACATATCTAACACATTACATCCCAACACATACATATCTAACACATTACATCCCAACACATACATGTCTAACATATTACACTCCAACACATACATATCTAACACGTTACACTCCAACACATACATATCTAACCGCACGTTACATCCCAACACATACATATCTAACCGTTACATCCCAACACATGCATTATCTAACACGTTACATCCCAACACATCACGTATCTAACACGTTACATTAAGCGCTTTATCATTATCTAACCGCGTTACATCCCAGCGCGCTCGCGGTATCTAACGTTACATCCATCACATTATCTAACCGCGTTACATCCCAAGCATCACGGTATCTGTACGTTACATCCCAGCGCTGTCATTATCCTAACCGTTACATTCCATGTATGCGGTATCTGGCTGCGTTACGTTCCAGCGCTGTCGCATTATCGGCGTTACGTTCCAGCATGCGTATCTAACCGTTACGTTCAGCGCTTATCATTATCTAACCGTTCCAGCATCATTAATCACAACCGTTACGTTCCAAGCATATCACGTATACAACGTATTATTTACATTCAGCATATGCATTATCTAACATGTTACATTCCAACGCATACGTATCTAACATGTTACATTCCAGCACATACATATCTAACCTGCCAGGTGCTTCCAAGTGCTGAGAAGCAAACCAAGCCTTGTTCGAGGATAACAGGAGTGGAAGGCAGGGGGCAGGGGGAAGGGTGGGAAAGGAAGGTCTCTGATCAGGTGCCATGTGAACAGAGGCTGCGGAAGTCAGGAAGCCAGTGGTGTGGATCTCAGAAGAGCTCGGATGTCAGCCAGTCTCAGGATTGTGGTTCTGGAAGGTGCAAGCTCCAGCCAGAACCTGGGGGTCCCAGCACTACCAAGGAGAGAGATGGGTCCTTTCCCTCAGTTTCTTCTCTCTGGACTTTGGGCCCAAATGACTCAGAGATGGTGACTTTCTTTAACCCTTTCACAACCCATACTCAAGACATTTCCCCTTTCTCTAACCTAAGTCTGCCGTGTCCTTTCTCACCCCACTGAGCAGGTGGAGCACAGGAGGTCACTGCCCCCACAGATCACATGGTGACAAAGCAGCCCTAAGGTGGGAGGACGCCAAAAGGTGTCCCTCAGGGAGCTCCAGGGACATCCCCAAAGCAATCCCCATAAGCCAAAAGGGCTTTAGTCTCCTGTTTGATCGTTAAAAGCCATGCATGTATAAAATTCTGCTTTGCAATCTATGCATGTATCTACCCATGTGGTAAAATATACAAGTATTCAATTCTTCACCTGAAAGATGGGCTAGGTCTACACTGTGGATCCGCTAGGCCTCCAGCACTCTGCTCTGACCCTGGGGACAAGGGCATCCACAGTCGAGAGCACAGGGTAGAGGAGACCCCTGGAATTCTAACTGTGACTTGCTATGGACACACCACGTGTCTTTCCTTGACAGAGGGAGGGGTCCCTGTGGCACTTGGGCCCCCTTTCGAGGCAGCTGATGTCTCTGAGGACCGCAGTGAAGGGCAGGATGACGTGGATGATAAAAGCCTGAATTGGAGCAGATTTGTGGGGGTGGGAATATGGGAGGAATGTTCTGGCCAAAGGCTCTCCTCTTTCCACCTGAGGGAATATAACACATCCCCTGAGAAAGCAGCGGCGGCTGTTTCACAGGCCTCCATGCCAAGGCTTCAGGGCCTGTCAGTGGCTCCTAGGAGATCTGGTCCCTACCATGATGCTTGGCATCAAGAATCCTCAATCAGTATCTGCTGAATGAATAAATGAAGGAATGGTCAACAAATGAATGGCTAAGTCACAAAGCACCAGCAGCCAGTCCCCGGCCAAGATGATTCTGGGGCGCTTCTGGCCCTAATCATTCATCGGCAGTGCCTCCACCACCCTTCTGTTCCACTCTGAAGCAATCATTTGATGGACTGCCTGCTGCCCCCATGGTTTCCCTCTGTGGCTAATGCAGTAAAAAGAGCCATGGATTATAAACCACTAATTGTATTTAAAGAAAAAAAAATCTTCAGTAATAATGGGTACCAAATGCCGGGGTCTCTACTAATCACCTTGCATTTATTATCTGTTTACTTATCATGACAACTTTCCATCAACCCTGTTTGCTTCAGATTAGAAACCAAGGGCTTCACAAGGTGACATGTTTGCTGGGGAAATGGGAAAGGCTGTGAAGTCCTCTCTCCTTCTTTGCTTGGTGCAGGAAGAAAGGGCAATGGGGACTTGCTCCCCTCCCCATTTCAACTTCCCCGTCACATTCCTTCCAATAAGAAGAGTCTAAGGCACTTAAATGTTATTTATTTATGCCCATGAGCATGGGGCCCAAGAGCTTCTGTCCAGGAAAGCTATGCATGGGGATGGCAGGTCCGGATTGGGCTTTGGTGGCTCCTGACTCAAGGCATTTGTTTCTAGACCGCTGTAACCTATGAGTGGTCTGGTGTGGGGAGACACGTGGCATGGGGCAATGGCACTTAACAAAGCCAACCTGCCGAGGTCTGCAGCAGACACTGTTGGAGCTTGGCACCTTCCCCTGTCTCTTGTCATTTCCTTGCACTCCAGCCTGACCTCCTGGCCTCACTTTTGCAGGCACAGAGGACTGGAAGTGCTTGGGAATTAATGGCCCCCACTATCTCAGCCGTGGGCCAGCCCTCAGGTATAATGCCCTGCTTCCCTCGCAGATGCACAGAGTAGAGAACGAGCAAGTCAGGAGGGCCAGCATGTGACCTGGCGTAACAGCATCATCCCCAGCTCGAGGATCCACGGGTCAGGGAGCGTGCTAAGTGCAAGATGCGAAATCAACCCTCGGTCCTACAAAGTGAGCACTATGAGTCCCATTGTGCAGATGAGGAAACTGAGGATTCCCACCTGTGAGAGGCAGCAGCAGGATAGGAATGCAGGCCTGTCAGATTTAAAGGCCAAACACCTGCTGCAGGAGGGAGGCGGGGAGAGGGTAAGAAGCTAAGTGCCAATAGGCAGACTTCAGGGCTAGGAAGAAGGGCGGCAGGGGTGGGGGGTGGTACGCTGGGCCAGCACAGGCATTTTATCCTGAGAACATGTTGAGGCTGGTCAGGACCTAGAGAGGAGTGCTGCAGGGCACCCCCAGCTCCCGACTGATCCCGCCAGCTCTTACCGTGCACCCATGGCAGTGCCAGTCACCCAGGACCCAGTCTGGCAGCTGCCCACCTCCAAGGCTACTGTGACTCCCACCTGCATTTCTGGCAGGGGGATGAGGAAAGGGGAAGGAATCCATTTTTTTCTGATTATAAAAATAGTGCATACTGTGAAAATTTCAGAAAATATAAAAAGAATATAAAAATGATTTATAATCCCATCCTAGAGATCACCACCATTCACATGTGAGTGTCCTTTCTGGTAGAACTTTTTCTAGACACATATGCAGTTTGATTTTATTTTTTACATCTACCAGCTATACTACTTTTTTCTCTTATTGATATATTATCTGTATCTTTCAAGTCATTGAATGTACACGTATGTCACCATCTTTAATAGCTGCCTAGTATTGTGTAGATGGCTCCCATTTTATGTAAATCAACTTTACTGATAGACTATTGCTGGTTTTACAGTAAACAATGCTGCAATGAGCATCTTTAAAATAGTGTCTTTCTGGGGTTAATAAGAACATGGATCAAAAGGCTCAAAAAGATACCATTCCCTTTGACCCAGTGATTCTACTCGGAAGCATTTGCTGGTCTTAAGGCAGTAATCAGATGGAAGAAGGCCAGCAGCACAGATGATCCAGGGAATCCAGAGAACAGGAACCAGACAGCAATAGAAGAATCCCCTATTCTTGAGTTAAGGCCAGGGGAGGCACATGGTTCCTATATAAGCATTATTTGTCTTTCAGTCCTGAGTGCCTGGCGTGGACTAAGCACCTAACAAATGAAAGGTGAGACTGGTCACAAATGCAAGGTGGGAAGCCCATCAGAAGTCACGGCAGGGCCTTTCCACAAGCTGGATTGGTGCTACAACCCTGGAACACTGGCTGTAGGTTCCTCTGGGTAAGGAACTTGTCCCTCTCTCGTCCATCCTCATTACTTTCCCTCAGCTTCAGGGAGAGTAAATGAAGAAGTCAGGGGCTAGGCAGGTGACCAGAAACCCTAATTTTATGGAACCAAAGCCACACATATCTTTGTTTTGTTCATGACCATGGAGAGGTCATTTCCCCATCTCTGCCCCACCTCCTTCAACTACTGAATGGGAAACTGTGGTCCACTCACCTGCACAAAGCAATCACGGGGTAGCACTGTGAATAGAGACTTTAGAGTAACATCATCATCATTGTCATCACCATCACGGCAACAATAAGGGCAGTTAACATTTACTGAGCACTTGTCACCTGCCAGGTACTATTCTAAGTGCTTAGGTTATGCTAATCTTCATGCTAGCTCTATGGTGTTGATACTATCACAGTCACCTTTGTATGATGGAGACAGGAAGCTCAGAGAGGTCACCCAGCTGGCTTGCTGAATTGTTGGAGTTTGAACTCAGCAGCCTTCTTCTAAGCCACAGATATTGGTCAGAATGCCACAGGCCCCCTGCCACCCAGCAGCGGGGTCCTTCGGGCTGCTTATTTGGCCTCTTTGAGGCTTGAGTTTCCTTGTCTGTAAAATGGGGACACCCACTTTCCATCTCACTGGCTTCGAGGACTCTCAGGGGAGCAGTGCACAAAGGAGGACCACCACTCAGCTGGGCTGAGTGTGCTGTGCTTTCCACAAGCATCTGAGACAGGCGCCATAAATGAGGGCTGCCTGCTGCCCACACAAAGATGATCTGCCCCCAGTCAATACACACTTGTCCCTCTCTTGTCCACCCTGGTGAGAGACAGAACAAGGGGTCTCTAGTTTCAGTCATGACAGGAATTCCTTCCAACCCTCCAATAGGCTGCAGACAGTGAATGCCACCCATGGAAGGTATAAAGGTGTAAAAAGGTGTGATGGGTGTAAAAAGAGGTTTGTTTGAAATTTGTGACTTCACACTTGGCACTCCTGGTAGGGATGGGTCACCCTCTGGCATCCACGACCATTTACCCATGAGCCCCTCTCACTTCCCCTGGGTGGGTTTCAGCAAAGGCAAAAAATGCATATGATTCCTGACCTGAGGGTGTCTTCCAGGATTCAAAGGCTCTCTGGACTCTCCGAAACCTTAGAAAAAATTGTGTGTGTGTGTGTGTGTGTGTGTGTGTGTGTGTGTGTGATGGAGAGAGAGAGAAAGAGACAGAGAGAATGAGAATAATTCTAGAGAGAGGGCCTGTAGCTGTCAAGCTGTCAACATAGTTTCACTGGGGTTCCTTCATTCTTAAGAAAATTTAGAAATGCTATGACAAAGGGTTTTCCCTGTGAAATGTCGTTACATAGATCAGCCGTGTGCTCTCTGGCATGAAGTCCCCCCATCCCCCCACCCCACGGAACAGAGCTCATCTGGGGCTCATATAGCCCTAACTAATTTGGTCTTCATTAGCTATGTGATCTTGGGTAAGACATCTTGCCTTTCTAGCCTCTGTTCTTCCAATCTGCAAAACAAAGAGGTTGGACTTGTGAGTGGCTTCAGTATGTGCTCTATGGAGCTCCGGGGGCACAGGGGAGAGTGGTGGCCTTTGGGGTGGAATGTATGTGGGGGTCACCTCTGTCCAACCGCAGCAGCTCTAGCTCTCACAGAATCTGCATAAAATGTTACGTGAGCAAATGGCTCTGTAGCCGAAAGCCAAAATTGAAACCAAACCCTGGCCCAGTTGATCACTTGGATCCTTTCTGTCTTGTGAGGTCTGAGCCCTGAGCAGCACCAAGCTGCTTTGCTTCTGTAATCCTTAGAGGTGGTGGAGCCTCCTGGTTAAGAGCCAGAACCTGGGTGGAATCTTGGCTCTGCCACTCATTAAGTGCCATGACCTTAACCACATTGCCTAAACTCTCTAGCCTGCTTCCTCTTCTACAAACTGCACACACCTACCCCATAGGGTCTCTGTGATGATTAAACAAATTAATATACCTACAACACCTTGCCAGATCCACAGCAAGCACTTGTAAGTGTTAGCAGCTATTTTCTATCACAACTTCTAACATGAGCCCACAAACATGGAATTCATCAACAAACAGCAGCTGAATAAACGAGGGAGTGAAGGAATGAATGACTGGAGTCCAAAAATCCGTTAGTTGATTCTCTAAGTGAGCCCACTCAAAGCATTAATCCAAGGCTTCCTAAGCTCCAATGTGTGCATGGATCATCTGGGAACCTTGTTCCAAGGCAGAATCGGATTTAGCAGGTCTAGGCTGGTACTGGGCCTCGGCATTTCCAGGTTCTGAGGCAAGGCCATTGCTGCTGGGCTGAGTAGCCGGGCCTTGGTTCATTGCCACTCATATTCATTAGCTTGTGGGCTTCCCACCTGCAGTTACCAAACCACTCAAGACCCTTGAAAACCTCTGTAGATTGGGCACTCTTTATTACCTACTGAGCTACCAAGCCCAGTACACTCTTTTTTTTTTTTTTTTTTGGAGACAAGTCTCACTCCGTCGCCCAGGCTGAAGTGTAGTGGCGCGATCTCGGCTCACTGCAACCTCCGCCTCCTGGGTTCAAGTGATTCTCCTGCCTCAGCCTCCCAAGTAGCTGGGATTACAGGTGTGCGCCACCACGCCTGGCTAATTTTGTATTTTTAGTAGAGACAGGGTTTCACCATGTTGGTCAGGCTGGTCTCGAACTCCTGACCTCAAGTGATCCACCCATCTCGGCCTCCCAAAGTGCTGGGATTACAGGTGTGAACCACCACACCGCACCCAGCCCCCAGTGCACCCTTGGACTAGGTTCTTAAGAATGGACATGGGCATCCGTGTGAAACTTGAAGTTCATGTCTAGGCTCTATCATGCGATGACCGGGCAAGTCCCTGGCTTCTCTGGGGCTCAGCATCTTCAGTTGTAAAACAAGATCAGCAACACCCTCCCTGCCCAGCCCATAGAACTGCTCTGAGGATAAAAAGTGACAGCAGATGGGACCATCCAGGGGCCAGGGGTCATGATTAACTGGCAGGCTTTATTTCCAACTTCTCCTCTTCACCCTTTGAATCCATCCCCTGAGGGAAACTGACAAGCATTTTCTTTTTTGCATAATGCCATGCAAGGGAAGA
This sequence comes from Papio anubis, assembly GCF_008728515.1. NCBI lineage: Eukaryota > Metazoa > Chordata > Mammalia > Primates > Cercopithecidae > Papio > Papio anubis. Next base: position 40,020,300 of record NC_044976.1, read on the forward strand.
GGAGAGGAAGTCAGCCTGCTAAATTTAGCAGGTGCTTACGCCCCCTCACCCAGGGCTCAGCCCACGCATTTCACCATGAGTAGGTGCCTTTCTATATTTAACTTCTGCCTGCACCTTCCCCTTGAGCTCTGACACCGAAAACCCCAGGAGGATGTGGTGAGGAGGGAAGGGAAGTTCACAAAATGAGCGGGGTTGACATCACATGAGGCCCCACCTGCACCTTCAGGTGTGCGTTCTTCAATCTCTCCCCTGTCCTTCCCTTGGAGCTTGAGACTCACCCAGCCAAAGTGTGACCAGAAACGCTACTGCCCTTTGGGACAGCAGCACTGAGTGGTGGGCAAGGGACCACGAAAACCCAGCAGAAGTCATGGCGAGGCAGGAGAGTGTCTAATGCTTCCCATAGGCACAGCACGAGGCCCATTTGCACAAGTGACCAAATTGAATCCATACAAAAGCATCACAGATGGTATCCTACTCGGGCTACCAGTGGGCAAGTGGGGGCCCAAAGAGAGGGAGTTGTCCAAAGCCTGTGATGGGTGGAGGGTCCAGGCCTGTGATGGTGGAGGATCCAGGCCTGTGATGGTGGAGGGTCCAGGCCTGTGATGGTGGAGGGTCCAGGCCTGTGGTAGGTGGAGGGTCCAGGCCTGTGATGGTGGAGGGTCCAGGCCTGTGATGGTGGAAGGTCCAGGCCTGTTCTCCAGTATGATCCTGTGTCCATATCACATTTGTCTTCTTGCTCCACCTTCTTTATAGAAGGCTGCTGGGGAGGTGATGGTTTCAAGTCTTACCTGTGTCATCACTCAGGGGTGTGACTTTGAGTTAGTCCCTCTCCTCTGGTTCCTCACTGTAAAACAAGTCCACTGGACTGCCTTTCTGCTTAATTTCTGAATATCTTCTTGATGACATCAGAATCCAAGTGTCAGAGGAAGTGAGAATGAATCCCGGATGAATGACTTTCAAAACCGCAGTGTGACCTCTGCGTTGCACCTCCCTGGTCAGCACACATGAAGTCTGTGGCAATCACCCGTGGAGGCTCCACAATAGCTCCACACCCTTCTGGGGAGCCCTCATTGAAGGCCTCTGTGCCAAGCAGCTCAGCAGGCTCTGGGTGGACTGAGATGAATCGGGGGCCTAGACCTGGGTCCACCTCCAAATAGGGGAAAAAGACCAGGGACGACTGCAGCTCTGACTACAATGTGGTCAGCGTGGCAACGGAGATCCCACGGGGCACAGAGGCTGGTGCCTAACCCAGCCAGCCTAGCGGGGCTGGGGGAAAGACCCAGTGGGAGGCAGAAAAAACACATCCAACACTCCAGGCCAGCAGTTCTCAAAGTATGGTTGCTGAACCCGGAGCATCAGCGTCATCTGGGAACTTGCTAAAAATGCAAATCCCTGGGCCTGTCCCAGACTGACAGAACCATCAGTCTGTATTTTAATAAGCCCAAGTCCTCCAGGTGGTTCTCAGGCACTCTCAGTTTGAGAATCCTTGGTTTAGGGCAGGCCTTAGAAGATAGCAAAACCTTGAACTCTCAGCTGTCTGGGTTCTATTCAAAGCTTGGCTAGGAAAAGTAACAATTCAGGAAAGTGTTCTAAATAATTTGGTGTCCCTTCTCTCCACTGGACAATCTAAGTGCTCCCTTTACAAAGTGTTAGGCTCAGGGAAAGATCCACATCTGGGTCTGGCTACTAGCCTGGCTGCTGCTCCACTGGCTACATCACTGGGCACTGCCTGTGGGTTTTACTCAGCGTGGTGACAACACACAGAAAGACTGTCTCTGAGTTGCTGCAAAGCGGTTGTATTCTATCAAGTTACACAAAGCTCCTTCTGTAGAAACTCACGTGAGAACAGCGGCAGGTAACTTGGCAAAGACTTTTTAAAAATGACAAGACCCAGCACTGGTGGGAGTGTGGAGGAAGAGACACAGTCACACATTTCTGGTAAGAATGGAAATTGACACTGCCTTTCTGGAGAAATATCTGTCAAAAGGGTTTTGTTTTTTTTTTAAAATGTGCATCCCCTTGACCTAGCAATTCAATCTTAGAAATTAATCCTAAGGAAATAATCATGACTGTGTATGAGTAATTCACTTCAAGGATATTCATGTCAGCATTGTTTGTTTTAAAAATTGGAAGCAATGGGCCGGGCGCGGTGGCTCATGCCTGTAATCCCAGCACTTTGGACTTTGGGAGGCCAAGGTAGGAGGATCACTTGAGGTCAGCAGTTCAAGACCAGCCTGGCCAACATGGTGAAATCCCATATCTACTAAAAATACAAAAATTATCCGGGTGTGGTGGTGTGTGCCTGTAATCCCAGCTACTTGGAAGGCTGAGGCAGGAGAATCGCTTGAACCCGCGAGGCGGAGGTTGCAGTGAGCCGAGATCACGCCATGGCACTCCAGCCTGGGAGACAGGAGAGAAACTCCGTCTCAAAAATAAATTAAAATTGGAAACCATGGAAGTGTTTATAATAAGGGGCTGTTTACTAGGTGACCATTCATTTTCATTCATTCAGGTATTTATTGAGCAGGCACCATGTGCCAGGCAGTGTATTAGACATTAGGCATACAGCAGGAGGTGAACGAATGAACAAAATCTCTGTCCTCTGGGAGGGAAGACAACCAGGGAACCAATAAGCAAGTGCAATATCCGCTGTGGGTCAGCGGGTGGTGGGGTATGAGAAGGCAGCAAAGGGAGTGCTGGAGGTAAGTGCCGAGGGAGACTAGGGAGAAGGTGAGGAAGTCAGTGAGATCTGCGGATAGCTGAGGAAGACATTCCAGGCAGAGAGAACTGTCTTCCAGATAGAAGGAAACAGCAAGAGAGCAAGAGCATGCGACAGTCTTGGTGGGTCTGAGGAATAGCAAGGACACCAGCGGCTGCTGCAGGGTGACCCAACAAGGAGGGTGGGACTTGGCCATCAGGGTCATGCAGGACCTTGCAGGCCACCCAGGACCTTTGGCTTTTACTCTGGGTGAGAAGGGAGGATTTTGAGCAGAGGAGGACCCCTGATTTGTGTTTTAGAGGCAACCCTCTGGCTTCTGGGTGGTGAAGAGACTCCACTGCCCTTTGAGACCGAGCACTGGTGACAAGGATCGGACTGCCACGCTGTTGGAGGCTATCACAACAATAGTATTTGCATGCTAGAGATTAGCAGCAAGTGAGCCAAGGTAGTGGCAATGGAGGTGAGAAGTCATCAGCTTTTGAGTGCAATCTGAAAGTACGTTTTGGCTTTTCTGCAGAGCGATGCCTGCCTGTGGTATGTGTGGCTGCCTGGACAGATGACTTAGTCTCCAGAAGCTGAGATGCACGACAATAAGCAAGGAAGAGAAGGTGCAACGCCTTCAGAGGGAAAAAAGGAGTCAGCAGGGGTCGCCACATAAGCCTGCCTGCTCACTCTGTTGGCCATTTCTGAAACCTCAACTGTGAAGCTTGATATCACAAGGTACCAAACTCTTCTACTCGGATCTGAGGGCACTGGCTGTCTGCTTAGGTTCAAAGGCAATCAAAGAAATGCAATTTAAAATAAGGATGTGAATAATTTTTCAGTTATCAGATAGGCAAAGATTTTTTAAAATGATAACAGCCGGGGTTGGTGTGGGTGTATGGAAACAAGCGCCCCCTACGCTGCCAGCGGAAGTTTAAATTAGTACCACCTTTCAGGAGCAGTTTGGTAATACGTTATCGCGAGCCTTTAAAAAGCGCGTGCCAAAGGAATTAGAACACTCAAACAATTCTGAAAAAAAAATAAGGTGAGAAGCATCACTTTACTTGATGTGAAGACACGAGATAGCTACAGTAATCAAGAATGTGTGGTATTGGCAGAAGGACAGGTACATAGGTCACTGGAACAAAATAGTGAACCCAGAAATAGTTCAACATAGCTACAGTCAACCGAGTTTGGACAAAGGCACAAAAGCAATTCAATGAAGGAAGGATAGTCTTTTTTTTTTTAACAAGTGGTGCTAGAAATATTAGCTATCTGTAAGGAAAACAATGGACCTCAATGCAAACCTTCTACTTTATACAAAATTTAATCCAAAAGAGGTAATAGATTTAAACATAAAATGCAAAATTATAAAACATCCAGAGATAACACAGGAGATTTTCAGGACCTAGAGCCCAGTGAAGAGTCTTTAGGTGTGATATCAAAAGCACAATCCATAAAAGAAAAAAAAATCCACAAAATTGAATTTCATCAAAATTAAAAACTGCTTTGCACAAGACCCTGTTAAGAGAATGAAGAGGCAAGCTATGGACTAGGGGAAGATATCTGCAAACAACAAATCTGACAAAGGACTCATATCTAGAACATACAAAGAAATCTCAAAACACAGCAGTCAAAACAAACACCCAAAACAATAAACAATCCAATTAGAAAATGGGCTAAAGACATGAACGAACACTTCCCTGAAGGGGATATGCAGATGGCAAATAAGCATGTAAAAAGATGCTCAATGTCATTAGCCATTAGGGAAATACAAATTAAAACTACAATAAAATATCACTACACAGTTATCAAAACAGCTAAAATTAAAAATACTGACAATACCAAATGCTGGAAAGAATGCAGAGAAATTGCATCCCTTGTACATTGCCAGTGGGAATGTAAAATGATATACCTACACTGAAAAAGATTAATAGTTTCGCAGTTTCTTTAAAAAAACTAAACATACAGTTAGCATAAGACCTGACAGTAATACTCCTAGGCATTTATCTCAAACACATACAAATTTTGTGCACATAATCTGTACTTGAATGTTCACAGCAGCCTTGTTTGTAAAAGCCAACAACTGGCCCACAATAGGTGATTAAACGGATTGTACATCCATAGCAGGGAATACTACGCAGTGATTAAAAGGAACAGACTGTTGTTACACAGAACTTGGATAAATATTAAGGGCAATATGCTGAGTTTTAAAATCCAATCTCAAAAGGTCATATAATGTATAATTACAGAGACAGAGGACAAACCGTGGTTGCCAATAGTCAGGGATGATTGGGGGATGGGAAGAGTATAACTACAAAGGAGGAGCAGTAAGAAGATCTTTTAGGTGATGGAATAGTTCTGTATCTTGATTTTGGTTAATTTATACATGTGATAAAATGACAGAGGCCTATATGCCTACTACAGTAGGTATATGTACTATATCAGTATATACAGTAGGGATATGTAACTATGTACTATAGTTACATAAAATAGCACCATTAGGCCGGGCATGTTGGCTCACGCCTGTAATCCCAGCACTTTGGGATGCCAAGGTGGTGAATCACGAGGTCAAGAGATGGAGACCATCCTGGACAACACAGTGAAACGCTGTCTGTACTAAAAATACCGTAATTAGCTGGGTGTGGTGGCATGTGCCTGCAGTCTCAGCTACTCGGGAGGCTGAGGCGGGAGAATCACTTGAACCCACGAGACAGAGGTTGCAGTGAGCTGAGATTGCGCCACTGCACTCCAATCTGGTGACAGAGCAAGTCTCCATCTCAAAAAAAAAAAAAAAAAAAAAAAAAAGCCACCATTAGAGAAAACTGGATAAAATGTACACACAGGACCTCTCTGCACTATCTTTTCAACTCAACTTCCTATGAGTCTGTAATTATTTCAAAATTAAAAATCATTTAAAGAAAAAGAACTATCATGCAAACAGCAAAAGCAGCACAGGCTTCTTTTTCCAAATCCTATTTTTACAAACTTATCCTAAGGTAATATTAAAAAGGCACCAAAGATCCCTAGATCCCCAGGATCATTTCAAAGTTGTTTATAACAGTGGAAACTTAGAACAAACCTCTTAATGCAAACAATTGGTTAAATAGACTAGGAAAAATATATCCAATGGAATATCATACAATCATTAAAATGACGATGTAGTTCTACATTTGTTGATATGGAAAGACTTTCTCAATATACTCTTACAGGGAAAAGATTACTTAAAAGCACCATACGATTCTTTTTTTAAAAAAAAAGTTATAAGAATACATAGACTGCAAGCTCCCTGAGGGCAGGGATTTTTGTCCATATCGTTTACTCCAGTATGCCTGGATCTCAGTATAGTGCCTGACTCAAAGTAGGCACTCAATAAATATTTGTTGAACAAACAAATAATATACACACAAATTTGCAAAGTCTAGAAAGTTATTCTGCAATAAAATATTAACAATGGTTGGCTGGGATCAGTGGCTCATGCCTATAATCCCAGCACTTTGGAAGGCAGTATCTCAAAGACAAGGGAGGATCACTTGAGGCCAGGAGTATGAGGCCAGCCTGGGCAACATAGCAAGACCCTGTCTCTAAAAAATTATTTTTTTAATTAGCTGAGTGTGGTGGTTTCATCTGTAGTCCCAGCTACTTGGGGGGCTGAGGCAGAAGAATCAATTGAGTCAAGGAGTTTGAGGCTGTAGTGAGCTGTGATCATGCCACTGAGCTCCAGCCTGGGCAACAGATTGAGACTGTGTCTCAAAAAACAAATAAACAGGGCCGGGCGCGGTGGCTCAAGCCTGTAATCCCAGCACTTTGGGAGGCCGAGGCGGGCGGATCACAAGGTCAGGAGTTCGAGACCATCCTGGCTAACATGGTGAAACCCCGTCTCTACTAAAAAAATACAAAAAACTAGCCGGGCGAGGTGGCGGGCGCCTGTAGTCCCAGCTACTCGGGAGGCTGAGGCAGGAGAATGGCGTAAACCCGGGAGGCGGAGCTTGCAGTGAGCTGAGATCCGGCCACTGCACTCCAGCCCAGGTGACAGAGCGAGACTCCATCTCAAAAAAAACAAAAAACAAACAAACAAAAAAACAAATAAACAAACAAAAAACAACAAAACCCAAAACAATGATTATCTCAGAATAGGCGAATAGAAGAATTTTGGTTGATTGGGTTGATTAATTACAGCCCCTTCAGATAGCCCCTTTGGTCTGTTTATATTTTCTACTTTTTTTTTCTTTGAGACGGAGTTTCACTCTTGTTGCCCAGGCTGGAGTACAATGGCGCGATCTTGGCTCACTGCAACCTCTGCCTCCCTGCAACCTCTGCCTCCCAGGTTCAAGCAATCCTCCCGCCTCAGCCTCCCAAGTAGCTGGGACTACAGGCATGCACCACCATGCCCGGCTAATTTTGTATTTTTAGTAGAGATGGGGTTTCTCCACGTTTGTCAGGCTGGTCTTGAACTTCCAGCCTCAGGTGATCCACCTGCTTCAGCCTCCCAAAGTGCTGAGATTACAGGTGTGAGCCACCACACCCAGCCTGTTTTCTGCTTTTTAATAATAATTACATGTTGTTTATGGAATATATATTTTTAAAGTACACAATCACAAAGTGCAGAATGTGCTGTGAAGATCTCTGGCCTGATTGGGCAAAGCTGGGGGTGGTGCAGTTGGATGACATCCAGCCAAGGCTGCCTGCCCCAGACAGGTTTTGGTGGGGTCTGAAGACCGTCCCCAGGGCTCTGGTATGAGGGCCACTATGTTTGGAGTGAGAACCCTCATAAGAGATCTTGACAATAGTGAGACCCGCTATGAGCCAGAGAGATGACAGAATGACGAACCGAGTACGCAGGGAATGGGGAGAGAAGGCATCAGCCCTGGTCCAAATCTCCTCTGGGGAGGGTTTGGGGGAGGGCATAGGACAGAAACCTGCAGGACACATCTATCCACCAGGGGCTATCTTATGCACAGCCTTCCACGCTTCAATAGGCCAGGAGAGTGGTTCCCAAAAGACCTGTCTGAAGACAGGCTGCATCACAATTCCCAGGAAGCTTTATAAAATATATAGATTTCCGACCTTGGAACCCAAGTCTCTGGGGACCAGAAGCCAAGTTCTAGAGACCAGTGAACCCAAGTCGCTGGGACTGAGTCCCAGGAATGTCATTTTACAAATCCCTGGGTGATTGTGATACTTCGTGGGGTTTGGGAACCTCCAGGCTGGGGGCATAAAGCCAAAACAGCATCATGTTGGACAAACTGGTAGTCGTTATATCATTTGTGATGAGAGGATATGGGAACTAGTAGTGATTGATTTGTAAGATTTTCTTTGAAGCACTCAGAAAAATTTAAAGACATTGCTAGAATCTTAGACACCTCCCTTTTAGGAGAATGGGGGGTACTGGCCCCACTGCTCCCCCATAGTGTACTGTGACTCTCTTTTTTGCAGAAAGAAGTTCTTGGTGAGTCCCAAGGACTCCCTCACTCCCATCTTTTTTAAAATTGCCATAAAATACACATAATATTTGCCATTTTAACCATTTTAAAGTATAAAATTCACTGGCATTAAGTGCTTTCACAGTGTTGCGCAACCATCACCACTATCAAGGTCCAGAAATTTTTGATGACTCAAATGGAAATTCCATAATCATTAGCAGTAACTCCCCATTTCTCCCTTTCCACCTCCTGGCAACCACCAGTCAGCTTTCTATCAGGTTGGTGCAAAAGTAATTGCAGTTTTGCCATTACTTTTAATTAAAAGTAATGGCAAAACTGCAATTACTTTTGCACTAACCTAATATCTCAGTAGATTTGCTCATTTTGGGTATTTCATATGAGTGGAATCATATGCCTTTTGTATCCAGCTTCTTTCACTTAGCATGTTTTTGAGGTTCATCCATGTTGTAGCAGGTATCAGAATTTCATCCATTTTTATGGCTGAATAATATTCCATTGTATGGATATCTTATATTTTGTTTATTCACTCATCTGTTGATGGAGATTTGGGTTATTTCCACCTTTTGGCTATTGTGAATAGTGCTGACATGAGCATTCCTGTACAAGTTTTTCTTTGAATACCTATTTTCAAATCTTTGGGGTATAGACCTAGGAGTGGAAATGCTGGGTCATATGGTAATTCTATGTTTAACTTATTCAGGAACCTCCAAAAGGTTTTCCACCCAATTCACTCTTACAAGGCATCTGACACCTTAGCCTGTGCCCTGGCACAGGCACCCAAGGCACCCCGGTCTGTGCCTTGGGAGCCTATAGCAGTATATTAAGGGTTAGGAGATCTGGGTGTAGGTCAGACTGTGATTCTACAAGCTGTGACACCATGGGTTGGACATTTCTTTGTACTTTGGTCATTCTTCGTACTTTGGTTTCCACATAGGACCTCACAGTGTGGTCTAAATATTGAATCAGATAATAAGTGAAACTATGGATAAAATGAGAGGTACCATATTAGAGTAGTAGGGGGTAAGGGCTCTACCGGGTCCTATTGTTCAGTGATGGTAAAACCTTGGGCAATTTCTTATAGCCTGTGCTTCAGTCTCATCTATAAAATGGGGTGAATAAGCTGGGCATAGTGGTGCAAGCCTGTGGTCCTAGCTACTAGGGAGGCTGAGGCAGTAGGATTGCTTGAGCCCAAGAGCTGGAGGCTGCAGTACCCCATGATCACACCTGTGAACAGCCACTGCATAGCTCTAGTCTGGGCAACATAGTGAGGCCCTGTAGTTTTAAAAATGGGGTGAATAAGAGCACCTGCCTCATAGGACTCTAGTGTTAAAACAGTCAATTCATGGAAAGCATTCACTGGAAAGCCATACCAACTTAGCTACTGCTAGAAAATGCTTAGCAATACTGGTGGGGGCCAGGGGTGGGGTGGTGCTCACATTTCCAGCTTGCACCTAGGTTCCAGCCCTTCGTTTCTCAACTTCTCTACTTCTGTCTCTGTGCTTCTCTGCTGGGTCCATCTCTCTCACATGCACAGGTCAATGTACAGCCTGACCCCTTGGTTAATCCCTCTTCTGTGCTCCATGCCCTGCAGAGCACACTTTGCTGAGTTTGGCTTGAGTGTAGACTCTGGCTTGTTCATTTTATGGATCTTCTCTAGGGTCTATTATACAGTAGATACTCAATAGATCCTTGCTGATTGAATAAATGAAATAAAACATTTCTCTTCAACTGAGGAATTGGCTTGTGGGGCTGATCACAGTACAGGGACTTGGGGCTTGGGGGCCCTCTCCACAGCTAAGCCAGAGGCATGCCCAAATGCTCCACAGTGCCTCTCCCCAGTGTCACAGTCTGCCAAACAGCACAGTGAGAGGTCACTTCAGGATCCAGGAGTGAGCGGAGCAGAGCAGTGACAAGGCCCAGCCACCTGATCTCCCCAACCTTCCTCAGCTCTCTTGGGCTCAGAAGGTGGCAATGGGTAGGCATGGGCCCTCCTCCCATGACCCTCAAACATGTCCCATCTGTCTCCCCACTTTACCTGTCCTCTCAAATGTAGGCCATTTGAGCCTACACTCAGCTCCCTTCTCTTTGTTGGAAATAAAAGATGCTCTGAGAACAAGTGTACATTGCCAGACCTGGAGTCACTGAGGCCTGCCAGTCTGGTGAGAGAGACTACAGGGCAGAGAGATTACAGGGACATTGGGAAGGAACGTGAAGAGATCCTAACCAAGAGCGGTCCTTGAGCTAGTTGTATGTGCATGGATGTACATATGTGTATGCACCTGTGTGAGTGCCTGGGTGTGTATGCATAAGTGTGTGTGCACATGTGAGTACATGTGTATGTATGCATGTGCATGTGTATGCCTGTGTGCATACACACCTATGTGAGTGTGTGAGTGTATGGTTGTGTGTGTGTATGTCTGTGTGTATGTACCTGTGTGAGTGTATGAGTGCATGAGTGTATGCGTGTGTGTGCATGTGTGAGTGCATAGGTATGCGTGCATAGGCATGTGCATGTATACACATGTGTCCATGTGTGTGCATGTGTGTGTATACACCTGAGTGTGAGTGCATGGGTGCATATATGTATGCATGTGTATGTGCATGCATGCTTGTATATGCATGCACCTGTGTGAGTGTATGAGTTCACAGGTGTGTATGCATAAGTATGTGTGCCTGTATATACATGTGTGCATGTATGTGTACGTGTGTGTTATGATTATGTAAGTGCATGGATGTGGCTGTGTATGCACATGAATGTGCATGTACACATGTGTATACATGAGTAAATAAGTGTGTATGCATATGTGTGTGCATGTATATGCATGTGCTCATGTGTGTTATGCCTATGTGAGTGCATGGGTGTATATATGTAAGCACATGCATGTGCATTTGTGCATGTGTGCTTATGCACCCGTGTGAGTATATGAGTGGAAACGATAATGGCAGGAGGCAGACAAATCCCTAGGCAGACAGGGGAAGGTCCCTAATGAAAAACTGACTTTCAAATCAAAGACAGTTTAAAGCCTGAAAGCCAAGTTACAAGTCCCAGGTAAATCCACGGACTGGATTGAGAACCTCTCTTCCCATTTGACGTGCTTTCCTCTGATTGATCCCCACTCTTCACTTTTTTTTACATATACCTATCCTTCCCTAATTGGTTTTTTACACTGTCATGACCACCTTTGAGTGGTGCCTTTGTTTTAGCCTTTTTTGCATACCCATAAACCAATCAGCATGCAGTGCTCCATTCTGAGCCCATAAAAGCCCCGGACTCAGCCACACTGAGGGAGAGAGACCATCCAACTTCAGATGGGGGACCAACCTCACATCTCCTCTCTGCTGAGAGCTATTTTGTCACTTAATAAAACTCTTCTCTGCCCTTCTCACCCTTCAACTGTCAGTGTAATCTCATTCTTCTTGGACATGGGACAAGAACTTGGGACCCACTGAAGGTGGGTATGAAGAAGACTGTAACAGTGTAACCCTCTCATTCTCCATCAGTGGAGGGCAGCCATCCCCATGCAGCAGGAAGCAGTGTCACGACCAGGCCAGCCCCGGATCCACAGGCTGGAGCAGGGCAGTGGACTAAAGGAGCTGTTAGCATGCTCTAACACCTGCCTGGGGCTTCAGGGTTGTGGGCATCCCTGTTTGGGTGCCACCACATTCCCCTCATCTGGATGCCAGAGTCCACCACAGCAGTCACTCATGACACGCCTGGTCCAAAAGCAAGCCCTGCACAAAGCCTGCTCCTGTGCTGGCACTTGGAGCAGCCAGCTGGACCCTGCACTTGCTTGCTCACACACCCACTTCTGCCATGGGTTGAGTGCGCTATCTTTGTGGCCATGGGATGTGTGCTGGAGTGCAAGCCAGGCACAGCCTGGTGGTTTGAGTGAGCAGGAGCATCACCAGTCATGAAGGTCTCTGGCGGGTAAAGCGGCACTGAAAATATCCCACATTAGATAGGCATGTATGTGTATGCATGTGCTTGCATGTTAGGGGGCTGAGCTAGGGGAATAGGTGGAATTGGCCACTCCCTCCTTGTGAAAGTAATGTCCACTGGCTTACTTTCACATGCGCAGCCAGGTCTGGGTAGCTGGGCCTGCAGGCCTGCCAAGGTGACCAGGGGATGCCTGAGAGTGTGAACAAGCCAGATGCCAAGTGAGAGGAGAGTTCACACATCAGTGTGTCACGGTCACCTTGGGCAAGTCTCTTCCCTGGGGCTTTAGTTTCCTGCCCATCAAATAACAAGGGAGTCAGAGATCCTCTTTTTCACATTGCGTTAACATCTCTGCTAAGAACTGCCCCAGCATGCTCAAGGGGACAAGCTGCTGACAGTCCACCCCCTCTCCCGAGGCTCTATTTGCTGAGAACATGGCCTGGCAACTGAAGAGAGCCTGGAATCCTGGGGCAAGCGCTATGCCCAGCTGCTGTCCCTCTCCCGCGCGGGAGTCCCCGAACGTTTCCCCAACTGCCACACTCCATCTGGCTGCAGCAGCAGCCGTCCAGGGAGTGCTCATCCTCTCCCAGACCTGCCTGGCTCTCATGCTTGCTTCCATTCGAAGCTGGATGCCCCACCCCTGGGAACAGCCCTGACTTCATGTCCCCTGCAGCCTAAGTGCCGTTCATTCACTAGACTGATAGTCTCTAAAGTACAGTACACACCATTATTGAGCACAGGAAGAAAATACCAGGGCTTCTATTTCTACTTATCACATCCTTCTGCAAATTCCTAATTTATATATGTGTGTGTTAGTATGTACAAAATATATCATATAGTAATGCTGGAGTATGTTCTCAAAACTACTTTTACTGGAAGAGTATGCAATTAATAAAGTTTAGAGATTGTGTTAGTAGAGGTAAAATACATAGAACAACAATAACTACAATCTGGTGTTTGGTGACAAATGTCACAATAGAGGTGAAGGTTAAATGCTGTGGAAGTTCAAGAAAGGATGTAATTGCTACTAACTAAAGTGCAGGAGAAGAATCAGGGAAGGCTTCATCAGAGGACTGAGTTTGGGGCTGAATCTTAAAAGACAGGATGTGGCCACGTGGCGTGGGAAGGAAGGGCTCTTCCAGCAGAGGACATTGCATGAGCAAAGGTACAGGGGCTGGAGAGCAGAGAAGCACAGGACAGATGCGGGGGCCCAGAGCCCTGGTGTCCCAGTTACATATGGGAAAAGCAGTCGGATATGAGATGGGAAGGGTGGGTTGGGGACAAATGATAGAGAAGGGACTCTGAATACCCGAGGGATGTGTGGGGAATGTGCATAAAACTGAAAAAATGAGGGGAGCCAATGGAGATTGCTTAGGAGGAAAGAGATGTGGCCCAACTGTGTTTGGAGCCTTTTAATCTAGGAGGGGAGTGTAAGATTGGAAAATGGAAGGCAACCATCATAGCCCAGGCAGGAGGGCCTGAAATGAATCAGAAAAGAAATGGAAAGAAGGAGGCAGGTGTAAGAAACACCGTAGGAGCGGATTCAACTGAATGCCTCCACTGATGGGACAAGGTGCGCGTGGGGGGCGTGAGGACAGGAGGAGTGAAAGATGAGTCAACCTTCAATGCTCAGTGGCCAGAGGGACAGCTGCAGAGGGAAACCTGCAAGGAAAGTTCACGTTGTGAGGTCTGTCTCCGTTGTCTAGAAGTGACAATTAAAGGATAAGAGAGTCTGGGTTGTTGGTTGATTTTATAAAAAAGATGAATTCTCCAAGGGCTAAACCTGTCTGCACTTTTGATGGAAACAGGTCTTTATCTTCATTTGACAAATATTTTTGCATCCCTCCTACGGGGAAGGCATCGTGCCAGGCACTGGGAATGTAGAGAGGAACCAGAAATGCTGCCCCTGTCCTCAGGGGCCCTCAGTAGAGAAGGGAAACTACCATACAAAGAGGTTTTTGACAATCTGTCAGCTGAGTGCTCCAACAGGAGGCCAGAGGAGGGTTCATGGAGGTGACGCTCTCCCTGGCTCAGCAGCCAGAATCATCTCCTGAGAGGAATCCCAACCTTTCTTCACAACTCAGGGCCATCATCACAGGTGTGGGTGGCATAGGATAGATGCTAGGTGCCCATGACCTTGCATTTTTAGAGAAAACTATGATGTCAACTGTGTCACCCTTTACCAAGCAAGCCAATCTCAGAGTGCACAGCACCATGAATTTGGATCTTGCAACCCCCTTTATTCTTGCCTCTTGAACTTCTTTGACCTCCCTTTATTTTTGGATTTAGGGCGCTCCCAGAAATTTGGTGGGGAGGAGGGTTTTAGATTTCCGAGTGTGCTTTGGCTTATTTTAATTAATTAACATTTTCCCTCCTGGCTCCATCAGCCTTGTTCCTTTTCCAGACTTCCTCATCTCCCCAGCTATTTATAAACCCCTGTTCCCTTGGCCTATGACTCTGTTCCTTTCTCGCTGTTGAATGTTCCCGCTGTAAGGTCTCCCCAGAGAGGGAGGTCCCCATTATCTACCCAGACTCGTCTGATGTTGTTTAACCCCGATGTGTCCTGAAACTTGGCACGGTAGAAACAGCACAAGCTCTCAAGTCAGCCAGATGTCAACATCTGGCTCCTCCCCTGTTGGTTGAGTGTCTTTGGGCAGGTCTCCAAGGATCAGCATCCTTAAGAATAGGATGGTTCACCATACTGTTCCCTCTTTGTTTGGAAGTTAACCTTTAGTGTTGATTTATTTTGTATTTGAGTCTCAAATACTGTATTGGTAAATTTAAGGAAAGAAGAAAACAGAAATTAGACTGTAAGCCTCAGACCTTCTAAGCAAGGTCTACCCTATATATAATCACATCACCTTCCCAAACCCCTGGTACAACACTTGGCATACAGTAGGTGCTCAATAATGTCACCCCCTCCGTCTTTCCTATCCCATTGCCTTTCCCCCCACCTGTGTGATGGTTTTCATGGGGTCCATAGGTCACAGAATGTCCCTGCCCTCAGGCAGTAGGGATTTAAAGTTGTAGCCTCTCTTTGTGGGGAGCACACCTGTCTGGGGTGTGCCTGCTCCTTCTTTCTCTCCAGCAGTCTCTCTGAGCCTGCCCTGGCCCACACTGGCTGACATACCCCTCCTGCACTGATGACTATTTGCTGCTGCCCTTGCCCCTAGCTGGGCTTGGCTGCTGCTGCAGAAGGCCATCCTCTGCCTCACCTCCTCTGATGAGTCCTGGGCAGGTTCAGGTGCGCGCTGGGCCTGAGCCATGGTATGTACTCTCTGGCTGCAGCCCCACCAGAAAAATACTCACTGTCTGAAGACCAGCACCTGGAGGCTCTGGAGTTAGTGCAGTGGCTTTCAACCGGGGGTGTCTTGCTTCCCCTGATTCCCAGGGGATATCTGGCAATGTCTGGAAACACTTTTGGTTTTCGTAACTAGAGGTTACCACTGGCATCTAGTGGGTAAAGGCCAGGGATGTTGTTAACTATCGTAAAGGCACAGGACAGCCACCCCACATCAAAGAATTATTCAGCCAAAAATGTCAATAGTGCTAAGATTTAAAAGCCTTGGGCAGTGTCATTAAACATAACAATATCTGCCATTAATTGACCACTTGCTGTGTGTCAGAGGCTGCACTAAGTACTTTACATGCACTTTCTCGTTTAATCCTTACCACCGTCGTATGAGACAGGGAGTGCCATTTTTCCATTGTACAAATGAGGAAATAGAGAGACTGAAGGTGAACTCACTTGCACAACGATGCACAGCTAGTCAATGGTATAGGCAGGGTTTGCTCTTGTGCGCCGCTGGGCACACCTGGACAGCACCTGCGTCACCAACTCCCTCTCTGCTGTGTTGGCTCAGTCCGGGGGCAGTGCATCTACTTTGGTTTTCCTGCTGAGTGCTCCATTCTCTGCTAGGCTTGGAGTCTGGCCAGATCCGCTTAATGGATTCCAACATGCATCCATATACTCTCAGCCTTGTGGAAGCCGCGTCAAGAATGAAAAGACTCTTGGAAGTGTCACAGAGCTCCCCATCTGTCTGGCCTCCTTCCTGCTGCTAAGCGGTGCCCCATGCAACCCCACAGGAGGAAAGACTCCCCAAAACTGTCCTACCCAATGGATAATCTACACCAACCTGTACTAGACTACAGCTTTGGCAGCTGGCTGAGGTCCCAGCCACAGTCCCACTCAGCCCCAGATCCCACTTCCTCTGCCCCATCTGCGTCCTCTGTGATCCATGATGGTTCTTACTTAGGTCTTGAACCTCTGGCCTTTCTGTCTGATACCTACATCTCATCAAGTGCATCATCTGGGCATCCTTATGCACCCTGATTCCATCTCCTATTTGGACTCCTCCCTCTGGGCCCCAAGTTTCCTTCCACATTTTATACTCAGTTCCACTCAAATTCTACCAAGTCTTCACTAGGAAGGAAGCACCATGCTGGAAATTAAAGAGGACACTGAATCAAAGCAGATACAGCTCCCCTAACCCCTAGAGCACTGGTTTCATGGTGGGAGTGAATTTTCCACAATGGGATCACAGTAAGGTAGGCTCCCCTCCTTAGGGACATGCACAGAGGCAGAAGTGTGGTTGACCTGTGTGCAGCTGAGGCTTCCCAGAGGAGGCAACACTGGGAAGAATGAGGGTGTGGGCCCCATCAGCTCTGATACTGGAGGGTTCCATGGTCCTCCTGCAGCCCCACCTTTGTCCTGACGGCCTGGCTGTCACCTGGCTCTGTATCAGGACTCATGGGATCTCAGCCTACATTTTTGCTGTGCTTCCCGGAGCTGAAGGACTCTCCCTTAGAAATATCCCAGAACAAGCACACTGCCCGACCTGCTTCTCCCTCACTCAGTTCATGCAGTTGACTTATCTGCATATAGTGCCTGTTTTATGTCAGGAACCCAGCAGCAGCTGGAGTCACAGATTCTCTGAGCTGGCAGGGCTTTTGATCATCTGGCCCAAACTTGTCCATCCTTAGTGCAGTCTCTTTCCACTAGATTGTGTTTGTCAGGAAATGAACAAGAAGCCTCAGGCTGAGTTTGCTCAGGATTCATTATTACCTCATTCTTCTTAGTTCTGCATTTGTTCCTTATAGCAATCCTTCATGCTCATGAAGCCATGATGGATTGTAGATATAGATGGCAGACATCATTCATTGTCATTTACAGATGAAGAAACGGAGGCCAAAAGACTAAAAGCACTGCATCCCAGGCCTAGCTCTGTGGCTTGCTGCTCTTTCCCCTCAAGCTGACACCACCTGTATTAGTTCATTTTCACGCTGCTGATAGACATACCTGAGACTGGGAAGAAAAAGAAGTTTAATGGACTTACAGTTCCACATGACTGGGGAGGCCTCACAATCATGGCATAAGGCAAGGAGGTGCAAGTCACATCTTACATGGAAGACAGTGGACAAGGAGAGAAACTTGTGCGGCGAGCTCCTCTTTTTAAAACCATCAGATCTCATGAGACTTATTCACTATCGCAAGAAGAGCACAAGAAAGATCCGACCCCGTGATTCAATTACCTCCCACCAGGTTCCTCCCATGACACATGGGAATTGTGGGAGTTACAGTTCAAGATGATATTTGAGTGGGGACACAGCCAAACCATATCTCCATCTAAGGTAAGCTTCTTTTGGAGACCCAGCTGGGTAGTTCTACCAATCTGTAAATTTGTGGAATTATAAAAAGGTGCTGGAATTGATCTTAGCAGCACAGCAGCTAGCTCCTTCGATGTATAGACTCTTGTCAACCAGCTTCCCTTGTTGGAGTGTGAAACTCCCCTTCTTGGGGATAAGAGGAACTCTTCTTGCGGGCTGGGAGGAAACCTACCAGTCCAGAAGAGGAACTGCCTTCACCTCCTCTACACTGAGGAGTTGCTGCTTCTGGTCATTCAGAGAGGAAGCTGAGGGTTTTTTGCCTACGCTATTCCATATTTAATGTAAATATTTCACTGCAAGTCTAAAACCCACCCTGTTGGCTTTGCTTGTCCTAACCAGAAGTATTCCAGTGCAATCTGATGTCTGAGCTCAGGGCTGTTCCTCAGGACCTCAGGCCACATCCGGCAGGTCTCCCCACAAGGCTCCCATTCCAACCCTTACAGAAAAGAGTGGCCTTGTGATGTTATGAAGCCTGCCAATCTCATGTCCCTTGTGCTGCAGAAGCACTTGGCCAGTGTGTTGCAATGCAAGCGCTTTCTGATCAATATCTGTTAGCAGCATGGCCCTGAGGGGCTAAAAATCACACACCAAATGGTTCCCTTTTGTAGCAAGAATCATTTCATTTGCTCCTTGACTTTCAGGTACCTTGGACACCAAAACAACAGTGTATCAAAAGTCAGCCACAGAAATCAGCCTTTACACTTGGAAAGCATTGTCCATTTTCCAAAGCACGTGCACCTCCCTCAGCCCATTTGGCCAACCCTATGGGGGGTTAGTGACTCAGGGTTACTGCTACATTAAGCAAAGGGTCATGTAGTATTCAATCAAAAAGTAACTTCACTTTTATCTCCCCCTGTCCCACTAAATGTGTCCTGAAGAGCTGGTTGTTCTCTGCCTTTTGGAAGAAATCTAGGGCACATCCCATGATGTTTTTGGTCCCTCTTTAGGTAACTAAAAGTCTTCTAGGAACCAAGATTCCTTAGAGAAAGCACTGATTCTAAGGCTAGGACTCAGAAAATACAAGATGAGCCTGGAGCAACTTGTAGTGCCAGAAAATAAGAAAGAAGTAAAAAAGGAAGTTAAGAAGGAAGAAAGGAACAAAGGAAGAAAGCAAAAAGGATAAAACATCTAACCTGAAAAAGTTTCCAATGATCAAAACATCCAATGACTGATATTCCAAAGGTAGAACAATTTGAGTAACAAAATAAATAACAACAGCATTGTATTGTGACTCAAAGAATAAAAATCTTCCTGTTAATGCTAATGTAAATAATGTATTGAATAAATAAATAAATGGATGGGAGGGGAGAAGGGATAACTTTTTCTTACAAAAGAATTCTAAATAATAAATGAAAAATTGAGGAAAGCAGAAAAATCACTCTTAAAATACCACAGTAAAAATGACAGCAGGCAAGATTCACTGATGAATGCTAAATTTTTTTTTTTTTTTTTTTTTTTTTTGGAACAGAGGGCCACCTTTTTTTCCTGCTGTGGTGTGCTGGTGTGAGATTTTGGCTCACTGCAAGCTCCACCTCTCGGATTCACGCCATTCTCCTGCCTCAGCCTCCCAAGTAGCTGGGACTACACGCACCTGCCATCATGCCCGGCTGATTTTTTTTTTTTTGTATTTTTAGTAGAGACGGGGTTTCACCATGTTAGCCAGGATGGTCTCAATCTTCTGACCTTGTGATCTGCCTGCCTCGGCCTCCCAAAGTGCTGGGATTACAGATGAATGCTAAAATTAAAAGGTAAAGCTTTAAGGAAAAACAGGATATCTGCATAGCCTCAACATATCCCCCCCAGAATATTTTCTAATGACTGTGGTAGTTTTAACACATGTTCGAAAATGATTTGATATTCCTCCCTGCAGGAGATGGAGCTTCGTTCCCTGGCTTGGGCGTGGGCTGGATGTATTGACTGGCTTCTAATGACAGATTATGGAGAGGGGACAATAGTGACTTCGCAATGAACCCAGCAGATACCACCTTAGCCAAGTGATTAACATGACAAGCAATAAATTGTGTTATTGTCATGTACCCCCCCCCCATATAATGCAATGAGAAGGGGACAGCACTTCTACCATATTTTCCCTCAAAGTCAGTAACCTCAGTCTGCTCATAAGAAAACATTATGCAAACGCAAGGTGAGGAACGAACATTCTACAGTATGCCTGATCAGTATGTTCCAAAGGTGTCAAGGTCATGAAAGACAAGAAAAGTCTAATTGTCACAGAATGCAAGACACTAAGGAGGTATGACCCCCCACTCCCAAACGCAATGTGGAATCCTGGATTGGATCCTGTTCCAGAATGCTATTGTGGAAATGTTAATTTCTTAGTTTTGACACACCTACCACAATAGCTTTGTAAGATGGTTACATTAGGGGAGACAGGGTGAAAGGTACACCAGAACTCCTAGAGCATGCATTCTCAATGGGGGTAAGATGGTCCCCAAGGGGAGAAAATTGTTTGTTGGGTAGAAAAAAAATCACAATGGTTTGTGGCCCTCTAAAGGGCCACGGTACATAAACAGATATCCAGCATATCTGTGGGACTAAAATTTTATGGGAGAACAATCATAGAAATAAACACCTAAACAGACTCCTGGGGTGGGAGTGGAGCAACGATGAAAATAAAAATGGTTGAGAAATCCTGATCTACAGGTACCATCTTTGCAACTCCCTTATAAATGGAAGATTATTTCAAAAAATATTTTCAATTGCTGTTTCTAAAAGTTGGTCTGTGAAGGCCTTACCTCCCCACCTCACCCCACCCCAAAAAATTAACTTACTAAAAAATAATCCTCTGGTCACTTGTAGCTGTAAAACAGTTTCGATTTAGTAATTAACAAGGCTGACCTGGAGTAATAATAATAGGAGAAAAAAAAAGTTAAACTTTAGCCAAATTAAAGCTTCTCTCAGGCCGGGCGCGGTGGCTCACGCCTGTAATCCCAGCACTTTGGGACACCGAGGAGGGCGGATCACGAGGTCAGGAGATCGAGACCATCCTGGCTAACACAGCGAAACCCCGTCTCTACTAAAAATACAAAAAAATTAGCCAGGCATGGTGGCGGATGCCTGTAGTCCCAGCTGCTCAGGAGGCTGAGGCAGGAGAATGGCGTGAACCCGGGAGGCGGAGCTTGCAGTGAGCTGAGATGGCGCCACCGCACTCCAGCCTGGGCTGGCCAGAGCTGCAGACTCACCTCAAAAAAAAAAAAAAAAGCTTCTCTCCTCCAGAGCTCAGACCTGCCTCAAGTTGGCCCCTGCGATGGGAAAGCAGTTTGGGTTGACCTCTTCTCTCCTCTCTTCCCTGCCCTGTGTGTCTACCCCTTCCTGCTGGGCTGCCTCAGGCTGCTTTGTACTTTTGGCAGGAGGGGGCTGGAAGGGGTAAGGAAGCATGAGGAGTTGGATTTGATTGTTGTTCTCAGCAACTGACAGTACTCTCAGGGCTTGGCAGGTTTTGTTTTGTTTTGTTTTTTGAGATGGAGTCTCACTCTGTTGCCCAGGCTGGAGTGCAGTGGCACAATCTCGGCTCACTGCAACCTCTGCCTCCCAGGTTCAAGTGATTCTCCTGTCTCAGCCTCCCAAGTAGCTGGGACTACAAGTGCATGCCACCATGCCCGGTTAATTTTTTTGTATTTTTAGTAGAAATGGGGTTTCACCGTGTTAGACAGGCTGGTCTCGAATTCCTGACCTTGTGATCTGCCTGCCTCAGCCTCCCAAAGTGCTGGGATTATAGGCATGAGCCACCATACCCAGTCCCTGGCAGGTTTTTAAACTGACTCTCCCTCTCTTGGGTCTGGTTTGGGTTTTTCAGAGACTCCCACTTGCCACGAGCGGCCTCTACCTGCAGCCCTTGCTGTGAGTGATGCCACCTCAAGTGGGCCATGCTTGACCTCCAGGTCCTAATGGTCACTCCTCCAGGCAGCAATCTTATAGGAAGCCACTGAAAAGGCACCCAGGGTTGTGCATTCACTCTTTGCACCAGGATTCCTTTATACACCAGGAAATCTACACTTGGGCATGAACAAGGCCACATTCAGACCCATTTGCCACTGACATCGTCCATCTTCTAATCATGGGGAATCCTGCTGAGAGGAGAGCGAGAGCTGTGATGAACTAGTCTCTTCATGACTTTTAGGGCCATGAGATGTGCCCTCCTTCCTGGTGCCTGATATGCACATTTCCACATCGGTTAAGCCAGCTGGAGGTGGGTTTTCTGGCACTTGCAGCCGAATGCATCAGAGCTCTCAAAGCTAATACTACGATGCACAGGAGAGGTGGCAGGGAAAGGAACAGACAAAGAACAACAGAAGAGGGAAGGAGGTGGCAGCCATCAGAAGCAAAATACATCAGAAATGACAGTGAAGAAAAAGGTGGAAGCGGCTATGGGGATGGTTTCAGCAGACCTGATGTGGAGATCAGTGACAACAGAGAACAAACAAAGAATAAAATAGGGCCGGGTGCGGTGGTTCATGCCTGTAATCCCAGCACTTTGGAAGGCCGAGGCAGTTGGATCACTTGAGGTCAGGCATTCGAGACCAGCCTGGCCAACGTGGCATCTCTACTAAAAATACAAAAATTACCCAGATGTGGTAGCAGGCACCTGCAATCCCAGCTACTCAGGAGACTGAGGCAGAAGAATCGCTTGAACCCAGGATGCAGAGGTTGCAGCGAACCAAGATTACGCCATTGCACTCCAGCCTGGGCGACAGAGCGAGACTCTGTATCAAAAAATAAATAAATAAATAAAATAGGATCAATTTGTGTACTTACTGTCTATCAGGCACTGTTCTGAACACTATGTGCACTGCATATGCCCCATAGGTTGACCCCTTTTATGGAGTTTACAGAAAACAGGTTCATGGAATCAGTGGCAGGGCTAGGACCCAAACAAGATGATCAAGTTCAGATGCAGATTCAGGAAACACCTACTGGTCAGCAAGATGCTGCGCTGGGTGCTTCCCTCACAAGGCCCCCTTTCATCTAAACGCCAGCTTTGGAAGGTGGGGACTATTTAGTGCATTCTACAGGTGGAGAAACTGGAGCACACAAGAGTGAAGTCACTTGTCAAGTGACTGGTGGAACTAAGCCCACAACTCAGGTCTTGTGATTCAGTTCAATATTCTCTCCGCTGGGCAAGGCTGCCTTTCCTCATCTGCAGGAATGTGAATAAAAACATCCCATGGGCTGGCGTTCGGCAGGGATGTGCTGAAATGACTGTACTGGTTGTGAAAGCGCTGAAATGCCTCTGTACCACTTGGTAACCAGCCACTGCTCTGAGCATCCTCAAACACTGCCCTGGCTCCTTCTTCCCAGACATGCTCTGGAACATCCAGTATCTAAAGAATTTTAACTGAGTCCTCCAAGATGCTGCTTTGGTGCTGTGGCACACATCCACTTCGGCCAATTGTTAAATGCTTGGAATGTCATCTCTAACAACCATCTATTCCTCTGGTGCTTCATTCCTTCCTAAGCATTCTTGTAGTGTTACCTCCTCTGATGTGCACAGATTAGAAAGCTGAGGCCCAGAGCAGGTAAAAACTGCCCGAGGTTGCCTGATGAAGCTGAGTTGAGCTACGCTTAAGCCAAAGTCATCTGACTTCTGGTCAAGGGCTGTCTCCATTCTCTAGCTTTTAGTCACTTAAATAGAAAATTTTATACTAGGTAGAGTTAAGAATTCTAAAATAGATAAAATTAGAAAATGTCACAGATGAAGGACGTCTTTGTGAATGAGATTTGTCAATTAATTAAAGACAAAATCAATGCTACCGGCAAAGCTTCAGTAGGCCTGAGTGAAATGTAACACTCTTGCCCATTGTCATGTGACCTGCCTGAGCATCCTGGGAGCAGATGTTTCTGGCTTTGGACTTGACCGTATGACACTTTCCAATGAGATGAGAGGGGATGTGCTGTGTGCCGGGTCTGAGGCAAAGCTGTTTCTAGTGATTGTGAGGTTCAGCACAGTCGCTCCTGCACCTGCCTCTGCAACAAGAGAACAGTGTGTCTCGGGTTTGGCTGCACCTTTGGCCAAGGTCTCTGAATAGGAAGGCATATGGGGCCTTCAGAGCCCAGAGATGCCACTGTCCTCACATCATGTGAGCAAGAAAATACATGTTTATTTTCATAAGTTATCAATATAGCGGGTTGTTTTTTCTATAGCACAAGCCAACTGATGCACTGGGAAGAAAGAATGCTTTGACAATCTGAAGAATAAAAATGATTTGAGTTTAAAATGTTAAAGGACTCTAGCTTCTAATTAAACATCGTTTTGTGAGAAAGAATTCAGGCACATAATGGGCAAGCACTTAGAAAGTATTTTGATTTTCCAGAAATACTTTTACACACACATTTTTCAGAAAGGCTTGTAATCAATAAATCCTGGGCCATACATATTATGGAACTCCTAGGAATATCTGTGTAGATTACTCAGAAATAGAAAATAAATCACATCTTTCCCAATAAAAGGAGTTACTCAATTTAGAGGATGATTAAATAATACGGTTTAGAGTAAGATGAGCTCTTAGGACCACTGCCTCTAATTAAAGTCATGTGTGAATTTTCACTTTTTTCACAAGCATCTTTTTTGTTGTTGTTGTTGAGACAGGGCTCACTCTGTCACTAGGCTGCAGTGCAGTGGCATGACCTTGGCTCACTGCAGCCTCGATCTCCTGGACTCAAGCGATCATCCTACCTCAGCTTCCCAAGTAGCTGGGACTATCGGCATGTGCCACCACACCTGGCTAATTTTTTTCTTTTTGTATTTTTTGTTGAGATGGGGTTTCGTCATGTTGCCCAGGCTGGTCTTGAAATCCTGGGCTCAAGCAATCCTCCCTCCTCAGTCTCCCAAAGTGCTGGAATTACAAGTGTGACCCACCGCACCCAGCCACAAGTATCCTTATTTACTATTTTTGGTAAACAGAATAACCACATCACATTCTGTTTTCTGGTGTTGAAACATGAATATTTTGAAACAAACTCCCTCCCTCCCTCTATCCATTCGCCCATCATATTCTGGATATAAGACAAACATTAAAAATCTCTCCTCTTAGTCTTTGTGGAAGAAGAAATTTCTGTGGAGCATATAAATTTGAATGGAAATATACTCCCTTAAGAGGGACTTCAGACACTATGCTGTTCTTTCTAGTAGAGTTGTTGGCTTCAGAATCTAAACAAAACTCTTGAGTTGCCCCAAAACAGTCTTGTATCCTTCTTTCATATCACCTCAAGGCTCTAAGAGGATGGAAGGAGTGTTTTTTGTTTGTTTATTTGTATTTGTTTTTTGTTTTGTTGGTTTTTTTTTTTTTTTTTTTTTGAGATGGAGTCTCACTCTGTCACCCAGGATGGAGTGCAGTGGTGTGATCTCAGCTCACTGCAACTTCCACCTCCTGGGTTCAAGTGATTCTTCTGCCTCATCCTCCCAAGTAGCTGTGATTACAGGTGCTCACCACCATGCCTGGCCAATGTTTTATTTTTAGTAGAGATGGGGTTTCACCATGTTGGCCAGGCTGGTCTGAAACTCCTCATGTGATCCACCTCCCAAAGTGCAGGGATGACAGGCGTGAGCCACTGCGCCCAGTCAGAAGGAGTGGTTTTGATACCTGAGCTTCCAACATGGAGAGTCCATGATTTTATGGATTCACTATATGGCAAAATAAGCTCCTGACATCACACCCACAAAAGGGCCAGCATCCTACTCTGCAGACAACCCAACAGCCCAGCATTCTGCCTAGTCAGTTATGTGCAGTTACATGTGGACACAGTTATGTGCCTCCACATCCATTTTTTTGTGTCCACTGTCAGTGAAGAATAGATCACAGAAGATCCGCTGCAAGGGGAAATCTATAAAGATTTGGGTTTCCTGCAGCTGAAATAACAATAATAACAAAGGGATGAGCTCCTTGGCATTTAAACAAAGCCCTCAGTCAGAAAGTGAACAAAAGGAAAGAGGCTGCCAAGCAGGCCCTGCCCGTGTAGTCCATAAAAGAAAATCTCATGGACCCTAGAGTTTACAAAGGCAAGAAACCTGTTCTTCTCATTGATGATTGGGCCCAGAACTTAAACACTGGCCACATGTCCATGAAGAAAAAAGAGAGAGCCTTCTCTTGAGACAGGTTTGAATTCAGAGGCATAGACGTTCCCTGAGCATACCCTCTGTGCCATGCACCACTGGCCTTGTCCATGCTTGAGCCAGTGTTTTGGGCAGTGAGGTGTGTGCATATGCTCTGGGGGCAGAGTCAGGCTGACTGGGCCCTTGAGAGAATCTCTTTCTACCACTGGCCCTGGGATGCCTGGGTCTGTCTTTGGGTCTGTCTGCTTATGAAAGGTGGCCCTGTCCTTATGCAGGTGAAGAGGAGGCTGCAGACCAGCCTGTGACACCCATTCAGGTGGGTGTTGGCTTTTAGCCCCCAACTTCACTTTATCCAGATTTCTTGGTTTTATGATAGTCTTCAGGGGTGGGGGTATGAGGTCATAGCTGTTGTCTGCTTTCAGCAAAGAAGGTGTTTCCCTCTCCATTTCTGACTCTTGTTCATTTTGGAGGCTTCAGAGAAGGAAGTTCTGAAAACAGGCACTCTCTCTGCCATCTTTCTGGAAACCCCTTCAGCTGCTTCAAAATATTTAGGGAACACCTGCTATTCCTCCCTCCCTTCACTCTTACAGCAGATCTTTACTGTGAGTGTAGTGGGTGGCAGGCATGGAATTAAGCTCTTTCTCTGAGCCCCCATGACAGCTCTGGGAGGGACCAGGGAGGAGAGGTTAAGTAACCTGCCCAGAGCCACAGACAGGAGCAGTTACACTGGACTCCAGCCCAGGACTTGGACTCCTGGTTCGGGTTCTCTTCCCCTGGGTTACTCCCCAAGTCAACAGGAGGGCCGTGGGAGAAAAGAGGTCCTGGCTTCAGCTGGGCAGCCTAGGGTGCTGGTCGCCTGCCAGCCTGGGTGCAGAGCCTGATCTGGGGCTCTCCCAGAGGCTCTCCTTGGCTGGCAAGCAGGAAGCTCCAAATGCTGGGCTGCAGCCCAGAGGGAAAGGAAAGGGGCTTCTCTATGCTTCTGATTGTCCCCGTGACTGCCCAGGAACAAAGCGGGGACTCACACTGCCTCCTGCCACCAGCCTCCACCCAGCTGTTCCGGCCACGCAGCCCCATCTCTTCAGCCTGTCTGCAGAAACACTGGGCATTTGTCAGCTTTCAGAATCACGGCTGTGTGCCCAGGGCTCTCTCGACCCTCCAGCTCCAGGCCTCATGGGGCAGGCCAACAGAGGCACAGGCCCTCTTTCAAACCCCCAAACCCACCACCCAGTGAAGCCAGATCCCTGGTCCATGATATTTAACTATTATATAGCCTAACACCCCACTGGGGAGGTTCACACCCTGATCTGATTAAGTTAAAACTGCATATAACAGTTCACATGCATTCACTTTCTGTGTGTACAGAGGAAAGAGCTTTGGGTTAAAAGTCAAGGCAGTTCATCGGCTAGACCTCACCAAGCCTGTCATCATCTGTCAAATGGAAACAGTAGCCGTCAGTTGTAAAAGCAAACATCTGCTGGGGGCTTCTTAGTATCAGGCGCTTTCCTATATCCCACACGTGTCATGCATTTAATCCCTACAATAGTCCACCCAGCTCCTTGCCCTCTGGGAAGACAGCAGGAGATGTTGCTGGTGAAATCTTGGTAATAGGTATTATGTGGCCCCAGAACAGTGGTATGCATCAGATTACCGAGTCCTTCATGCAGGGTGTGGTGGAGCTTGCCACATCACACTTTCAATAAATCTATTCAATCAGCAGGGGTTCTTGGCAGCAAGTATGTGCCAGTCACTGTGCACAACCAACCAAATCCCTGTCCTCCTGGGGGTGTTGTTCTGGTAATCACAGCAGAGGCTCAAAGACAGCAGATGATGCCATTAGTTGCACTCACTTCATTGACTGAAAAGTTGATTTTCTCCTTATCTCCAGCAATGAACGAAGGAAGAGGGGACAAGCAGAGGGGGTGCTTGTCATTTCCTGGCGTTTGAGTGGATGGCATCTGCTCTGCCCTCTACAAGGTACCTCCTGAGTGGCCCCATCCGACACGGCAAGAGAGTAGAACTTGCTTTTCTCCTGTAGTAGTGCAGAAACTCAGCGTCTCAGTGTAGTTCCGGTGGCCCTCCAGGCCCTGGTGGTGGGGTTCCTGACACTCATCACCCAGCCCCACGAACCTGCCCGGCTTGGCATATCACTGTCCTCTGGCTACCAAGGGTCCCTGATAAGAGCACCTGAAATGACAGTGAATACCTGGGAATGCAGCTGGGACTCACTGGTCCCCAGGTACAGGCTCAGCCTCGCCCCGGGCTCAGGGATCCAATCTTGTTGCTGGCGGTGGGGCGGGTCAGCCTGACAGTTGGTCCCACTCTGACATAGTTTTAGGGGCTGAGCTCTTGCTTCATTCATTCATTCCCTCTGTAAATAATGTTTACTGGGCAGGACTATGAGCCAGTTACTGTCCTAGTAGCTGGGGAAATCCCAGGGAGCAAAACAGGCCAATCTCTGTCCTCCTGGGAGCTTCTATACTAGCGGGGAGGTGAATTAATATGTATCATCTGGCAGTAAGCGGTAAACAGAAAACTACAACAGGGAAAGGAGATGGAACATGATGAGGGTCTATGTTACATCGGGTGGTAAGGAAGGTCTCTGGAAGAAGGAGATATCTGGGCAGAGATAGGAAGGATGAGAGGGAGAAAGCCAGGCACGTATCTGAGGGAAGAGCATCACAGGTGGAGGAAACAGCATATGCATATGGCCTGGAGGCAGGAACGTAGAGAGACCAGTGTGGCTGGAGGGCCTACTCCATACCTCATACCCTCCTGCCAGCAGATGGGCCCATCAGTTCCTCCTGCATCTTTGGGCCTGGGCCTCAGCTGGCTGCTTCCTACCCTCCAACCCCAGATGGTGCCCACCTGCCTGGATCACTTGCCCTCCTCCCACCCCCTCCTGCTGCCCCCCAACTAGGCGCATCTGTCTGTTCTCTACCTCTGCACGCTCTCCTTGTACCAATGGGTGGTGTCTGCAGTGGAGTGGTTAAAGTTCTGGCTTTGGAGTCAGGCTACCTGGATGGATCCCAACTCTGTCATTCTCTACTTTGGGAAGCCTGGGTAAACTGCTCTTGGTGACTCAGTTTTCTCAACTGGAAATGGGGACATGATAGTGCCTATCACAGGGGCTATTGTGAGATTAAATGAGTTACATGTGCAAAGTATATATGGAATAGTACTCAGCAAATATTCATGAAAAAATATTAAGCTGACAGAAGCCCCTTCTTTTTCTTTTCTTTTCTTTTGAGATGGAGTCTCACTCTGTTGTCCAGCAGGCTGGAGTGCAGTGGCACGATTTTGGCTCATTGCAACCTCCACCTCCAGGGTTCAAGCGATTCTCCTGCTTCAGCTTCCTGAGTAACTGGGATTACAAGCATAAACCATCATGCCTGGCTAATTTTTGTATTTTTTAGTAGAGATAGGTTTTTGCCATATTGGCCAGGCTGGTCTCAACCTCCTGACCTGCCCACCTTGGCCTCCCACAGTGTGGGAATGAAAGGTGTGTACCACCACACCTGGCCAAAGTAGGTGTGTACCAGCCCCTCCTTACCAGGAAGGGTGACCAGAATTGGGTGCTTGCTGCATGGGGAGAAAGTGGAAAAGGGCACAGGCTTTGGGGTCAGACAGATGCAGATGTGCGCCCCAGCTGGGTGTTCTTAGGCAATAACTTAGTCTCTGTAAACCTCATTTCCCTCACTTCCACATGGAAATCACAATCTGTCCCCCACAGGGTTTGAAAAGGGGTAAATTAAATGACAATGACAAAATCACGGAGAGATTGCCCAGGACAGGCAGCTTCACTGATGGGAAGAACCAACCTTGCTAGGGATGAGGTTGCAGGTCAGGGAGGAGAGAACCAAAGTGGACAGCCAAAAAGACTGGGGAGCAGAGACTCAGGGTCTCAAAGTGGGGGTCAAGGTGGGCGACAGCCAGCTCACGTTGTGCAGAGGCCCACTGCCCTGAGGAGAGAGCTGGGCCAGCTGCAGGATTTGTGTGGGTATGGGGGTGGGGCCTGGGCCACTCTGCCAAGGCTGGGGGCAGGGGGTGTCATGTGCCAAAGGGAGCACCAGGTGCTGAAAGCCAGGGCCAAGGGGTAGTGGAGGAAATAGAGTCAGGACACCCATGGCCAAATCTAGACAAGTCAGACCTGAGCCAGGTGAGTGCTGAGCCAGGAGCAGGGCAGGGCAGGGCAAGGATTGTTCTGAGGCTGAGTTGGTTTTGCCGGTTTATTCTGGGGATGTTCCTTGTCTGTCTTAAAGCAGCCATGGTCAGGGACCACCTCCTAAACTTCCAGATTGGAGCAGGCCCCTTGACATCCCTGCAGGAGGCTCTGGGGAAAGGTTAAGGCAGGACCTTCCTGCCCCACAGAGCTCAAACCAGTGAGTAGACACAAATGCAGGACCGAACTGGAGGTGCCAGCTGACCCGAGGGAGGCCAACCTACTTCTCTCCGGGGCTCAGGAGTCTGAACAGCCCAGATCGGCAACCAGGTCAAATCTCACAAACATGCGCCTAGGGGCTTCTGGTGAGCAAGGAGGAAGGTTATGCTAAGCCAGGCACAGAAGGTAGTGCGGGGCCGATTCCTGAGACAAGAACAGGAACGGCTTCCCCAGAAGCCACCAAGACAAGCATTTGAGAAAGAAAAGAATACTACTGACTTAGCTCCACTGACACTTGAATGAAGAGCAGGAGTAACAAAAACAGAGAATTTTAATTACAAGTTCTTGTTCCCCCATTGTTCGTGATTTTGTTAATGTCTCTAGATCTCCCAGTGGTAACTGGCAATAAAATCTCTTAAAACAAACAGGGTTGTGCAGTAAGTGGAGAAATTTCATTTGGCTTTATAGCTGGCTGACCAGAGGAAGGAGAAGGCCGTGTGCATTTGGGTGGACTGAGCACCTCTTTGAGCTTGTCTTCCCTTTTGAGTAAAATCCATGCTTGGATCAGACCACACCTGAAGGGGTCCCTATCCTACGAGTGTACACAACTAGGTGGGGAAAGTTACCATCATGACAACGTACAATGCTGTCCATGTTAGAAGTCTCAGAGTCACTCCCAGCTCCTCCCTCCTGCTCATTCCACACTAAACCCTAAATGCCATTTCTTAATGATCTCCTTACCCAGCTCCATAATTGCTGCTGAAATGAAATGAGTCCATCACTTCCAAATGGCTCCTGGGTCCTGTCTATTCTACTTCCTAAAGGGCTCTTGAAATGGCTGCCTCTTCTAGCCAACTGCCATAGTTCAGACTCTGTTTTTCACTAGACTGAGGCGACAACCTCCCTCTGGCCTCCTAGCTGGAGTCTTTCTCACTCGAAGACCATCTTCCATATGGCCAGAGAAGGAGCTCTTCTGCCTTCTAAAGCCTCCTGAAAACCCTACTGTGGTTTCCCAGGGTCAATAGGATAGAGAAAGGTGTTCCGGCCCTTAACGATGGGCCCATATCCACTGCTCCTCAATA
The DNA here is from genome assembly GCF_008728515.1 of Papio anubis. Classification (NCBI taxonomy): domain Eukaryota; kingdom Metazoa; phylum Chordata; class Mammalia; order Primates; family Cercopithecidae; genus Papio; species Papio anubis. The sequence continues at coordinate 40,051,577 of NC_044976.1, forward strand.
CGCCTCCTTGCCTGTAGCCAGGCCTAGCTACTTGCAGGCTTGGAAGAAACCAAGATTTTCTTGCCTCTGAGCATTTGCACATGCTATTTCTTTTGCTGCCATGTCCTTCTGTCACTTGTTGCTCTTCAAGTCTCAGCTCTCCTGTCACCTCCTGCTGTTCTAAGGTGTCTCTCCTCTGCTCCCAGGTGATCTCTATGCATTATAAGGAGCGGGCCTTCCTCCCATACCAGAAATCCCTCAAAAGGAAAGAATGTTCTAGGCACTGGGAAATGCCCAGGATGGAGAAGAGTGTGACACAATAGTCAAAAGGCAAGAACAACCCAGGCATCCAACCATTGATGGATGAATCGTTCAACCAAATGTGACATGGATATATGCATACTCTGGATAGCACTCAGCCTTGAAAAGGAAGGAACTTCTGACATGTGCTACAACACGTGTGAATCTTGAAGACATTACGTTAAGAGAAATACGCCAGTCAGGAAAGAAGGACAAATACTGTATTCCACTTATGTGAGGTACCTAGAGCAGTCAAATTCATAGAGACAGAGAGTTGAATGGTGATTGCCAGGGGCTGTGGGCAGAAGGGAAAGGGAGCCACTGTTTCATGGGTACAGGGTTTCAGTTTGGAGAGGCAAAATAAGTTCTGGAGATGGAGGGCGGTGATGGTCACATAATCATGTGAATATGCCATTGTAATGTATGCTTAAAAATGGCTAAATGGGGCCGGGCATGGTGGCTCATACCTGTAATCCCAGCACTTTTGGAGGCCAAGGCAGGTGGAACACGAGGTCAGGAGTTCAAGACCAGCCTGGCCAACATGGTGAAACGCTGTATCTACTAAAAATACAAAAATTAGCCAGGCGTGATGGGCACCTGTAATCCCAGCTACTCAGGAGGCTGAGGCAGGAGAATCACTTGAACCGGGGAGGTGGAGGTTGCAGTGAGCTGAGACCAAGCCATTGCACTCCAGCCTAGGTGACAGAGCAAGACTATGTCTAAAAAAAAAAAAAAAAAAAAAAGGCAAAATGGTAAATTTATAATGTATACCACAATTTTACAAAAAGAAAAGTGACTACGGAGGAGTTTAAGACCACAATATAATGAATGAATGAATGAATGAATGAATGAATGAATGAATGAGGAGTTAAGCAAGGAAAATCTTAGGAGATGATGTTACCAGGTCAGAATGGAGGAGCCTGGAGGCTGGGGTAGGGGCCACAGCACCTTACTCCCCCCGCACCCCCTGTCAATGGCACTCCTTTTTAGATCAGCAGACCGGCTTCAGGGTGCCAAGGCCGTGGTTTTCAAACCTGGAAACCAAACCAGGATCCAGGGTTCCTGGGTTCCTCCCAAACCAAACGGAATCTTAGGGGCTGCAGCTGACTCTGGAGGGTGCTTGTCCTCAGGGCCCCTGCTAAGTTCCCCTGGGAACCGAGTACAGAGTCACCAACGGGACAGAATCACAGGAGAAAAGGAGAAACATGGTAAGCCCTCAGCAGAGGCTGGCACGGACTAGACTGTTGTTGGGTGTGGGTGCTGGGGCCAGGAGGAGTGGTGAGAAGCCAGAGGAGGAAGGCTGGCAGAGAGGACTCATTCCGTATTCATTCCCCTAGTGAGCCACACGCTTCGGAAGGATCACATTAAAAAGATGAATCACACACTGACTCAAAGAGAGGGGGTGGCAGGGTTGTAAATCAGAGGAATGGCTTTTATTTGTCAGAATGCTACAATAAATAACATCTCCGTGTGCCACTTAACAAAAAGAGAGTGGGAGGGAGGGAAGCAAGGTGGCGCAGGTCGGAGGGTTCACAGGGTGATGGGAGGGGTGCGGGCAAACTCACAGCTACCAGGACACTCTTGCCTGTCACTAGATACTCTGTGCTGGAGATGACATTCATGGGTATTTCTTTTTCAGAATGAAGGGGCCAGAAAATCACCCAGGGCCTCTTGAGGGCTGAACCCTGCTCAAAACGGGAGAAAGGTAAGGCTGCTCCCTAGAATCAATGAAGTTGCTGTTCTGGCAATGGTCTCTTAGGACAAGTGGCCATGCAGCAAAATCATGGAGGAAGGAAACTCTTCCAAAAAGGGTGCAGCTGGGGGTGGTATTATCTACTGTCCATTTTCTGGGGGTGGATTTAGAATCAGACTTCTTGGGTCTCCAGGAGTCAAAGTAAAACACTTTAAAAGTGAAAAGCTGCCTGGCTCTGTAGGGAGTAGGTAGGGAAGAAGGATGGGGATGCTGGGTTTACAGAGGGGCAGACAGGCACGTGACAGAATCAGGCCTAGTTGCTCTGGGAACCTATAGCCAGGAGAGAGGCAGCTGTGCTTTCCAGGGAGAGCAGGGTTCCTAGGGGAAGCCCAGGGTTCCGCCTCCCCTGCCCTAGGGCAGGGCCACAGGATATGGAAGCCACTAGCCACTTGTGGCTATTGAAATGTGGCTAGGCCATATTGTAAGGTTTAAGCACACACTTTATTTTTAACATGTATTATGAAAAAATAAAGAATGCAAAATCTGCTATTAATTTTTAAAGATTGATTACATGCTGAAATAACCTTTTGGATATATTGTGTTAAAGAAAATAAAGTATGAAAAGTAGTTTCAACTGTTTCTCTTTACTTTTTTAAATGTGGCTACCAGAACATTTAAACTCACACGTGTGGTTCACATTGCAGCTTACATTGTGTTTCTACTAGAGAGCATTGCTCCAGAGGAGTCCTGGGACCCAGAACAGGGAGAGCAATTGCTCTTGACTCGCTGCTGTTATGCCTAGGTGGGTGGGGAGCTTACACTTATGCACTCAGGGATATTCTGGGGTATAGGAGCAACACCCCAAACCGTGAGGGGCTGGGGCAGGCAAGCTGGTTACACACCCCATGGGATGGAGGCTGGAGAGTTTCCGTGACTTACTCAAGTAAATTAAGGAGAAAAGCTGGGCCTAGCATCAAGCCTTGTAAATTCTACTGTAGTCTTCTTACAACCACATCTCCGTTTACATAGGAAAATGCTCTTTTGCAATTATTAGCCACAAAACAGGTTTCTGGTGAGAATGAGAGTTTTTACGTTTTTTTTTTTCTGGCAGATAATTTACAAATTTTTATCAAAACCATATAATCTAAATGAAACTGGACCTAAATGCCTGTCTCCACATGCAGATACACCCAAAAGAAACACAAATCCAGTTCCCCAAAGTTTTGAAAAATACCGTTAATTGTTGACTGAGATCTCCCAAGAGGGCAGCAAAGGGAGACTGTCCTGCACAAGTCATGGAAAATCTTCTTCCAAAAGGTCCTTTAGACATAGTTCTCTCTTTTAGAGAAGCTGCTCAAATCACTCTCTTTCCCCTCCTCAAACCTGCCCTGACTTCCTTCTTTAGTTCCCTCTCTCCTCTCTAGCCAAGCTCTTCTGAGCCCCTCTTCTCTCTGGGATCTGTTCTCTTCTCTCTTCTTTCCATACCTCCAGGCCCTTCTGTATAAGAAAAGTTGTTTTCAGTTTTCCTCTCTGCCCATCATCTAATCAGTCCCAAAAAGTCCTAAAACCAACTGAGTAGGCAGAGAATGGGGAAGGTTGCATCAGAATTTTACATACTTCGAGCAAATAAATCCACTTATAGGGATTTAGGATAGATCAAAGCAGCAACAGACCAAAAATTTACATACAAAGACATTTATCATAGTATTATTTAACATAACAGAAAAACTAGAAATGGCCTCAACATCCAACAAGGAATAGTGGTTAAATAAATTCTGACAACTCTATAAAATGGAATATTGAGAAGTCACTAAAATGTCTGGCTTTGAAAATATTTATTCGTCTGAGAAATTATCCATGATAATATTAAATGAGACAAAACCAAGAATATAAAGCTGTACGCAAATTGTGATGCTAATTTTCTCTCAATTTATATATGAACATAGAAAAAATCTTCTCTGGGCTGGGCGTGATGGCTCACACCTGTAATCCCAGCACTTTGGGAGGCCAAGGCGGGTGGATCACCTGAAGTCAGGAGTTCGAGACCAGCCTGGCCACACGGCGAAACCCCATCTCTACCAAAAATACAAAATTAGCTGGGCGTGGTGGCGGATGCCTGTAATCCAAGTTTCTCAGGAGGCTGAGGCAGAAGAATCACTTGAACCTGAGAGGCACGGAGGTTGCAGTGAGCCGAGATCGTGCCACTGCACTCCAGCCTGGACAACACGAGTGAAACTCTGTCTCAAAACAAAACAAAATAAATTAGGTTACTAAACCCTACCTCATAAGAGTGTTGGGAGATGTAGTGAGGGAAAAAAAGACAGCACACGCGAGGTGGCACAGCATGGAGGGTCAGGACTGGCTGCCTGGGCGTGGATCCTGGCTCAGCTTACACTGCGGTTCTAGGCAGGTCACCTGGCCCCACATTGCCTCAGTTTTCTCATCTAAAAAATGGGAGCATTCATGATACTTGCATCCACCCTAATACAGGCTTGTTGAGGATGACAGGAGTCAATAGAGGTGAAGTAGGTGAAAAATGCCTGGCACACACCAGGCAGGCACTCGGTAGAGGTGAGTTTCCTGTCCTGTGATCTTTCTAGAGGGCCTTTCTTACCCTATCCTCTGCTCAGGGTCTGCCCCACTTCTCAGCCCAGCCTTGAGGCTGCTCATTTCTTCCTCATCACTTCTGATTTTAGAGTCCATGTCTGGTTGGCTGCTGTTACTCTAGACTGAGTCTGCAAACTACAGCCCACAAGCCAAATCTAATATGCTGCCTGTTTCTGTAAATAAAGTTTTATGGCGACACAGTTACACCCATCCATTTATGTACTGTCCCTGGCTGCTTCAGCCCTGCAGCGGCGGCATTAAGTAGTTGTGAGACTGTACAGTCAGCAAAGCCTGAAATATTTACCACCACCTGGCCTCTTACCAGGAAAGCTTGCTGACCCCTGTTCTAGGCCAACACCATCCGAAAAATACATAATATAAGCTACATACATAATTTTCTTTCTTTCTTTCTTTTTTTTTTTTTTTTTTTGAGACAGGGTCTCACTCTCTTGCCCAGGCTGCAGTATAGTGGCAGGATCTCAGCTCACTGCAACCTCTACCTCCCGGGTCCAAGTGATTCTCGTGCCTCAGACTCCCCTGTAGCTAGGATTACAGGTGCGCACCACCACGTCCAGCTAATTTTTGTATTTTTAGTAGACACGGGGTTTCACCATATTGGCCAGGATGGTCTCAACCTCCTGACCTCAAGTGATCCACCCACCTCAGCCTCCCAAAGTGCCGGGATTACAGGCGTGAGCCACTGCACCCAGCCTACATATGTAATTTCTTAGTAGCCATATTAAAAAAGGAAAAAGATACAGGTGAAAATAATTTTTATAATATATTTCCTTTAATTCAATATTCCAAAATGCTATCATTTTACTGAATAATAAACATAAAAAACTATAAATGAGGTACTAAAATAACGCCTGTGTCTGATGCATGCACTACGCTGCAAGAGTATCTGATGGGACGCAAAGGTGAAAGTGAACTGCAGTACTTCCCAAACAGTGCAACTGTGTGTAATGGAAACATATTCTATACTGCTTTAGCTTTTACATGTAAATGTAAATGAAAACTACAAGTTCAGTTCCTCAGTTGTACCAGTTACATTTCCAGCAACTACCACACTGGACAATGCCGATCTGGGCATACCACCTCCTTAATACTTATGCCCCTTCCATGCACATAGCTGATGAATTTTTACATGGCTTCATTCACATGCAAGGTGATTTTCTCTTTTTCTTTTCTCTCTGTTTCTTTCTTTCTTTCCCTTCTTCCTTTCCTTTCCTTTCTTTTTTTTTTTTTTTTTTTTTTACAGGATTTTGCTCTGTTGCCCAGGCTGGAGTGCAGTGGCACGATCATAGCTCACTGCAGCCTCAAACTCCTGAGCTCCAGTGACTCTCCCAAATCATTGGGACTGCAGGTATGCAGCACCAAGCCCAGCTAACTAAAAAAAATTTTTTTTTTTTTTGTAGAGATGGGGTCTCACTATGTTGCCTAGGCTGGTCTCAGACTTCTGGGCTCAAGCGATCCTCCTACCTCAACCTCTTAAGATGCTGTAATTACAGGCATGAGCCTCTGCCTCCAGCCTGCAAGGTAATTTTCATGGGGGGAGAGAATTTTAGGTGAGGAGTGGGGGCAGAGGTAGTGAAAGAAATATGTGAGGAGGCGGGTGTGGATGTCTCCAGGTTCCCCTGGTGGGTTCTGAGCCCCTGGGGAGAGAGAAGTCAGAGACAGAAGCCAAGGGAACTCCTCAAAGGGATTTCATGTGACTTTGGGCTCAAGCGAAGCTGCTCTGGGGCTCGGGTGACCTGGTGCCACCCTCTGTCTACCCAGCCTCCCACCTCTGTCCAGAGTCAGAACTGCCCTGGGCCTGAGGACTGGAGGTTTGAGACTATCTGGACAACCCACTGCAAAGAGTGGCCACCTCCCGACAGTGGGGAGCAGCAGCTTCCAGGGCAGCAATGGGCCTTGGTGGGAGCCAGTGCAGGAAAGCAGGAGGGGAGCAGACGCCCGTGGTCACTGCGGCTAATGGTCCTGTTTGTGGGCATCTGTAAGACCCCTTAGAGGACTCCTCAGAATCAGTAGGAGCCAGTCTGGGCTGCATCCAGATGAGCACAGGCTTAGAGAGGCAAAGTGGCCACCCAAGGCCACCCAGCCAATGACCCCTAGCAGAAGGTCAGGAGCCAGGGGTCCCAGGGAAGGAGGGAGAGAGAGGCCCGAGCAGGAGAGAGATCTCAGGCTGTTCTCCCTCCCACCAGGGATCAAAGCACCATGGAGTCTGCTCTCTGATGCGCTCTGGGACCCAGCCAAGCCCATTTGCTACAGAGCAGCACAGGTTAGTCACAGGCATCCCGCTAGCAGTCCTGGGATGTGGTCCAGGTAATCAGTGCCCTGGCCCGTGGATTTCTCCATATTGTATCTCATCTAGGAGAGCAAAATTTGAAGAAAGCTGGGAATGGTGTAAATCCTTCTGCTAGGAATGAATGCTTAATGGAATAAGGAAAACTTCAAATAAGTGCCTAGGAACATCCCCGTGGAAAGGAGGGGCCATGTCAGCCAGCTGCATGACCTTCTCAACTCATTCCTCCTTCTCAACTTGCTTGGTAGCTGAGCCCAGCTTTCTTCCCACTGAGGTCAAATCCTACATCCCCTGCCATCCCTGAGTCCTTTCTGTCTGTGGTTCTTCCCAGCTCCAGGGAATGTGAGAGCGCAAGCCTGCAGCCACCTTGCCCCCCGGCTCCTCGTCCCTCCAGGTACCCAGTGAGTCAGGATGACCCTGTGCACTCCTCACCTGCTCCTCACGGCAGCTGCAGGCACCCTCCTTGGATACCGCCATCTTCCCTGGACCAAGGTCATGGCTGGTCTGTTCATCTCACAGCTCATGTGACCACAGCTGCAGCAGCAGAGGTAGGTGTAGAATTGTGGCACCTCAGATGGAGCCAAAGTAGGGGGCACTTACCTAAAACAAGACTGTTTTAGGTGGACGTAGCCACACGATTGTGGGCATGTTATGTAACCACTTCATGCTTCAGTTTCCTCATCTGTAAAATGGGGATAATAAAGCATCTGCCTCGCAAAGTGACTGAGGAGGGGACATGAGTTCATATGCGTACAAGGCATGAGTTCAACATTTGTGAGCTACCATTGTCATGAAGACCAATTTTAGCATTTTATTTGCAGCTGTGAGTTTCTTTTACACTTGATCTTACCCAGAATGCTAAGAAGTGATGGTTATGAGTTTATTTTAATATGACCTGCAGAAAATTTAAAATGACCTACAGAAAATTAAAATCAAGCTCATAATTTTGCAGACCATATTGTTTAGGTCAAAGCTAAGTAAACAAATTAAATCAACATAAACATATTTAAAGAATGTAAATAAATACTAGTCTAGGTGATAGGCTAGTGTGGCATGAATCGCCAGGATGGGGCACACAGACTATGTGAGAGCTATTGATCTAGTCTGAGCCCTCTAGTTCCATGAGGAAGAAACTCTAAACAGGAAGTAGAGAGCTCAGACCTTGGTCAACAATGTAGTCACCGGCTGGGTTGGGACCAGACAGTTGCGCCATGCCCTGCCCTCCCTCTTCTGTCATTCTACCTCCTTGACAGACTCATCAGGGCCGCATTTAAATAAGTACACATAAAAGAAGCTTATGCATAGACAACTTGTCATCAGACAGGATCACACGTAACAGCCAGGTCAATTCCTATGCCATGTCAAACAAGATAATCCCATGGAGTAAAAGCAACTCGTTTACAAAACGGGGTCAGGTGCTACTTTCTGACTCTAGGATCAGAGAGGCTGGTGGAACTGGCTTCTCTGGCTCTGCCACTTCCTAACTGTGTGCTGTGGTTTGGATGTTCATTACCCCAAATCTCATGCTGAAATTGGATCCCAGCGGTGGAGGGAAGGCTTAGTGGGAGGTGTTTGGGTCATGGGGTGGATCCCTCATGAATGGCTTGGTAATCAATCCCTCAAGAGCTGGTTGTCAAAAGGAGTTTGGCACCTCCCCTCTCTCTCTTGCTTCCTCTCACACCATGGGATCTCTGAACATGCCAGCTCCTCTTTGCCCTCTACCATGAGTGGAAGCAGCCTGAAGCCCTCACCAGGAGCCAGCGCTGGTACCATGTTTCTTGCATAGCCTGCAGAACCATGAGACAAATACACCTCTTTTCTGTATAAATTACCCAGCCTCACGTATTACTTTATAGCAACACAAACAGATTAACATACCATGTAACCTTGGAAATGTTGCTTAATCCCTCTGTGCTTCTGTTTTCAGATGTACAAACTGAGATAAGAAGTGGTAAATCTAGTGTACGGAATGTGAGGATTAAATGTGAGTTTCCTTTTTTCTTCCCCTAAGAGTGAGAGCAAGCACCTCCCGCCAAAGGTACCGGAGAATCCTTACGTAGGAAGCTCTTTACTATCTGTGAGTACACACATCACTCTCTGACTACAAAACCTTCAGCCACTCCCTGTTTTTCCCACTGCAAATCTGCAGGCCTCCACACGTGGGCCCTTCCCACCAAGCCAACTTTATCTCCCTGGTCCCTAACACTTGTCCTAGCATATCACATGCTCCCTCATGGCCTCACAGACAAGATGCATCCATTCTGACTGCCAACCCCCGTACCATTTTCTTGCCCACATTGGTGTACACTGATCTTCCAAAAACCCACATCTAATTAACCTTCCTCCTAAAAGCCTTTGCACAATTCACCTTTTCCTGTGGAATAAAGTCCAAACTCCCTACCGCTGCAGTCATGGTCTCTCATCATCTAACCCCATTCTCTCTCTCTGTAGTCATCCATAGTCATCCATAACTCTCTCCCCACAGCACAGACACACACGTGTATACACACACACACACACACACACACGAGTCTACACTCAAGCCAATCAGGTCTGCTCACTGTTCCTTCAATAGCCTGGGCTCCTTTGCACCTGCATATTTGTGCACTAGCTGCTTTTTGTTCCCGGAACACAGCATTCCTTTCTTTGCTGGGTAAGTGCCTTCTAACCCCTTAGCACTTGCTGAAACAGAGCATTTTGTTTTGCAAACTCTCACCTCCACTCATTCCTTGCAGCTTAGATGACCAAGTCCTGATCAATAAGATGTAAGTGTGAATCATTGGGTGGAACTACCAAGAAGGCGAATTGAAAGGAACACAGATGGCTGCATGGCCTTTCCACCTTTTTCTAGTTTCTTTATATAAAATGGATATGATGGCTGGTGCTCCAGCAGCCATGTTAGACATGAGGTCACCTTCAGAATGAAAATCATGCTCTATGGATGGAGGGGCCAAAGAGAGAAGGTGCCTGGGATACTGCTGATTTTGTGGCACTACCATATACCAAGGCTAGACTGGCTCCCTTTGGTTCTTTTATGAGAGAGGAAAATAAACTCTTATGTGTTTAATCCACTGTTATTTTAGTTTGTTGTTATATGCAGAAAATCTAATCCTAGCCAGTATAACAGGCATACAAGTCATTTCCTGATTTGGCTCCTACTCACCTCTCTAGCCACACATTTCCCCTCCCCACCCCCAAACCCCATACTCCACACCTACTAATCTAATTTCAGTTTCCTCAATGCATTATGCTTTTCTCAGGCATAACACATTTCTTTACCCCTCTCCTCAATGTCCCTCCTCAGACCACCTGGGAACACCTGCTCAGCCTTCCAGACCCAGCTCAAGGAACACTTCCTCCATGAAGCCTTTCCAGATACACTCTCTACACTTCTACCCGGCAGAAGTGACTGTTCCTCCCACTCTGTATGCCCCCAAATATCTACCATGAACCCTCTAACATGTCATCATTTAGTCATCCACCTGTACTTCCCAGGTCCTGAGTTGCTTGAGGCAAGAGCTATTCCAATCATCTTTGTCTCCAGCATGTAGCCCAGGATCTGGCAACACTGAGCATAAATAAAGTTGTTCAGGGAATGTTCCCCTGAGGCACGGCTTCATCTTCTTAGGCCTGGGATTCTGGCCCAGGGGGCAGGGCTATGTCCTTGGGAGAGGATGGGCTTTTGCTCCTGCAGGGCAAAAGGGCTTGCTCTTGGGTACACTATGCCCTAGGAGGCACCAGGAAATGTCTGTTGGGTGGGCAAGTGAATGTGCAAATCAACCTCCCTTCAAGCTTCTCTCTCTAGGATGCTGACTTTCTCCAGCCATGGTGGTGCTGCCTGTCACCAACTGACCCTCTCTGGTTCCCTTCCCCTGCCATACTGAGCAGGCACTCATAGTTGGAGGCAGGAGGCTCTCAAAATTAAGGGCAAAACACTTAGCTGCCACCGTCCTGAAACCTGCCTTCCCCACAGCCACAAAAGGCCAAGGAGCATGGAAACAGCTGGAGACCAGTGAGCAGGAGGTGGGGCAGCCAAGCAGGAGGTGGGGCAGCCTCGCAGGAGCTGCCCTGGCTGGGGCCTTCCCTCTAGCAATGACCTTGACTTAGAGAAAGGATACCTTCCATGGCCATTCAGACCTACACATGACAGTTTTCCTCCACCTTCACTGCATACACTGAAGACATCTGGACAGAAAATAAAGAAAGTAAGGAGAACTTCCAGAACCATAGCCAGAAATTCAGAGTAACTTAAAGTAGCTGTGTTTGAATATATTGCTTGCTTCCCCCAGGGCCCTGCAGGGATAGAAGCTGTATCCTTCAAGGGGCAATGGGATGAATAGTGGGCAGAGGAGAATGTTCAGGGGATCCTGGATTCTGCTCTTTCCGATGTGAATGGCCACCATATGGAAGAATGATTGGGCCACTCTCCTAGAAAGCTAATGATCAGTGTAGCATCAGCCCACACAGGAATGGGTTGTCATGGGAGGCTCATACCCTGTGTGCCACGAAGCAGTGGACATACTCAGAATCACATGCCACCACAAATACTTTGGGTTCTGGGAACTTGGGACCTGCTGCCTTCTGGGGCTTCCTGGGACATCCATGCAGTCTGACCCCAAGAATGCCAATTGCTCCTGATACCTGAGCCAACTTTCTGGGCTCCCCCTGTCTCATCAGGGATGATCTCTATCTGCAGAGCACTACTAGTGGCTCAAACCTGGTTCTCTGATTGCTTCAAAGATCCTTCTCTTAATCTGGTTTACCTCACTCTTCTGCCTACTTCTTGGAGCTCAGCTTTCTATGACTGGTGCCACACAAGTTCCTAGGGTCACACAGAGAGAGGCAGAGAAGCTGATCCACTGAAGAGGCTATTAGAACAGGTGGGAAGAGGCTGCACTGTGAACCAGGGTCTGGGGCCATGCCTTTCCCACCACATCATAAGCATTAATTCATTCACAGAATATATATTGAATGTCTACTATGCACTAAGCATAATTCTGGGAATAAAGCAATAGAAAAAAATGTGATGAAATATATTCAGGGAAACGTATTTCAGTTTACCAAAGTAGAAAGATTTCTGTCCTGAAGGAAGGACTCAGAATTTTTACTATGTCAACCACAGGCACTGTGACTCCCCCAGAAGGGGCTTAGCATATAGGCCCTTTGAGCAAGAAATATCAGCACAGAAAATTTGAAAAATGTAGAAATGCACAAAGAAGAAAATAACAATTGCTGGTAATCCAACCACTCAGAAAATACTCTTATAAACATGTTTTGCATTTGTCACTTAAATATTTTTATATGCACATTTATAACTGCATAGATGTACCTACCATAACTTACAGAACCAATTCCCACATTCTTGTGTATTTAGATTGTTTCCAATCTCTTAATATTGCAAATAATACAGTGAAGAGCATCCTTGTAAGTAAACCTGTATTAGTCTGTTCTCATGCTGCTAATAAAGACATACCCAACACTGGGTAATTTATAAAGGAAAGAGGTTTAATGGACTTAGTTCCACATGGCTGGGGATGCCTTACAATCATGGCAGAAGATGAAGGAAGAGCAATGGGACGTCTTACATGGCAGCAGGCAAGAGAGTTTGTGCAGGGGAACTCCCATCTATAAAACCATCAGATCTTGGGAGACTTATTCACTATCACAAGAACAGTATGGGGGAAACTGCCCCCATGATTCAATTATCTCCACGTGGCCCCACCCTTGACAGGTGAGGATTATTAAAATTCAAGGTGAGTTTGAGTGGGGACACAGAGCCAAACCATATTAGATCCTTATCCATATCAGTGATTATTTTAATAAATTCTTATTTATTATTTATAGTATAAATTCTTGAAAGGGGTACTTATAGGTAAAAATGTAGAAGTATTTGCTCTTATACTGCCAAAATGCCCTTTGGATATTTGAAGCAATTTGTGCTCTTAAAAGGGGTTGTTTAGCATGACTGGGTCCTCACACCCTACAGAAAAAAAACCCAAAAAACTAAGTATTTGGTTTTTATTTTTTAAAATTGCCAATTTGGTTGGTAAAAAATGGTTATCTCATTATTGTAACTTGCCTTTTTTATTACTAGGCAAACTAAACTTTTCCCATGTTTATTAGGCTTTTTAAATTTCTTTCTTTATTTTGTATTTATTTTGTCCATTGCTAGGGAAGAATTTTTTAACTTTTAATTTTGCAATAATGCTAGAATTACAGGAAAATTACACAGATAGCGCAGAGTTTCCATATACCCTTCAAACAGTTTCCTCTAATGTTAACATCCTCCATAACCATGGCACAGTTCTCAAAACTAATAAATTTATTTATTTATTTAGAGACAGGGTCTTGCTTCTGTTGCCCAGGCTGGAGTGTAGTGGCACAATCATAGCTTACTATAACCTCAAACAGACCTAAGACTATACAGGCATGTGCTATCATGCCCAGCTAAACTAAGAAATTAACACTGGTACAATACAATGAACTAAACTCTAGACTTTATTTGGATTTCACCAATGTTTTCTTGACTGTCCTTTTTGTCTTCCAGTATCTAATCCAGGATCTGACGTCGCATTTAGATGTCACATCTCCTTAACTGTCCTCTGGTCAGTGATCGATTTTAGCCTTTCCTTTTCATGATCATGATATTTTTGAAGAGTCCTGTTATAGTATTTTGTAGAATGTCCCTCAATTTGGATTTGTGTGATGTTTTCTCATGATTAAACAGGGGCTTTGGGTTTTGGGGGGAATGCCACAGAAGTGAAATGCCCTTCTCTCCATTTCTGAGGTCACATAATACCAACAAGGTGCATTACTGGTGATGTTAACCTTGATCACTTGGTTAAGGAGATGTCTGCCAGGTTTATTAACTGTGAAGTTACTATCTTTCCCTTGCCATACTCTATTATTTGGAAGTGAGTCACTAAGTCTAGCCCACACTCCAGCGGAGGGAATTTAAGCTCCATCTGCTGGAAGGGGAGTAGTATATATCTAGAATTCTCCTGTAAACAAGATTCGTGCCTTCTTCCCTATTTATTTATTTATTCAATTATTTATTTACAACAAATGTGGTCAGATTCTTTGGGTTATAGTTCAATACTATCATTATTCATTTTGTTGCTCAAATTCTTCTAGTTTGGGCTATTGAGAGCTTTCTGGTTGGCTCCTGGGTCCTTTAGACATACTACCATCTTTTTTTTGTCTTGATTTGTTTTTTGTTTTTAAACAATTCTTTAATTTCTGGAACTACAAAATGTTTCAGGCTCTTTTTTTGTTTGCTTGCTTTTTGTTTTTCCCTGTGCAGGCCTGGAATCAGTCACTTCTCCAAGGAGTTCCGGTTCTTTTTATTAGAGAATGGTCTTTAGAGACTAAGATCTGGGCAGTGAGTGTGCTCACTTCTATTAGGGTATTATCGGTTCTAGGCCCTGTCAGCGGACAGAACTGGAAAATAAATGTGTGTTTACTAATCCATGCATATCTCTACTTCTGTATCTATCTGTACATATATTAAAAATACATGATATCTTTCACTCTGATCCAGCACTATAGAGTTCATTCGAGCCTTTCTAGGGCAAAAATGTTAAACCCTTAAAGCACCTCTGAACACTGTCTGGAATCTCCATTCCCCACCTAATTCTCCGTGAGCAAAAATCAAATCAAGTAGAACATTGATCAGCTATGATTGATCCCACTGCCATCTGCCAGGACCACATGACACCCCAGGACAGCTCCAGCTCTGTTCCTCGGGGCCTGGAGAAAGCAGCAGAGGACAGAGGACAGAGAACTATATGAGGACAAAGAACAAGGCAGCCTTGCCCAGAGATCAAATCCCAGCCTTGCCACTAACTACCTCCTGGTCGATTCTTTTCTTTTTGTAAAATGGGGTTAAACTAGATGCTGCATAGATCTGGTATTCTGTGATTACAGAAGGCACTCGATTTGTGTTGGCTGAGTGATTGAGTGGGTGAGAAGAGGAGTTTGGCAAATGCTGGTGCCCCTCTCTAGTTCAAATGATGGAGCGTGCTCCATCATTATCTTGAGCAGGTAATTTACCTTGCCAGGCATCAGCATTTTTTATTTTATTCTTGGTACTTCTCTGTATTTTCTAGATTTTCTACAATAAACATGTTATTTTATACTTAATAAAAGAAAACAATTAGATTTTTTTAAAAACACAGTAGCATATACCATCCTTCTCCCTAGAATTATTATCAGTAAGTACTTCATAGGCTGGCACTGAGGATCACTGCACTCATGTGGATGAACTTGAACGCATGCAAGCTTCAAGTTCCTGCCATAAAGTAGGTGCTCAAAAGGCACTAGTTTCTGTCCTTTCTTTTCTCTCTCCTGCTGATCCAGAAGCTACATTGTGAAACTGATGGAAAAAGTCTTCCTCTCCCTTTTTTCCCTAGTGTGAGTGTGATGGCCATGGCAAAAACGTCCCTGTCAAATAAGCCCCTTTCTTTGTCACTCAGAGTCCTCCCTCCCTGGCATCCTCTGTGAAGGGCCTCCTCAAGGTGTCTTTGTAGAAATACGGCGTGTCCACCATCAAGGAAGACGGTGGGTCCACTCCCAGGCCCCGCACCTGGCTGAACACGTCTCCCAGTCCAGCACAAAGCTAAGGAGCTTATGCTCCAGGAAGCTCCTGCTCATTTTTAACCAGGGCCCAGCTACGGTTGCTCCCCTGAGCCCTCATTATCTGTGCTGAAGACCTCAGGTTGCAGGGTTTGGAGCCTCACAGAGAGCAGAGCACAGTATGTGAGCTTCAGGCTACAAGCCTCCACCCCAGCAGTCCTGGCTTAAATTCTGTTTCTCTGCCTAAGAAGAATTCCTCCAGGAAACGTTCCCCTTCCCTCCTTCTGAGAGGAGGGAGCAAAGATGGCTTTTAAATTATGTGCTTCTTCTTATTAAAAAAAATGATGGAGAATTTCTGGTAGGAGGAGGGGAAATATTTTGTACTTCTAGAACCAAGAAGGCAGAGACGTTCTACCACGACAGCAAAAGTCCCAAGTCTGGAAAAGCCAGCATATTCAGCAAAAGCAAAGGGAACTGAGGGCTTGTCATGAAAACAAATCTAGAAATACTTGAGTTGGTTTGAAAAAATTAGGTCAGGCGCGGTGGCTCACGCCTGTAATTCCAGAACTTTGGGAGGCTGAGGCGGGTGGATCACAAGGTCAGGAGATCGAGACCATCCTGGGCAACATGGTGAAACCCTGTCTCTACTAAAATATAAAAAA
Source organism: Papio anubis (assembly GCF_008728515.1). NCBI lineage: Eukaryota > Metazoa > Chordata > Mammalia > Primates > Cercopithecidae > Papio > Papio anubis. Next base: position 40,067,697 of record NC_044976.1, read on the forward strand.
TTAGCCAGGCATGGTGCCTGTAGTCCCAGCTACTCTGGAGGCTGAGGCAGGGGAATCGCTTGAACCCGGGAGGCGGAAGTTGAAGCGAGCTGGGATCGCACCACCGCACTCCAGCCTGGCAACAGAGCAAGACTCTGTCTTTAAAAAAAAAAAAAAAAAAGTTAGCATTTTGTCATAGAGCTCACTTTCTACATGAGCTACCTTCCTTTCTAGTGGATTTACAACCCAGCTCCCTGTTTCTGATGGGGCTCCTTCAAAATAATTAGTGCTTGACTCTTGTACTATCATGTAGAGTTGGGTTATGTCTACCCTGATGTTGGCATGAAGAAATTCCTCCCTTTCTAACCCCACGGACAGAGAGCACATAGCATCTCTCACCTGGAGCATCACTTCAGCCTCCTGACTTGTCTCCTCTCTCCTTTTCTTTACTGCAGAACTTCTCAGAGCCCTGAATATCCTGATGATCTTCCAAAAGGGAAATACAACACAAAATAATTTGTGTATTTCCTACACTTATTTAGTCATGAAATCTTTTATTCAAAGGACATCTGTTAATGCCTCTCAGGCCACTAGATTCTAGGAACCCAGTTTGGGAAACCCTGTCCTCTAAGATATAATCCTAACTCCTCAGTAGGCATGTGAGCCCTTCCATTGTCTGCTGTCTGCCTCCCTCCCCAGGATCATTTTTCACCTCTCTCTTAGATTTCTCCTGACATTCGCCCTAGAACTATTTGTGGTTCTTTAAACATGCTGTCTTATTTCAAACTTCAGTGCCTTTGCAAATGCTATTCCACCTAGAACTGTTTGTGGTTCCTTAAACATGCTGTCTTATTTCAAACTTCAGCACTTTTGCAAATGCTATTCCACCAGCCTAGAATGCTGTTCCCTGCTGTCCTCTGAGTTCAACACTGCCAACTCTTTGAAATGTCCCCAGCTCCCTCAGGCTGACAAAGTCACACCAGCCCCAGTGTTCCTGCAGTGCTAGCCTTATGCTTATCAGCACTTCCCCAGACTATAAATGTGTGTTTCTAGCCCGTAAATTGTCTTGCTTCTTGCTCTCTCCTGGCCTAATTCTTCAGCTCCCATCAATCCCATTAGATTCTCATTTCCCTTTAATACATTTCCTCTTTTTTAAAAAAAGTTACCAAGAATGAGTTTCTTAGTTGCATGAGATCAAAAAAATCCTAATGTCTACACTCAGAAAGAAGAGTTTTAAAGCACTTTTAGTTCAAAAAATGCATGTTAAAAATGACCACCCCCATCCCACACCCCAAGCATACAAGTCTCTTTTCACAGAGGGAATGATGTTCACAGGGGCCCCAGGGAAAAATGCAGCAGGATCTGCCTGGTGCCTGAGGAGCTGCACACTATGCTGACTCAGATCCAGAGAGACAGGATTACTCAGGCCAGTCAAAACGGTGATGCCCACATCCCTAGGAGCAGCCTTCCCCAACTCTACTCCGAAAACGGCCTCTTCCTGGGCTTTGGGGCAGGCAGGGACCAGAGCTTCAATTCCTGAACTTCCTGTCCATGCCAAGTTCAGAATGCTTCCTTAGAAGCCATTTCACGAAGGTTTCCAAAAGGAGGATTTTATCTTTCAAAGTAAATAAAAGTGGATATAGTAAACAATTGCTAAACTGTCCCAGGCCCTTTGCAATCTGACTTTGCCCCTCCTTTCATCAGGGGTTGAGTCTATTTCTCCCTCCCCTGAATCTGGCTGTCCTTGATTTTTCCTTTGGTCCAAAGGATGTGGCAGAAGGGATACTGCACCAGTTCTGGCCTCTGCCTTAAGAGGCATGGCAGGCTTGCTTCCACATTCCTGGAGTCCTGAACCTGCCAGGCCATGGAGGAGCTGGGTCGGGCCCCCTGGAGGACGAGGGGTCGTGCAGAGGAGAACCAGGCTGGTCCAGTCAAGAGCTGGCACCAGGCCCCTCGATGTGAGGGAGGCTCTTTTGGACCTCCCAGCTCAGCCCCACCACCAGCTGAATGCAGCTGCGGGGGTGAGCCCAGCCAAGACCAGCAGAGAACCACCCAGCCAGAATTGTGAGAAATAATAAATCATGATTTTAAGCTACAAAGTTTGAGGGTAGTCTGTTAAGCCAGCAATAGAAAATGAAACAGAAGAGAAGGCTCAGAAGTTAGCAGGGACCTCAAATGTGTCCAGTGATAGAGGATGTGGGAAGTCCCCTTGCTATAGAAAATGCAAAAGCAGTGCAGGTGCCCCTTTCACTATATATGCAAAGTACCAAGGGTATCAGAAATGCAAGTGATCAGATGCCTCCCACATAGAGATGGGCTAGGATATGCCCTTCCTGCTTCTCCCATGATGTTCCAGACAGGGCCTATTACCCTGAGACAAAGGAAGGAATTCACTACCTGCCTACCTAAACTCCCTCCCTCCCTTTCGTCTACATTATCTGGCCCTGAACCATGACTGTGCAGAGAACAAACTATAATTAATGCTATCATTTACCCGCAAGGAGCTACAATTACTAAGTGGAGTTAAATAAAGTCACAAAGGACTTAAAAGCAGGTACGATGAAGGGAGGTCAGAAGACAGGCAGTGAAACCGAGGGCTTATTAGGGCCCAGAAGAGAAGATGCAAGGCTTTTTGCCGAAGGGCCCTCAGTGCTGAGCCTGGAAGGAAGAGAGGTCCCTGGCACGAAGAGGTTAGGTGAGGATATTATTAAGGTTGAGGGAGTAGCAAAGAGACAGTGTAAGAGCAACACCCCCCTCCCTTGCCCCAGGTAAGTCCTCCCTTCTTCCCTTTCCAAGGTTCCTCAAGGCCAAGCCACCCAGGCTGATGGGTTTTCTTATCTCTCTACTCCCTCCTGCATCCAGCCCTAGGTTGAGTTAATTGGGAATACTAATCATTTGAGAAGAGCTACTAAGATCTGAGAATGCCCCCAGGTAGTAGTTCCAGCCTTAGGCATTTTAAGACTCTTACAAGAAATTACTGATACTTTTAGCATCTGTTGATTGAGAAAATACACATGTGAAAATAGTTATCAGTTCTCCTTATAATAATGCCCCTAGGGGTCCAGGAGCAGGTTGAATCCACCAAAAACCACTGATGAGAGGAAATACTCAGCCAATGAAACAGACCAATGCTTTTAGAAGGGGCTTCATTGCTTTGACCCCAAAAGACAATGAGGGAATTGCAGGATCTGGAGCTGCTATGTCAAGGAGTGGGGTGTGGGGGAGAGGCATACCCCTAGGCCCACAGGTCCTACTGGGATGGCACTATCCAGCTGCTCTGGGAGAGAAGCAAGGTGTCCAAATGTAAATGCCTTGGCGGCTGGGCCTGGCTTGCCTAGCCACGAGTTCAAACTCTGCTCAACGCCAGACTGGTATCATGTCCCTGCCAGTTTAGAAAGCATCTAAGGCAGTTTGGAAAAGCAGTAGACTAGAAACCACTAGTTAAGTAACTTTCAGACTCAGCTACTACCTAGCTTTAGTAGTTTTCCCAAGCTTTTTGTTTTTGTTTTTGGAGACAGAGTCTTGCTCTGTTGCCCAGGCTGGTATGCAGTGACGCCATCTCAATTCACTGCAGTCTCGACCTCTGGGCTCAAGAGATCCTCCTGACTCAGCCCCCTGAGTAGCTGGGACCACAGGCATGTGTCACCACACCTGGCTAACTTTTTATTTTTCATAGAGATGGGGGTCTTCTGATATTGCCCAGGCTAGTCTCCAACTCCTGGGCTCAAGCAATCCTCCTACCTCAGCCTCCTAAAATGCTGGGATTACTGGCATGAATCATTGCCCCTGGCCCCAAGCTTTTTTCTTTTTTTCAGCTTTCATCTTCAATAAAAAGGTGACGGACGGTGGGAATAGGAGAGGAATGCTGAACTTGCTCTCCAAGGCATTGTCAAAGTGCCAACATCCTGAGCAAATGATTCTAGTCGACTTACTGTTTCTGAGCCTCAGGCTTCTTACCTGTAAAATGGGAATGATATATAACAATTAAATGAGATACAAATTGTGAAAATGACAGTCACATAGCAAGTATCAATTAACATGGGTTTTTCTCTCTTCCTCCCTTCCGTCCTTACAATGACAGATGGTTCTTTCTTCCCAGTCCCATCCCCCTGCTCTTACTGAGTCGCTAATTTGACCTTTGAGTATAAAATATGTCCACTTTTTGTGACATGAAGCTAGTCTTCCCAGAGAGAGGTGTTGCCAGAATGAGTATGATGACTTCAAACACGCTCAGGCACCCTAGGAAGCAGCTGGCAGGGTGCCCCCACTCCTTGCCCCTGGCAATGCTGGGTTCCTCTTTGGCATTTGTACAGAAGGGAACTGGTCCAAGGCAGAAGGATGGGCCTGGGCTGGTGAGGCCACCTCCCTCCAGGCCTGGCCAAAGCCGGGGCAGGCACAGACAGCAACAACCACCCATTCTGCAACAAACAGGAAACCAACTTACCAGCCTCAAAAATAGAACAGACAAAAACCCCAAAATATGAGGCTCTGACAGTGGAGCAGCTCAGCTTTCTCACATGGCTTCCTGACAGGCTGCGGAGTATGTGTTGTTATTGTTGCTTTAAATTTCACAGGCGAAAAAGTCTTGCAATGTCTTTATAAAGGTGACCAGCCTCTGGGGCCCAAGACCGGCAGGCAGCCCAGCCAATCATGCTTCCTGCACTGCCAAGGCCCCACCTTCTCAGTCCCCGATCCAGTTACAAACGGCCCTAACTGCAAGGGCCACAGAAGCCCTGATTCCTGTCATGTCCTAACAGGGTTGGCCCTGGCATTCTGCAAAGTGAGTCTTCCACACCCCAGCATTGCTTTTCCTGTGGCCCCCCACCTGGTGCAATGCCACTCACCCCAAAACCGCTTCCATAGGTGCCCAGAAGCCCCACTGCCACATGGTCTAAGAGCCACACTGACAACAGGCCTGCAGACATTCCCTCCACGTGAAGCTGGATTCATACTGTCCTCTCTGCCAAGAACAGTGTTCCTTGCCTGGCACAGTCTCCTCAGAAGCAATCACACTGGAACAACATGGTTAGTGCAGCAGTGTTGCTCAGGACTATGTCACACAGAGTCCCCTTGTTGTGGAGTCATGGGGAAAATGTATCTTAGGGCTTAGCCCCAGGGAAAGCTGTGCACATCCCGGGCACTGGGTGCATTTTTAATCCTGTGGACATGATGACTAAGAACCACCAATCGATCATGTTCCCTTTTTGTTTTCATTGTTAGGAAGTGTAGTGCCAAATCTGTTCATCACCTCTAGCAGGTTTATGTCCTAATCTGTCCATGGCTTTATTTTAGTTTCCCATCTTATTTTCCTTTGTATTATTTCCTCACTAAATTTATTTTACCTTAATGTAGAATGTATACGATCTCAAATCTTTATTTGGAATAGAGTGAGGTGTACATAAATGAGCAAACAACTCCTACTTTCTCTGTAAAACCCACTTCGAACGTCCCCACCTCCGACTTCTCCTTAACAACTCCACAAAGGTGGGCTTCCCTCCTCAGTGGTCCCACAGCCTCTGCCTGTACCTGCCTGGATTCACACTCACCCACGGTTCTGTATTTTACTGTTTTCATGGCTCTCCCCACCATCCGACAGAAGGTTCCTGTGTGAAGGCTAAAAGCCCGCCCTCTGCCAAAATCTGCCCAGTGCTGCATGCACACTGGCTTGTTTAATCCTCAAGACAAACCTGCCAGATAAGGCTGGCTGTGCCCATTTTACAGTTGAAGCAACTGGAGCTAGGCACCATCAGGTACTCATTCAAGGTCACGTACTATTGAGTGGCAGAGCTGATACAGAAGGCTTATCTTCCTAAGGTCACCCAAGACATGAAAAAGAGCTTTTACATGAAAAAGAAAAGGAGAGAGAGGGAAGGGATTTAGATTTCCTTAGATTGTCAAATCATTCACTGCAGATGTCAAACTCATCTGCATCACTGGAATCATTTAAAATATGGCTTGATTCATAACAATCCACCCTCTACAACTGTCTAGCAAAATCTGCAAGTATTTAATTGTGGCAGACTCATGCTCATCCTCCAATAGGCTGGTCAGAACAAGTGGATTAGAGGAGTTACTCACATGCTAGATTGTTTTACAGCATCCCCTATCCTCACTCCCCCACCCACTATGTACATACACATTTTTAAATCCTGGGAAGTAGTTAGAGCAAAATATATATACTCAGAAGACAAGAGCTAATTCTGCAAGAAGCTTCTAGAAGAAAACAAAGCCTACTTTCCCTGTAGGCAAGTGCACATGACCCATGAGGCCAATCATTACCCTGGCTTTACAGTGTACAATTAAACTACACGAAATGGCCGGGCATGGTGGCTCACACTTGTAATCTCAGCACTTTGGGAGGCTGAGGTGGGCAGATCACCTGAGGTCAGGAGTTCGAGAGCAGCCTGGCCAACATGGAGAAATCCCGTCTCTACTGAAAACACACACACACAAAAATAGCCAAGCTTGGTGGTGCGTGCCTATAATCTCAGCTACTCGGGAGGCTGAGGCAGGAGAATTGCTTGAACTCGGGAGGCGGAGGTTGCCAGGAGGTGAGATCGCACCACTGGATTCTAGAATAGGCAACAGAGCAAGACTCCATCTCAAAACAAATTTAAAAATAAAAAAATAAACTACATAAAACAATTTTTAATATTCCAATTGAGAACCTAATTGGCCTGAGATATTTAAATCAAAGTGCCCACTGGTATCTACCAGTGCCCTTCCATTGAATGAGGAAGGCAGGACAACAGAGGCTGCTCAGGTCTGTGTTCACATGGCCTTGGGCAAACTGGGAGCTCTCCGTCTGCCCCTCAGTTTACATGCGTGGCGGGGGGGATGATAATGACACCACCTCTTACGGTTGCAGTGAGGACGAAGCTGGCACAGGGGTAATGTCGAATAAATCACCGCATCCCAGGCAAGAGGATATGTGAGCAAGAGCTGGAGTCCTCTTTGTAGACCTTGTGTTCTTCCATTTTAAAATGCGAACAAGAGCCAGAGAGAGGGGAATAAGGCATAAGCTATGAATGGACGGGAAGGAGAAGGATTTCTGACCCAGCTCTTCGCAAAAGCAGCCCCTCCATCCTGACGGAGAGCACCTCTTTTGGGGGTCTGATTTGTGTCTCTCAGGCCACCTTACGCCTTATGTTCTATGTGTGTGTGCACATGTGCACGCACACACATCTCCTCTGTAAAGCTCGTGCACCCAGGTCCTGAGCCTGACTCCCCCCACTCCCTCCCGTGTCTGGTACGTGGTTGAGCTCAGTAAGCACAGGTTGAGTAAATCACAGTGGTAGAAGCAGCACCAGCTGAGGCAGAGAAGGTATATTCAAATGTCAGTTCTCTTTGTCCCCCTTGCCAGATGAGGCCCCTGGAGCCTGCCCTCTGCCTCCCTTCCTGAATGTTCTGGGGACTCCCCTCTGTTCTCCAGACAAGCACCCTCACTCTGCCACCAAGATCCCTCTCAGCCTGCACCAGCTGCCACCCCCTAGGGCTGTCCCCTTATCATCCCCTCTCTTTTTGTTGACAGCCTTGGATGACATAACCTTAGAAGACCCAGCCCAGGGACCAATCTGACTACACAGCGTGGGCATGGTAGGGGGACAGGTGATTCAAAGATTTCCTGGGTGTGGTCCCCTGCCCTCCCCCTCTAAAGCATGTCACAGTGGCTGACAGATTGAAGGCCCAGCCCTGGCACAGAGCCCCCGCTATGCCACTTACACTCTTCTGAACCTTGGGAAGATAACTTCATCTCCACAAGCCTCCATTATGTGTGAATGGGGGTAAGAATGGCATGGATGCATCTTACCTGCCTCTGAAGGTTGTCACTAGAATGAGAAGCACTGATCTCCACCTGGCACAGGGCCAGTGCAGGTGCCGTGGCTCCATCCCAGCACCACAATGAGTAAAATCTGAGCAGGAAGGGGCACTCTGTGCTTTCCCTCTGTGGCACTCCAGTGGGCAAGGGGGCCTTGGAAGGTGCAGGGCCGGAGCCAGCAGGACCACTCAGGCCCACCTGGGACTCCAGAGGGAAGGGGCATCTCGGGACGACTCTACGGGGTGGGGGGCTCCTAGCTCAATATCTTCCCTGTTTTACCCAAGAGAGGTCAAGATGACAGGACCCAGAGTATGACGTGCTCACCACCCCTCACCCTCACCCCACGCCCCACCCACACACCCCCTACACCTTCAGGAGGACGGGATGAGTCATCATTAGGTCACTGGGTCATCAAGTAAGCAGTGGGGACCACAGGGTGCAATTTCCTCCCTTCCTCCCCGCCCAGCCCACCTCCAGCTCTCCTCCTACTCTCTGCCCCCGACACTTTCCTGTGCTCTGATGTGGGAGGGATATCACTCATTGACAGGTTTCAAAACTAAAAGTAGAGCGCATTTAGTCCTTTCCTGTGGCTGAGCTCAGCTCCCAGCTCCCAGAACCCTGCCATGCTGCTGCGGGGCTGGCATGTCCCCTCCTGACCCTCACGGGGAGGGCCCCCATGGTGTTAGCCAGGGCTCAAGAATGAAGCTAGGACAGGAGGGGCAGAAGACGATGAAGGGAAGTGCGAACATATGACCCTGTCATCTGTTAGGCCTCGAGGTGGATCCTGGGACCCCAGATGACAGGAGAGCGGAAGGGAAATCAGAAACCAGCAAGCTTCACTTCTCTGGAGTGCCAGGCCCTGCCAGGTACAGAGAGACAGACAGAGGGAGTGAGGGAAGGACGGACCTGGAGGGAGACTCCATTCCAGGGAAGACACAGGATCCCTACAGAACCCTGCCAGGCAGTTGTCCCCATACGTAGTGATAAGCAGTGACCGGGCAGAAATGGGAGGCGATTTTCCCAGCCTGTCACCTCCAGCGAGGTGTGAGCCAGAATGGGCTGATGACAGAGTCACAAGGAAACAGATCTCCATAGCACAGCATGGAAAGGGCCAATGCTGGCAATGAAAGATGCTCTGGGAGGTCAAGAGAAGGGCCAGTTAACCCCATCTGGGGAAGGATTTCACGATGGTTGTGATGCTTGCTCTGGATCTGAACAGTGCATGGTGGGAATAGGTCAGGAAGTCAAGGGGACAAAGATCAGGGCAAAGGCACCAAGGTGTGTAGTCGTGGGGCAGGGGGGGGGGGGGGGGGGGGGCAGGGGGAAGGCATCAGGAGGCTCCAGCCAAGGGGGAGGCTGTGAAGGAGGCACTCAGCAGCCCATGCTGACTTTCCTTATAACTCAGACCCCAGAAGTCACTGTTGTTTCCAGAAAATTAGAGTCACAACCCTGATAATATTATCAACCACTAACAGGGCATCCACTATGGGCTAGACATGGTCCTAAGCACTTCATAAACACTACCCCCATTTCATCTTCCTAACAACCCTAGAAAGTAAGATTACTACCCCCGTTTGGTAGAGATCAAGAACTAGGCCCAAAGAGGTTGACTCACTTGCCCAAGGCACACACTTCTACAACGGGTGGGGTTGGACTTGAACCTGAGGCTCCAGAGGGCATGCTCTCCTGACCACTCAGCTGGGTTGCCCCACAGACCACAAAATGCCTTTCCTGCTCCCCAGCAGGTCCAGTTCGTCCTCTATGCTAGGCTGCAGACATCTCCAGAGCAGGGCTGTGTCCTCTCCTCCTTCTGTTGAGTTCCGCTACCTGAGCCTGGCCTTTGTAAAGAAATTTTACAGGCACATCATGACAGGCAGATTCCAGGGGGAGAAAGCACTTGTCACAGTCCAATTTGGGCTGGGAACCAACAATTTGTTGACTTAATCAGGCAGATGCAAAAAGGTGTTGTCATGGTGGCAAGGTTTCTATTCCAGGCAGCCAGGCCATAATTAAATGTCCTGACCTGCACACCTCCAATTACAGCACAAGAGCTGGTTTCCCGGGCCTGTTAGCTAGCAATTATAGAACCTTCCACTGAAATTCCAAATCACTTAGTAAAGGTCAACTTCCTTTATTTATTTTTCAGATTTGGGGGTAGAAGTGAAATGGAATTATTGCCCAAATTACGTGTGACATCCATTACTTAAAATAGGTTTATTCAAATGGCCCACAGGGAGCAAGGGATGGAGCCTGCAGTTCTTATAAGCTGTTATAAGGGATCTCATTTATGGAGCACCTGCTATGCGGCAGACACAACCACAGTGGCTTAAAGTGTGTTCTATGATTTAATTCTTATAATAACCCTAAGAGGTAGGTATTATCATTTCCATTTTGGAGAGGAGTAAACTGAAGATCAGAAAAGTTAAGTAACCTTCCCAGGGTCATACAGCTGGCACTTCAGAATTCAGGATTTACAGCCAGGTCTGTCCGCCTCTGGACACCAGGCTCTTCCCATTACTAGGTGGTCTCAAGCTAAGAAACACAATTTGGGTTCAGAGCAGAGCTCCTATGTGTTATGCAAGGAGTGCTGAGACCTAAAATATTCCCTTCTCCTGGCCTATTCATGAAGGCCCAGTTGAGGCACAGGTCTCTTCCAGCCTCTGGGATGGTTACCACGTTAGGGTAATAACCCTTCACTGTTGACGGTTCAGACAGCTTTTTATATTAAGAGAGACTTGGAACAGTGTGAGGACAGTAGGCCTTTAGAACAGACACGGGTGGTGCCAAAGACACAGTCTTCATGCCACCACTTGCCATGTGATGTCCACGGCAGGTGCCACTAATCAACAGTGACCCCAGACTCCTTCTCAATACAGGTGATTCTTCCAATGCATTGAACTGACCCAGGAGATGCAAATTGTTTGCTCTCTCTGTCTTAAGATATATGGTGACCATATTTTCTGCATGCAAAATTCTAACATGTAATTCAACTGAAGATTATTTTCCTGATTTATGAATTTATTTATGCTTTACAACAGCATAAAGTCAAATCACATTCCCCGATATATTTAACAAATCACTTTTAATGAAAAGAATAAATGCCCCTTAATCAGAATTGTCCCAGATGATCTAGGCCATATGGTTGTTACAGTCGACTGTGGGTGAAGATCCTGGGCCTGTGCACAAAAAGACACTCAGTAAACACATGGGGAACAAGTGAATGGGAGGAGGGCTGAGATGGAAGAAAAAGGGGAAGTAGAAGGTCCCTGAGGATAAATCTGCGGACATCATCATCTCGCCAGAGTCCATATTTGACTGGGGACTTTCCTGAAGCTATAAATTACTTTTCAATATCTTATTCCAGGAGATAAATATCCAAACGACATGTCCACCTGATGAAAAGAGCAATGTATATGCACACACCAGATGCATGTGGGTGCAGCTCCCCAGATTGCAGTCAGTCAAGTTTTATACTTAATCAGGCTCCAGTGTTCAGGGCCAAAAGCCACAATAAACATTTCAAAGTCAGGCATCACCCTGCATCTCACAGATAGTCCCCAGCTGCCCACAAGACCTGGACTGATTGGGTAACTGTAGAAATCCACATCCACGATGCTGACATGGCAGAACTGCTATGAAGCTTGTCCCAGTTTTTTGATTTTGCCTTCAGGCAGCAACAATCCTTTCAATTGCTTATCTCAAATAACGAAGTCACCTCCACCGGAGAAGTGATATCAATCACTTGTAGGAAAGCAAAACTCCATAAGAATCCTAGTGACAGCGTCTACTAGTTGACTCCAGGATGAGTGCAATGATCTCTCCTGGGTACCAAGAAGGCTCCATCCAAAGAGAGGGCAGATAACAAATGTCCATCTTAGGTCCCTTGCCCCCCATCCACCATCTCCTACTCCCTGGGACCTCCACCTAAGAGAAGAAGCACCAGCCTTGGCAATGGAAGCCCACACCAGTAGGGGCTGGCTCCACAATGATCCTGGTAGCAGGTTTCTGCCTCATGCTGAACTAGTGCGTGCCTCAGCCCTTTGGAACCCCTTGGAGCTCTCCAAGGTACTGACCCTCATTCCTGGCTGGGCCCCTAAAAACAGTGTCATGGTGAACTGTGGTTATTCTGAGTTTACATATGGTTATATTCTTTTAAAAAGAATCAATTCAAAATAAATTTGGCTTCACTGTTGCACCTCATTTTGAGAAGTAGTCTTCTAACTTTTCACCCCAAATGTATAGTGTGGATCTCTTTGAGAAGCCAGGTGGCCTATGTGGCATGTGGCTTACGGATATGCCTATAATGGCCCTGAAGCCTTTGACATCACCAAGTCCTCACTCCCTTGGATCTTGCCTGTCCTATTTCTTGGCCTTGTGCCCTCTCCAATCCCTTCCTATCAACTGCAGACCCCTAGGATGCCCTTTTACAGCCCTTACAGGGCACTATGATTGTTTATTGACCAGTTTATTTCCCCTATTGGCCTGAGTCCTCCAATGACCAGATTTGCTTTGTACCTAATCCTGGATTTGTGTCACCTGGGTCCTCAGTTGGTGTTTATTGCCCAGTGGGCAGCTAGTGAATAGCCTCCTGGGTGTGACCCAGGAGATCTTCCATCTCTTAAGCCCTTGACTTTTCCTACTTCCCGAGGCCCACTCTGGCAGCCAGCCAGCTGTGCTCTCCTCCCAAAGGTAGGAACAGAGGTCTGTGCTAGTCTCCTGCTCATGAGAAACTTCAGGATCCATGTCTTCTGCTTGCTTGTTTGTTGTATTTCCTAGAGGAAAACAGTCTGGTGTTAACCTTGGGTTTTACTGACTAGCTCACCCCATAGAAATACAACAATAACAATGAATGCTTCCTTGAACACCACTTTTCACTATTCTAAGCATTTTATATGCATTAATTACCAATTACATTTTCTGTAAGGCAAATGCTACCATATCCCCTTTTTACAGATAATGAGGCAGACAGAGAGGTTATGTGAGTCACTTGGGGTCGCCCAGCTGGTTAGTGATGGGCCCAGAGCAGCCTCCAGAGACACTGTCCTGAACCTTCATGCTGTGCTGCCACTGAGTTTGGAGCACCACGGGGATGGGGTGGGGAAAGGCGAAACGTCAGGAGAGGGTGAGAAATGGGAATTTGGAGGCATAAAGTCAGGAAAAGGTTGAGTCCTTTTTACAAGAAATTCCTAAAAGAGGGAATACAAAAATAGCAGTTATTGCAGTTGTAAAGACGAGTCCTTATCTAACTCCATATAATTAATATTATATATAATTAATTTACAACTGGAAAAAAAATTACTGTATTCTAAAGATGAGCAAGCAGAGGCCCAGAGAAACCCCGGAGTACCCAAGTTACAAAGAAGAGTGCCCAGAGGCACTGGCTTAAGAAGACAGAAGGTGCTCAGTTGAAACATTTTTACAATGGTATAAAGAACCCCCAAGATGATATTTTAATAAACAAAATGACCCAGGTCATTAATCTCTCTGCTGCCTTGAGACCTACACAGGAACTCCCAGAGCTGAGGCTGTGGAATCCCAGCCAGCCATCCTCTAGGGGGAGCTAGAGGCAGTCCTTCCCTTTAAACAGGGCCTTCATTAAGCAAATTTACAAACACAGGAGCGCAAACAGAAAACTCTCTCTCAGGTTGCAATGGACAGATGTTTAATAAGATGCCATGGGCCAGGTGCAGTGGCTCATGCCTGTAATTCCAGCATTTTGGGAGGCTGAGGAGGGAGGATCGCTTAGGGCCAGGAGTTCAAGGTTGCAGTGAGCTGCGCTTAGGGCCAGGAGTTCAAGGCTGCAGTGAGCTGGGATCAGGTCACTGCACTCCAACCTGGACAACAGAGCAAGACGGTCTTAAAAACAAAACAAAACAACAGCAAAAACAAAAACAAAAATAAGATGTCATAGATATAGAATAAATAGAGGATAAAGCCTACTGGGGAAATGCCTGAATTCTAGACAATCTCAGTAGCTTTCTTGCATTCCTCTGAGATGACTGGGCCACATCTGTATTGTGTTCCCATCTGGACACCTCATTTTAAGAGTGATAGTGACACATTTGTCCTGGGAGGGGAAATTAGCAAATACCAAGGCTGGTGGGAGATGGGGGGATCCTGGGCTGCTCACCCCAGAGAAGACTGGCCACTAGGCTGCAAAGCCACCACTCCAACACTTCTCCATCTGTGAAAGCAGAGTGTCCCCTTCCCTGAGGGTGCACTCCTCCTTGGGGGTGAGGGGACAGATAAGTTAGAGCTGCCAAGGTTCTCTGCTCCTTAAATGCAGCCTAGCAGGATGGGTGGAGAGGGTGGGGGGTGGTCCTTGCAGCACTAAGAGCCAAGCTGCTTTCTGGACCTGGTAAAATGCCTATGCACTCTGGGGCCTCTGAGACTCCTACAGCAAGAAGGACCTTAGCTGTCTCCAGGTCCTGATCCAACCACAGTTTTTATTCTATTCTATTCTATTCTATTCTATTCTATTCTATTCTATTCTATTCTATTCTATTTTTGAGATGGAGTCTTGCTCTGTCGCCTAGGCTAGAGTGCAGTGGTGCGATATTGGCTCACTGCAACCTCTGCCTCCCAAGTTCAAGTGATTCTTCTGCCTCAGCCTCCCAAACAACCCCGCTTCATTTTCGAGATGAGGGCTCTGGGCTCCGGATTCCATGGCCAATAAGAAGCAGAAGTGGGAGTGGAGTCCAGTCCTGCAGCCCACACCTCCACCAGCAGGGGCAACACTATTAACCAATCTTGCCCTGTCTTTCTGGTGACCCGGAAGCAGTCCTATCACGGCAGCTGGAAAACAGTGGCTCACACCGCTGCCAGGCAATGTTCACCAGCTGGTCCTCCTCCCAAACATACTGGCAAGACCCAGTGACACACAGGGCGCCTGAGAGACTGTGCGCCCACATACTACCTTGCAATTGCCCATCCCCAGCCATTAACAGAGGTGCAACTTCTCTCCGCAGGACCACAATGGATAGAAATCACTGTGGGAATCTCTTGGCTGCTAGCCATAGAGGACAGATCTTCTAGGCCAAAGGGAGAAGGCTGAGAACCATAGAGCTATCACGTAGGAAGGACCATCAGAAACCATGCAGTGCTCTCTGATGCCCAATATGTAACCATAACACATGAGAGACAATTAAAGGAGGAGAGCTGGGGAACCCCACCCCTGCCTCATGCCATACAACTCTTCCTGAACACAGGGTCTTCACAGCCAGCCTCAACAAGAGACACATGTAGAAGGGAACCATGACTAGCCATCCCACAGACCAGACCAGCACAGCCTGTTGCGGTGGAGACAGTAGCTTCTTCCCCAACCATTCAGCACTGCGGCCTGGGCTTCCTCACCTAGAGATGTCTAGGGCTCTGGTGCCTTCCTGTAGTTACCCACAGTAGCCCACAGCACTGCCCTTTCTCAATCTCAGCCTCCTCCCCACCCCTACACGGTCCGTCCTCCAGTAGTGGGGGCTTCAATTCCTGATGGTCTTGATCTTGAGCACTCTTATCTTGCTGTCCAAGGGAAAAGCCCGGAAGACACTGAGTAATGAGAGCTGAGAGAATGGGACCTTGCTTTTAGGCCATGGGTGAAATTCAAGCCCCAGTACGTCATGTCTGTGAGGCTTGTGGAAAGCTGGCTTCTGACCACAGGAGCTGGATAAGAGTGAGTGTCCCTCAGCCAGCACTCGGCAGACATTTATCTGGCATGACCTCTGCGCTCACACTGCCAGGGCTGGAGTGCAGAGCCATGGGAGAGTGGGGTCACGTGGGGACAGTTCTTCCCCTCACCCTATCCTGTGCTGTGTGAACTATATCTATCATCTCTTTTAGCTCTCAGGCCACCGTGGTGGTTGGTGTGTTCCCATTTCACATATGAGTAAATGTAGACCCATGAGAGTTAAGGAAATTGCCCAAATTCACATGGCTAAGAAGATGCAGAACCAGAACTTGAATGCAGGCCCGGCTTCCCCACGGCTAGTGCCTGCTACCAGATTATAGCCATGAATCTTGCATAACCTGGGTGAAACTCCTTTCCAAACTCTATTTCAGAATTACAAGTTGGCCCAAAATGTGACTCCCACAGCATGCTAATCTTGTAATTACTATTCATTTATGACCACTCTCTATTGCATTTGCAACTGAAAGCTTTATTGTGCATTAGTCTGTCGCAGTTCCACAAATATTTATGTTTCCATTCCACAGGTAAGAATAGGTACCAAAGAAGTTCTTTTCCCCCATTTTAAAATGGAGAGTCGCTCCTTCTTTATGAAAGCATTTCTTTCAGCGAATCCATTTACTGCCCATTGATTCAAAAGCATTTACTGAATGTATAAGGCATACACATTGTACACATGATATGCAAAATCAGCACTGCTCTGGGTTTTGGAGATACAGCAGTAATCAGGACAGACAAGGTTCCTGCTAAAATCAAACTCAGGTTGTAGCAGAGGAGACAGACAGTAAATAAGTAAATAAATAAATAAGATGGTGCAGGTAAGAGGTGCTATGAAGAAAATAAAACAGGATGGCCTGGGGATGTAATAAGAGGTAACATCTGAACTGATACCTGTTACCTGCTAACTGAAAAGAGTCAGCCATAAAGTTCAGGTGAAAGAAAGTTATAGGCAGAAGGCGGTCAGGTGCAGTGGCTCATGTCTGTAATTCCAGCATTTTGGGAAGCTGAGGGGGGAGGATTACTTGAAGCCAGGAGTTCAAGACCTGCCTGGGCAACACAGTAGGATGCTTTCTCTACAAAAAATAAAAATTAGCTGGGCGTGGTGGTGCACGCCTGCACTCCCAGCTACTCAGGAGGCTTGAGCCGGGGGTTTGAGGCTGCAGTGAGCTATGATCACACCTCTGCACTCCAGCCTGGGTGATACAGTGAGACCCTGTCTCAAAAAAAAGAAAAAGGGAAAAGAAAAGAAAGTTCTAGGCAGAAGGAACAACAAATACAAAGTCCCTGAGGTAGGAATGGGAATGGTCACAGCCAGTGTTAATGGAACCTAGAGAGTTCAAAGGGAAGCAGGGGAAGATAGGGAGGCTGACCCACATCAGGCCTCAGAGGCCTGTGGAGGAGGCTTAGCCTTTATCCTAGTGACATGTGGAGAACCATGCATGAAAACACATACAATGAATCACCAGCGAGTGCTGTAGGAATAGATGCTATGGTTTTGTTTGTTTGTTTGTTTTGTTGTTTTTTGAGACAGAAGTCTCCCTCTGTTACCTAAGCTGGAGTGAGGTGGTGGGATCTCGGCCCACTGCAACCCCTGCCTCCTGGGTTCCAGTGATCCTCCTGTCTCAGCCTCCTGAGTAGCTGGAGAACCATACCCCCAAAACTTAGAGATCAGATTGCCTTCAGAATTAAACCACTAAAGCCCACATGCCATTGATGCAATCAGTCACCTGCTGGTTCTGGAGCAAGTCCCCAAAGAGCTGTGGAGCATCCCAAACTAATCAAGGTGGCCTTGGAGGCAGGGCCAGAATTAGTACGTAGAAAGTGGCAGTACCAGGATTTGAACCCATTTTAGGCTGACTCCACAATCCCAAGTCTTGTCCACTCCAGCCTCTCAGTAGCTTCCATAAAGCTTAGACACATAGCACACATAAAGATAACAAGGAGAACTGTTACCAGCATTGAACAGAAAGCACATTCTTATGTGGCATTTTGCTTATGGCACAATCGGGGTGGGTACATGGAAGACAGCCATGGAGTAGGCTGTTCAAACCTGGTGAAACAAGAAGTTTAAGTGTTTCTCTTATTTCAGATCAAACCCAGAAGGCAAATTTTCATTAACTAACAACTAAAAGCATCTGTTCTGGCTGGGTGCAGTGGCACACTCCTGTAATCCCAGCACTGTGGGAGGTCGAGGTGAGGGGATTACTTGAGGTCAGTAGTTTGAGACCAGCCTGGCCAACATGGTAAAACCCCATCTCTACTAAAAATACAAAAATTAGCCAGGTGTGGTGGCGCACACACCTGTAATCATAGCTACTCAGGAGGCTGAGACAAGAGGATTGCTTGAACCCAAGAGGCAGGAGTTGCAGTGGGCCGAGATTCCACCACTGCACTCCAGTCTGGGCAACAAAGGGAGACTTCTGTCTCAAAAACAAACAAACAAACAAACAAAAACATAGCATCTATTCCTACAGCACTTGTTGGCGATTCATGATATGTGTTTTCATGTGTGGTTCTCCTCCAAGCCCCATGAGAAAGAAGGACTATAAACTTGCATTCCTAACATGCCACTTGCTTCATCTTGCCATGCTCTTGCCCTCTGCTAGCACTGTCTACCTGGAAAACTCATCCCCACCCTTTCAGATTCAGCTCAAGTGTCAGCTCCCATAAGATGTCTTCCTGACCATCTCTACCTACTTTTAGGCCAAGTTGATCACTTCTAAGCACATCTCTTTGATCAACTCATCACACTGGATGCATCTGGTGGCTTAAATGCCTGCCCCTTCCTGCAGTGAGCAAATAGAGAGCAGGGATTACATCACTCACCGAGGAACTGCTGGTGCCCATCATAGCACTTAACACATAGTAGGCATTTATTGAACGCTTATTGAGGAGGCCACTGCTGGCTGAGTAAGGTTTTCTGGCTACTGCTGAAGAATGGCAAAGCGGAGACCCACATCCAAGCCTTAGATCACATTTTTCGGCCATGAGAAATGGCTATATAAAAGTAGCTAGGTCAGGACAAAGGTGATGGAGACATCAGACAGACAATAATTTGGGGTGGAGGGAAGTGATGCAGAGAGGAGGCTAGATCAAAGGAGCTGCAATGAAATCTAACACAGCAGGGAAAAAAGGATGGGGCAAGACGGGGCAGGACATGGCAGAAAATGCGGTGGAAGTGAGCCAGAGGTGAATTACCTGAGGTTCCTTACGTGGGTGCTGGAGAAATGAGGACACTGCCTGCTGCATGGCTAGGCTGAGTGAGGCACACTGAGGAAGTTTTCTTTGCATATTCATCTTGGGTTGTCAGTGGGATCCCTGGTCACCAGGAGGACATGCGGTTCAATGCTCCATTTAGAGGTATGCTTAATGCCTGATAATTACAGCCAGGAAGGTGACAGTTACCCCTTGCCAAGGTGGGCAAGGAGAAATGAGAGCTTCCAGCAGCTCCAGAAAAGGTCTTTTAGAAATCACAAATCCTCACCCTTTAGGCATCAACGTGGCTTCTTCAGCACTACTGGGAGGTTACCTCGTGCAATTTCTGGAGATACACTACTTCTTCCCTTTCCAAATACCCAAATGTTGTCTGGACTGAGTGGAGAACTGCCCTCTTTGAAGAAAGCAGGTGGGGAGGGAGGAACGCTATGGAAAAAGCATGGACTCCTGCGGGAGACTGGCCTGAGTTCCAATCCTGATTCCACCCTCTTGAGCTGAGTGACCAGGGGCCAGCTCTACTGTCCAGTGAAGGACATCTCAGCAATGTCACAGAAGACTGGAAGAAGGCAACTGTGATGTCTAAACACAACACACCATCAATTTCTAGAATATACAAGGAACTCCTGAGAGCCAATCAGAAAAGGACAGGAAACTCAATTTAAAAAATAGCAAAGCATATGAACAGGCCATTCATGGAAGGGAGAATCCAAGTAGGTAACAGCGTATGAAGACACCTTCAAATGTACTAGTAATTCAAAAAGCCAAAATAAACACAGCAAAACACTAATAAATTCCCACAAGTAAATATTAATAATGCCTGTGTTGGTGAGCAGGGTGCAAAGATTCCTGTTTCTTTGTGTCCTGCTGGTGGGAGTACAAAGGGATTCAGCCATTCTGGAAAACAGTCTGCAGTATATACTATTTCTTCTTTGTGACCCAGAAGGTTCACTCCCAGATGTAAATCCCTGGGGGAGCATTGATGAAGAAATGTGTTCAAGTATTGATCCTCATAGCAAGGACTGAAAGCAACTCAAGTGCCTTAGACTAGGGGTGAGGATAAGAAGAGGTTATGGGGGGATGTGAAACACCATTGAAACACCACGCAGTCACTGGAAGCAGTGCGCTGAAGGTACAAGGTTGTGGGGACATTGCACATGCCGTACCGAATGAAAACGAACACAGTCAGTAGCAGACAATAATATTATTCCCTTCCACGGGAGGAAATAGGTATTCACATCTAGCACACTAGCCGATGCACTGTGGAGATTTAATAAATGCTGGTTCTCTCCTCCTTGTGCATTCCAACCTCTGCCCTTTGTCTTCATTCCCTCCCCATGCTTCCCGAGTGGTGTTCCAAGGTCTCCAGGTAGTTTAAACATTGCTGTGAAAGGTGAGGGAGAGGTGTTAAGTAATTCCGGGGCAACTTTAACTAGAGAAAGAGTTTTACAAATCAGAGTGAATGAAACCTTGTCCTGAGTTCCCAGAGCCTTATGAAGGAGGCAGTGTGGAGCTATGGGCCAGAAGCTATTATCTCTATTTTAAAGAGATCATTTAAGTAACTTGCCCCCAAGGTACTCACTAATCAATTGTAGAATCAGTGTTTAAATTCAGGCAGTCTGAATTCAGAGCCTACTCTTCCTTTTTTTGTTTATTTGCAGATTTTATTTCACGTGTGTGTGTGTATGTGTGTGTTGAAATCTTTCAAATATACAGAAATGTACAGAGACTAATAAAATGAACACACTTTGCCCATCACCCAGCACTCTCCAGTCCTTTGCCATTTAACCACATACTAGTTTCATTCTCAATAGCATCTAATTGTTCCTTTTGTCTTTTTTTTTTTCTTGGTCTATCTTGCTAAAGAATTCTTTATCTTTTGTTTTCTGATTTAGTTGCTCTTTTCTATTGTCTCTTTATTCTCTATTTTGTTAATTTCCCTTCTGCTGCTTTCTTTGAATTTACTCTTTTGTTCTTTTTCTTACTTCTTGATTTGGGTTTTTCTTTACCAATATAAATATTTACAGCTATACATTTCCTCTCAGAATTGTTTTAGCCATTTCCCACTCATTTTGAAATGTAGCATTTTATTACCATTCATTTCATATATATAATTTCCACTAAGGTTTCTTCTTTGAATCATTATTTCAAAGAATTTTTAAAATTTCAGACTTATGGGAGATTCATTATCTTTTAATTATTGATTTCTGATTGAATTGCCTTGTGGTCAAAGATATATATGATATAGGGGGGGTTTCTTGTAGTTAGAGATGTATATGATATTGGGATTTTAAAAATTAGTTGACATTTGCTACATGATCAGTTTTTGAAAATGTTCACATGTACCTGAAAAGTATATGTACTCTTTAATTGTTAAGTCAGGATTTTGTATAAATGCTTTACATCAGGGGTTAGTAAATGTCCTATATCAGGCCAGATAGTAAAAACTTTCAGCTTTGCAGACCATATAGCCTCTGTCATGGCTACTCAACCTGCCATTGTAAAGCAAAAGCAGCCATAGACAATAGCCATAGAAACTAAGTAAATAAATGAATGGGGATGTATTCCAATAAAACTTTATTGACAAAAACAGGTGGTGGGCCGGAACCGGCCTACCAACTGTTAGATCAAGCTTTTTACTTGTGTTGATAAAATATTCTGTATCTCCAATAAATTTTTTGTCTATTTACTCTGTCAGTTGTAGACAGCATAATGTTTAGATTCCCCTTTATGAAAACAGATCTGTCCATTTCTCCTTGTCATTCTGCCAATTTTTGCTTTATGTATTTTTAAGTTATGTTATTAGGTACAAACAAGCTCAGAATTGTTATGGCTTCATGAACTCCTCTTATCTCTATGCAGTGACCTGTTTTATCCCCAGAATGACCACAGGTCCCTGTTTGCCTGAGATAGTCCTAATTAACACATGCTGTTCTCACGGGTCTTATTAATAGCACCTCTTATATTAATACATGTTGTCCCCATAGACTTTACTAACAGCACCTCTTTTAACTCTGGAAAGAGTCCTCATTTGAACAACTGATTACATGGTCACTTTAAAAAAATATCCTTAATATTCTCTGTTCTCTGAGGATAATGTAGTTATTTCAGCTTTCTTTTGGTAGCGTATGTCTGGGAAATAGCCATCCGTTTAAGTCCAAATGTTTTAAATAATTATTTTATATTTATCTTCCCCTTGAATTTGCTACTGTCTTTTAGGTAATAGTCCTGTGTTCACTAAGACACAACATACAGTATCAAGTTTAAAATGTCTAGTCCTAGATATTAATCCATTAAAATGTTAGCTCCATGGAGGAGGAGATTTGTATGTATTTTGCTCACTGCTAAATCCCCAGTGTCAACCAAACCTCACACAGAATAGGAACTCAAATATGTATTGCATGAATGAACACTTGAATCTTCAATTCAAGGTAAGAAATACTTTATCCCTACATAGGCAAGTTGCAAGGGTTCCTCCCCTCCCTAGCTAGCACCTGTGACAGGTAGGTAGGAACTTGGGGTCAGGGAAAGAAGGTACAGGGTACTGATTTTCCCCTTTCCCCTCTTGCCCTCAGATTATTAAGCAGGGCTCCAAGCTCCTGAGGGGCTGGAGCCCAGAGAAGGACAGGAAGCAGAGCCGTAAAGCTCTTAGGTGGCTGCTGACTGATAGGTGGCTCCAGCTTCAGAGACTCCCCAGTTGTGGTCTGGCTCAAATCCCCTAGGGTAGAGGCTGTATTCCGTCCCTCCAGCTTTCCCACCTCTCAGCCCCAGAGGTCCTCATCACCAGTCCTCACTCCGTCTTCTCAGGCAGGTCTTAGATATTCAGGCTCCCATCTGACTTGGCATAATCTGCCTCTCATCAATCAAATGTAGGCACGCATCCCTTGCCTTGCTGTAGTGGGAATGGAGGCACTTCTCAAATGCCATCTTCTACTTCGTCTTCCGTGTGTCAAAGACCACTCGAGCTTTACCAGCCTATGTCAAGCATCAGAGCAGATATCTCTCAACTGCAGGACACAAAACCAGGCTCTCTGAGTCATCCTGCTGAAGGGCTTCCCCTACTTCACCCCAGCCCCATACATATTATAGGTTGAACTGAGAGATGAAGCACCCTCTCACCTCTCACTACAATCCAAAACTCCTCCTCACAAAAGCCTCTCTTCAAACTACTCACCCAGATCCCTTTGCACATATTGGAAAGAAGCCCTACTTTCCCTAGTTTCTAGGCACTGTCTGAGTCCTTCCCTTAGAACAGGAACTAGAGAGATGGGTAATGGGTATTCATCATTTGTCCAGTCTGGTCCTTTGGCTGCCTGAGCAAGGTGAGACAGAATGAGACTGGGCCTTGGGTAGCCTCTGTCCACATCCTAGTCTTCAGGCTCTCACTTGCTTTAACTATGTTGATCGTGCTGCACCAGGACATTCCCCTGGGTCAGGTATACATCCAGCCTACGTGGAGTGCTGGCATCAGGGTGCACAGGCCATTTTGATGTGCAGGTCCTCCTTCATTTATCCGTTGCTGCCTAACAAACCACTCCAAAATGCAGTGTCTTAAAACCATCCTTTTATTGCTCCCAATTCTGTGAGTTAGGAATTAATGTAGGGCTCAGTGAGGGCAACTCATCTCTGCTCCATGTGGTATGGCGAGGGCATTGTGACTGGGGTTGGAGGGTCCTAGCAGGGCACTGAGGCTGTCCTCTGTGTGGCCATTCTCTCTCTTCATGTGATCTCTCATCCTCCACGGCCTTTCTCGCTACGTTGCCTCTCTCTCCAGTAGGAAAATCTGGGTTTCTTTACATTGAAGTTGGGTTCTGAGAGAACAGAACTGTCAGGTCTCAAAAGGTCTGGGCCTGGACCTGGCACAGTGTCACTTCCTCCAAATCCCATGGACAAAGCGAGTCACAAGCCAGCCCAGGTTGAAGGGCACCTGCTTCTGGATGGAGGAGCAGCATATGCAGAGGTCGATGGGGGAACTGTCAACTGCCATCCAGAAGGACTGCCACTGTCCTTCTTTGGTTGCTGCTCATATTCCTTGCTAATTGCTTAGAATTTTTTTCCCATCCTTTTCACAGAGACGAAGAAAGAATAAGAGTGGTTACAGGTTCTTCTGGCCTAGGCCTCAGGATGCAAGTATCACAGAAGAAGCTTTGAGAAGCCAGTTCTGCATTTTTTCTCCAGTCCAGCTATACCATGACGGTCCCCAGATTCAGGGGTTATCAGTGTAGTTTCTCAAACTTTCCTATATTTGCTTTTATATCACACAAAACTGCTTTGTCTGGGAAGCGGAGCTCTCTATCAACTCCAAGCATCTTCCCGCTGTTTGATCTGCATTGCTCTGGATCTGGGAAAATGGCTGTTGATATCTGCAGAATGCAGCAGGGACCCATCCTTAGTTTCAGCATTCATGTTCTAGTCCTTGTTCTTTTTACTACCTTTTGATTATGCTGTCCAATTCCATCCTTCATGATGCTATGGACTGAATTATCTGCCCCACAAATTCATATGTTGAAGCCCTAACTCTCCATGTGACTTTATCTAGAGAAAGGCTCTTAAGGAAGTAATTAAGTTTCAGTGAGGTCATAAGGGTGGTGCCCTAATCTGATAGGGCTATGGCCTTATAAAAAGAAGGAGAGCAAGAAGGAGATATCCATCTTTTTCCACCATGTGAGGACATAGCAAGAAGGCAACCATCAGCAAGCCAGGAAGAGAGCCCTCATCAGAACCCAACCATGCCAGCACCTTGATCTTGGGCTTCTGGCCTGCAGAACCGTGAGAAAATAAATTTCTGTTGTTTAAACCGCACAGTCTGTGGTCTGTTGTTATGACAGCCTGAGCAGACTAATATACCCAAAGACTGCATTGTATGCTTCATCTCCTCACAAGAACACCAAGATGCAGATATAAAAGTCCCCGGCTCACAGATGAAAGAAGTGAGACCCAGTCTTAGTTAGACTGACCTGTCCTAGGTTGTACAGAGTGGCAGATCAGAACCCAGTTCATCTGGCTCCAAAGCCCATGCTCTGTGCCATATGCCAAGAGGCTTCTTGGCCATCTCCGTGTAATTTGCAGTTTGGGAAGAAGGCGGAGTCCCTGACTTCTCCTGGCTGCTGGCTCTTTGCTCCTGGCTCTGCCCTCTACTTCATTCTACACTCTCCACAGGCATAAGCGATCCCAGAGTGGTGACCTCAAGGGGAGGGGCAGGGTGCAGAGAGGAATTCCGCCTGGGCTGCACATTCCTTCCCAGCCTCTGGGGAGGGCAACAAAGAAGCCCAATTAGCACAGAGTGTGTAGGTGGGTGGGGAGACAGCCTCTTTTGTCCTTCCTTCTGGTGTCACTGGGGGAAACACAGCTTCGTTTCTAGGCCTGGATCATTCCAGGAGGGCGCTGGGACTCCAGCAGACTCCTGTCAATGACACAAAAGCACTGAAACCAAATATTTTAAAAATCCATTTCTTTCTGTCTTGGCACATAAAAGTCTGGTTACTTGCTATTTTAGAGTAGGCAGCAGAAGCAAATAAGCTGGTTTGTGGACTCTGGTAACAGAACTAAGCTGTAGTGGAAGCACCATTGTGTAGGACTTTTCAGTGTTTCAAGCACATTCATACCAATCTAGCTTTATCTTCATGTCAGAAGTCAGTGGGGTGAGTGCTTGGGTATCATGATTCTCATTTCATAGGTGAGGAAATGAAGACAGAGAATGTAAGAAACTGGTCCCAGGACACACCAAGAATCCCTGCAGGGCTCCTCATTCTGAATGCCACACTCTTTTCATCCCAAAAGGCTCCGTCACCCTGGAGATGCATATTGTCTTTGCCCCAACTGCTTCAAATAGTCATTTCCACCATGGACTTTCCACAGTTCCTTCTCTTGTTTGATCACAATTTCAATCTAACATTTTGAAACTTAATACAATCTACCATTTTGTAATTTAATAATAACCTAGTCTGGTCAGAAAGGCAATACCTCCTTTTCAGTTCAAAACAGGATCACACAGCTAACGTTGCAAGTGGCCCGGACCCCAGCCCCAGCATTTTTCCTTGTGACCCACACAACCCACTGTGCACTGACAACCTCAACAACCCAGTTCCCACTTAAGCACCCTCAAACATCCAAGCTGTTTCAACAACTGGAAAAGGTATGTTTGTGTCTGATCTATACTGCTTTTTCTGATAAGGTAGTCCCTCCTAGGAACACAAGGAACATTAACTCACATGAACAGGAATGACAGTTAACATTTATTGGTGATCACAAGATACCAAGCCCTGTTCCAAGTGATATATATATATATATATATGCATATTTATATTTATACATATTTTTATATATATAGACAGAGAGAGATGGAGTTTCGCTCTTGTTGCCAGGCTGGAGTGCAATGGCACATCTCAGCTCACCGCAACCTCCAACTCCCAGGTTCAAGTGATTTTCCTGCCTCGGCCTCCCGAGTAGCTGGGATTACAGGTGTTACCCATGTCCGTATAAGAGATCACCTGAGTAGCCTTAGTGTTTCACCTGGCCCAGGTGAACAGAGGTCGTTTATTCACCTGGGTGCAGGTGGGCTGAGTCCGAGAAAGGGTGGTGGGATTATCATTGGTTCTTACAGGTTTGGGATAGGCAGTGGAGTTAGGAGCGATTTTTGCAGGCATGGGGATGGAAGTTACAAAGTACATTCTCAAGGTGGGGGAGGATGTTACAAAGTATATTCACAAGGGCGGGGTGGGCATATTGTCACAAGGGCAGGGGGGAATGTTACAAAGTACATTCACAAGGACCGGGAATATCACAAAGTACATTATCACAAGGGTGGGGGAATGTCAGGATGGCTTGACCATGGTATGGCCAGCTCAGAGGACCTTACAACAGGTGCTCGCCACCACGCCCAGCTAGTATTTTGTATTTTCAGTAGAGATGGGGTTTCTACTGTTGGCCAGGCTGGTTTTGAACTGATCTCAGGTGATCCATCCGACTCGGCCTCCCAAAGTGTTGGGATTACAAGTGTGAGCCACTGTGCCTGGCCAAAGTGATATATATATATAATCATATATATATATAATTATATATATATATGATTTTATATATATATATGAATTCATTTAATTCTCACTATATTTATTTTTTTAAAACAGGGTCTCTGTCACCCACGCTGGAGTGTGGTGGTGTGATCACAGTTCACTGCAGCCTTGACCACCCCAGACTCAGGTGATCCTCCCACCTCAGCCTCCCAAGTACCTGGGACTACAGGCGTGTGCCACCATGCCTGGCTAAGTTTTGTATTTCTTTGTAGCGACGGGGTCTCACCATATTGCCCAAGTTGGTCTTGAACTCCTGGGCTCAAGTATATGCCTACTTCGGCCTCCCAAAGTGCTAGAATTACACGGGTGAGCCACCATGCCTGGGGAATCTCACTATTTTTGACCTGACCTCCTGAGACCCCTTGGCCCCATGAGCAACTCCACATCCCTGTAGCCCCAAGAGAGTAATGAGCCATGATGTGAAGATACTGCTCAAAACTGTGCAGCACATGACCTGTGCAACTAGACATGGCTGCCTGCTGGAATTGTCACTGTTACTCCCTTGCTCTGATATAGGACTGATTTGAGGTCTCCTCTCTCATAAGTGGGGCCACTCTGCTTCTTTTCCAGAACCTGTGAGCCATTAGTATTCTATTGCTCATTAACCAATATTTTGTAAAAGGCTTATTTCTCTTGTATATAGTTCATGTCATAGAGGTAAGGGGCTGAGAACTGCCTGTCACTGGGAGAGGCTGAGTGAGGAATTTAGGGACTCCAGGAAATGGGGGATCCTAAACAGAATGCTTGATTTTGCATTAGTAGCAGTACTTATTCGGGCCTTCAAGTGTGCTTGCACGGGTGCAAGATGCCCTGAGTGTGTGTGTGTGTTTGTTCGTTTGTTTGTTTTTGAGATGGAGTTTTTGCTCTTATTGCCTAGGCTGGAGTGCAATGGCGCGATCTCAGCTCACTGCAACCTCTGCCTCCTGGGTTCAAGTGATTCTCCTCCCTCGGCCTCCCAATGTGAGTCGGACAGTCTGACTTCCAGTGGGGGCCCACATAGACAGGGCACAGCTTAGGAGGAATCCCAGGCTGTGGGCATTCCGAGGCCCAGTGGCCAGCCTTTTGGCATATGAAGTAAGGAGGAGGTTTTGAAGGAGCCCCTGGGAACTGTGGCTTGGATGTTCTGAAGGTTTTGTATGCCGGAGATGTGGTTGTGGGTTGTCTTACAGTTCATTCATTCTATAATGAACCTGTATTGCTTTAATAAAATCAGGGAGAAATGTTACTGACTTCAAAATCTGCTCGGGCAACGTGGACTGGACTAATAGCGACTGAGCCCTGCCATGCACTTGGTACCCAGCTGGCCACCTTAACTCATTTATTTTTCAAAGGAGGACTTATTACCGCTGTTTTACAGATGAAGAAAGTGAAGCTCAAAGAGGCACGGCTTCTTCCCCAGGTCCCATGGAGCCCACATTCATCTGTTTGACTCTAAAGTCCCAGCTCTTTTCTCTACCTGGAGCTCTTTGCTGCCTCTATTGTAGCTGAACTGGAGAAACACCCAGGGACATGGTCACCAGGCTGCCCCAAAGCCCAGGGGACAGGGTGCTGCTCACAGCCAAAATCAGGGTATTCTTCCTGAAAGAGGTAAGAGACATGAACTCGGCCCAATGGAGAGGCGCTTTCTTGTTCCACCACAAATCTCCATTAAAGTCGCCTTTTCCATAGTCACCAAGAGCACCTTATTGATATCCTTCTGGCATCACCTAAAAAAACAGCCTGACAGTTTTTGTGAATCACTGTTTCCATTCCTCACCCTCTTGGTTGGCTTGGTGACACCTCTTCCCTGCTGCTGTTTGCCAACTTTACCAATTTACCATCACCTGCAAGTGAATGCCCCTCTTATGCCTAGTTCTAGATTAGTTGGATTTTACATTGTTCAAGGTATCATAGAGGTTCCAGGAAAGATGCCTGAGGCACTGCTGGGGAGGAGGTGGGCTGGGGACAGTGAGGAATGGGTTAAGTAAGTCCCACTTTCCCCTCCCCCATCCTATAACCAAAGCAGATGTTTCCACCTTTGGGTGAATACTGCCCTTTATTTGAGAAGGGATCCAAGTCCACAGGCTGATTGGGGGCCACAGATGTAGATCATTAATAAATATATTAAATGCTCCAGTAATTAAATTATTCCAGTAGAACCACATCATAATGAAGAACATGAGGAAGATTTTTTTCAAGGCTGCACTTACAAATCATTGATCCAAATTCACTGGGCAATTTCATCAGGACCTCCCTTTTCCACAGGCTTCTTGGGAAAAGGATATGGGCAGGGCTTGGGGGGTGTAGGGTAAGGTAGGGAGAGAGAGTCAATAGAGGAGGACCCCAGAGGGACAGGAAGAAGGGAAGGGAGGGAAGAGGGAGGGGAGAGGCAGAGAAGTCAGAGTCCTTGTCATTCCTAGGACAGCTCTCTGGCTTCTTCAAACACTGACATCAAAGAACACCTTGAAAAGTGACCATTATTTTGTTTATAATTTCCCAACCAGTGAAGAACAAGCTTCTGGCAGCAGGAGCTCCTGTGACGCCCAGCTCCCTGTGCAACCCCAGTGTGAAAGCAGTCACTCCAGACCCTAGTAAGGGAGCAGGTGTAGTTAAGAGTTTAGAGGGTCCTTGCAAGGTCACAGCCCTGGGTGGCCACCCAGCATCCCTGCTGGACGGCAGGACTCCCCGCTCCCCCTCACAGCTGCATCGTCATGTCTGCAATTCACAGATGTTCACAATGATCTTTGGAAGAAACTGCCTTCCTCAGAGCCAAGTTCTAACCACACCAGGGATTTACTCTCCTTATTTAGAACTCCTAACTCAGTTTTTTGGGAACCGTCCAAATGGCGTTAGCTACTTGAGTTGATAAACTTTGACTTTTGACTGTTTCCAAACTATGACCCCCTCCTTTAAAAGATGAATGACCTTCCCTGGGGATTTCTAAGAATAGACCACAGGTTCTGAAGGCATTTCTAAGAGATACTTTAAGCCAGTGGTTCTCTACTTTGGCTGACTGAATCACTGGGACCATACATTCATGTATTTGGTGCTGCACTCAGATGGTGTTAGGTGCTTTCCTGCATATTATGAAAATCTGTAAGAGCTTCATTGTACAGATGAAGAAATGGAGGCTGATAGTGAACGTGTGCCTTGCCCGAGACCTTAGGGTGAGAAGTACCAACTCAGGCTTCTCAAATATCATTTGTCCAGCCCCCTGCACCCCAGCCAATCTCCTCATTCCCCATCCAGAATCCCTTTCATGGTGCCACAGCTTGCAGGTAGTGCAGCCCTTTAAAGTCTAGTTCACGGGCATGTTTTATTTGGCATACACAATATTTTATAAAAGCCCAAGTGAGTCAGCTAAAAATCAGAATTTACAGTAAAAATCTGTAATTCTGGCCAACATTGTGCAACCCTCTTGCAAGGCAGAGTTCACCTGAGCTGGCTCAGGGGTGGCCTCCCTTGGTGGTCCAGGCTCTCCAGGAGCCACTCGTCTCCCACCCCATCCCTATGACGCACTGGCTTGACCTGCCTGGCCAGGCCAGGCACTCACATCAGTGACCTGGCACTACATCATGAATGGAGTGGAAGCGTCACAGAGGAATTATTTGATGGAAACAATACCCACTTCGATATAGCATTCTTACTAAAAAAGTCTTTGCTTTTATCTAAAGACACTGCAATCAGACCTGACACACATTTACAGAATCCAGATGAGGATGACACACCAAAAATATCACAATTGATGTAGTGTTTTATCACTTTCCAATTACTTTCATGTATATCAATTTATTTGAGTTAGAAAATCCAGAGAATTCATATTGACCTTCCCTCTCTGTCTCCACCCTAGCTCTGTTGCTTATCCCAGACCCTGAAAATGGCCCGGATAGAAATCCAGACCAGTGGCCATTAGACAGCCAAACAGAGACCTCTGTGCATGGAAGTCATTGTTCCTATTGCTTCTCAGAAATGCAGAATTAACGGGGGAGAATGTGACCCCAACATATAATAAATATAATTATAAATAAAATAATAATAAATATAACAAAACAGCAGATATAAATGACAGAAGCAAGCACATACAAACCTAGCACATACAAACTGATAAAAACTATGAAATATATTCATACACACTGAACAAAGGTCAAAAGTAAATTTGAAGAGTTTGCAAATTTTAGACTTGTTAGCCTTTTTTAAAAAAAGTTGCCTTCATGTTCCCAATTAAAAAAAAAAAGAACTCAAGAATTCTTAACTTTCTCTTATAATTTCCTCATCTGTAAAGTGGAAAGATCTGCATGTAATTTTCAGAACAGTATAAACATTCAATAAGCATTAGTTACTTTTATTATCATTTGCATGTACAAGGCAATCTTTCCAACTTCTCTCCTTCCTTGTCCCAGAAAAAGCTAATCGAATGGGTTTATCAGCTTCCATGATCTCTGTGCATTGAATGAAGG
Source organism: Papio anubis (assembly GCF_008728515.1). Lineage (NCBI taxonomy): Eukaryota > Metazoa > Chordata > Mammalia > Primates > Cercopithecidae > Papio > Papio anubis. The sequence goes on from NC_044976.1 coordinate 40,098,894, forward strand.
TGAACATTTTCAGGTATGATGCAGTTTATGTCAAGCTCTCATTGACCACATAGATTTGAATGCCGAAGTGACCACCGTATCTATCACAGAAGTATTTTTGTACAATTAATCGGCTGGAAGAGCTACATGGAAATACACGTCTAACTATCTCTCTGTCTACTTGTGTCTCCACAAAGTCCTGCAAGCTCCAAGATGGGAAATTTGCCTAATTCATTTCTGCCCCTTCAGTGCCTATCCCATAAGCTGGAAGTCAGTAAATGTCAACAAGTACGTGACCAATAAATGAATATTCAAACAAGGCAAAAATAAGACAGGAGAAAGGTGTTCTTATTTCCTTCAGTGGGAGAGTCCTGCAAGCAATACATCTTTAGTGCCCCGAAGACAGGCTATGGTGGATGCCGTGGTACTGCCCAGGTTCCCTCCCAGCACAGAGCCACTCTTCCTTCCGGCTGCTGTGAATGTTGTCAGCTGACAGCTCACACTTGAGTCTCTCCCAGGAATTCAGAAGGGAGCTGTGTTACCAAGGCCATACATCTTTCCCAAAAGCAGTCTTTATCCACTGACTGATCACTTGCACAGGGACAAAGACCTGGCTCCTTAGCCCCAGTGTGGGGCAACTCTAAAGCGCCATTTCAGCTCCAGAACTCCGGAGCATGGACTCAGGCCCTTGTTGGAACTGCATCACAGTTCAATTTTTCCCTCTCCCCCACCCTGTGCCCCTCCCTCCCCAACGAACTTCCTACACGTAGATCCATCATCTCTGAATCTGTTTGTGGGGAAACCAACCTGTGACAGTGGGTACCAGTAGTAAGAGCTGGGAGGTGGGAGTATGTTGGCTCTTGCTGGAAGCTTCTTATCCCTACGCCTTCATGACTCACTTTATTCATGGCTTGTCTCAAATGTACTATCTCAGAGATGACTTCTCTGGCAGTGTTGTCCAACTATTCCCAAATCATTGCTAGCATATTTCCCCATTTTGTCTCCTCCTATGCAGTCAACCACTTCTGAAGTCATCTTGTTCTTTCTTTTCTTATTGACTTTTTCTCACTCTCAGATGAGGATGTGAACACCTTGCTATACTGCTCACCACTATCTCCAGCTTCTAAACAGCACCCAGCACCATGTAAGCTCCTAAGAAATATTTGTTGCATGAATGAATGAGAATTTGCACACACATTCATAGTGGGAAGAACTGGGCTGAGAGTGGGAAACCCTCATTTCTAGCTCTGTTTCTGCCATTAACCATCTGGGTGACCTCAGGCAAGCCACTTGACTTCTCTGAGCCTCAGTTTTCTCATCTGCAGAATGAGATGGTAGAATGTGATGATCACTAGAAATTGTGACAGTTCCAGCATCCTATAATTTTACATGGTTATTCAGCTTGGAATTGTTCTGTCTATAAACTACATTCTATGGGAATCATACAGTTTTTTAAGCTGAAATGGAGCTTCCCGGAGCATTTCACAATATGCAATGAGTATCGACTTTCAGATGCCGATTTCATTATTATACCAATGCTAGAAAAACTTTCATGTGAGATGCTGCAGTTAAGGATATGTTCAACATGGGGTTCATCAACGCTTTGGAGCACTGTGAAATAACCATTCTCCTCTTTGCATAAATATCATGAGAAGTAATTCTCTTTCTCAAGTTCTGTGAGGTAATGAAAAAGTGAACACTGGTTGAGGCTCCCTGTGCACCAGACATGAGTCTATGCTCACGGGAGGCACTGAACACCTCACCTGACCTGCAGCAAGCATTCAAGGAATGCTGGCTCTTAACATCGTCTCATTTAATCCAAACAACGGTCAGTTTGAAGTGGGTACTCTAATTAGCTATCTTGGAGTTAAGGACACAGAAGCATTGAGATTTGCCTAATCTACCCAAAGTCATCGAACTAATAAGTGATGGAGCCAGGGTTGGAATCCGGACAGTCAGGGTCTAGAGCACTGCCATTTATCCACGACACTAGAGCTATCTCAGTTTTCTTAAAATTCAGATTCTGAATCAGAATGTTTGGGGTCAGGCCCGAGATCTTCATTTCTAACTATTTCTAGGTGATGTTGATGCTTCACTGTGGCTCAGGCTTTGAGTTGTAGAAGTACAGAAGAAGGAACTCCTGCTAAAAGTCAGAAACCAGCCTCTGGTCCAGCCCTGGCAAATGCTGGCAATGAGACCACGGCTAAGTGACCTCTCCTCACAGGCTCACACCTGTGATCCCAGCCCTTTGGGAGGCCAAGGTGGGAGGATCACATGAGCCCAGGAGTTCAAGATCAGCCTGGGCAATGTGGCAAGACCCTGTCTCTACAAATTTTTTTTTTTGTTTTAATTAGCCAGGCATGGTGGTGTGCCCCTATAGTCCCAGCTACTCGGGAGGCTGAGGTGGGAGGATCACTTCAGCCTAAGACATAGAGGCTGCAATGAGCCAAGATCATGCCACTGCACTCCAGCCTGGGTGATAGAGTGAGACCCAGTCTCAAAAAAGCAAAAATTACTGGGTGTGTGTGAAAGCACATTATAAACTAGAAAATTCAAAAGCAAGGGGACAAAAATTTGCTTATCCACTCGTCTTTTTCCCTCTAGGATATGAGTCTTTGAGCCAGCACAAAGCAGTGGTGCCTGGCACATAGTAGATATTTAGTAAGTGTTCAAAGTGTCAAGTACTTTAAATGTTATATAATTTAATCTTCACAACAATCTCTGATTCACATTTTACAGATAAGGAAACTGAGACTCTGCCTAATACACCCTCAAACTACTAAAGCAGTAAATGCTGCAGCCCAGATTTTAAATGAGATCTGTCTGGTTCCAAAACCAATGCTGATTTTACCCTCCACTCCCATTATTCCTCCAGCATAGGGGTCTGGCTGAGGTCTAGGAATGGATCCAGATTTGGCTTCTGCACCTGTCACATGGGAACTGGAAGTCCAACTCCTTCTTAGAACAAATGAGGGCTCTGGTCTAGGGACAGATCCTACAAATGCAAGTAGAAGCTCTGCATTTTAGGGGTGGGAGAAGGCATGGAGATAATTCAGCTAAAATAAACCCTTCAAGTATTCTGCAATGAGAAGCAAAGTCAAGGTCATCCTATTATCAGGGCCCCCAAGCCAATCAGAATGTATAGGTTCAACAAGTTCAAAGGAGCAAATGCCTGGAACAGTGGCTCTCAAAGTGGGGTCCAGCAGGGTCTCTGGATGGCCCTGCTGACCACAGTATTTTGTTCTTGACATTAATTTATAGCTCCAGCATTGGCAGGAAACTCAGGGGTCATGGAGTCCAGCTTCTCCACAATTCAAAGCCACATGAGGGGGCTGGTTTTCAAGGTCTGGAGTCCACTGACCAACTCAATTTGAGGCTCAATGGCTTAGCGAAGGAAAAAACTAAAGTAAGAGGATGATACTGTTCCTATCCTAGAGGCAAGGAAACAATGCTCAGAGAGGCTAAGGAATTTAGTCCAAAGCACAAAGGCATGAACGGTGGAGATAAGGCCTGAACCCAGGTCCAACTGACTCCAAAGTCTATGCCTTCTCCTCTGCCCCTCCGGGTTTGTAATTACCATTATAAAAGCAGCAGAATCTGAGGGCTCAGGGAGGAGCTGGACGTGGCTCCAGAGCCTCTCCCGAGCTCTGCTGGCATCAAACATCATGGTGGACACAAGGAGCACGCCTGAGCCCACAGTGATAAGGTCCACACACAGTGGCTTCTCCTTTCCCCAAGTCATTCTGTGGGCGGCACCCAGCTCCTGGATAATAACTAGCCACAAGCTGACCATGGTGGAAAATCCAAGATCTGATAAACACACAAAGGAAAATCCTTCAAAGAAGCTGCTGACCCTGCTCAGCATGGGAGCCTCCAGCTTGTGAAATGGCGACGGGTAGTACTGTGACTCAGACTTGACCACCTGGTGTGACCGCAGCAAAGGCCTCACTCCTGCTCCCTGGGGGCTGCTTTCCTGCCTGTAAGAGGTGTGACCAGGAATCCCCCGTATGGTCATAGAATAAGAAGGGTCAAGAGGCTGGAAAGGGCCTCATGAGACCAGTGAGCCTGGCTCCTTCTGGGCCTGAGGCTGGGTCTAGCATAACACACCCTCATTTAATCCTCCTCACAAATGGGTCAGAGAAGTATGAAGTCTTTGGGGACAGGAAGGGTGATGGCCATCTGGGTGCCTCATCAGCTCCATTTCTCTACAGAGACCACGGACATCTTCACTGACACCCCAATGCCCCCCACTGTGAGTAAACCACTCTCTCAGGGGAAGGGAGATGTGTCCATGCCCTCCCCAAGAGGACCTTGGCACTGCTGCTGTTCTGTGGGCTCTGACCGGCTGCCCCTTACCCTGTAAAATACAGGGGCCAAAGTTCAGTTTTCCCAACATCTAGTACATTCTCCAGCACGCCAAGTGTTCAGTAAGTGTTGGCTATGACTGGATAATCATCACATAAAGGGCCTGACTCAGGCAGAACACTAGGGCTGTCACAGCTCCCCAGTTCTTATTGAAAAAGACAGCGATGTGGTGGTTCCTCCAGAAAGCATTGATTAGAATTCCAGTTGTGAGGTTCATCAATTCATCCAGTATTTACTGAGCATCTACTAAGTGCCAGGCACTATTTGGGGATTCAGTGATGGACAAAACAGATATAAATCCCTGACTTCATAGAGCTTATTTTCTAGTGGAAGAGACAGACAAACGAAGACACAATACAGTATCAGTAATAAGTACTCTGAAAAAATAAAAAAGAAAGATGAGAGAATAAAGTGTTGGGAACACTATTTGAGATGCATGGCATGAAACGGCCTTCCAAGCAGAGAGAACAGCAAGTGCAAAGGCCTGAGGTGGGAATGTGCTTGGGCTCAGGAGAACAGTGACCAGGAATGATGAGCTGAGAATGAAGCTGGAGCAGCAGGCAGGGGTTTGGGCCACACTGGTCATGGCAAGGACTCTAGATTTTATTACAAATTCCACGAAGCCATTGCAGGGTTCTGAGCACAGTGGTGAGGCCATCTGGTTTACATGATTTGGGGACCAGAAGGACTAATTCTTAGCATGCAAGCTCTAAGGAAATGTAAGTACATTAAAGAAACCCTAAGTACATGGAGAGTAACTTGTTTGAAAATACTATTGGCTTAGCCTACTTGGACTGCCATCACAAAATACCACAGACTAGGTGGCTTAAACAACAGAAATTTATTTTTTTCACAGCTCTGGAGGCTACAAGTCCAAGATCAAAGCCCCAGCCAATTAGGTTTCTGGTGAGGGCTCTCTTCCTGGCTTGCAGACAGCCACTTCCTCACTGCATCCCAGCATGGCCTTTCCTCTGTAAGGGCATGCAAAGGAGAAAGCGAGCTCTCAGGTGTCTCTTCGCATAAGGACATCAATCCTATTAGTGACTCTTATAACTTGATTTAACTTGATATCCTAAAGGTGCTATTTCCAAGTACACTCACACTGGGAGTTAGGGCTCAACATATTTTAAAGTAAGACAATTCAGTCCATAGCGACTAGACTCCTATCAAATTAGATTTTACAAAATCTGCTCTTCCATGGTTAACTTCAGAGAAACTGATGGACAAAACCCAAGGTGAAGTCAGACTTAGTCAACGCAGAGGAAATGGAAGTAGATCACGCTAATATTCCTTAGGGCAGTAGCTCACCACACTGGGATGACTCTGATTCAGAAGTGCTGCGGTAGGGCCCAGGGAAAGTGCATGTTAACAAGTCACTTTGATAGACTGATGAACAGTGGACAAATGTAGTACTCCCTGGGCCCCTCTAAGAAGCAGTACCAAAGAGAAAATTAATTTCAAGTCACTATAGAGTATTATGCAAATAAAAGATTATTTTTTATGTTCCTCACGCTTTCACCAAAAGAAGCAGATACCTTAACCTGCCATATGAGCCCCTTCTCATCCACCTGATATTTGTCTTTCTAGATTATGTGATTTTTGTGTATAGGACAGTCCATGAACCCTGTGGCTGCTATGTCTTCAGAGATTAAAGGCAACTCTTGGCACCTGAGCTGTCATGCATGTTTTGAGTCCCATGATCCTCTGGCCATGACAAAGTCAAGTATATGTGCACACGCCAAAGACAATGACCTTCAGGAGATATGTCAAAGACTTCAGCTGCCTCAGTCGCGGCCTGACTGAGCCCTCTGCCCTGCAGACTTGCCCTGTGGTGAACCAGCCAATCCAAGCAGACTCTCCCTGCTGAGGAACTGGGAGTGTGAGACCCAGAGAGAGAAGAACAAGGAGAGCATGGCTACAGGAGAAGGACAGGCAGAGAGAAGAGCTGGGTCAGGTTCAGCCTGAGTTAGTGGCTGGCATGGGAAGATGCCTGGTCTCCAGAGCTGCTGAGGGTGACAAGGGACATGCTGCAGTTCTCCATGGGCATCACGGGGCAACTTCCAGGATATTTCAGAACTTCTTCATCTCCTTGATCTCCTTACGAGAAATCCCATCAACAAGACAATCTGAGCATGTTCTCAGTTCCCGCAGCAAGAGCTAAGAACCAGATCAATGAAACTGGTCATGTGGATTTCCACACTACTCCAAACTTACTGGGTCTCAGCTCAATTCTCATTTATTTCTAGTGCTTTCCCCTTGAAGGAAATTCACAGGAGTCAAAAAGAATGGAACCAGTCCTTTGGAGTTAGTTGTGGTAGGATGCGACTGACAAACCTAGGAGGCATCCTGGCTTTTCTCATGCCACCCACCCATGTCTAAACCCCTAGTGAGTCCGCAGTGGTTCTACTTCCAAAGTATCCCCATAACCCAACAACTCTCTCCATCCCATTGCCAAAATTCAAATCATCCAACTATCTTCTTACATGGACTATTGAAGTAGCACATCATCGTCTTTTTTCCACTCTTGCTGCTCTAAAATCCATCCTCCACACAGCAGATCATGTCCCTACTTAGAACCTTCTAGCAGCTTCCCAGTATCAACCCTTACCAAAGCCTACAAGAGCCTACAGGATTGGGCCCTGCCCATCTCTTCAGCTTCATCTCCCTCCACCTTTTCAATAATTCCCACCCAATGGCCTTCATTTTGTTCCTCAAACACAACAAGCTTATTCCTGTCTCAGGAAATTTGCACCTGTTCTTCCTACTGCTAGGAATACTCCTCACCACACATCTGCACAGCTGTTTCCATCTCATTTGGGTTTTCCCTCAAGGGTCACCTCCTCAGTGAAGCCTTCCTTGAACACTCCAGCAAAGGCAGCCCCTCAGTCACCCTGTCCTACTTTTTGCTCTTTTTATTATTATTATTATTTTTTTTTTTTGAGACAGAGTTTCGCTCTTCTTGCCCAGGCTGGAGTGCAATGGTGCAATCCTGGCTCACTGCAACCTCCGCCTCCTGGGTTCAAGCGATTCTCCTGCCTCAGTCTCCCGAGTAGCTGGGATTACAGGCATGCACCACCACACCCAGCTAATTTTGTATTTTTAGTAGAGAAGAGGTTTCTCCATGTTGGTGAGGCTGGTCTCCAACCCCCAACCTCAGATGATCCGCCCACCTTAGCCTCCCAGAGTGCTGGGATTATAGGCAAGAGCCACCACACTCGGCCTACTCTTTTATCTTCTTCATAAGCACATGTTAGCACTGGACATTGCCCTGTTCACTTACCTGTTCCTTAATTCTATCTCCTATTCTAAAATACAAGACTTACAGGCAAGCACACTGGCTTTCTTCCCCCTGAATCCCTAGCCCTGGAACAGTGCCTGGTACCCAGTAGGCACTTGATGAGTGTCACCTGCCTTCCTGGCTAGTATTTATTCCACATGGCACCACCTCTGAGGATTCTGGCCATCTCTGTCTCTCCCATTGCCTTCTACCTTAGCAGCAAACTCAGGAAGGTGGTTCCTCTCAGACCTGCAGGGGCCCAGGCTAAGCCTCAGTGCATTGCATATGGACATCTGAATACACCTTTGCTTTGGAATACCATGTTCCAGCTCTCCTTTCAGAGCATGAAAGAAACAGAAATTCTGCCCCTTTGACACAGATGCCTAGTGAATTCCTTGTATTCCTTTTTGTTTTTCAGGGCTTTTATATATATATATTAATTAAACTTGTCGAGATAATTGTAGATTCACATAAAGTTGTAAAAAATAATACAAAGAGATCCCAGGTACTTTTTCCTCATTTTTCCCCAATGGTAACATCTTGCAATGCTATATTATATCATAATATCAGAATCCACATAACGTCATCAACACAGGCAAGATACAGAGCATGTCCATGGTACAAGGATCCCTCACGCTGTGCTTTTATAGCCACTCCCATCCCCCTAGGCTCCACCAGGACAACCACTAAGCTGTCTGTTCCCCCTTCCTTGTGTCATTTCACTCCTTGCCTTCTTACCACACTTTTGGACCCCACGGCATTGCTGTCAGGATGCTTGGCTGCCTCATATCCGCTTGTGGTCAGCCTCGGCTCTGGCCCCTCCTTCCCTCCTGAGCCACACTGTCTCATCCTTACCCGTAAATGGCACCCTGATTTCTTAGGGCCTTCTTTCTAATTCATCCAGAACATTTCACATTTATCACCACCCTCCTAGGGAGGCAGCATCTCCCTGTGCAAATCGTACTCTCTACCTCTCTTGAATCCTACTCTCTACCTCTCTGAGCCTCAGTTTCCTCATCTATAGAATGGGGTCAATGATACCAATATCAGGGATCCATGGAGATTAAATGACACAGTGAGATGAAGGACTCTGGCACATGTGCCACGGTGTCTGGCACATAGCAGGCACATGCTAGGAAGGGTAATACACGCAATTTGGGATTACCTACGAATCTCAGTCAGTCTGAAAAACAAAAGTAGCAACTAGTCAAAACACCATTTCCTGATGGGATTAAAATCAGAAATAGCATCTGATCCTAGAGCAGAAATCCCACAGTTTGTTAATAGCTGACAACTGGACCAACTTATCTTTTCTCAAAAAGGGTATCAAGGATTTCTGGGGGTGGGAGGTCCAGGAAGAGATCCACAAAATCTTCCAATTGACAATATTCATCAATTTGCTGTGTGACCTTGTCAAGTTTCTTTACCTCTCTGAACCTCCATTTCTTGGTCTGCCACAGGGATGCCAGTCTCGACCTGTGATTTCCTCACCCTGTGCTACAGGGTCCGTAGAGGAGGGAAGGTGGAGCCCTGAGAAGGTCTCTGGCCTCCTTCTCTTCCCACCTCCCCATCCAAAGCAGCACCCACCTGTTACTGGCTCTACATATCAAGAGTACAGATGATCTTTCCTTCGAAGAAGAGTCTCTGGTGGTTTCAGAACTTGCAAGACCATTGTCCTGATGATTGCTGGGGTTCCTTTTGGTTCTAAAGTCCTGCAGTCCTAAGTCCTCAGCTTACTCTCATGTACTGAACACAGACAGGACTCTGCAGCAGCCATTGGCACAGCTTAAGCATCACTTCCCCCAGGAAGCATTCTCTGACCCAGGAGATGAAGGGAGGGCCACCTGTGGGCACCCCCAAGGCACCTCCTTTCTAAGTTGCCCACAGGAGGATTCCAGGGATGGAACTAACAAATCGCGGGGCCCAGGGCGTGAGTACCCCGGAGTGGGGCATGGGATGCTCTGTGTGTGACTACGCATGAGTGAGGTAAACACTCACAGCTCCGATTAATGGCCACCACCTGGGGTCCAGAGGACCCCAAGTGAAATGCAGCCTGGCTGGCTGTGTGTCACAGAGGATTTCTCCTAATCAAGGAGGGAAACAGAACAAAGTCTACCTTGCTTAGCCTTGTAAGCCCCTGGTGACCACACCCTGGATGCAAATGACCTTGCCCAAACTTTTAAACATTCAAACCCTCCTTCTCTTATTTTATTCTCAGGAGGGTTCAGAGCCTCCCTGTCTGCTATAGTTGCCACCAGTCCTGTGTGACTATTTAAACGAGATACAATTTAAAACCCAGGTCCTCAGCCACACTGGGCACATTTCAAGTGGCATAGCAACAGAACTGTAGTCCATCATCTCAGGAAGTTCCACTGCACAGTGCTGCCTAAACTGTTTGGGAATCCTGCGCCTGGCTCTAGTCGCGCCTCCTTTTATGAATCAGTTTGCCACAGTCCCCGCCTCTTTGTCACTTGTTCCTGAAAAACCTGGACGGGGTTGAATTGTGTCCCCCCAACAGTCATGTCCACCCAGAGTCTCATAATGTGACCTTATTTGGAAATAGGGTCTTTGCAGATGTCATTAGTTAAGAGGAAGTCATATTAGAATAGGGTAAACCCCAAATCCAACATGACTGTGCCTTACAAGAAGAGAGAAACATGCATGGATTCGCACAGGGAGAAGGCCATGTGATGACAACAGAGGCAGAGACCCGATGACACCTCTACAAGCCAAGGTCACCAAGGATTGCCAGCAACCACCAGAAACTAGAAGAGGCACAGAAGAACCCTTCCCTAGAGACTTTGGAGGAAGCATGGCCCTGCTGACACCTTGATTTCAGATTTTTGGTCCCCAGAACTATGAAAGAATAAATTTCTGGCATTTTAAGCTATCAATTGGTGCTAATTTATTATTGCAACCACAGGAAATTAATGCAGGGCCCCATCAGGAGACCCTACATTCTTATCCAACTCTCTCCCTCAAAGACAGCCAGGACCTTCAAATCCCTTGGATATTAACCCCTGGTCAGTGACATCCACGGAGCCCATTGGATCCTGGCCATGCCAGCCAGCCAGTCACTGGATGACATAATCAGAGGAAGTTTGGCACTGGAAGGAGGCCAGGCATGCTGGGCTGGTGAGGCTGCCTAGGAAAGAGCCAGGAGACTCAAGTACAGCACTCAAATTCCATAACTTTCTCTCCTTTTAATTCTAAAACAATATCAGAAGGGTTCCCAGAAAGCAACGAGCTCCAGGCCATCCAGTCAGTGGTTAAACAGTGGAGCCTGATCACTTACTTTATTAACTTGCTAAATCAAAGGGCTGTTAAAGTCTCTGTCCGGTAATAAAACGCAGGAAGGAGCTGAATCACCCACCTATTAGTGGCGGTATTGGCGCAGTTAATGGCTGTGGCCTGGCGGGCCGTGCAGACTACAACAAAGCCAGCCCCGAGTTTCCACCTACAAACCCCACCACTTCCTCTGCCCATCCCAGTGCCCCCAGCGCACCTGCCCACACACACCTGTCTTCAGGAAGGCTGCATCAGAATCTGTGGTGGCTTGGTTTTTAAACACACCCAGAATTTCCCCTCTCAAATACACTCCCATCCAAGTCCTCCAGGATCCCACCTCCATGACCCCAAGCAAAAACAAAGAAACCAAACATCCAGAAACGCAAGGTTTATTAAATCAGTTCTTTAACGAGGCAGCCAACACCGAGTTTTGACAATGAATTATAAACAGGTGCAAAGCCTCCAGAGCTGAAAGCTCTGTGAATATCAGTGCAGCACTGATAAGCCGGCCCTGAACTAATAGCACCCTCTGATCACACAGAGCCAGGAATCGCCCTACTTATGGTCTTCACTCCACCTTCTGCTGCTTTAAATGGGGGAGGGGGGATGGCCTGTGTGCTATTCTTCCAGAAGCTGGTGGAAAGACATGCCTAAAACCGCTGACTTCGTCCATGCAGCTTATCAACGGGGCCACTTTGAACAAGTTATCTAAGCTCAGGGCCTCAGTGTCCTCACGCGTAAGTGATGGCTCCAGAGGGAGTGTTCTTCTAAGACCTGGTGAGGTAAGTGTGATTATGCGTTTGGTACATCATAAGTACTGCATTAATATTCGTTGTTGGCTGGGCACTGTGGCTCACGCCTATAATCCCAGCACTTTGGGAAGCCGAGGCAGGTGCATCACTTGAGGTCAGGAGTTTGAGACCAGTCTGGCCAACATGGTGAAACCGCCCCCTCCTCTGACTCTACTAAAAATACAAAAATTAGCCAGTCGTGGTGGTGTGCACCTATAGTCCCAGCTACTCAGGAGGCTGAGGCAGGAGAATCGCTTGAACCCAAGAGGTGGAGGTTGCAGTGAGTCGAGATGGCAGCACTGCACTCAGCCTGGGCAACAGAGAGAGACTACATCTCAAAAAAAAATTCATTGTTAATGATGATGATGAATAATGCACCTAGTATATAGTAAGCACTCAATAATAACAGTAATAAAGTGCTGTTATTATTTCTAAAGTAACATTTAACAAAACCAGGCTCCAAGTGCCATAAAAACTCATTATTAAAACTTTATAACAGATGCAACTCTACAACTCTCCAAATGAAACCCTTCAGAATATTCCCAGGATACCCAGAAAAGACTGAGGCTGAATCCCCCATTAGCGCTAAAAACAGGACCCACGAAGGAGCCACAAAGTCACGCGGAGCCAGGTTTGGCAACTCATTCCCCGCTGTCCCATTACCGGCCCCTCATAAAGGCTTCCTGATTTATCACTGCAGTAGGACTGAACTCTTCCACCAGGAGGTTTGCTCCATTATGCTCCATTACTCTGGCCTCATTTGAAAGCAGCCTCTGGGGCTTCATCCACGCCAATCAGGAAGACTTGGTGGAAAGAGCTCCACGTGCCCCTGAGATAATAGAATTCTAGCTTCCCAAAGCTCAGACCCACTGAGAATCCTGAAGATGGAGCCCAGCATGAGTTCATTCTCCTTCCTAAGAGAAAAGAGAGCAGAAAGAAAGGAAAGGAAGCAGCATTCTTTCTCATCCTCCCTTGAGATGGTGAAGTTCCTTTTCATTTGCTTCTGAGGTCTGCAAATCAGGTGGCAATTTTAGCTCTTTTTGCCCCCCACTTCTTGCTAGAGTATCAGGAAGGCACTAAGGCCAGCAGCCTCTTTCTTCATCAGCAATTAGATCTATGGCTAGGATCTGTCTACCTGGCCCTGACCTGGGGTAACCTCAGTTCCAATCTCTGTAGCTTTCCAGAAATGAGGCTTCAGTATGGAGAAAGATTTTTGTTTCAAATAAAGGCTTTTCTTACGCTCAAAAGCAATCTACCCTGGAAATTGTTGCTGGGAGGACAGGAATGCAGGATGCAGGCCCTCAGCTGCAAAGTCCTCTCCTCCGTTTCCCCTTACCCAGCACCTCTACTTCCTCCCTAAGACCTGAGGAAACGCTAAAAGCAGGCACACGCAGTACACAGCAAATCCCCACATTTCACGGCATATGCGCCTTCCCAGATGACTGCATGGATACACTCCATAACACATTGTTAAAGTGATAATTAGCGATAGACTTGTTATGAATATTCCAAATACAATTTCTCTCTACAACAGTTGATGGAGACAAAGGACATCACACGAAATGTAAGAAGTAACAGAGGGATTTTTGTGTATATATTTTTAAAAGATCCTGGGAAAATAGCACAAATCAGAAGCTGATTTCAACAAATTAAACATTTCAAGACCCATTTCCAGTGAAAGGTGCATGGGCATCAATATTTCCTCCACAATGCTTAGGGAACGTGCCGTCACCCCACAAACTCCAGTAAAGAATGTGAAACCCAATTCCAGAAGCCACTCTTCTGTTGCCCTGTTTCACAGCAGCTAGTAGTGCTTAAGATGGGTAGTTGCTAGTTTAAGGGAAAAAAACAAAACAAAACAAAACAAAACAGAGGAAATGCTGAGGAATAAGGAAGAAAGTAACTACAACCAAGGTGACTCACCCTTTAAAAGTAAAAGAGAAAAGGCTTCTATTCATGTTTAACATTTCTCCCTCTAAATGAAATTTCTGGAGGCCCCAGCTCTGCCCCCACACCTTTTACACACATTCTGATTTTTAAATTCACAGTGATTTTGCTCCGCATGGGACAATGGTGATGCCAATGACATACTCCCTCCTCTCACTGCCTGATTCACCAGGGCGGATGAAAGACTCCAGGCTTCTAAACCGAGGATAGTAAAGAGGGGAGGGAGCCTCTGACACCCAAAGGAACAAAAGAAGGAGACCCAGCCCCACCAAGTCCACCTCCACTGCGAACTGAGAATCAGTTCAGCCAAGGGGCACGGAAACAAGCCCTCCAGGGCTGAAAGGGAGCAGCACACTAAACTAACAAGGAGAAGAACGCAACGAACAGTGCCGCTGCGTCTCCTCTGTGAGCATCAGGGATTCTGGACTTACTCAGATGGAATGTTCTATTTTAAGGATGAACCTGAGCTCTTCTAGTCCAAGAGGGAGAATCAAGTAGCAACACATGTTATCATGCACACAGAATCCTCTGCAGGCAGAAGCCCCCTTCTCCTCCCCAGCAGTATCACTAGACGTCATCCAATGCCACTTCTTATCTTAACTGCTCGCAGCGTCACAGAGCTTGAAAACCGCCGTGCTGGGGACAGCCCTAGAGCCACTTAAGTACACCCCCTTCATTTTCTAAGTGGGGAAACTACAGACCAGAGAGGCTGAATAATGTACTCAATTCAAAAGGCTTGAGAACTAGCACCAAGGTTGGTGTAAAATCTAGGACTTTCAAGTCTCAATCTTAGTCTAACCTCTACAACAATGTTCCCCACTTTTCCTCTTATTCAGACTAAACTAACATCCAAAGCATAGAATTATCTTGAAGGAGTAACATTAAACATCAGGATTAAAATATAAAGAAAGGAAAATCTAACATCTCATATAGAATAATCTCAGCACTATACCTATAACATACCAGCCTGACCTGGGCTTCTTTGGGAACTGAGGGAGGCCAGCCAGAGGGCAGAGGTCATCAGGAACAGCCTGGAGAGGGGAGAAGAGGGACGCTGGCAGCCTTCAGGCCTCAAACTTCTGCCACAGGGCCTTTGCACTGCCTCTTCCCTCTGCAGGAGCTCCATCCATGGGCATCCACAGGGCTCACTCCCTCACCTCCTTTACATCTGTGTTCATAGGCCCCATTCTCAATGAAGCCTCCCCTGACCACTCGAAAATTTTCCTTGATACTCCCCATCTCTTGAGCCCTACTTAAGTTTTTCCATGGTACTTACCACTTTCTAAGAGACTACATAACTTATTTATTATGTTTATTCTCTACCACCTTCCATTTTAAATCATATCCATGAGGACAAAGAGTTTTGGTTCACTCCTCTATCTCCTGGGTCTAGAATAGTATCTATTCTAGGGTCTAGAATAATAGATGCTCAGTAAATAAATACTAGTTGAATGGATGAATGAGTGCTCATTCCTTCACTGTCTCCATCAGAGACAACCACCTACACACCTCCTACACACACACACACACACACACACACACACACACACGCGCGCCTCTTTCTGCCCTTTTCGCTCTTCTTCTTCACCTATACCCCAGGCCTGCCACTAGGAACAACAGGGATAGTTCAGGCTAAACTTAGAATATTTAGTAATAATGTTGCCAAGACTTCCATTAAAAATTCATATTTTATATACATATATGGTTTGATAGGCACAAAAACTCTAGAAGGATACACATTAAACTGGTATCACTAAGTGTCCCAGGGAACTAGATGGCTGGGCATGTAAACTTTTAACTCCATATGCTTTTGTACTATTTGAATTTTGAACTATATGAATGTAATTACCTGTCAAGCGTGTTTAATTAAAAATAAAATTGGAGGCTGGATGCAGTGGCTCATACCTGTAATCCCAGCACTTTGGGAGGCCAAGGTAGGTGGATCACCTGAGGTCAGGAGTTCAAGATCAGCCTGGCCAACATGGTGAAACCCCAGCTCTACGAAAAATACAAAAATTAGCCAGGCAAGGTGGTGGGCGCCTGTAATCCCAACTACTTGGGAGGCTGAGGCAGGAGAATTGCTTGAACCCAGGAGACGGTTGCAGTGAGCCAAGATCACGCCACTGAACTCCAGCCTGGGCGACAGAGTGAGACTCCATCTCAAACAGAAATAATAAACAAAAAGTAAATTGGAAAAACCAACACACGAATGACACTCACTCATTCCTCAGCTCTTGTCTTCACATCATCTTAATACAAATTTTTCAGCGTGACGGTCACTAGAATGCTGTAAGCCCTGGATTAGATAGTGAAATATGGTAACATTCTCCTTTTCTCTCATCCCCCAATTTTCTCAAATGTGCATGTTACTTTTACAATGAAATATTTGAAAAAGTTTCCATTGTGCAGAAGGATATGAATTAATGCAAATTTTCCTACATACATAAAACATGGAGACTTTGTTTCAACTCATGAATTCCTTTACCTTTCATTCTGTTGACTCCTGTTGGATTTTTCATTTAATAGATTTCAGAAGAAGTTGTCTAAGATGGTGCCAGGTCACCAGAGGTGCCAATGCAGGACACAGGCAATGCCATCAAGGTTGTATCCGGTGAGGATGACCACAAGCAAGCCAGGCTCACAGTCTAAAGGATACGCCTGAATGTGTTTGCTGTGAGGAATGGGTCAGAGGATTATGTGATTTTCATATTTTTCCCTTGGGACTTTCAGATTTTTGCAAGTTTTCTGCCCTGAGATGCATTACTGAACTTCTGTTTTTCGTCTTACTACACTATGGAGTAAACGTGTGTGATGAGTCACTGGCCTTCTCTAGGCTGTGATCTTCCCAAGGATGAAGTCGCTATTTAACTCATCTTTGTCTTCTCAGCCTCTCGCCTGGCGCCTTGCAACAGTGGCTGCTCCGTAGATGGGTAATGAAAGAATGAACGAATGACTGTTTCTCAGCATCCAATGAGCACTCACGGGATACAGCCACATACTAACCCCAAAGAGACAACACTACTCCCTCATTCACCACCTGCTTACCTCAGCCATCATTCATGGGTATTCCCTGTTCCAGCCAAGGCAATGGAAGCCAGAGCTATCCAAGTGTGGCTATATAAAGGCATCTGGGAAAGGGCATACGCGGCCTTTCCGGCACCCTAGTCTCTCATGCATTTGGGTTCTGAGCAGTTGATGCTGGCTCCATACCTTGACATGTTTGTAACTTTTGCAAATTTTCCTTTGATTCTTTTCTGGGGATTCATCTTAAGGAAATAATTAGTTGTAGGAAAAGGAAACTAAAACCACATTCATGAATGCTGTTTAGGTGGAGAAAAGTTGGAAACAACCTAAACATCAAACCATAAGAGATGAGGTAGACAAAGGATGCTGTAGCTATAGAACTGAGTACTCTTACATTACAGTTGCTGTAAACTGAGCTTGTTGCTCTAGGAAGTTATTCATATATTAAGTGTCAACATGTGTTATCAAAGACTATACATGATATTGTGACATTACAGTTACACTGAAATATATGTGTACATATTATATATGTATGACACTATATGACTAAATGATCATCTTGTCTTTGGGGTAAGTAGGATTTGGAGGTAGTTTTTCTTCTTTTTATTTGTCTAAATTTCCGAAGTTTTTGTAACAAGCATGTGCTGCTTAGCAATAATGAAAAATAGCAATGTTACATTTAACTGAAAAAAGAAAAGCACAATTATCCTGGAGTAGGGCAGGCACTAAAAAGGTGGGAGTAAGAGCGATGAGATAGAGTACTGAGCTGAGGCCGGCCTCCTTCACAGCCACCTTCCTCCAGGGATGGATCCATGTTCCAATCACCTCCAAACATACAAAGATGTCAGTGCCATAGACAGTACGTTCTCTCACACATCTAGTCAAAGCACCAGGAGGGGACAGAGTCACCACAGTGCAAGTTTCAGCTGGGACAGGGCAGGGGAGAGGAGAAGGGCGCCAAGGAGCTGGCCAGGAGACACACTGATCCGGCCAGGCAGCCTCTTGCAGAAGTGGATCCTGTTAACAGTGAAACAGATGTGACATAAACTTGGCAACTTGTGAGAACAGGAACATCTAGTGGTGCTTCTAGCCTAAAGTGACCCAGTTTCAGATAAGACAGTTTAATCCAGAACTCGGAGGGAGAAAAGATTAATATTTTCTCCTAGGGAAGGATACCCAATGCTACCACAGCTGAAATGGGAATAACATGCTTAAAGGTGGATATGAGATGGCCAAAGTCCCATGAGGAATGGCCTCCAGGGATGAGGAAATCCAGTGCAGGAGGGAAGGTCTCTTCTCATAGTATCTAATTGCAAAACTGGTCACAATTCAACCATTTTCTCAGGGTTATTCTGAAAGCTGTTGGACTCGTACTGCTTCTTTGGCTTCTCTGGCTCTTGTTCCAGCTTTTGCAGTTAAAAAATGAGAAAGACCTCGCTGTGCTGTCCTCCATTCAGTGGGTTCTGGATGGATTGCCGGCTGATGTGAATGGCTCTTGGTCATGGCTGCTACCTGCAAACAGGGAGAGTGCTTATCACCATTGGACTCTACTGTGCCCTCTTTCCATCATGTCAATCATGGATAGACATGAGATAAGGAGGATGGAGTCGGCAGTGGGCAGGACACAATAGGAGGCCGGGGAGGGGAGAAGGCAACAGGGTGGAAGGGTAGAGAGAATGGCAGGAGGAAGGAAGGACCCAGGAATGGCCCAACATCCTCAGAGATGAAAGATTACAGAAAGGGGGCAGAAGGCGAGAGCAGAGAAGCCACACCAGCTTGGGCTGGAGCAGTCAGATTCCTCACCACACCCTTGTCCCTGCTGTGCCCATCTGCTGCCCTTTCTTTGCCTTCTGGCCCTGTAGGAGCCATCCCAGCCCCACCTCCCAAGCCCTACCTATGACTACCCCTCCCCTAAGCCCTACCAGAGAAATGAACTTACTTCTACCCTTCGCGGGCCACATGCCTCCAGCTCCAGCTCTCCTTGGGGCTCCTGGAGTGTGCCAGTTTCCCTTCAAGCATCAGTGTCCTCAGCCTCTGGCATGGTTTTGGAATCTGTGCCTTCAGAACCTCCTTTCTTCCCATTCTTCAGGACGTTTGTCCCTCGACTGGACAAGATCCAGCAGGAGTGGGCAACACAGGAACAAATCCGAGACACCAGACTAAGAGGGACAGGAAGGGGAAACACGGGGCAGTCCTGGGTGATCTGGACCATCTGGGCACCTCATTCTAGTTCATGAGTGGACATTTAGATGAGGGAAACCAAACTGAATCAGAACTCTAAACTCAGTGTACAGCAGGGTCACCAGATTGCTTGTTCTACAGCACCTGAGACCTTTCTTCACCACTGACCTTCACAACAGTTGCAAGCAGATCTGTCTACCAAGCACTTAGAGACCCAAGACAGTTTCATACTTCAAAACTGTGTGGAAACTAACCATGCACAACTTCTCTAATTATATCAGTCTCCCTAGAAGCACATCCAACAGCACTCTGTCACAACTTCTGGAAGCAGCCCACCCCTTTGCTAACCCCTCCTCCATGCAGGTGCTCACCTAGAGGAATGGATAGGACATAATACCAGAGAAGAGAGTGTGGGTCCAGTACTAGCACAGGCCAGGAACTTTTTCTGCTTTAGAGTCACAGGACTGTTCATCAAACCAAGCTGAATAAACATCTTATTGCAATATTTGCACAGACATGCAACTACTTGCTGTGGCCATGACAGTGACTGAAATGTAAGGATCTATCAGGGGTAGACCCAAATCTTTTTTTTTTTTTTTCCCAAGTCTTTCTCTGTTGCCCAGGCTGGAGAGAAGTGGTGCAATCTCAGCTCACTGCAACCTCTGCCTCCCGGGTTCAAGCAATTCTCCTGCCTCACCCTCCCGAGTAGCTGGGACAATAGGCATGCGCCACCACGCCTGGCTAATTTTTGTATTTTTAGTAGACATGGGGTTTCACTATGTTGGCCAGGCTGGTCTCGAACTCCTGACTTTGTGATCTGCTCACCTTGGCCTCCCAAAGTGCTGGGATTACAGGTGTGAGCCACCATGCCCAGCTGGTAGACCTAAATCTTAAAGAACATATTCTACTCTAGTGGTTCCTAAACTTTAGCATGCATCAGAATCATTTGTAGACTTTGTTAAAACACAGAGTTTTGGTTACACTCCTAGGGTTTTTTAATCAGTAGGTCTGGGGTGGAGGCTGACAGCTAGAGTTTCTAACAAGTTCTCAAGCCCAGCTATTGCTGGTCCAGAGACCATACTTTGAGAACCACCGGTCTACCACCAACAATGTTCAATAGTATCACCTGTCTTATATCAAAGGAACCACTAATGACTCACTTTCACGCAACCCTCTAACCTCATCCAAAGCAGAGGCACAGAAAAGGCCACCACACACACAAAGAAAAACTGTTTACAAAATGTATTTAAGGTTAAGAACAAAAGAGTCTTAGGGTTCATATAATCTAATTACCTCACTTAATATAATATTAATTAAACTAAGCTTAGAGAGGGTAACTTGCACACAGAAACAATGAAACAGTCAATAGAACCCAAACCAGGAATCCCAGCAGCACTACTCTCAAAATCATAAACATGGAGTCTTAGAAAATCTGATTTTTGTTGTCATTAGAGTCACAAGGCTCAAGAGTCTGCAACTGTTGAATCAGGCTTCCCCTTCCGGTCCTCCATGCCGAAGCATTCAGGCCATGCCATGGTCATTTCTTAGTAAGGCTGTGATAGAAGCAATTCTTGGTTCCCTCCAAGTTCAACTGTGAGTCCACTGCCTAGAACTCAGAACTGGTTTTCTCAGAAATCCCATAGCACACATGGAGGGTTCCTGGGATACCTCTTCCCACTAGGCACCACATTGTTTTACTGCAGTGATGACAGCCCACAGGATCTAACCATCATGAAGAATATAATTTCCTAAAATTCCATTCAGAGTTTCAACTCAGACCTGTGCTGGTCTCTCTTCCTGGAAAACTGCTGCCCCAGTTTTCTCATGTCAGGCTCCTTCTGTGTGTTTCCTCTTGCAGAGTCTCTCCGGCTCATCTACCCAAATAGTTCTTACTCCCACCTCCTGATGGTTACACTGCATCTCATCAGCCTTCTCTATTCTCCTTATAGCCCTAGAACTACATGAAACATTTGTCCATCATCTACTTGCTTATTACCCTGACAGTAGGATGTGAGCTTTGAGATGGCAGGAACTTTACCTTTCTCTCCACCACTATAACCGCAGCACCTAGAACAGTGCTTGAGACATAGCAGGTTCTCTAAACATATCTGTCTAATGAGCAAATGAAAGTACAGAAGAATGAGACAGCGCCATCTTTTTTTTTTTTTAGGGGGGCAGGGGACGGAGTCTTGTTCCAGTGTCAGACTGGAGTACAGCGGCACGATGTTGGCTCACTGCAACGTCTGCCTTCTGGGCTCAAGCAATTCTCCTGCCTCAGCCTCCCGAGTAGCTGGGACTACAGGTATGCACCACCACACCCAGCTAATTTTTGTATTTTTAGTAGAGACTAGGTTTCACCATGTTAGCCAGGATGGTCTCGATCTCTTGACCTCGTGATCTGCCAGCCTCGGCCTCCCAAAGTGCTGGGATTACAGGCATGAACCACCATGCCTGGTCAAGAGCACCTTCTTTCAACATGGTTCCCAAAGTTGGAATTTGAGACTTTCCTTCCTGTTTCTCTCATTTTCAATAGTAGGAGTTAGACTGAGCTTTAATAGGATGTGGAAGGAGAAAAACGTGCCCTTAGGCTGGTGTTCTCAATGACAGGACAGAGAAGAGGAAGTTGCAGGGATTGAAGGTGGTGTTGATTCACTTCCCAGCTCTGGTGTCCTTTCACATAGAAAGCATGCCGGTGAGTCAGGTCTACCTGGATACAAGGCTTGGAAGGCAACGAGGTATACTAGAATGAGATGCTTTTAAGCCCAAGGAGTTGGGTTCAAACCCCCAAATAGTCATGTAAATCTCTCTGAGCCTCATGGGGCTGGTAGAAAATACTCAAGGGATAGGGTGTTTGTGAGGATCAAGGAAGTTAATATATGTGGACACTCTCTTTACATAGTAAAATATTATAAGTTGCTATTAAATGATTATTGATAAGATCACATAGGTTCTGGAAAGATCCAAATAGGTGAAATTTCTTAGGGCATGCATCTCCATTCAGTCCTGCTGTTTCGCCTTCCTTAGTTCTACTACCACCCCCAGACCCTAGGCTGCTGCGTGGGAGCCCCAGCTCAAAAGCAGAAGCCCTAGGGTGCTGGCACGGGCTTCTCAGAGCCCTGTGGGGCTGCCCGCAGCCACAGCACAGCCATGAGCAGGGCAGCCAACAGGAAGCCCAGGAGAAAACCACCGTGAGAGGCCACAGAGGGACACAGGGACACCGTTATCGGCACTGAGCCAGGGCAGGTGTAAGAAACAAGCTGGAAGCCCTCACTTCTGGCCCAAATGCTTTGGATAGGCCAGAATCCCAGAGACAGGAACATCAGAGAAGCCAGCTTCCCTCTTATGACCAGGCCCCGGCTTCTTCATGTCCTTAGGGTGGAGTCTACACTCCACTCCCAAAGGCAGGGTCTGTAATTCTTCCTTTGCCAAGAAGGTGGGGTGGATGGTACGGGGATCTTGGGATGGATTCCCAAGATTGGGGAAGGTCTCCTTTCTCAGTCTTCATGGGCTGCACTGTCAATTTCTCAGTGACCAAACTTTAATGTTCCAGGCAATGAGGCTCTTGGCCATAAGGTGTCCTCATGTTACAGAAATTACCTCCTCTGACCCAGTCACTCCCAAACTGTTTCCACTCTTCCTTAAGTGATAACCTTAACGACAAGTCTCATGCATACAGTAATTTCTTATCCTTTCTTCCAAGAGTTCAGTTCACTCCAGCAACTGGCTACTGACTACTTACAGCTGAGCACAGATTTCATGCAGAACTGTGTAAAGTTGTCCTCGGGAAGACAAATACAGCAGCCAGTTCCTGCCACTGAGCAGCACACAGTCTGGGTGTGGATAGAGACTTCACGTCCCCACCATGAATGGCTGTGTTTTAGAGTTCATTACCCGAAAAGAAACACAGGGTGGGAGGCATGTGGAGAATAAAGTGAGCAGGCTGGATGAGGTCTTCTCCATGGAAGAGAGACTGGCCCAGCTCTCTTCTGGCTCCAAAATGCTGTGTTTATTGGGTTGTCTGGATCAGGGGCAAATTCTCTGATTTCTGGCAATGTTGCTATGATGTAATGAGGGCTAGAACCTTCTTGAATCAGGAAAGTTTCAGGGAGGTTCTGTTAGTCTGTTCTCACATTGCTATAAGGGCATACTGAGACTGGGTAATTTATAAAGGAAAGAGGTTTAATTTACTCATAGTTCTGCATGGCTAGGGAGATCGCAGGAAACTTACAATCATGGTGAAAGGTGAAGGGGAAGAAAGGCACCCTCTTTACAAGGTGGTAGGAAGGAGAAGGAACACAGGAGGAACTACCAAACAATTGTAAAACCATCAGATATTGTGAGAACTCACTACCATGAGAACAGCATGGGGGAAACGGCCCCCATGATTCAATCACCTCCGCCTGGTCTCTCCCTTGACACAGGGGGACTATGGGGATTACAATTCAAATGAGATTTTGAGTGGGGACACAGGCAAACCATATCAGAGGTGTTACACAGTAAGGGGCTTAAAAAACAGAAGGATTTCAACATGTAGAAAGGGAGAGGAAGGCAGTTCCAGGCTGAGAGGAGTGAGTGAGGGAAAGGAGGAGTGAAGAGGGTACCCAGAAAATGGATGACCCAGCAGCTTTAGCTCAGTGGTGTTTGAGACACTTGGGAACTCACCAAGGCGAACCTGCCACAAGCTACCCAGGGTCTCCACCTGCCAACCCTCAGCAGCGGCTCTAGGCTGCCAATGCCAGCTAGGGAGAAACCTGTCTATAAATGATCACGAATGTGTGAGCTCACCAAGGGAGAAGGCCAGAGGAGCTCACACATCGAGGAGCTGGCTTTTAACGGATGGGGAGAGAAAGGCACCAGAGAAGCAGAGCGAAGACCAGGAAACCACAGAGCCTTACTGAGTGTGTCCACTCACCCGGCTGTACCTAGGGCCACCTGTTGTCCTCTTGGATGGAGACAGATTGGTTTTCTCTCTCCCTCTCTCTCTCTCCCTGCCTCTCTCTCTCTCTCTCTCTCGGTTCTGGGCTGGGACAGGGAAGAACAGCAGGACTCTATTACTGCAGGAAAATTTTGACAGATGGGCCAGGAGCTGCATACAGGGCCACCCAGCAGGCACTGGGGAGGGGAGCCTACTAAGGGGCTGACTGCAGAGCCAGGCCCAGGTCTGAAGGGCCGGGGGTGCCTGGTTTCAGGTTGGAAAGGGTTTCAAGTTGGGCAGGGTTGGCAATGGAGCATCCCACTGAAAACAGAAGAGCCTCGCCCCTACCCCACTGACTCCTGCTCGCTCACCCCTCTGAGCTTCTGCCCATGCCGATCCTTGTGTCCCAAGCACTGCTCAGGGCTCCTTCTTGGCATATTCTCACTGTATTTTTAAAACGTGCTTCCAAACTCACCTTCTCCATGAATTCCCTAACTCTTGAAATCAAAAATCAATCTTTTCCTCCCCTATACACTATTTTCAAGGCACTTTTCATACACAAAAATCAGATATGGCTCTATCTCCCCCACTGGACCATAAAACTCCTCAAATCAGAAACTGCACTAGGGTCACAAATTCAAATGCTCACAGAACCAGGCAGGTAACATAAATGGGTGAAGCTGCTGGTGTAGGTGACATGGGTGGTTATTGTCTTGGTGACGGCCAGACAATAGGAGTCACCGGAAGCTGTGATGAATTAGAGGGGCTGGATTCATTGATTGATTGATTGAGACAGAGTCTTGCTCTGTCGTCCAGGCTGGAGTGCAGTGACGTGATCTCAGCTCCGTGATCTCACTGCAACCTTTGCCTCCCGGGTTCAAGCAATCCTCCTGCCTCACCCTCCCAAGTAGCTGGGACTACAAGTGCATGCCACCAAAGGGGCTTGCTGCCCCTCCTGCCCATGTGGAGAATACCAGAGCATGGGAATGTACACCTGTATTGCCAGAACTGCAATTTGCGGGGAGAGGCCAGGTATCTGCATTCTTATATGAAATTACTCCATCTTTATGTGTCAGCAGCAAATCCAAATTTAAGACACCATGTTGCAAGCCAAATAAAATGCATCTGTAGCCAGATGTAATGAAAGCTTGTTGACTGACAAGCAAATGAACAAATGAATGAAGGAATAGAAAAGAAGGAGCAGATGGGTGGGAGGGGGAAACAGGATGGATGCCCAAGTGTCAAGATGCCAAGCGGTGGGCTGGGCATGCTCAAGGTGACCCCGTTGCCAAGCTGTCAGTGTGAACATCAGCGTTGGCTAAGGGGAAGATAAAAGCCTATGGCCCTGTGAACTTAGCAACCAGCTTCTCCAAAAACATTACAATCAGAAGCTCTTGTTGCAGCCAAAACTCAGGCGCAGAAAACAAGCGGGCGTTCACACATGCATGTGCACAAGGTGTGCGGAAGTTGAAGGCTCAGCGTGCCACAAATTCCACACTCCCACCAAGCCCACCTTATGCCTCATGAGGGAGGAAGGGAGGGACAAATTAGCAATTTGGGAGGTGCAGCGGCAGAAAAGGAGTCATCCAGCCAGAATTCTCCCTGTCTCTACCCAGAAACTCCCTCTCCTTGCTTTGTTGACTGCGCTGAAGCTTGGGGGAGGCATAAGTGAGCCTGGTGTGGGACTGACCCTCAGCCTCCAGGAACACTATCGGCAGCAAGCGGTGTATAAGCAGCCTGTGTGGAATGCCTGGGGTTGCAAAAGAAAAGTTATTTCAGGTTCAACTGAGTTATAATTTATTTTTTCTAACTGATCATTACTGCTGCGGCTCTATAAATAACCACCTAGGGAGTCTGCTTTTCTGCTCCCAAATCCTCAAAAAGCATTGCCAGGTTCTCTGTGGTTTCTGGCCTGCCAAGCACACAGCACATTTCTTCTCTGTGCGGCCCTTCAGGGAATCCTTCTGCAGTGCATGCCAAGGAATCTGCTGAGTCTTGTCCAACTCAGTCCTCCCCTTCCTCATCCAATTCCTCTCCTCCAAACTGGCCACCCAGCCCTCCTCCCCCATTCCACAAGAGGCCCTGTTCCCTGGACACAGGTGGTTCCCAAGCCAAGGTCCTGGCTTCTCTCTGTTTACTCTGCTTCCATCCAACTGCAACCCTCCATGCTTAGAAGACAAGAGTTATTTGTACTACAGAAATCCAGCTGTGGCATCATTCGAGGTCAAACCCAGGAAGAAAAGAGAGTTGGCCTGATGGTATCACCAGTAAAATATCAAGGGTCAATACCACCCCAGGAAGGGTGACTGTGGTTTACATGAAATCAATTTAAGTGATTTAAAGAAGAACGTATTTCAAGTACAACTCAGTTTAACCAAGTATAGAAAAAAAAAAAAAAAAAGCATGTTCCCGATGATGTTCTAAAGGACGCCCTTTCAAAATAACATGGGGTTTTCTCCTTAAACAGAGGAACTAGACAGGAACTAATATTCATCAAGACCCACTCCATACCAAGCAATTTTGTTTCATCTTCACAACATGATGCCTATGAGGTATGCATCCTCATGCCCGTCTTGTAGATGGGAGTCCTGAGAAAACGACTTGCTCAAAGTCATGCAGAAAGAAAGAGTCAGGGGTGAGACTCAAGCCCAAGTCTTCCCCTGCTACCTCCTACTACCTCTCTAAGCTAGAAGACTGGAGTTTCAAACTATGTTTCTTTTTCTAACTTTCAGATTACTTTTGCGGCTCAGAAAGCAAGGACAACTTGGATATTTCACCACGGTTCCTTAACAGCCATATAACTCTTTGGAGTTAGCCTCTCCAACTAGTTAACTGTGAAATCTCAATCAATCAGTCTCTCTCTCTCTCTCTCTCTCTCTCTCTCACCTTTTATTAGGGCAATGACCATAAAGGCTATGGTCATTTAGGTTGCTTTAATGGTCTAAAAATGAGAGCTTATGTACTTTAGAATAGTTTTAAAAATGATCATTCCTAATATTGACAAAATAATGAAAAACATAAGTTTTACCCAGTAGTCAATGCTCCACAGCAGGTTAGGTGGCCCTGCAGATGTTACCACAGCACTCTGCTCCGTTGGGCCACCTTTTTCACCATATTGGAATGGCCTGTTTCCTCGTCTCTCTCTCCTGTGATCCCCAAAGATATGTGGTCATATGCCCTAACAATAAACATTTGAGTGTACCTGCCTCTGTGTACATTTGTTTATTTATAAATTACATTCATGCCCTGTCATCCAGAAAAATGGGAAAAAGGATGAGATGTGTGTGGGTCATCTTCCTATGTGTCTATCTACTTCTCAATCATAATTTCTTCCTGCCCCACAATGGACCATCTCACCTTCCATGGTCTCCAACACCGACATCCCACTTTGGAGACCACTCTCCTGAGATATGTGCTCATCATCCCTCATTTATTCATTTCCCACTGTCTCCAGTAACACCTACCCTATGCTGGGTACTGTGCTAGGTGCTGGGGATAGCGGGTGAACCAGATGGACAAGGATCATGTTTTCCATAGAGCTTACAATCCAGTGGGTGAAACAGTGTCAGATAATGTCAGAGAGTGATAACGGCCACAAGAAAATAAAACAAGATGATGTTATGGAAAGTGATGGAGAATGTCTGCAGGGGTAAGAGGGAAGTCACGATGGACCAAACCAGGAGTTCAGCAAAGGCCTCTGTGACCTGCATGAGGAGGGGGTCTAGGGGGAGAGTGGGTGCCTGGGCAGAAAGAATGTCAAGTGCAAAGTTTCTGAGGCAGGAAAGAAGGTCAGTGTGGCTGGACTATATATAATACATTAGTAAGAAGAGAGGCTGGAGAAGCTGGAGAGCTTGGCAGCTCAGGCTAGAGAGTCCTGACCCCACTGCTTACTAGCTGGGTGGCCTTGGGTATTAATGCTATATGCTGCCCGGGGTTATTAAAGGAGTTACGTAAAGGATTGAAAGAGTAAATCTATGAAACATCAACATCAGTTATAAGAATGCCCAGCACAGAGTTGGCATCAATAAATGGCTTCCACTAGTGTCTGTTTACTTATTTATCATTAGTCTCCCCTGTGGCATGGAAGCTGGGCCTGGCCAGTTTTCTACCCTGCTGAACTGGAATAGCTGGCACCAGGCCCAGCCTATAGAAAGAACTCAATGAAAATTTGGTAAATGAATGGGTTTTAAAAATGGGTAATGGCTATGAAAAATCAGAATTTGGCTAAATATAAAAAATAGATTTTTGTAAACAATTTTTTCTAATTATAAAAGTAATGTCATGTCTTTAATATTTTAAACAAAAATGGGGTCAGATTCTACACACTGCTTAGCACCTATTTTCCACTCCACATGTCTGTTACAAGAGGCAGGAGAATATAAGGGTAGGGATGTGGGCTCTGGAGAGAAATTGCCTGGATTCACATCCCACCTCCACCACTGGCCACCTAGAGCATCTCTCTGAAGTTACCAAGCCAAAGGACATTTGGGATTTTAAGGCTTTTTAACACATATTGCCAAATAGTCTTTAAGAAATAGGTGTGAGCCCATCTCCTCAAACCTTCATCTACACTGACTGCTAACCTTTAGACAATCTTTGCCAATTTGTTAGAGGAAAGAACAACCTTTCATTTTTCTAATTTGCTTTTCTTTAATTACCAGGGATGACGAACAGTTTTTCATTTGCCTTGTTCCTCCTGTGAATTGCCTGTTCATGTTTAAAAAGGAAGCCCGTTTTCATAATTAGATGCAGCAGAATAGGTGGCCTCAAAGTGAACTCCCTACCGCTGGGAAGGGTTGAGCAGGGCCAGGTGGTTGCCCATCAGGGAACTGGGCATCTCTGTGCCTTGTGGACAGTGGAACTGGATGAGCTCTGAAGTCCTTTATTACATTGGGATCATTTCACTCTTGTCCAGACCAGCAAAGGTAGCAGGCAAGCCTCAAAGAAAAGAAGGCCTGCAGATCAACAACTGGATTCTGAAGACCTCCACCAGGATTTCCCAAGGTGGATTTGATGCCTAAACATCTCTCATGAGCTTCTCCATAAAGACACCCCAGTTATATCTGAGAGAAAAGTCAAATCGACACGGTTATGCCTCTAGTAGCTACAGCATGCCACAGTGGGGGAATTCCTTAAATCTCCCCCTTGACGAGATGGAAAACCTTCATGGTCATAGACCAAATCCTACCACAACAAACACTTTCATAATCGAGTGGGGCCAGTGGTCTGTTTACCTCAAGCTATAACTTTTGTCCCTGCTTTGCATTTGGCTTTGGTACAATAATTTCACATAAACACCCTCCTAACCCCACTCCCTTACAGGTATTTACATAGCAATTTTCTCCTGAGCTGGTCAAAACCCTGCTAGGACTTGGAGAATTCCATTGTGTTTGTAGTAAGCAGACACCTGGAGCCAGATTTGCTAGTTGTCTGCTCTTAGAGAATAAACTATTCTTGGATTGGAAAGGGATCTGAATATATCTGACTCCCTCCTTTTACAAAAATTTTGCAGTGTTTTCAGAGGACCTTCTACATTTTCACTACGGGGATATTTTCCCCCTAGTATCTCCACCGTTGCCATTGTTCGAGTTTCCTGCTGGGTCTGGCCCCCACAGGTATAATGCCAGCTGGAAATAGAACACTCGCATCTCTTCAATTACTCCACTAACGAAGAAGTCACATGTGGAGTGAGAATCCTGGCTAATTTTCCTGTGGGCACACCTTAGGCACACAAACCTGAAAGCGGCAGAGCAGTGAAACTGGCAGCCAAAATAAAGCAAAAAGAAGAACATCTTCCAGGAGGGAGGTGGAATCAGATTGAGGCGAAGCCAGGACTAGGTTCTTGGCAACGTGATTAAAACCCCAAACTAAGCGGGAGGAGAGGCCTTGCTGCCAGCCCCTCAGCACACTCTAGACAGGGTATTGGAGGCTGGTGGTGGTTAAAAGCTGTGTGCCATTCAGAGCCTATAGCTCTGCCTGTGTCCATCAGTATGGGCAGAATGGCTAATGACTCCAAATAAAACTCCTACGCCATGCTCAATCTGGAAACCATGTTATACCTGAATACACAAAGTCACTTTGTAGCTTGCCTGAGAAGCCCACTTTAATTCCTCCAAAAGAATTCATGGAGGCCTGTGAGCACACTGCACTGGGCCAAGCACTAGGGTTATGAAAAAAAAAAAAAACCAACCTAGTTGCTCTACTCTAAGGGCTTATGATTTAACCGAGGAGATGAGATTCACAATGGTAGCTGGCAATACAGTAAATCAAGGCACAAAGAATACAGGAGTTTGTTCTGCTAGAGGCCCAAGAGGGCAGTTGGCATTTTCAGGAGGAGGCAAGTCAGCCTTTATGGGAAAATGGGTTGCGTTTACCTTGAAGGGTGGGGAAATTTTAGGCAGGTGGCTAAGAAGTGAGCTGGCCTCTGGGGGTGTGGGGAGACCGTGAGAGCCGCATGAGACAGGCTCTGCATCCTGCACATGCTGCCTGCATTCCGGGCCCTGGGAGGAGGATTTGTGCAAGGGAGGCAGAGATGAGAGCGTTGATAGGAAGGAAGGAGGCCAGATTTCAGAGAGGTCTGAATCCCACACAGAGAAGCTTGGGCTTTCTCCAATAAGCTGCAGGGAGCAGTTGGAGACTTGTGAACAGCAGATTAACATAATTAAATAAAAACTTCAAGACTTTAGCTTTTTGTGGGGATGCAGACTAGACAAGAGGTGATGAGAACATTAGAAAGCTTTTACAGTGTAGCCCGGGCTGGCCACAGTGTTGGCAACGGGAGAGAAAGAAACAGATCTGGAAGATACCACAAAGCAAATATCTAAAGGGCTTGGAAACAAATTTGGCCGGGCGGTGGGGGATGAAGGATGAGTCAGGGGCAGTTCTGAATTTTGAAACTTGGGGGATGTGAGGTGGAGGTGGCATCGTCAGACATAGAAGTTTTACAAGAACTTAAAAAGGCCAGACCACCCAAAGGTGGCACCGACTGGAAGCACGAGGCCCCGGACAATGCTTCCTCATTTCAAAGGGGAATTAACAAGTTAAGTGAAGTTTTATCCACCAATGAAATGGCTGTCTGCCCAAACAAATAAGCAACGAGTGTGGGCTCTGCACTCCTCTCCACCTCTCTTGCTCCTTCTGTTGATGCTCCCCTAACATTTATCCGACCATAAGCTAACAACAGTCATGAGAACAAGATAGAAATCCTCAGAAATCCAGAACTCTAATCCTTTCCTCTGCTGAAACACTGTAGGGCTTAGTTATTTTCACACTTACGCACATGCTTCGATGTGTAAGAACTGAGTCATTGTTTTCTTTTCTCCTACCCTCTCCCCTCTCTTTCCCTCCTCTTTGCCACCCAGCACCTCCTCTGCCTCCACCCCCAAGCCACTGCAAACATCCTGGCATGCATCTCTCCCCATCCATTTCTGCACGGCTTCAACATTTCCCATTCCCTCCAAGCTTGCCTCCTGCCTCCTATTTCTTCAGACATGCTGGGAGTCTAAGAAATGAACTACACATTCAACAGGACTGTGGACCACAGATCTTAACAAAGACAGGCAGCTTCTTGTGCAAAGAGCATTGGAGGGCAGGTCAGAGACTTAGGTTTTAGGAGTCAGGCAAGGGAATCAGATAAAGATCCTTGAAAACAAGGGGATATCATCACTGCCCAGCTTTGCTGATGTAGAGACAAGTTTTTTCACTTAGCAGATATAGACGGAAGATAAGCAGGTTCCCTTTGAGAGTGGTAGCCCCAAGTGCAGTGGCTCACAGCTGCAGTTACTCTGAATGGCAGTGGGAGGGAAGGAAACAATGAATGCACACATACACAAGAGCAATGCTTAAGGTGAAATGGACTTGAACAGTCTGAAATGTACACCTCCTCCAGTTCCTGGAAGGCAAGGATGAGTCAAACAGAAGTTGAATTTCACAGGCATTCCTCCTCCACTGTCACATACTTTCCCAGATGCAGAGTCATCCATGCACATGTTACCCAGCATCAACTGCTACCAGCAACTGCCTCCTGGGAAGTTAAGCTGCAGGGTCAGATCTGCTTCTGCTGAGGAGCTGAAAGTAAACTGCATAAGGTGGGGGTGATCCCAGGAACGTGAGGGCAGGAAAAAGCAGAGAACGCTGGAAAAGGATGGCAGGAATTAACATGGCTCTGAAGAGAGGAGCCAAGGATCACCTGAGAGGAGCCTGGAATCTGCAGTTATTTCTAGTTTCCTAGACAACCCTGCCTAAACTAGGAAGACATCTGAACTCCAGCTCAAAAATAATACAGATTCTGGGAATGG
The DNA here is from genome assembly GCF_008728515.1 of Papio anubis. Classification (NCBI taxonomy): domain Eukaryota; kingdom Metazoa; phylum Chordata; class Mammalia; order Primates; family Cercopithecidae; genus Papio; species Papio anubis. The sequence goes on from NC_044976.1 coordinate 40,130,958, forward strand.
GACAAAAGAAGAAAGGCAAGGGGATGTGATACCATATGCCAGTTCAGGGAGTGGGGACCAGACCTTCAGGGAAAGGAAGGTCTTCCCAAATGGAAGCTGAAATTTCACTGGGCATTGTGCTTTCCGTACTTTTGCATTTGTAGCCAAAAGCATGATTCTGATTCTGGTTCTCCAGTGGTGGTGTGGGCTGCACACGTGCATGAGTTCATCAAAATCGATCTAACGGCATACATAAGATCTGTACATTTCACTGTATATAAATTAGACCCTAGTAATTCTGCCTCTCTCAATTAACTGATTGTGTGACCTTGGACAAGTCATTTAAATTTTTGAAGTCCAGGATTCTCCGTCTGTCAAACTGAAGCTAAGAAGCTGGCCTCTAAGTTTTTCCCTGGCTCTAAAATTTACGATTGTGAGAGCTGATCATTGTAGGAAATGAGCAAATACATCCAGTTTAAGAAGGGCCACAACTATTGATAGAAGCTAAGGAGAATTTCTGAATGGGATTGGCCATCTGCAGAAAATTCCCCCCAAATCATCCATCCTGGAACCAGACGTGGAGAGAGGTGACGATTCCATCCTCCGCCCCAAAAGGAAGTGGCGGCCCCTCCTGGCTCTGCATTTTTCCCTCCTTCCCGTCTGCTCTCCCCTACAAGCTCTCTAAATTCTTCCACTGGAGATTCCCCAAGGGCTCAGGACTGGGACAGGCCTTTTCTTCCCTTCCTTCCAAATTTCCTTTGGGTTTATAGCACCCTGGTCAGGTTCACAGGAGGGCGAAGGAGAGGGAAGAAACCATTCATGTTTGGGTGCGTGTAGCAAGCAGAGAGCTGGGGGGTTACAGAAACGTAGAGGAGGTCAGAGCCAGACAATCATCTCCCCATCCTACTTCTTATGGATAAGAAAACGAAGATGCAGAAAACTAGTGTGACTTGTCACCATTTCTAAAGCCCCGAAAAGAACAGATCAAGGAGGCAGCTGTGGCCATCTTCAGGCTGGTCCTTCCACATAGAGATGCTCCTACTTACTCCGTTAATAGTTTCTCATGGGCAACTTTCAGACAGAGGAGCTGGAACTACCCTAACCAGGTACTGGAACATGTGTAGGTGACCACCTGGCTCACCTGTTTCTCTTCTCAGGGGGGCTCTGAATCATGAGGAGAACCTCTGGATATGCAAAATGGATCAACTGCTTCTGTCAGGATGGAAAGGAATTCACAGAAGACGTCTTGACAGCAGCGAACCAGTGACACAGCTGAATGGTAGCTGGCCCACGGAAACACTCCGGATGAGAAAGACTATCAAAGGAGCATCAGGTCCAGATTGCAAATTGCTTTAGCAGCTAACATAGGCATAAAGACAGAATGACCCACTCTAATCCAAGGGGGTTACGCTTCAGCGCTGGCTGCCTCTGACTCTCACCCTTGACCCAGCCCATTCATCAGTATGTTGATAAGCAGATTCTCTTCACAGAGCTCCTTAATCTGGTTTCCCAGGGAAGCCTTGCAGAGATTAAGGAGAGGACTGTGCTTCCTGCCAGTTTTTGAGGCTGGGAGAGTTAAACAGCAAGGGTGAAGGAGCTTGTCATAAAGTACACAAACCATCCCATCATTGGACTTGACCCCATTAGGGGGTTAACTCAAACATCTTTTCAATGTACACACTTGGATCTTTTTTTTTTTTTTTTAAATTCACTCTCTCCTTGGTAGCCAGCAAAATTAAAGCCCTTCCTCACATTATCCTTCATGCCATCTTTTATAACAATCAGAGCCACAACAGCAGCTGGGGCTAAACAAAGATTAGGAGCAATAAGGGTCAGATGGGACAGACAGGAGATCTGGTCCTACCAAGGGGCATCACCAATGAGCTGGACCCACTGTGCAGCCCACCTGTCAAATGCCATTTGCCACCTCTGGTGGCGATAGCAGGGGCAGCTGGGGCTGAATCCAAGCATCCTGAGGTCTCACAGAAGTGCAGCCACCCCTGTCATCTAGCCCCTCCCCTCAGAAGATGCTCTGGGGAGCTGTCACACATCCCACACTGCAGGCTGATGAGAGACACAGACACACTCTTGGGTCCTGGCATTATCACTGTTTCCTCTGGTTACCTTTAAAGAAGGGCATCTCTGAGTACTGGGTCCTCCACTGGAAATAATGTGGGGAAACTGTTTGGATGTGCTCTGCAGAGAGGAGAATTATTTTTAAGCAAAGTAAGAAACGACCAGGGAACTCTAGATTTGAATACAATTTGTGAATTCCTAGGTAGGTGTAGACTCAAGCCTATTAGTTTAGAGGAACTTATATTTGCTATGTTATTTTTTAAAAGTCTTAAAAGTTAAAATTTACAGCAACAGCAAGAAGGAGGACAAAGTGCAACAGCTTTAACTATGAGCTAATACCAAGGTTAACACCATCTGTCCATTACATGTAGCTTTGGGATTTGGCAAAAAGGAAAAAAACCACATAACATGGAGCTTTGAGCTCATAAATAGGTTCCAAAGAGTTGACAAGTAAACTAACAAGGCTTTTATGGTAGAAGGGAGCATCGAAATTGGAGGCCCTCTGTGCCTTCTCTCCCCACTGCTGTGATGGCAGCTGGCAACTGGGTCCTACTGTCCATTAACAAGACAGAGAGACGGATAACTATCCAGCCAAGGCCAACTTCCCCACACCAGGCAGATCCACACTGGACTCTCAGGAATCTTCAGCACCCTTTACACCAGCAGTGGTCAAAGTAGGGGGTGCAGCTGCCTTGGGACTGAGAGAGATGGGGATGGACACATCCACAGGGAGGGGCCAGGCTCTAGCCCCTTTCCCCAGGCCACCGCTCCTCAGAGGCTGGTCCTCCACCCCAGCTTCGGGGACAGGGGATGCATGGTGGAAACCACTGCAGCTGCTGCATTAGCAACCTTTGAGAGCCGAAGACTCTCCTCTCTCTAGCCAGAGCAGGAAGGCAAACAGATTAGGCTGACCTGCAGCTCAGGGTCGGCCCCAGGCCAGGCCACTGCCTGTACTGACTCCTGGGCCTCTACGCAGTGCACTCCACTTTCTAGAGCAGGCTGCTTGCCAAGGATTCACAGTGGACCTGGCTGTTCCCTGTGGGAGTCACTGGATCTGGACCCAGGACCAGCCTGCTTGCCAGCAGCAGAAGGTCAGGTTGGTTTAAAAAGGTAACTAACCCCAGTCCTTTCCCAGTTCTTTTCCTTTCTCTTCCCCAACTACCTTCTTCTCTTCTCCAAATCAGCCTTCTCTTGGCTCAGTTTCTGACCTTGGGTGTTTTCCCCCAGGAACACATCCGACCATCAGGCACTCAAAGGAGCATGAGCCTAGTCTTTTCCCCCAGCAAGTCACCCTGGTACAGTCAGTAGCTGCAGAGCACAGGGAGCTCCTGGCGTGCCAAAGGTCATTTACAGATCACTGAAAAATCTGGACAAGATGCTAATGTCCCAGCTCAATGCCCAAGTCCTGACTTAAACCTTGACTGTGTCTCAAGGACACTCAATGTTAGGATATCTATGGCAGGAAGAGGAACTTCTGAGTATTTCAGGCATAACAGGCAAAACAGTCTTCTTTAAAGCTTGCAAAATATATGATTCTGTCATTCCTCTTCATCCTCACCATCACCATGCTGGAGAGCCAGGGTCAGTCTTTCCAATCATCACTCAAGCTTCCAGTGGTTATTGGGCACTCTCCCTCTTAGAGAGGGGACACTCCAGCAGGAACTCCAGGTAGACAGCTGTTCTGCAGTGGGCATTTCTAGCCCAGGGCTAGCCTCTGAGACTCTCCAGGAGTGGCATGAGGTGGGGTGGATGGGGCTTCCTTGTCCTGGCCATCATCTGCCTATAGCAGGCATTGGCAAGCTTTTTCTATAAAGGGCCAGAAAGGGTTATGGACCATCTTCTTTGATGTTTTTATTTTACAGCTCTTTGGAAATGTAAGAATCATCCTTAGTTTGTGGGGCTATATAAAAACAGGTGGCAGGCAAATTTGGCTCACAAGCAGGCCGCAGTTTGCAGACCCCCTTCTAGAGGAAGATGCTGAGGCCCCACCAAGCAGCCCCTCCTCACCTTCCCTCTCTAGCCTGACTCCTCCAGACTCATTCCAGCTGCATGTGGCACCTGTGCTAGGCCACAGGATGGCCTCCTTGCTGCAGGCATTTCAAGGAGAAAACATGCTGCACAGCTCATGAGTTACTCTGTCTCCCTTGTGCTTAACCTTGGAAGCACAAGGCCCTGCTGGCCTCACCCTGCACCTCAAGGTCTCAACTGCCCATACTCATGCGACCTTGTCCACCGTGTCTCCACTACGAGGTGCCATCTGGTGAATGGCCTAACTTGGGTTCTTCCTCCTATGCCTCCTGTGTAGGTTCAGGGCAGGGAGATCCTGTCAGTTCTAACTGAAGGCAGAGCCTGGATCCAATCACTTCCCTTCCCTCCAATGCTGTCACTTACAGCACAGCCACAGCCTCCCATCTGGACTCCCTGCTTTCATCTCCACCCTTCCCTCTCCCCTTCCAAAAGCTCCCAGAGGCTTCCCATCTCACTCAAAATAAAAGTCAATGTCTCTGAGCAGTAAAAGCCACCCATCATGGTCATCCAGGTCCTATCACTGACCTGCTGAGCTCCACCTGGCCCGCATGGCCACCTGGCTGGCCTCAGTGCCTCCTCTTTCCCCTGGCTGATACTAACGCTAGCCACACTGGCCTCCTTTCTACCCTGCTTTTCTTCTTAGCCCTGAACACCATCAGTAGTTATATAATATTTTGTGGGGTTTTTTTTCTGGTCTTGTTTTTCTCACTCAGATGTAAGCTCTGTCAAATAGAGTCTAACTTTAATGTTATACTCCAGGGTCTGGTGTCAGCCTTGGGTAGGTGCTTTACAAATACACGAATATGCAAATAAGTATCTTGCTCTTAAGCCCCCTCCTCCCCCACCTTAGTAGCCAGGTGAACTGATAAGACATGAAAACAGATACACCCTTGGAGACAGCAGTCTCCAAATTTTTGTTTATATTCAACCCTAAAGCAATAACAACAAACTCATATTCCAACTAAACTAGTCAATTATCTCAGGAGAAAATAACAAACGATTGCCTTATGGTTTAGAGCACACCTGCGCATGGCTCTCCCACACTCACCACCACCACCCTCGCATGAGCACAGCGAGGAAAGAGAAAGCATGGGCTTGCTCGGCAGAGGTCTGGGTTTCAAATCCTGACACTGCCATCTATAGGTGGTCTGATTCTGGACATGGTACCAAGTACCCTAGGCCTTAGCTTTACCATCTGTTAAATGGGGATACTAATACTTATTTTGTAAGATTGTTGTAAGGCTTAAGTGAACAATTAAAACAAAACAGCTAAAGCATAATGACTGTGCACATTAATTGCTCAATGAATAGTAATTTCTCCCCTTTTGTAAGTGAGGAAGCAATAGTTCAGAATGTGAAATGATTTGCCTGAGGTCAGAAGGCTTGTTCCCGAGCAAAGCTGGGGTTCAAAGCAATGGTTTCTGTGGATGTATTTTTTCCCTAGCATCCAGCCTCCTTCCTGTTCATGTCTACACCCTGTAGGCTACTTATATCAGTAGAATAAAACAGGTGATGGCTCTCCCATTGACCTGCTTGTTGAAGATTTGGGGACAGTTCCATTCTAGGCTAATGCTCATTACTAAAGGCAACGCTGTTAAGGAGGTCACCCCCTCGTAAGGAGAAATCTGTGTCACAAGCAAGGGATCAAAAAAGCTAATAGAATTCACCTGCCCTGGATGTCAACTGCCCTTAAGAGATGCAAACTAAAGGTGACTGCCTTTCTTTCCCCAAGAGACAAACGGAAACCCCACTCAGTGTGAGAAAAGCACACGCCATGCAGGACCCAGACCAGTCAGTGCCCAGCAAGGATATGACACAGCCTGACGCAGCTACATCTGAGATCAAATGCCAAGGACACAGCAAAGACTGATGAAGCCACACGTGAGACACCAAAGTACAAAACCCACATTCAGCTCAAAGGCTTCCATATATGATGACTGTTACCTACACACACAGTGTTTTTCTTTATGAAGCACATGTGTTCTGTAATCCTACAAAGTAAATTTTTGAAAAAAACAAAATGAGAAACAAAGGGACACATGGAAACTCTTGCAGGTGACGGATATGTGTATTACCTCACCTGTGGTGACAGCATCATGGGTGTAAGCATATGTCCAAACTCATTATACTATACACATTAAATATGTACAGTTTTTTGTATATCAATTATAACCTCAATAAAGTTGAAAAAATAAAGAAATTTTTGTAGAACAAAAGGTTTCTCCCATTAGCTTTCATCATGACATTGAAATGTGCTCCTCTTGGAGAAAAAATATTGGCCCCAGACATTATAAAAATATAAATTATTAAGGAACAAATCTTACAAGTAACACGTTTGGAGGACAAACAATAAAGAGATGGCCTAAGCAATGTCTAAACAGATTTGAAATGGAGCAGAATGTGAGGGCATCTGACTAAAACAAGAGGTTTTTCTCAAGTGTCAGTCCTGAGACAAGGACCCTGAGACTGCTGACATCCCAAATGTAGTGTCCCTGTGACTCCAAGAAGGGAAGGTGCTGCAGGGGTGACGGTCCCTCCCCACCCCACCGTCCTCATCTGGCTGATCCCCGCTCATGCCTCAGACCTTAGCTAAAATATCACTTGCCCAAAAAAAGCCCCCCAGCACTAGATTGGGGGATTCATTCACTTATTCACTGACTCATCCATTCAACAAGTGATTAGTGACCCCCTAGTATGAGTCACATTCGACTTATCACTCTCTCTTTTCAACCTTGTAATTAAATAATCACATGCGCAATACTGATTTACTGTTTGTCACCCTCCCTAAATTGTCAGTTCCAAAAAGACAGAGATTGTATGTGATTTGTCATTTCATTCCCAGCGCCTGACACAGTATGTGCAACATAGTAGGCATCCTGTCCATACTGGTCGAGTGAACATACAAATGAATGAATTAAAGCATTTGAAAGCTCCGTTCATATTTTAAAATTCCAAAATGCACCCTGCTGTCTACTTTACATAGGGATAACTGATGTCACATCAATATGACTTTTAAATTTAATAAAGGAAATTATTTTATTTATTAATCTATTAGTAAGTGAAAACAATAAGATGTAAGACAATAGGAAGAAAGTTACTCTCACTAAGGGGCAGCCTCTTGGTAGAGGCTACAAGACAGAACCTGCAGGGGTTATCCTGGGACCGGCAGAAGCAGCATAGGATCATCGCTGAGGGGAGTGTGGATAGAGTCAGGCTATCTGGGTTAGGGTCTTGACCCCTCCACTGACCAACTATGTGACCCTGGGCAAGCTACTTAACCTCTCTGTCTTCCGGTTTTCAAATCTGTAAATTGAGAATAATAAGAATATCAGCTTCAGATAATTTCATTAACAAGTAAATGGATTACGACACGTGAACTGCTTAGAACAGTGCCTGGCGCGTGCTAAGTACTCACTAAATGTCAGTTGTTTTTATTTTCTGGAAGAAAGGGAACCAGAAGGGTTAAAACCAAGGAGCTGGATATACTGTCACTAAATTCACAAACCACTAAGACCAAATCTTCAAGATTTCCTATTACAAAATGAAGTAATTCAAAGGCAGGTGGATGGATGGGTTATCTACCCCAACTTCCAGACTTACTGCTTTACCTAGAGGGGTGATGATGCCTTACCCAACTGAAATTAAGGGCCAGGTCAAACAAACCCTCAAGGTTTCTCCAGGACTGGAGTCTGGGATTTGTTTTTATACACCCCACAGTACCCAGCACAATGAAGAACATGCATTTAAAGCTTAGAAAACGCTTACTGGGTTAATTTACAATGAACACTATTTAAACCTAAAAAAAAAAAAAACCCTGCATATTCCAAAGTATATTATCTAGCATATGTGCTAGCCCCAGAAGAATAAAATGCAGAAGTGAACAGGAGCTGCTTCATGCAACTGAAATTAATTATACACAATTATCTCTGAGATCTTTCCACAGTAAGTGAACAATGAAAATGTGGATGCAGAATTCTCCTGGTAATGAATAAGATGATGAACATGTTTCCACAGAGAGTGGGATCAGGTTGATCTGCTGAAATAACCAGATAGCAGGATAGCTTCACTACCTACATGAAACATCGTCCAAGAATCTGCACATTACTTGACAATTAAATCCATTCAAACCTTTTATCAATGATTTCATAGAACAGCTTTCAATGAGTTAACAGGAAGCTGTAGATAAAAGACAAGAATGGGGCTACGTCAAGAAGCTCAAAATCCTCAGCTGCTGATAATGCAAAACCTTGGCCACATTGATGAGCCCAAGACCACCAGATCTCTTTACACCAAGTCATTTTTTAAAGAAAACTTTTATTTATATGTTAGTTTTCTTTATAAAAATAAGTTGCATCGAGGTATAATTTATATGTAGTAAAATGAGACCATTTCAAGTGAACAGTGATTTTTTTGACAAATGTATATACTCAAGTAACCACTACCCTAATCAAGATATAAAAACGTCCATAATGCCAGAAAGTTCCCTCATCCTCGATAAAAGAAAAACTTCAGCTGAATTAAATTTAAAGGAGTTTAATTGAGAAATGAATGATTTGCGAATCAGGCAGCCCCCAGAATCACAGCAGATTCACAAAGACTCCAGCACAGCCACGTGGTGGAAGAAGATTTACAGACAAAAGAAAGGGAAATGACATAGTACAGAAATCGGAAGTGAGGTACAGAATGGCGGAATCGGTTACAAGTTGGCATTTGCCTTATTTGAACACAGTCTGAACACCCAGCAGTTTCTAAATGGTTGAAGTATGGCCGCTGGGATTGGCCAAGACCCAGCTATTGTTACAGGCACATACTCCTAAATCTTGTCTACCTATTCAGCTAGGTTGCAATTCATCCATAAGAACTCAAATATAGAAGTACGGAGTCCTTCTCAGGCCATATGTAGTTTGCTTTAACATACTCTTTCTCTGCTCTTATCTCCCTCTATCCCACACCAAGGCAACCATAGTTTTGACATCCCCCCATAGATTAGTTTTGCCTATTCTAGAATTTCATGTAAATGAAACTGTACAATATATATACTCATTGATATCTGGCTTCTTTCAGTCTAATGCTCTGAAAATCCATGCAAGTTGCTGCATGTGTCAGTGTTTTGTTCCTGTTTATTACTGAATAATATCTAACTATTTGGGTGGACTGCAAGTTGCGTTCCATTCCCCAGTTGATGGGTATTTGGGTTGCTTTTCGTCTTGGACTATTTTGAATAAAGCTGTTATGAACATCCACGTACAAGTCTTCTGCCAACATATGTGTTCACTTCTCTTGAGTAAATACCTCGGAGTCAAATCACTGGGTCATATGCTGTGCATGTTTAACTTTCTAGGAAAATGCCAGATTTATCTTGAATAATAGAAACGATCGATTGATTTACTGTTAAAGGACTTACTAGAGTTTATAAGGAAAAGAGGAAACAAGAGGAAAGAAAATGCAGTGCATCTGAAAGCACAGGGGCGCTGCTTTACTGAAAGGGCTGGCAGGCAGCTTCCCAGGCGGGGTCTGCTCAGGACTGCTCTAGCCAGATCCCTTCCCTGGAGCTTGCTTCACTCACGGGAAGATGGCCACCTTCACCCCACCTTCAGCGGACGTGCAGCCCCTTCCGTGCTCCTCTCTTCATCTGCCTTCAGAGGTAGTCCTGACTAACTTGTTGCCGGCACACTTTTCTAGGAGAGACAGGACTTGGGGGAACCACTAGGCCCCGGGGACATGCACTCGGCCGGCCCAGGCACCGATAACCTAACATCTCCTTTTAGCATTTGGGGGATCCCAGCACCCACTGTTCTCAGCTTTGGGTCTCAGCTAAGGCCAGGAAAAGCATCATTTAATACCATGTCACATAATTAGTATGGAAACTACAAAAACCTATGTGTTTACAAAACAACCACTGATCTACATTATTTCAGAGGTAATGATACTTTTACATGAGATAACTTCCCAAGACACTAAGCTGAAATTAGATGAATTTAGGTTTTCTGTATTCTTGCTGACTTGTGTTTTTCACACTGGCTTTATCTTGGTTTCTGAGGGAGAATCAATTCTCTTTAATTCTCTTCCAGAATACCTCACTACCTTCAGAAAGGAAGGAGGGTAAAAAGGACAGAGGGAACAAGGGAGATTAGAATTCCTCCTATCAGAGATTCCCAGAGCTTTGAAGTTTTAGAGTGAATTCAAGAGTGGGATTCAAGAAATGAAATCGTGGGCTCCAGGGGAAATGAGGAACTCCCTCTCCCAGAAGGTGGGGAAGCTTCTCTGAGCAACTGGCCCAGGGAGCCTTGTACTTGCTTCATTCTGGGGTCAGGAAAAAGCTGCGGGCCCTCCTTCCCACCCTCCCTTCCCTTCTCCTCCACACACTCCCAACTCTGCTCCAGGCAGGGGCAGCAGCCCCAGGGTCTGCTGGGCCAGCATAGCCATCTGCCTCCCACCTGAGTTCATAATGACTCCTGTGTAGGGCAGATTCCCTTGGCTTCACTGAAACCACTCCTTCTTGTCTTAGAAAGCAATCAGAAATAGAGTTAACTGCCTTCAAGTTCCCTTATCATTGAAATGAACTAGATCACAGAAGTGCCTATTTGCATTTTTTATTCTTATTCACTGGGTTTTTAAAAAGAGCCAAGAGAGGGGAGAGGAAATGCATTTACTTGCTGGGATTTCACTTGGGATGTTCATGTTCGTCTGGAAAGCAAAATAAAGGCATGAAGATTGCCCACTGATTTCTTTTCATTTGGAGAATTCTGCTTGAGTTAGGCTTAGCTGGCTAGCACATAAACCTGGCAAGAGAAAAGTCTTCCTCTTCCTGGGCCTGGTATGTCTACCACCTGGGACTTCAGAGACAGTATTCTAGGAGATTCACAGCGTCTAAGGTTCGAAATGTAGGCTTCAGCAGCAGGGCAGCTGCCAAATGCTTTCCTGCCCTTGCAGAAAGCCACCACCAAACTCACCACCGCCTCCCTCACCGTGGCCCCTCTGTTTCAGCATCTGGGCAGCGGGCGAGGAGGACTGGCTTCTAGAAGATAAAGAGAGACTCCACGGTGCAGAAAGTAAGCCCTCAACAGGATCCTGTTAGAAAACAGCTGGAAGGAAGTGTGGAGTCACTCAGTCCCATGGCTGATTTTACAGATGAAAAAACAAACAAAAAACCAGAAACCCTGAGGGATTCGGTCAGTGGTCTCCAAGTGCCAGTCCCTGGGGAAAGGATTCTCTCCCCCAGCTACCTTTCCCTTCTCCAGTGTGTCCACCTCAAGAAAAGGACCTGCATGCTCCCAGCTGCTCACACACAACTCGGGCTGGCCTTGGTGCTGGCTATGTCCTTTCTCCCCCCAGATCTGCCTTCCGCCCTCGCCACCTGTCTCTGCCCAGGGCTCACCTGGAAGGACCACATTGATGGACAACCTTGGCAGGTCACAGGGAGAGATGGAGGGGGCAGAGGACAGCAAACAGGCTCCTGCCCTGCAAGAGAGGGAGAGTCAGGGTACCAGCCTGGCTTGGGCTGCTCCCAAAGGTCCTGGCTGCTGCCTGCAATGCAGCCCCATCCTTCAGGGCTCCAGCACCCTCCCCTGTCCTCAGCCTTTAGGGCTCTACTGCTCTCAGCCCCAGCCCTACCCTTGAGGCTCCCCTGTACCCTGACTTTGCAGATAGTGCCTGGGAACTGTTCTGCTTGGAGAGTGCTGTTTGCTGGGATACACACTGACTCCTATGGCTCCCCTCCAGCTCCCCATCCATCCTGCTCCTTGCCCTGGCCTCTGGCCTGAAGGGCTGCAAAACAGCCTCCCAACTGGGCTCCTGGCTTCCCTTCTGGCCCCTCTTCAACTGCTGTCCCCAGCAGCATACAGAGCTATCCCATGAAATGTAAGTCAGACCATGTCAGGCCCTGGCTTAAAACCTCTCAATGGTTTCCTCTGGCACCTCCAGTAAAAATCAAAGCTCCTTGCTGACTTTGAGAGCTGCTCCAGATGTGGCTGCTCTCTGAAGCCTCCTCTTGTGCCCCAAGCGTCAGGACACTCCAGCAGCTGTGGGGCCTCCTTTCCCTTACTGGTGACCCCAGGCTCTGCCCTGTCTCTGGGCCTCACACACGCTGTCCCTGTGCCTGGCAGATGCCCCACCCCTGCCGCAGGCTGTCCCCGCCCCTGTAGGACAGCCTTGCCTTAGCAGGGTAGATGCCCTGCACTTTCTTCTCTCCACAAATTTTTATTCTCTATCCCTGGACTGTGCTCATTTCTTTTCAAACACTTAACAAATTTGTAATTATGCAATTTTTTGTTTACTTTTTAAATGATTCTCCCCCCACTGGGATGCCACTTCCCCATGGGTAGGAACTAGGTCTGTCTTGTTCTCCACCTGACATACAACAGTTACTCTAGGCATGTCTGCAAAAGAGCAACTGGGTTTGGGTTCCTATAAAATGGACAATCTCCTTTTTGGGGAAGGTTTGCTTTATAATCTGAGATTATGTTCCTTCTACTTTGTTGGGGAGAGTGTTAAGGTTTTTTTTCTTTTATGAAAGGATAGTAAGAATAAGTGGTATTCATCAAAAATTTTAAAATGATAACCTGATATAATTCTCCAGAGTGTTTTTGAAATTTTTGAGTCTAATGATATCCCAGATTAAGCAATGTTTTGGGAGTCACAGTGTTGGTTCTTAGAGAGGCAAAGAGATAGGTGAAGATAGTGACAGAGAAGAGATGGGCTTTGCAGTGAGACTGCAGGACCTGGGTTCAAGTCCCAACTCTGCTGCTTGGTAGCTGTCAAACTCTGAGCAAGTTACTTAAACTCTCTGTGCCTTAGTTTCCTCATCTGCAAAAGAAAGATTATAATAGAATGTGTTTCAGAGTACTTTTATAAGAATTCAGTGAATTAATACTTGTAAAGTTAATAAAACAGTACCTGGTCTATAGACAATGCTTGACAAACATTAGTGCTATCATTATTGTCTATTATTATTATTGCTATTGTTATTATTACTAAACCCAGGTCTCCCAAATCCCCAACCAGGACTCTTTTCTCTTTAAAATATTATTTCCCAGCGTTGTCTCTTTAAATCTTATCTGGCCACTCGTAAATGTAAGACTGAAATTCAGCACTTGGAAAACTATCCCACTCCAGCCAAGCATATTTTTTGGATAGCTAAAACTAACCCTGATAAAATGTATCCATTTAGGACAGAAATGTTTCTATAATATGTTACATCTTTTCTACTTTTTAACTGGGTTTGATGAGATGAGTATCATTACAAAAATTATCTGCTCTGCAGCCTGGAAACAGCAAAAGGAAAACTCAGCACATTCTACAGACCTAGGTTCAAAGCCCGCTCTGTCCTCCCTCCAAGCCCTAAACCCCTCCTGAGTTTGTTTCCTTACTTAAGAAGTAGGAAGGCCATGTGCATTGAGAGGTTACTGTGGTTCTGAGTCCAGTGAATACACACACTGCTAAATCCTAAAACTCTTCTTTCTTTTCTGGTTAATAATATTAAACTCATCCAGGAGAATACCATAATTTAAGAATCTAGGCAGAATTCTCCTTTCCCCAAGCTCTGCCAGCACCCAAACCCCTCCCCAGAAGACAGTCTGGTTCACACAACAGGGGAACAGACCCCTCACGACTCTGCAGGGGGAATTTCTTTCTGGGAGAGAACACATGTCCAACAGGGTCAGTCCCCACTCAGGCTGCTGCTGTCACTCAGCCAGGAGGCAGGACAGGCTTTTGAAGCTGTGATGTTTCTGAGTTTGGTTTTGGACAAAAACACCATTCTTCCTCATAGCCTTTCACACCCTGATTCAAGCAATTTTAAGTGAATTCTATTTCCCTTCAATAGAAGGCTATTTGAAGACACAAAAACCATATTTGTGAATGAATTCTAGGATTGTATTTGCAGAGTCGCTCCTGTTGGATTTCATGCTCTATACCAAGTTTCCACCTCTGGGCCTCAGAACCATTCCTCCCACCCTCCAACAATATCTCACACCCTCATATCCCAAATATGCCATTGCCCATCAGTTATGAAAGGTAAAAGGTAAAAGTAAAATTCGTATGGGTTTCATAGTCAATGGTTCATGTTAAAGGAGACCCATATTAAATAATATTATGAAGTACATATTAATAAGGCTAAGAATAAAAGGTGGGAAAATGCGTGGGATTCATCTTATCTTTCTAATGTTCATTATCTAGAACCTGGAAACCAAATCAATGAATTTTCTGACTACAGACTCAACAAAATTATCTGATTTCTAAACTAGTCCTGGACTACACTTACAAAGAAACAGCACTGCTACAGAGAAAGGCTGAAGACATAAATTGGAGACAGGAAACAGGACTGGATTCAGAAACGTTATTCTCCTGCATATGAGATTTAAAGAAATATACATACATACATACATAATTTTACAACTCCCACAAAACCTAATTTTATTTGTAAAATATACCAGGGTATCTGAGCAAGTTTCTTTGGAACCACGCAATGTAGAGTGCTTTTTAATTAACTGCACATCTAGCAATCCACAAATATGAATTAAGCATCATGAGTTGGCACCGAGGAGAATTTAGGTCTGTGCCCCCACAGAGCAAGCAATTTGCGAAACTTTGCTCTAAAACACATAAAAACCCTGGCCCTAGCTACCAATTTTAAGGATGTTCTATTCTGCAGGGGTTCATCTTCATTCTCTTCAAAAGGATATGAAGGTCCTGCTGTGTTTCAATGCAACCAGACCCCCAAGGCTCAGAAATCAATCATTTCACAAGAAAAAAAGGCTAAGATTATATCTAAACATTTCATTAGCATAAATCTGAATGTGTGCTATTTGGTCATTTGGTTTTAGTTTACAACCACCTTTGCAAGTGATAAAATACAGATTGATGGTGGGGAGAGGGTAGGAGAAGAAAACACCATACACACATCACAGGATCTAAATTCCACCAGCAGGGGTGGGAGCTGAACTGGCCTAACCTGAATGTATGTACAAAATAATCCCTTCCTTCCTCTCTCCCTCCCTTCCCTCCACCCTCCTCCTCCCTCTCTTTCTCTCTAACTCCCTCTCTTCCTTCCTCGCCTTCCCTCCCTTCATTCCTCCTCCTCCCTCTCTTCCTAACTCCCTACCTTCCTTCTTCCCCTTCCCTCTCTTCTTCCCTCCCTTCCTTCCTCCCCATCTCCCTCCCTCCCTTCCTTCCTCCCCACCTCCCTCCCTCTCTTCTTCCTTCCATCCCTCCCTCCCTCCCCTCCTTCCTTTTTGTCCTACCCTTCCTCTCCATCAACAAGCCCAGGTGATGGCAGGGATGCCGCATACTCCACTTGTCTCTTCCAAGGCTGGGGATGGCTCTATCAACACTTGCCCCATTTTTAGGTTTTACTTCCCAGGTCATCCCAGATTTATAATCCATGCATAATGCAGGCACCTAAGCACTTCTGGGCCTCTACTAGAAATCCAGAGGTGAAAAAGGCCCAGCGCCTGCCTGTTCTCAAATCTCCACGCAGTGGGCAGCCTAGTGGAGAGAATATACTCTGAGATTAATTTGGCACTGCAGGGGACTTGCATGTCCTGCTCCAGGTACTTGACATTATCTATCTAGAAGAGGTCTCCCTTTCACCACAGTCACTGCCTACATGAAGGTGGCCTCTCTCAACTCGACAGGATGTGCCATTCGCCAAGGAACACTAGGTATCCCTCCATCGTCCAGACAGATCGCAAGTGAGACACTCAATCCTGTAAGGGTTGGTTTCCCTTCAGTGGATTACAACATTCAGATCCCAACTTTCTACTGCACAGGATACCTTGCAGCCATTTGGTTTTGAATGACCTTCTCTTCCCCTCTTCCTGAAAATATGTTTCCTTACTGAAGCAAATTAAAGCCAATTCTGCTTTAACATACTCTGGAGCACCTCAAAGCATGCTTTAAATCAAGCAGGAACACCCTGGTCTAGTGATACTGCCTCCAAGGCAGTCTTCCCTTCATCACCCTGCCTCCAGCCAACACCCTGCTTCTCTGTCTCCTCAGTCCACCTCTGCCTGCTCTGTCCCTGGTTTCCTCCACCTAGAAAAGTGTATCCAACTGATTTTAAGTACCCCTGACTTAGGGGTACCACACTGTGAAATCTCTGCTTCTATTTCCCCTTCTACACCTTGCATCGCAAGAAAATCCAGGCTTTTTATTCATTTTTTAAAAAAATTAGGGAAGTCACAGCCCAGGTAGTTACTAGAAGAAAAAGGCAAGGCCAACAACAACAGCCAACTCACATAGAGCTCTTTTAATGTGCCTAGTATGGTCTTAAGTGCTTTATAGACACTGACCATTAAACCTCACCACAGTCCTATGATGTAGATATTATTAGTATGCCCATTTTACAGATCATGAGCATGAAGCCCAAAGAGGTTAATTAGCTTGCCTGGGATTATCCTCTCTTTTTTCTTTTTTCTGAGATGGATCTCGCTCTGGTGCTCAAGCTGGAGTGCAGTGGCGTGATCATAGCCCACTGTAGCCCTCACCTCTCAGTCTCAAGCAATCCTCCTACCTCAGCCTCTTGAGTAGCTGGGACCATAGGCACGCCAACATGCCCAAGTAGAGACGGGTTCTCCGTATGTCGCCCAGTCTGGTCCCAAACTCCTAGGTTCAAGCAATGCCTCTACCTCAGCCTCCCAAAGTGCTGCGAGATTACAGGAGTGAGCCACCAGGCCTGGCCCATCCTCTTAATAAATGGTACGGCTGAGATTTGAACCTAGGGGCCTGACTCAGGAGTGAGTACTGCTTACCAGGAAGGGAATGCGGTCAGCATGACAACAAAGGCATCTCTGTCCTCCTTAAATGCAGCACCAACTCTGTAAACACACAGCAGGAGCTCTAGATCGACCACGTTTGTATGCACTTACTGAGTCCGCATTTCCATGTCACCTTCAGGAAGAGTGGAGCTGGCTTGGGTGAGGAGAAGGAAGAAAAGAGGAGACTTCTGCCCTTGAGAGATTCTATTTTAATTTTTAAGAAAACACTGAACAGACCAAGCCCTGGATTTCAAGATCAGTTTTCGAGGTCTCCAGACATGAGGCAGTCATCTGAAAAGGGAGACATGACAGAGGAGTCTGACCTCTGTGTGGCCTCCTCGCTCTCCCTGCACTGCTTTCAGATCTCCCAATGAATAGGAAAGGAGGGGAGACCTGCATCTGTGGAGCGAGCATCCCCTAATCCCGATCAGGTATCAACACCGATAGGCTTCCAAAGGTGGCAAAAGGGGCCACATTCTCTAGTACTAAGACAATGGCATTAAATCTAAATTTCTTGATAACCAAACTAAGGCATAAAGTCAGTTAACTATGTCTAGTTCTAATATAACACTCTGGAATGTGCCCTGTGTTATCTTAGCCTAGCTTTCTACAAATACTGAATCGCAATATTCCACAGTGCAAGTTCCTCCCACTGAAGGCCTCTTTGGAGAAAGGAGTTGGCTGTGACAAAGGCTGCAGTATATAGAGGATGATCGTTATGGTGGTGATGACAACAATGCTGATAGATCAGACAACAGCAACAATGACCGTGAGGGCAACGAAGGCCATGAGTTGTCATGCAACATCTAATACAGGTCAGGGGTGAACACTTTTGTGCTGACTGCTTTTCAAGCATGATTGTGTTATATCTTCACAACAACGATGAGAGGTGGGTATCAGCACAATGCCCCCTTTGAAGATGAGGAGGAGTTAGATGAGAAAGGCCAAGTCTCTGGGGCAAGGTGCCATAATTTGGGTTGTGATATGAACCCAGGCCAATCTGACTCCAAAATTTCACATTCTTACCCACTGCTCATCTGTCTCTTCCTAAAAGAAGACCTTATTATAGAAAGTTCTAAAAACAGGATATGCTGATTAGTCAAATTTTCTAGTAAATACATAGTAATCAGTTCCAAATACTCAATTGAAAAAAATTGCCAAAATGTTCATGGTCCCCAGTCCTGCCTTAGTAAATATAGCATACTAAATATAAATCTAGTTCTATTTTATTAATAGACACACGATGGACTATCTCCCAGCTATTTGCCAGAACGATCTGTTCTTATTGTAGAGTATTTCAGATGTAGGTACAGCACTGAGGAGGACCATACACTCAGCCCAGGGCATGCTCTGAAACTAGGGTATTAAACATTAAGATCTAAAAATATGTGTTTTATTATTTGCCTTTTTCTTGTAAAACTTCAGTCAAAATTATTTAAGTTGATAAGTAGAAGTTTCACTGTAGTAAACTGTACCAATGGCTGCCCGTGATATGCCCAGAGCATAAGAGAGTTGATGAGAAACAGCCAAAAAAAAAAAAAAAAAAAAAAAATGAAAACATAACAAAACTTGGCATAAAAATTAAAATGACCAGCCCCCTGATCCTAAGGAAAGTCCATTTTCTCATAGGGGCAGTCAGTATATTTTTATCTTGTGGCTTAATGTTTTTGTAGACACA
The DNA here is from genome assembly GCF_008728515.1 of Papio anubis. Classification (NCBI taxonomy): domain Eukaryota; kingdom Metazoa; phylum Chordata; class Mammalia; order Primates; family Cercopithecidae; genus Papio; species Papio anubis. The sequence continues at coordinate 40,149,474 of NC_044976.1, forward strand.
CTAAATCATAAAAATCCAAGAAACCATATCTCACTCCCAAACCACACAATTTATTTTAAGGAATATGTTCCTTTTCTAAGAAACTGCTTGATTTTCAGGAAGTGGTAAAGTGGCAGGTGTGTTCCCATGATCAGCCAGAGAAACCAAATAAACGTTCCACTGGGCAAACCTGTTTCTCATAGATAAACAGCTGCGAGCTGCATGCAGGAGGGAAAGGGAACCTAAAGACTGCCCTTATGTCTGCCTGACACTTTCTGGTTTTCTGTTTCAATTGGAAAGGAAGATGGCAGCTTACAACGGTGCAGACCCTACTGTGGCCAGGCCAATTCTGGCCCCTGCATGGGATGGGAGTTTCAAAATCCCAGCTCTGGACAGAGAGCTCTGGTCATCTCTCCTCTACGTAGACCTGGGAAGGGATAATTAAACTAGGAGTCACAGGAGAAGCAGATTTCCCATGAAACAGACATCATCACACAATTAATAGCTAGGCTTGATGGGAAGGGGAAGGAATGTCCCTCTTTACTTACTTGCAAGGCAGCCTCCACCTTGCTTCTAATATCACTCATCACATTGTAAACAATCACCTGTCTGTATCCTCAGTAGATTGTGAGCTCCTGGAAGTCCCCTGGGCACATAACAAGCACCCAATCAATGAGAATTATTGTTATTACAGTGTGTGTGTTCAAGAAATATCTGTTGAGTGAGTGGAAAAGAGGAAGGAATGAAATAACCTGACTTTCCATTTGGAAAGTGTCTTGCTAAATCCTTGCTGTTAGAGTTCAGGAGTTGGGATAGGATTTCCTATATTGCAACTTTGGTTTGTCATGTTGTAAGCAGGGTTAAAGGCAAATTTTTAAAAATATGAGACAGGGCTGAACTGGCTTTCTGGAAATTCTAGACTAAAATCAGGGTCTAAGAGGGGGAGTCAGCTGGCTATTTAGGAGGCTTGGAGGTCTAAATGGAGTAAGAGACACTATTCCAAGGGGTCCCCTGGTCACACAGACAATACAGGACAGCATTCAGACTACCCAGGAGTCTGCAGGACTCGGTATGAAAGAGAAAAAAGAAAAAAAATATAGACAACCTAGGAGGTCTGAGGACTCACAGAGACTGACTGGCTGGGGTGGGACTGGCAGGAGCTGCTGGGAAGGCTGGGGCAGCTTCTGGTGGTCCTGGCAGTAAATACCCTCCAGGAAAAGTGTACCTTGCAGTGAAAGAGCTGCCGTGAAAATGGCTTGGGCAATCAGACTGCAGTGCTGTGAGCTGGATCGCCCTTCCCCTAGCCAAGAGGTGTCTCCCGCCACCCTTCCCCTAAGCAGCCTAAGAATGAAACGGGGTGGACAGCTATTACCCACTGACCGCCTGCTATGGACCACAGGCATTCTCCTGTGAAATGCTTGTGAGGTTGGTGACATCGACATTACACTAATGACAAAACTGAGGCTGAGAACTGCAACTCACCTGCAATGGTACACCTGATAGCAGAACCAGAACTTTCACTGAAGACCCACCTCTCCAGTGCCAAAAGAGAACCCCACAGGACCGAGCCTGCCCCCTCAATGCCTGTCAGAAGCAGCCTGGTGGGTGCAGAATGTGATAGCAAGTTGCTGTTGGCACAGCCTGCTCTCTGACAGCTTTGCAGGTTATTTCTCACAACTTTGCTGCCAGCTTCTCCCTGCCTGTCACTGACCCCTGTCCCAGAGCCGTCTCCATCTGGAAACAGCCACCCCCCAACTCTAAAGTTGTAACCATACATACTTAAGGTAGAAAATTTAAGGGGACAAAGCAGAAAGGAATTAAGAAAAAATGGAGTGACCTATTATTTTACAGAGAAACAATTTTAACATTTTGGATTAATTTCCGCACGTACTTTTCTTTTCTTTTGAGACGGAGTCTTACTCTGTCATCCAGGCTAGAGCGATGCAGTGGCGAAATCTCGGCTCACTGCAACATCTGTCTCCTGGCTTCAGACGATTCTCGTGCCTCAGCCTCCCTGGTAGCTGGGATTACAGAAGCACACCACTATGCCTGGCTATTTTTTGTATTTTTAGTAGAGATGGGGTTTTACCACATTGGCCAGTCTGGTCTCGAACATCTGGCTTCAAGTGATCCACCCACCTCGACCTCCCAAAGTCTTGAGATTACAGGCGTGAGCCACCATGTCTGGCCCCTTCCAGTAATTTTCTAAGCATTTAGACGCAGATACTGTTTGCCTATCTTCAAAACGGTGTTGCACCAGACTAACTGTTTAGAGGTCAGCCTCCCTGCTCAGCTGAGCACTGATACATGCAACCTGCCACCTGGGAGGAAGGGCAGGCATTCCCAAAATGCCATCACGGCTGCTGCTAACCATCCCGGTACTGCAGGCAAGTGCGGCTGATGCAGAAGGACGCTGGGGAATGAGGACATCAGGGGTTTGCAAATTTGTGTTTCCCATCCTGCCAGCCTCAGAAGGTTTGCCATGGAGGGTGGGCCAATCCCAACATACTCGAATTTTTAAATGGTTAGCATTGGAAGCGAATTTAGAGGCTATCCAGCCCAATCTCCTCACTTGTAAATGAGGAAAGCAGAGTTGAGAGAGATTTAGCTTGTGCTAGGGTCTAAGAGTGGCTCCTTGCCAACCCCAGGCTCCTCCTGGTCTACTGACTATGCCTGGACTCTGCTCCAGCCCCTCCCCCACCCACCTGCCCCACTTGGCAGAGGGCAACAGCCAGAGAAGCAGGCCCAGGTAGGGGACAAGAGTCTCAGGACTTGCTATTCAAATTTAAAGAATCTCTCGTCACCATTGCCATAACTCTTAGCCCAACCATTCCTCTTCAGATCCAAGGATATCTAAGTCTGATTGTGGAATTTTGTTGCGGAGTACTGGATACAACTGTCAAATTCCAAAGGCATCCAGTACCCACGCTCTTACTATTTTATAATAAGAGCAGTCCCTTATTATACAAGCTCTGCACCAGTTGAGAACCATGTTCCAGTCTCATATTGCTCAGAATCTCCTCTGGCCTTCACATAACTCAGGCACCATCTCCCTGAATCATATGGCATGGGAAAGTCATGAGTAGTAAGACTCGGTCCAAGAAAAAATATCAAGTTCTGACCACTCAAAATACCAAGTTCTGACCACTCAGAAGTTTTCTTAGGTGTTCTCATTCATGTGAGCTTTCTGTTTCTTGCTCTCCAGCCCCATTTCTTATTAGGGTTAGGGATCCCTTAGGGCTGCTCAGTGGTAGGGGCCACTGAATTCAAAGCAGGCCACTGTACTTGAAGTAGACGGCTAGGGAAAAAAAGGGCCAGTCACAGTGGCTCATGCCTATAATCCCAGCACTTTGGGAGGCTGAGGCAGGCAGATCACTTGAGGTCGGGAGTTTGACACCAGCCTGGCCAACATGGGGAAACCCTGTCTGTACTAAAAATATAAAAATTAATTGGGCATAGTGGCACTTGCCCATAATTCCAGCTACGCAGGAGGCTGAGGCATGAGAATTGCTTAAACCCAAGAGGCAGGGAGTGCAGTGAGCTGAGATGGCCTCTGCACTCCAGCCTGAGTGACAGAGAGAGACTCTGTTAAAAAAAAAAAAAAAAAACCTTCCTTCCTTGCTTCCTTCCTTCCTTCTTCTCCTTCCTTCCTTTCCTTCCTTCCCCTCCTTCCTTCCATCTTTCCTTCCTTCCCTTCCCTCCCTCCCTCCTTCCTTCCTCCCTTCCTCCCTTCTTCTCTTCTCCCTTCCTCCCTTCCTCTCTTCCTCCCTTCCTCCCTTCCTCTCTTCCTCCCTTCCTCCCGTCCTCCCTTCCCTTCCCTTCCCTTCCCTTCCCTTCCCTTCCCTTCCCTTCCCTTCCCCTCCTTTCTTCCCTCCCTCCCTCTGTCCCTCCCTCCCTCCTTCCTTCTTGTTTCTGAGCATTTCTTTCCCAGGCACAAGGTAAACAAGCTTTCAAATACAGCACACTGAATATCCGTGATAATTCTATAAAATGGATCCTATTCTTCCCACTTTAAAGATGAAGACCCCAAGGCTCAGAGCAGTAAGGTGCAGATTTACTGTGATGCTAAGGAAGAAAGCTTCAGGGCCCTGCCAGCACGGACCCCTTTCAAGGCCCTAGCAATATATTCTTAGAATCATGTAATTTTTAAATGAAATTTGCAATAGTAAGAGATTTTAACTGCAACTGATGAAGAGCACTGTATCTTTCAACTCTGATGTTTCCTCCTGATAGATTTGCCCTCATGTTCATATTGAATGGTGTTACAGTAGCTATAGGTGTTTTGGGATCCAGCATGAGGGAAAGTTAATTTGGGGATAAATTTAGTTTGGGTGTAGTGGGATTTATGTCTATTGTTCACAGTCACATTAATGCAAAGTCAAGTGATTGCTAGTTGTCCCCATGGCTTCCAGAGCTACGCTTACCACAACTCAATGGCTTTGAGACTCAAAGGTGTAATACCCGGCACCTGAGACATAAGAATAGGGGAGAAAAAACAGGATTGAAATACACAGAGAGGTCCGGGTGCGGTGGCTCATGCCTGTCATCCCAGCACTGTGAGATGCCGAGGCGGGAGGATCCTCTGAGGTCAGGAGTTCAAGACCAGCATGACCAAAATGGAGAAACTGTCTCTACTAAAAATACAAAATTAGTTGCGTGTGGTGGCACATGCCTGTAATCCTAGCTACTCGAGAGGCTGAAGCAGGAGAATTGCTTGAACCCAGAAGGCAGAGGTTGTGGTGAGCTGAGATCGCGCCATTGCACTCCAGCCTGGGCAACAAGAGCGAAACTCCATTTCAAAAAAAAAAAGAAGAGGAAGAAGAAGAAAAAGAAAAGAAGAAAGAAATATACAGAGCCAGAAGCTAGAGCATAGAGCTTTCTTCCAGTCTTCAGACATGTGGAATTGAAGGAAAATTTAGTTTTCACTGATACCTATTCCAAAAAGAAAGTTTTCTACTGTCAGAAATGTATTTGATAATATAATGAATACAGTTATAAATATACAATATTCCCCCTTTTTGGTAGGAATTACACAAAATACATTTTACCAAAATTCCTGTATTGTAGGACCCAAACCTATGGCAGTAAAGCAACAACAAAAAAAGTGGATGTCTGTGTCTGAAGCCAAGGTATATGCAATGTAACTATCGATAATAAAAAATAAATATTGTCAATCATGCTAGAAGAAAAACTAAATTTTCTTTTCAACCTCCCTTTAGAAAAATCACAAAATCACTATCATATGAAGAGGTGATCAAAGTGTATTCAGCCAAAAGATATTCAGGGAAAAAAGTATTATGGAGGCTTCATAGGCAAATAATAAAAATATTTTTTTCTGGATTTTATAAAGTTTCAGGTTTTAAAAACTTATATTGGATGTGATTTCTTTTCTCATTCTAAATAAATATTCACCATGGTACCTAATTTTGTATTTGTAATTTTATATTCTTTTTGTTAAAGAGGTCCCCCAGTTGCTTAAACTTCAAGCCCTACAAAATCTCAATCCATCCCTGGAGGTGAAATAACTTCCCCAGCCAGGAAGTGGCAGACCCAGGACTAGAGAACTTGGTCCCCTGACTTTGGGATCCCCTGAACCTCACACATTTGTGCCCAGTCATCCATAGGGGCAGCCTGGGCTACAAGGGGCAGGGTGCTAGTGGAGAAGGTCAAAGGATGATGAATTTGTAAACTGGCTACCACCACTGCAGCCGGTATATGTGGCTTCTACCTCACCTGGGCAGACAGCAAGAGACTTTCTGAAAACCTGAGTATGCAACTGACAAATCCTGACTCTGTTAAAACCAAGTGCCCAGATTAAGGATAAATAGTCCAAAATCCCCAAGCAATATAATTGAATCTGGTTTGATTCTTCTGGATGTCACATTCCCTAAACTTGCACTGTCCAAAATGGTGGTCACTAGCTACATGCAGCTATTTAAATTTAAATTAATTAAAATGAAATAAAATAAAAAATCCAGTCCTTCGGTTGCAGTAACCACGTTTTAAATACTCAATAGCCACATGTGGCCAGTGGTTCCTGGGTCAGACAGTGGAGATATGGAATGTACCCCCCGCCCCCCCAGGCTCTACTGTTTAGCCCAGCTGAATTTTTTTTTTTTTTTTTGAGACTGAGTCTCAGGCTGGAGGGCAGTGGCGCGATCTCGGCTCACTGCAAGCTCCGCCTCCCCGGTTCACGTCTTTCTCCTGCCTCAGTCTCCCGAGTAGCTGGGACTACAGGCGCCCGCCACCACGCCCGGCTAGTTTTGTTTGCATTTTTAGTAGAGATGAGGTTTCACCGTGTTAGCCAGGATGGTCTCGGTCTCCTGACCTCGTGATCTGCCCGCCTCAGCCTCCCAAAGTGCTGGGATTACAGGCGTGAGCTACCACGGCCAGCCTAGCCCAGCTGATTTTAAACAGCCTTTACTAAGACATAATGTAAGCCTCTTCCTCAAGCAGAGAAAGGCAGCTCTCAGGTGAGTGTGGCCCATATGTGAGTAGAGAGGAGAAGGAGGAGAAAGGAAGGCCTATCCAGAGAGAAGAGTGGGACAGCCCAGCTGAGAAGGGGCCAAAGGAGAGGCAACAAGGAAATAGAACCCAAACTGACTGAGGTGTGAGGCCTTGCAGAGAATAAGGGTTACCACTGGGGATGAGCCAAGGAAATGATCTAGATCACTAATCTTGATGCAGGAAAGGAGGATAAATTCGCTCCAGAATCAGAGTTACCACATACCTCACGTATACCCCACACACCATATACCTCACCCCCCACACACATTACCACACACACGCCACATACCTCACACACACACACACCATGTACCTCACACCACAATCCTCACACACACACCATGTACCTCACACACACCACATACCTCACACACACACACCATGCACCCTAAGTACACAATCTACATAATTTCACCCCTACACATACACACACACCACATACCCCACACACACACAAACCACATACCTCACATCCCCCCACACACAAATGCCCCACACATACCCCACACACACCACATACCACACACACACCATACCTCACACACACACCCATGTACCTCATACACACCACATACCTCACACACATACTATACAGCACCCCTACACACACCATATACCCTTACACCCCCTACATACACACACACCACATACCCCACACACACACAAACCACATACCTCACATCCCCCACACACAGCCCCTCCACACACCCCCACACACACACCATACACCACACACACCCACATACCCTTACACACACACCATGTACCTCATACACACCACATACCTCACACACATACCCACATGCACTCCCTACACACACACCACCACACCCTGCTACACCCCCCACACATGCCACACACACACCGCATACCACACACACATACACAAACCACATACCTCACATCCCCCCACACACAAATGCCTCTCACATTACACCATACATACCTTTACATTACACACCTATACCATGCTACATACTTTACACTTTCTACACATGCTATACATACAAATTACATACCATACATATACCTTATGAACTCTATATACATACACTCCTAACATACAAACCATATACCTTTACACTCTCTACGCACACATGCCCCCCACACACCATACACATACCATACCTCACACACACACACACCATACACACAACATACCTCAGCACTCTAATAATACATGCCATACACACACCACATACACCACATACCTCACACACACACACCATGCACGTCGCAGACATATCACATACCTCACACCCCCACAAACATGCCACACACACACACCACCACACACACACCACACACACCACATACTCAACCCCCCACACATGCCACACATACATACATACACCACTCACCATATACCTCACACACACACCATGTACCTCACACACACCACATGCCACACACCACATACCTCACACACCACACATACCTACACACACACCCACTACATTACCCCTACACACATCCCACACTTACATACCTAAACACACACACACACCACATACCTCATACATATAGCACACACACATGCCCCCATATCACATACCTCCCACACACACCACATACCTCACACACACACACCCCACACGCACACCACATACCTCACATACCACACACTACATACACAAACACAACCCACACACACCACACATGCCAAACACACCACATACCTCCAACCACATACACACACCACATACCTCACACACTACACACACATACACCCCCACACACCATAATAATCTCTACATATACCGCATTTAATAGACCACATACCTTACATTATTAATAATTCACACATGCACCATACACTTTACATATAATTCTTTCTACACACACACCACACATCACATACCTTATAATAACTACATACACCATACTCATACACCACACACACCCCCACACACATACACACTACATGCCCCCCACACACACCCCACATACCTCACACATCACACACACCACCACATATCTCACAAACACACATATCTCACACACACAACACCACACACCCTACACCTCACACACTCCCACCCCTAACCCCCACTACACACAGACACACACACTTTAAAGTGTGCTTTGCATTCCAAGTCTTTGCTGGGAAACCTTGGTGGCAGCTTCCATGTATTGAAATATCGTACAAGGTGGTGGAGCTGCGGAGTCACCGACAATCACATCATCCACCTTCCTTTAACACTTCCATAACGCCACCACTACCCAAGAGCCACTGCCATTCCAGACCTACACAGAGTCTGAAGCGCAGTGCACCCCTTCCTAGGGAGGAATGCGCCCAACCCCTGCAGGGCCTGAGGTTAAACTCTCCTGTATTCCATGGTCAAAGGACAGCACGGCGGACTCTAGCCATTTTCATGGGCTGCCAAGAGCAGAAATTCACTGCATTCTAGAGTATGAAAGCCTGACAGGGTAGGCCTTCATTTCCCACATGTCAGTGTGTACCGACGGAGAAGGTAGGGAGCCCTGTGGGGAATGAGGGCACCCGTTGTCCCCTCCAGAGCAATTGTGGATGGAGCTCCCTGTAGGAATAACAGACTCTGATTACCATGGTGACACTTCCAAGGTGATGACTCTGGACAGGGTTTGCAATCTCCTTTATACTCATCACTCCCATCTAATCCTCACAAGAACCCTGCTCCCCACTTAATGAACGAAGAAGCAGACCTAGAAAGGTAAGTGGCTTGCCCAGAATTAACAACTAATGATAGTTTAACCATAATAACATTTCCCCATCCACTCACCATCCAGTGAACAACTCAAGTGACAGCACAGTGGTTAAGAGAACAGATTATGAAACAGATGTACCAGGTTCAAATCCTGGCTCAGCCAATGACTAGCTTTGTGCCACTGGAAATGTGATTCAATCACCCTGTGCCTCAGTTTCCTTGTCTGTAAAATGGAGATGACGTTAGTCCCTACCTCTTGGTTTACTGTGTAGATTAAATAAATTTTCACAAGTAAATTACTTAGAACCAAGCCTGAAATGCTCAGTCAGCACTCCTTAAGTGCTGGCTGCTTTGGTGCAGGCTCTGAGCACAGAGACAACCAAACATAGCACCTGCCTCCAAGGTACTTACAGCCTAAAGGGAGAAACAGAAAAGTGAACAAGAGCTAGGGGTAGAAAAGATGCTCGGGGCACAAATGAGGGACCTGGAATCCAGGAAGGGCCGATTCTTGGGCCAAGTGACAACTGGGTTGAGTTCTGAAGAGCCACGGTACAGGCACTGTGACAGCCCTTATTTATTTTTTCCAGCTTTTATTTTAGATTCATGTGCAGGTTTGTTACCTGGGATTATTGTGTGATGCTGAGGTTTGGGGGATGAATGATCCATGGCCCTTTTTATATAGTTTCTCCTTTAATCCTTGGAGCATTTTACAAATGAGTTGCCTGAGGCTTGGAGAAGTTAAGCAGCTTCCCCCCCCCCCCCCCCCCCGACAACCAACTGGTAAGTGGTGGAGCCAGGATTCAAGCCCACATTTGTCTGATTCCAGAAACCTTACTCCAAGTCTGGGCAAGGCGTGGGCTGGCCAGGCAGCTAACTGAAGGGCAACTGTCTACAACCCTGGGGTCAGGGGGATGAGAAATAGGAGGCCTGTTAACCCAGGTCTCTGGGCAAGCTTCCTTACATAACCTGCACATTGTCAACACTCCACTCAGGCAGCTCTCCCATTCCTTACTACATAATTATTAGATAACGCATAAGGGAGAGGTTTGAATGACTGGCTTGCCTGGGAGGCTGCCTGTTTCTCTACGGTCCTGTTTCCACCACATGGGAGCCCTGAAACGAGCAGGCCAGCTGGAGAGGTGGCCAATACATTCCTCATCCAGAGGCTCCGGGCTCCCCAGACGGCCACTGCCACCTGACCACACAGAGTCACTTTGCCAGAAGGACTGCCCTGCTTTATGCCTGATCTGATCTTTTTCCAGGAAACTCGTCTGGTGTAAGATTAATGTGTCCAAACTTACCAGTCTTCCCCTTTCACCCTGGACTAACAGGGACAAGAATTCTAATCAATGTGCAGGAACAGAGAGAACCAGGGAAACAGCAGGCAGGCCCAACCCCAAAAGCCCCAAACTTATTTCCCAATTCCGGGTTGCACATTTATTTCTACTCATATAAGAGAGTTTGCATCCAACTGGGGGGAATTTTGAGTTTCAATTAAACTTTGCTAAAATACAAAACCCATTTCCCCTTAACTGTGCTTCCTGACAGTGGAGTGTGGGTGTCACAGGGCAGAAGGGCTGATGGTGTGGGTTACCACAGCGAGGTCCATGCGCACAGACGGGCTGCCCCTCCGCCTCTGGGAGTCAACGCGTCCCGGGTCCACCAGGCCCAGCATTTCCACAGGCTGTCATCGGTGTGTCCCCAGCACAGCACCTGGCTAGGACTCAGCAAATGAGTTGAATGTGTGGGGCTCCCTCCAGGTAGGAAAGGAACCCCTGCTCACAGCACTCCCCAGAAGTCTTGGTAACTCACTTTCTCTTTCTGTTCTGAACATCCATTCGGGCTGGTTTAGAACACAGCTCGCTCAAGAGGCAGCCCTCCAGAGGAGATCCAGGTTAATTACGTTTACTGACGAGCTGTCTTCTTTTTCCTACAGCCACTTCTTCCCATGTCCTGATTTCATTGCTTGTGAAAAGAGATGGCCTTCCAATGGGAAAAAGCAAGGAGTAACACTCACAAAGAGAAAGCATCCTGGAGATTTTAAGGAGAAAGGCACATCGGTTCTGCCCCAAGAGCCGCCTGTTTCCCTATCGGATATTAACACTCATTCAGTGCAAGGGTGAGTATCACCTTTCCATTGGAAAGAAATAGAGTACCCTAGGAAAACAGCTTGCATCAAAACAAGGGAAAAGTAGGTTCTGAACCAGAACTAAAATATTTGGACACTAAAGCTGTGACTACTGATGTAAAGCCATTAACCCATAAAAACAGACATTCAAACAAGACTCTGCATAGCTCTCTTTAAATGAGTCCAAATGCCAGAGCTTTATCTTCAGACACACACACAAACAAAAAACTTCTTTCCCCATCCCATCCCCCCCCCCACACACCCACCCACTAGGAGTAACACATATCGCTAGCTCTAAGACTTTTCTAAGAACTTGGTCAGAGACACTGAGCGGCTGGTCAACATATTTCTTACAAATGGGGCTTCAAGAGCGGAACTAGCAGCTGAGTGCCAAGAACACAGCGGCTCTGCTCACATCTCACATCTGCCCAGACGCTCTGAGCCACAGCCCACTGCTGCTGCCACAGGTTCAAGTTCTGAAACCCAAAGAGAGCACGGAGGAGGCGGGAGGAGAAGAAAAAGACCCAGATGTTGCAAATCAGAATAAGTGCTGAGTGAGGCGGTATCGGGACGTGGCAACGATAAACAGTGAACGTTGGCTCTCCTCCTGTCGGCTGACCCCTCTGCTCTGGAGCCCTTCACACTGGGACTCCAGTTAAATCAACCAGCTGTGCTTCCAAGAAAGGCAGCCTGGGTCAGCGTGGCTGCATGGACTCTGCTGCCGACAGCCGCAGAGAGAAACTCAAACCAGCCACATAGCCTGGCCCACCTTATGGTCTGAACGTGCCCAGCCAAAAAGAAGAAAAGAAAACAGCTCAAAAAACAGCAAAGGCTGGGTACGGTGGTTCATGCCTGTAATCCCAGAACTTTGGGAGGTCGAGGCGAGCAGATTGCTTGAGCTCAGGAGTTCAAGGCCAGCCAGGGCAACATGGTGAAATCCTATCTCTACAAAAAAAATACAAAAATCAGCTGGGGGTGGTGGCACATATCTGTAGTCCCAGCTACTCGGGCAACTGCACTCTAGCCTGGGTGACAAAGCGAGATCTTGTCTCAAATAATCTCAAAAAAAAAAAAGAAAGAAAGAAAACAAAAACAAAAAAATCCACAGTTGAGAAGCCTCTGGCTCAAACCCACATATAGGGCTTCTCGGCTGCTGTGTGTACACATACCAGCCACCATGATCCTGGCCTTCTGATCATTGGTCTGTAAGGAAATAAGGTGATAAATGGGAACTGGGCTCTGAACCCTGGAACTGAGAAGTCAAGGCTGCTGCAAACCTCTCTCCAGGGTGTTAATCCCTCTCTCTGCCCAGTGGTTTTCAACTAGGGGCAGTTTAGCCGCCCTAGGGAACATTCATCAATGTCTGAAGACATTTTTGGTTGTCACGTCTCGGGGACAGAGGGTTGACATCGCTACCTACTGGCCCCTGGTAGAGGCCAGGGATGCTGCTGTACCGCCTACAATGCCCAGGACAGTGCTCACAACAAAGAATCATCTGGCCCAAAACGTCAGTGGTGCCAAGGCTGGGAAACTTTGCTCTGGAGCCTAAGAGTGCTGGGCTCAAATTCTAACATCACTGCTGACCAGCCCAGGGGCCTTTGTATAACTTACTTCACCTGTCAGAGCCTCAGGTTTTTTATATACATGTACATATATATTTATATTCATATATAAATACATGTTTTATATATTTATATATTAAATATCCATATTTCTATATAATACATTATATAATATATATTTGTTATATATGAATATACATATATAATATATATTTATTATATATGAATATACCTATATGTATATAATGTATAATATTTTATATACATATATATATATATATTTTTTTTTTTTTTCTGAGACGGAGTCTCTCTGTTGCCCAGGCCAGAGTGCAGTGGCATGATCTCAGCTCACTGCAACCTCCACCTACCGGGTTCAAGTGATTCTCCTGCCTCAACCTCCTGAGTAGCCAGTATTACAGACACTCGCCACCACGCCCAGTGCAGGGATTACAGGCATGAGCCACCATGCCCAGCCTATTTTATATATTTAACAAAACTTACATAGCAGTTTCTAAGTACCAGGCCCTATTCAAAGCAGTTCATACATATTAACTCATTTACTCTTCCTAACCACGCTATGCTATAGGCTCCCGAGAGTTATTCTCACATCCAGTGGAGGGAAGAGGAGGGAGCAGTCCTCCCTTGGGGGTAGAGTATTTTGCATCAACAGGTTTTAGAATTTTTGGTGCAAGGTGAGAGTCAAAATCTAACAGACTTCGTTGATTACATTATTGCTTTTATGTTCTCTTCAGACAACGTACCCCTTATTGCCTGTCCTTGGGTTGGGCCTGTCTACCCCTTCCCTCTCCACACTCTCTGTGCTCCCACCTAGACCTCTTCCAAATTTCCCAGTAGAGAGGGAATAGAGAGGCAGTGGTGGTCTCTTTCACCCCACATCCCAGTGGTGATCACGCCACTTCAGGGAAAAAGAAAGCAGCCTTCACACATATGGGCCTCCCTAAAAAGCTTCCCAGGGAAAAGGAAATGCATGTGGAAAGGCCACAACTGGGAATGAAACGTCTGTTAGGAAGGTTGAAGGAGGGGGAGAAAGAAGAGTGGCTGGAGGTGAGGCTGGAGAAGTAGGAAGGGCCCATCGCCTGGGGTGGTGCATACCTTGGGAAGAATTTTCAATTATCTTTAGTTCAGCAAGAAATTACAGACATGACCAGGGCCCATGCAAACAGTCTGGAAGAGTCAAGGCAGGATGCGGGGGACCCGTGAGGAATCTCCTGCAGCAGTCAAGCAATGGTGGCCTGGAGAGGGAGTGGACGTCAGGATGGATAAGTGGATGGATTCATGCACTTGTCCTTAGGAGGAGGAATGGACAGGACTTGGTGACAGCTTAGGTGTATCAGGTGGTGGAGAGGAGAGGGTGAAGTCCGGCTTCTGGCCCAAGCAGCTTGAGGGACAGTGATGCCCCTTCCTAAGACAGGGTGCATCTGAAGAAGAGAGACTCACAGGCTGAGGCAGGGGCTGGGGTGTGGGTTGGTCATGCATGTAGGAAGGTGCTGAGCCAAGTTATGCATGTGCTGAGTCATCCAAGTGGAGATGTTGAGAAGAGGGCTGCATTTACAGTCGGTTCTTCCAAAGAGGGGTCCAGATGAGATGCATGGAAACTGACACCAGGGGAGGTGACACCTTCACCCAGGGGAAAGACTACATTGTAAGAAGAAAAATCCTCAGACCGAGTCTAGGGAGCTGCGATCCTCAATAGCCAAGCAGAGGGGTGGTGGAGGCAGCAAAGGAGGCTACGCAGGAGAAGCCAGAAAAGCAGGAAGAAAACCAGGAGAGGCTGGTGCCTCAGAAGCCTAGGGAAGAAAACAAGATGCAGAGTTTTAAACTTCACAAAATGCCACTCAGAGGGCAAGAAAGACAAAGATAGCACAATGTCACTGGCATTTATTAAGACGCATGTCAGAAGTGGCTCTTTTCAGGAGTAAGTATGGCCAGGCATGCAAGGGCTGAAGAGGAGGAGGGAGGTGACACCATGCACACAGCCCAGGAGGCTGCCTCACTCGCACCCCATCACCTGCTTAGCCTATTTCCTTCACAGCCATTATCTTAATGTGTGCTGTCTTGCTTCTTTGTTGACTTGTGAATTGCCTTCTTCCCTTAAGGTCTGTTAGGGCAAGCTCCTTGTCTGCTCTATTCACAGCTGTACCCCAGCACCTAGGAGGATGCTTGGCACAGAACAGGGATTCAATACCTGTTGGGTATTGAATGAATGAAACAGAGGCAGAGTAAAGTCTGGCTAAGAAGTGAGGAGAGGGAGAGCTGGAAAGCCCAGAAACTACCCACGGGAATGAGCCAGTGGTAAGGAGGAGGGCTGGGTTAGTGTTCCTGGGAAGTGGGACCCCCAGCTTAGGTGGAGGCTTAGGACAGAATCCTGGACACTCAAAGGAATGCTTAAAAGAGAATTCAAGGCATTTGCTGGTCTGAAAGACATCCGGCCCACATTGCTTTCACTTAGGTCATGTTCCCCAAAAGGAAACCCTGAGATAAGGATTCCTAGATGAGTGATTCATTGAAGAAATGTCCCCAGAGTGGTCTGTAGGACAGTGGAGAAGCAGGACAGAGAGGGGAGAGGCCAAGCCAAGCATGACCTCAGGCCATATCCCTGCCTCAGCCTGACCCCAGGGAGGGTCCTGGAATGTAAACTGAACCTCCTCCGAGTTTGTACACCCCCATACCCCACTGCTAGGGCAAGGTGGCTGACCTTTCATATTCCCGCTCTAATTAATACTGGCTACAGACTGTCATGGCGGGGACAAAAACTCCCAGCCACTCCAACTCTCTTGGCAAGAGGGCAATCCTTTGAAGAAGGCAATGGGCAAAGCTTTAGAAACAGAGGCGACAGAAGCTGCAGGATGGGCACACAGAAGTGGCCATAGTGATCCAAGGCCATCTGAGCAGAGTGCCAGCAATGTCTGCTACTAAATTGGGATAGAGTTTTGTGTGGATTACCCTGGAAGAGCCCACCAAACAAACAACTTCATTCCGAGGGCCTGGATGGTGCAGGGATAGCTACCATTTAGAATCGTTTCAGTTTCTATTCCAGTAAAGAATCCTTCAAAGAAAGACACCGAGGCTCTTACAGTGCAGAGAGGTGCTCTTCTAGGACAACTATAGGGTGGGAACGTAGCACAGCTACTAAAACTGAATGTGACACAATTAAGAGAGTACGGAGAGTATTTAGAAATACTTAAAAGTCAAAACATAAAAAAAAACTGGATAACTTGGGTTACATTCCTGGGATAAGTTTATTATTATCACAGTACTGTGATATTGTAGAATCTGGAGAAATAAAATCAACTGAAATAAAATAAAATACATCCACCAATTACCATTTACTGAACCCCTGCTATGGATCCAACTCTGTGCCAGAAATGAAGCAGCATCTCCCTTGCTCAAAGTTGATTTTTCAGGCTGGGGACTAGATGGGGCTCCTGAAACAGTTCAAGAACAAGGCAAAAACAGACCTATGGAGGTCACGTAGGATGATGATTAAGAGTTGAGCCAGGCTCAGCAACTGCCTAAGATCACTCCCATTTCTGCTGCCAGATGCCCTGTGCCTCAGTTTCCCCATCTGAAAAATTGAGATACTAAGAGTCTTTACTTCACAAGATCTTCACACTCATCTTACCTGTGAAGGCAACATGAGGTGATGTGTGCAAGGTCCTTAGTGTGGTGCTGATGAATGCAGTGAGCACTCAGGCCTTGTTATTCTGCAGTTATTACTGGAGGTGAGGCTGGAAAAGACCACACTTGCCCGACTTGTCCTACCCTTCTCTCCTTAGGAGGGACCAAGACATTTATGCCTGGCTATGAGTTGACACTAGAAAAGAAATCAAAAAGCATCTGTCCTTGTTTCTTGAAGCCAGATGCAACCAAGCTAAGCCTGGACCAACAGTTGACGGGCAGCTGGGGGGTGTGCTCCTGTGTTGAGCTGGCCAGGAGCTAAGGCTGATGGCTTTCTGTCCAGGGAGCCTTTTAGACTCAGAGCACACACATGCTTGCCTCTTAAAGAGTGCTGGGTCAGCAGGGATGCACTGGGAAAGCCATCAGCATCTTTGCATCCCTACTGACCGTTTCCTGCCCAGCACCCTGAAGCCAGCACTGACCATTTTCCTTTCTTTTTTTTTTTTTTTTTTTTTTTTTGAGACACTCTCACTCTGTCACCCAGGCTGGATTGCAGTGGTACAATCTTGGCTCACTGCAGCCACCTCCTGGGTTCAAGTGACTCTCGTGCCTCAGCCTCCTGAGTAGCTGGGATTACAGGCATGTGCCACCATGCCCAGCTAATTTTTACATTTTTAGTAGAGTTGGGGTATCGCTATGTTGCCCACGCTGATCTCGAACTCATGGCCTCAAGTGATCTGCCTACCTCGGCCTCCCAAAGTCTTGGGATTACAGGCCTGAGCCACCGTGCCTGGTCCTGACCGTTTTCTGGTTGGCGGCAGAAGAAGGGTCCCAGGTCAAACAATGCAGTCACACAGGCCTATGCTCTAACTGCGCCTCCCCACACAGCTTGGTGACCCCCAGGCCAGTGACTTTGACCTCTGAAGCCTCAATTCCCTTGACTGTAAAACAGGTCCTGACCTTGGCTGCACATTAAAATCACTGGGGGAGTGTTTAAAAGTCCAAATACCAAGGGCTCGCCCCAGACCAACAAAATCAGAACCCCCTGATGAGATCCACTGCTGTAAGGGAAAATATTATCTTCTACTCCCAGAAGTGGAATTAAGGGAGACTATCCATGGAAGGTGCTTACCACCATGCTTTACACAGAGTGTACATAAAAGGAGACCATGACACAGTACCATTCGGAGTTCCCAGACTCTAGAAACACCTCCCACAGGCCCACAGAGGGTTGTACTTGAAACTTTATTCACTGTACTTTATGCCCCACTTTGGTGAGTATCAAAGATCAATCCTGCATTTTGATTTATCGAGTTCTTTTGATCACCCTGGTCCAGAATCATCTTATTCTTCAGAGAGAAAAGGGTCAGACCCAGGAAGTGCTTCTCTGGATTAAGGGCTATGAGGCTAAATCTTTGTTTCCAACTCTGCTCTCATGGGCCTCCAATCCCCCATCCTAATAAGAGAGCTGCCATCCACAAGGGTCCTTGGCCCTTGGCTTGCAGAAGCAGGATGAGCATCTACAACCCTGGCTATGATGAAGGCTGCCCTGACAGTTACATTCTTGTAGGACAAATATTTCTGAGCCTGAGGTTCCTTTGCCATGTCTCTAGTCAACATGGGGCTTTCAGCCCTGTGGAACATGAAGATTTTTGTGAACTGGGTATAAGGATTTAAGAGTGTGTAGGTGGGGCCTTTCCAGGCCTTGCTTCCTAGATAGTTGATGTATCTGGACCCAGAACTGAGAGAAGGAACAAAACAAACAGGTGGGATCCCTTACAGTTTATAGTTATGTTTTTCAAAGAGTAATACACATTCAGGGAAACAGAAACAGAACTTTAGCTCAAGCAGTAAGAGGGGGCAGCCAGTATCCAAGCTGGAAGAAGAGCTAGCAGGTGACAAAGGAAGCAAGCACCCTCCATGCAGTGTTAAGGCAGTGCTTGTCATCCAGTGGGGTGCCTGGGTGCCAGGCAACAGAGCAGTTGATGGAGACAGTTCCAGTGCCATTATGAGCTGCTAAAAGGAGATCTGACGTGTGCATTCCAGACCCTGATACTACTTCTTGTCCAGTCATTCAACAACATAGTATTCCCTATAGACCAGGCATGTCTGTCTATCTATCTGATTTCACAACCCCATGACATAGGTACTGTTATCCTCACTTTGCAGCTGAGGAGACGGAGGCACATAGAGGTTAAGTAACTTCTCCAAGGTCACACAGTTAGTATATGACAGAGTTGGGATTTGAATCCTGTGCTCTTAATTCCTATGCCAAATTGTCTGTAGCCTAGTGAGGGTGTCAAACAGGTCAACAGACAATTAGAATAGAGTATAGTCTAAGTGAGTGCTAGGGACTAGCACAGGTGGTGGCATCCACAATTCCATTCTTATCTGATGCTCACTCGTAGGAAGAAAAACAGAAGAACCCACCTGGTGACAGGCTAGCAGGCACAAGAACAGGCAGAATGTGCACCTGGAGGATTTCACCTAGGAGAGCTGAGGAGGCACAAAGACCTGCATGTGAGTGTTCACGGTAGCTTCATTTGCAATAGCCCAAATCTGGAAACAACCGAAATTTCTATCAACAGGTGGAGGGATAAAAAAATCTGTGGCGGCCGGGCACGGTGGCTCATGCCTGTAATCCCAGCACTTTAGGGACCAAGGCAGGTGGATCATGAGGTCAGGAGTTTGAGAACAGCCTGACCACCATGGTGAAACCCCGTGTCTACTAAAAATACAAAAAATTAGCCGAGCGTGGTGGCAGATGCCTGTAGTCCCAGTTACTCAGGAGGCTGAGACAGGAGAATCACTTGAACCCAGGAGTGGAGGTTGCAGTGAGTCGAGATCGCACCACTGCACTCCAGCTTGGGTGACACAGCAAGACTCCATCTCAAAAAGAAAAAAAAAAAATCTGTGACATATGCACACAATGGAATACAATTCAGCCACACAAAGAATGAACTGCTGATCTATACAACATGGATGAATCTCAAAAGCATCATGCTAAGAGAAAGAAGCCAGAAGCAAAAAGAGTGTATACTTTTTTATTTTATCTATATGAAATTCTAGGAAAGTCAAAACTCTAGTTTCAGAAAACACAGTTTTGCGAGGGGATGGGGGTGGGAGGGATGAACTAACTGTGACGGGCATGAAGGAACTTTAAGGGATGATGGGAATGTTCTATATTTTGATGATGGTGATGGCTACACTGATGCAGACGCTCGTCAAAACTTATTAAATTGTACGCTTCAAAAGGTGAATTTTATTACATGTAAATTATACTCAATTTAGAAAACATTTTAACAAGAGACTTGATGTCATGCAGTCGAAACTGAAAAGTGCTGTGCTCTGAAGCTAAGAGTGAGAGTTACTTACATTCTGCTTCCTTTACTTGTTTTTGTTCCTTGTTCTTTCTTTCCCCCTTTCCTTTTTCCCTCTCTCTCTCTCCCTCCCTCCCTCCTTTCTGTCTCTCCTCAAAGTCTACCACCTCGTTTTCCAAGCCAAGCCTAGGTGACAGGCCCCTGAGCTGCAAGCGTTTCCAGCACTGCCATTACAAATTAGTGGAAATGATCAGACCCCCAGGCAGACTGGTCCTCAGCCTGCTTCAGAGGGGCAGATGTTCTACAAAACCAGCCAGTGACCCACCCACAGAGAAGACTGGCAAGCCCGCAAGGCTCTCACTGGACCCCTCTGTGGCTTCTGCCTCCCAGGTAGAAAGCATGCATATATTAGATTAAAAAAGAGGAAGTGTCTTTCCAAAAACTACTCGGCTTTGGGAGGGAAGGAGGTCATTTGTCTTTGTCCAAGAAAAACATGTCCCTTCCTTGTAATCCTTAATAACCCCTGAATTGTTTTTGTTTTCTCCAAGATAGTTAGGGACAGGGGTAGGGGAGAGGGGCCACAGTCAGAGAGAAAAGGAGCTAGAGAGGACAGAGGAAGCAAATGCCATACTACTCTGTAGTGGCAGCAAGGTGAGCTCTTACCACCTTGAATTTTGGGAAAGATGGGAAAAGAGGGAACCCTTCACCAACCAGTGCCAACATGCCTACCTAAGACAGCCCCCATATGAGGTGCATCCCCGTTCTCGCCGGATGAAAAGTGAACAGAGAGGTTAACAGGGCAAAGAGGCAGCAGTAATGGGAAGAGAACATGAGACTGGCACGGCTCCCTCCCCTGGGCCTGCAGGAGGCCCACGGCAGCCAGAATGTCCATCTGCTATGCCCCACCACTAGTAGGCTCACAGGAAAGGAAGAGAACAATGACAACCCAACTGTCCCTTGCGCAGAAGTTACACCAAGAAGTAAGCAGCAGGACCCGCTGACCTGGCAGTAAACCACATCAGAGTTATCAGTTGGAAACCTCTTGGACAAAGAGAGTTTATAAAGTCCCTTGGCCAAGAGGCATGGAAGTTGAGTTCAGCCAAGCGCAACTCAGACACATGGGCAGTGGAAGGGGACCTGGGGATGCCAGCTGCCAACCAAGTCCTGTTTGTTGGAAATTGAGAGAGATAGTATTGGAGAACTAGATGCTTTCACTTTTTATTTCTCCAAAAGAGAGCTGGTCTGCAGGTAGTGAAGCCTATAATTCTATAAAAAATGGAGATTAAAGAGATAGGAAGGTACAACTCTGGCCCAAGACAGAAAAAAGCAAAAAGAAAAAAACAACAGGCATCCATAAGAGAAAAAAGTGAGCGGTTCTGGGCATCTAGTAAGTGGAAGAGGAAAGAGACCATCTCTAATCCTAACTCACTCTGTTCCAGGTTTGAAATAAAAGCTATATAGGGAGAAATAGCCTGTTAAAGTAGAATTGCCAGTGTGTAGAACTGAAAATCAGCCAAAAATCCATCAGCTCTCTCAATTTACTAAGAAATAATAATTAACTCCCTAGTACCTGATATACTTTTGCATTTAAAGGCTAAACTACCTATATCTACTCAATATCATTCGCTTCTATTCCAGTAAGACTCTTATTGGCAGGTTTAAAGCACCCCTACCCAACCCACTAGCACCAACTTGTCTTCTACCTTAGCCTGGAAGAAACATGTATGAATTACATTGCTAAGAACATAGTATCGTATCTATTGAATGAATCATTAAATAGACTGGCCACTGTAATAAATACATGTGGATATATACATTCTGTTAATAGACTTGGTATAGTCTTTCATGGTTTCAAGTGTTAAGGATTATTGTGGTATTAAAGAAAACCTTATAGGCTTTCATTTCCTGAACTATGGTGGATTCGATATGTAGCCAACTCTACTGAAAACACTAAGCAAACTGGAAACTATAGAAAAACATCTTTTGAAATGACTGATGAGCTGGCAAGTTAGTAAGACATATTAACTAAGCAAAATCTGAAGCCCAGAATAAGTGCCAATCCCTGAAGTTAGCTTGAAGACATTAGCCAACAAAGTGACCTTCACTTTTATATTTTGTGGCCTCATGGGAAGAGGAGACAGGATAAGAATTTCCCATAACATAAAGGATACTATCACATGGATCCAGGAACTCCAATGAATACCAAGTGTGAGAAATAAAAATAAATATAAACCTAGATATGCTTTGCGAAACTGCAGAACACCAAACAATTTAAAGGAACCAGAAGGAAAACACAGGTTATTCTCAAAGGAGAGAGTCTTGTCTGTAGACAAGACAGCAGATTTTAGAGGAAACGATGGAAACAGAGGACAGTTGAATAATGTCTTCATTATGTTGGCGAGAAAATAACTGACAACCTAGAATTCTACCCTAATTCTATCCAGTAAAAACCTCTCTCAAAAACAAGGGGAAAATTAGTGTATTTGCAAGCAAACAAAATCAAAGAAGTTATCACCAACAGACTCTCAATAAAGAAAATTCTAAAAGCTGTACTTCAGGCTCTATCGGAAAATACCAAAATGAAGTTGGTAGACCTATGTTAATATTAATCAGAATAGACTTTAAGACTAAAAGAATTACTAGGGAAACAAGTTTCGCTTCATTATAAAAGATTCAATTCACCAGAAAGATAAAACAATTCAAACCTATAGGTACCTAATAACAAAGGCTCAAAATATATAAAACACAAACTGACAGACCATAAGAAGAAAGAGAAAAATCTACAATCATAGTGGGAGATTATATTTCTCTCAGTAACTGATTGATCAAGCATGCAAAAATCAGTAAAGATATAAAAGACTTGGACAACACAGTGAAGAAGCTTGATCTAATGGAGTTACATAGAACACTGCATCTAACAATGGTAGGATCCACAGAACATTATGAAAAGAGACCACATATCAAGTCTTACAATAAATTTAAAAGGCTGGGTAGCACTCAAATAATATTTGGCAACCATGAAGCAATTAAGTTAGAAATTAGTAACAAAAAGGTAACAAGAAAAATAAACAAATATTAAGAGGATTAAAAAGAAACACAGTTTTAAATCATAAGTCAAATAATAAATCATAATGAAAATTATAAAATACTTAGAAACAAATTATACAAAAATATTACATATCAAAATATATGAAGTTAGAGTAAATATGTATAGCCCACAATGCTCATAATGGGGAAAAAAGCCTGCAAATTAAAAAGCCAAACATTTACCTTAAGAAGTTAAGAAAGAAAAATAGCTCAAATGTAAATAAGTTAGATGGAAGAAAATAAAAATTAGTATAGATATTCATAAACTAGAAAACAAATGATGGAGAGGATCACAAAGTCAAGAATTAGAGATAGTCTCTAATAACATTGAGAAAATTATTAAAAGACTAACAACATTATAGAAGGTATTACAAATGAAAAGGTGACATAACCACAGATCCTACAGAACATCAAAAAATAACAACATCTTATAAGTAACTTCATGGTAAAAATTTTGAAAACTCAGATAAAATGGATAAATTTCTAGAAAAATCTAATTTACCAATATTGATTCAAGAAAAATATTAAAACCTGAATACCCACTATCTATTGAAGAAATTGAATCAGAGGTTGAAAGTCTTCAGGAAAGAAAGAATTCCAGCCTCATATAATCTTTTTTTGAGAACAGATAAAGAGGAAACGTTCTATAACTTACTTTACAAATTCAGCAAAACCATGATACAAAACCCTGCCAAGGATAACATAAGAAGTGAAAATTATAGTACAACACACTTATGAAGATAGATGTAAAACTTCTAAATTTTATTAGCAAATAAAGCTAGCAAAGTATAAGAAATGAACCCATTACAACCAAGTCAGGTTTATTCTTGGAAAGCAAGGTTAAGTTAACTTTGGAAAATTAGTTTACCAGATATTAACAAATTAAAGAAAAAATTATATAAATATTCTCAATAAATGCAGAGGAAGTATTTAATAAATCTCCATGTATATAATTTGAAAGACAAAAAAGCTCTTTGCAAATACAGAATAGTAGTTTCTCATCCTGATAAGGAATATCAAATCCATAAAAAACATCATTCTCAAGGGAAAATGTTGAACATGAAAGGCAAAACTTAAATGTTTAGAAGACAATATAAGAATTGTTTTTAAGGATGTCCTTCAAAAGACACAAAATGTTCAATGATAAAGGAAAGATTGATAAATTTTATTACATTGAAATTAAGAATTTCTGCCACTGTAAAGATACTAAAAAAGATGGTGAACAAAATATCACAAATAAGGAGAAGGTATTTTGGCAACACAGAGAAATAATCTCCTGCATATATAAAGAACTCCTACAAATAAATAAGAAAGATGTAAACTACCCAATTTTCAAATACATGGGCAGAAGGCTTAAAAAGGTACTTCACAAAAAAAGAAAATCCAAAAGGTCAACAGCGTATGAAAAGATACTGACCCTCTTTAGTAATCAAACATATATAAATTGAAACCAGATTAGATACTGTTACACATCCATCAGACTGGCAAAAATTTTTGAAAATATCCTACAAAATATAAAGTGTTTGCAAGATTAGAGAGCAGTAGGAGCAATTGCAGCTGGATATAGATATTGGTTAAACACACTGTAAATTAATTTTTGATTAAAGTGAAACTCATATGACACAATAGAAATTCTGAACTATCCTAGCACCATTGAAAATGCCCATAGTCTATGACCAGTAATTTTACTACTATGTGTATTCCCTAAGTAAACTTACACACATACTTAGCAGGGAACTTGAAAAAAAAAAAATGTTTATAGCAGCACTATTTATAATAGCAAAATACTGGAAATAAGCTAGTGTTCATTAATAATAGAATAGACATATAAACTGCCATATATTCATTCAGTGGAATATTATGGTTCAGCAAAATGAAAAAATTTCAGCTACACTCAACAATGTGAATGAATCCAGGACGAAACATTTAACAACCAGTTGGCACAGTGTCCAAACAAATGAAGTCCCTGCCCTAGTGCCAGACCTGGTACCCAAGATCCCCTGCTATGCCAGATGTAATCCCTTTAGAAAGGGGCGGACTTGGAGAAGTACCATAGGAGCACCTGGGAAGGATCAGGTAAGCAGCAACTTACCAACTGATATGGAAATATTTCAGTTGTTTGTCAACCAGTGAGCCTTACTGGTATGGTGTGCATGGACTAAACGTGAGCATTAAGAACAAAAGAATACAACAGTGTGATTCCATTTACATGAAGTTCACAAACACACACAACTACACAATATATTGTTTAGGGATACAAATGCAGGAGGATAAGACAATAAAGAAAAGCATAGGGGAATAAAAGGTACAGAAATGTCCAGAAGATGGTAATCCCTGAGAAGAGAGGGAAGGGGATGGGGTAGAGGGAGGTACACAGGGGACGTCAAAGGTTCAGCTAACATTCTTTTTCTCAAATCAACTGGTGAGTATATAAGTGTTGGTCATAATGTTATTCTTTAGACCTTTCTACACAGTTTATAAGTATTCATTTGCATCTAGGGGCTATTTCATTAAAGTTATTTCAAAAGATGGTCACCACACAAATTTTAATAAGAAACTCTCATACCAAATTGCTGCAGTTCCTGCCATATCTTTTCTAGTTGCTGGGCAAAGATGCTGTCCTCAATTGTAATTGGTGTGCTCCAAACCCACTTAAAATTCTATGAGCTTCTCCCCAAACCACTCCAAAACATTCATGTGAGAATCTTTCCAGCAAGGTACAGCAAGGCCCAACCTCCAGGGTACATTATGCTCTGGCTCCTTTATTTAATACAATCATAATCATAGTGGGTTTTTTTCTCAAATTTTGAAATCTTCAAAATGAGGGCATGGAGCAAATGACTACATTCTGCTTCTCTTGCTAAGCTTTCAGTGGTGATGCTCTCATTTTAAGTTCTTTACCAGACGCTTCAGCTGTGCGATCCCCAATTCCCCTCATCAAGATTTGCTGACAGTCAGGGGAAGTTTCTAACACTGTATTAAGTGTATACTGAGGGCCAGGGAATTGGGGAGAGTTTGAGGGGCTGCACACATGTGCAATTTTTTAGCAAACCAAGCAGATGCTTCTAGATTCAACACTTTTTCAGTTATTTGTGAACAACCCCTAATAGCCACACCACATGGCAATTTGTCTTTTCTCTGGAGCACAAATGTGAACTGTATGTCGCAAAGCCACAGAAAAGAACAAGTCACTTAGCTAGAGAGGGAACCTTCTCAAAGGTCCAGTTTCCCCATCCCAAGATGCCACCAGGGAAACAGAAACTCTGGAGGTGAAAGAAACTTAATTTCTTTGAGTGCAAGTTGAAAAGACAAATAATTGGTAGCCTGTGAATAGTCATAGGAACCTCTTCACTCTGGACTGAAACCTGATTCAGGAGGAAGTCAAGAGCCTATGCAAGTATGTCTGCAGTTGCAAACTTGGGGATTTGCCAAGGGCTTGAGATGGATCCACTGAGAATGTCAAGGGTCTACTGTATAGAATTTTGATGGAGGAGGATTTCAAAATTCTTCTTCTATTTAAATTAAATCAGTTCATGTTTATCAGGGCATCTCTGATCTTTTTGTTTTTAAGAGACATCTTTGCTCCATTGTCCAGGCTGGAGTACAGTGATGTGATCATAGCTCATGGTAGACTCAAACTCCTGGGCTCAAGAGATCCTCCTGCCTCTGTCTCCTGAGTAGTTAGAATTTACAGGTGTAAGCCACCATGTCCAGATAATTTTACTTTTATTTTTTTTAAGACAGGGTCTTGCTACATTGCCCAGGCTGATCTCAAACTCCTGGGTTCAAGTGATCCTCCTGTGTCAGCCTCCTGAGTAGCTGGCATTACAGGTATGAGCCACTGTATCCAGCTCCTCTGATCTTAAGATAGTTTCAACATCTAATGCTAAGCCTGGAAGTCCAATGAATGACTCAATAGACTAAAACTGGTGACTGAGATTCGGCAGAGCACATCATGTAATTATAACACCGCTTTTATTTTTTCCATATCTTTCTACTGTTTGTTTATTAGCTTTTCTTTGGATCTCAGTTATTCATACATAACACATTTTTAAAAAGTTGAGCCCAAACCCCAATGCGAGGGTCCACCGATAATTAGAGATCTCCAGATTTCTGAGACTAGCTTCCCTATGCTTCTCCCTGGCTTTGCTCCCCAAATCTGAAGGGCATTTTCAGATCACCCCTACTTCATATTTAGATATAAAGCTTCCCCCTTTATCTACAAGAATTCCAGGTGCACCTGGCGTTTCAAAAACAGTTAGTAATGAGGAGGGGAGTCCCATCAGTCATGAAGTCACCACTTCCATCATTGTCCTGCCTCCCAAGCACATATTTCCAACCTCCCAACAGGTTGGAGGTGAAGCCTCCCAACAGGGCAGCCCTCTGGATAGTGTGGTCCAGTCACTTCCCACCACCACACCCCACCTCCTCTGCCTTCCAAGCCCCTGGGATTTCAGGGAATACACTTTTCTCCATCATATTACAATTAGATACAGGGAACCCTTGGAGAGTTCTGAGTACTTGCAATTATATTCAATAACCTGTTACTGACAGTTTCTTTTAGTTAAAGAATTTTTCAAGTAAGTTACCAAAACAGTGAATGTATGTGCATCTAGAAACTGAGAAATACTCTTCCATTACTTTTAATTAGGTCCTCTCATTTTCCACATATGTACTGAATTTTTAAAATACTATTTTAAAAGTGTCTACATTTCTTTTCCCCTACTTTTGTTTTTCCTCTTGCCTTTGTTTTGGAGCAAATTTTAACTGAGCACATTGTCAGAGGGTCAAGCCAAGTTTAGCACTGCTCGTGTATCTCAGCTACCTTCCAGTTTTCAGCACGATGTCTGAACTGAAAAACACCATTGCTTAGCATAAAGGTGTGGCCATGACAGCTTGAACAACATCCAGGTAGTGGCAAGTCTACATTTGCTACACAGATGTAAGAAACAGATGGCACTAGGGTCTACCTCTCCCGCTCCATCTTTTCCATCATCAGGTCTCTTCCAACTCTAGAATTAAAGTCATCAAGTTGGAAGAACTCTGAGTGTGTTTCCTGATCATAACAAGACAGGTTGAGGTTCAGGAGTATTTTCTTTAGCATCAAATGTTAGAACATAACCACTAATAATAAGAGTAGCATAGTAGTTCCCTGATAAATTCTGACAAAAGATCATAAAGTTCTCAATTTCAACAGCAGGGCTTTATAGTTGTAATACAATTTTGACCAGTAAGCCACCGGCTATCCAGAAACCTCGCAGGTGTCATTATCATGGATAGCTGCAGTTTTTTCTCTAAGAATCAGGCGAAAAAATCATTTGGGGATACTTCAAAACTCTCATGTCTTTTTAAATTGGATGAACAAAATACAATCTGAACTTCTATGGATACATGTGGGTCACTGTGAGCATCAGTTACTATGTTATAAAACAGAATACCAAAGATCCATCAAAATACATAAAATTTCACTGAATTCCTTACATTAAATGCTCATATTAGCTCTACAATGCCATGCCTTGAATTCTTGGGCCTTTTAAATTTTTTTTAATTTTCCTGTTTCTTGTGTTACTCTTACTTCTTACTGATACTTGATAAAAGATCTTTAATAATCCTTGCACAGTACAGTATCAGTTGCTTCCAATTTGCTAGGTGTATTTGACAAACTAATAACCAAGCCTCTTCAAACTTGAAGTAAATGCAGAGGCCTGAAAGAGGGTATAAAATTTCCTCCAGTGATCAAAATTCATGAACTGTAGCTCATGGACTTATGACCTTTCTTTTGATTTGCCATCTAGGTCCCAACTGGATAAGTGAAATTATGTAAATGTGAGTTCCAAATTGTTGTGGTATTATCCTAGTACCCATCAACTGCAGTGCACATGTCACTAAATGTATCTCATTTTTCTTTGCAACATAGTTCAGTGGTCTTAGTAAGGTTATGATGGTTACACCTACTTTACAGATAAGGAAGAAAATTGGTCACGGGCTTTGGCCAAGTCTAACCCAGAATGCCAGTGCTGCCTGTTGATACAGTCACTGTTTTCCAGCCCTGCCCTCCCAGTGCATCTGCAGATCTGTAAATACACTTGACTCCCCAGGAAACAGGATGGAGAACAGCATGTCATGCTTTCAGCATGGAGGGCAGAAAAGAGCCTTAAAGACGTCGGGGAACTCACAGAGTAGGGAGTGAGAGACAAGTTAAATGCTATCCAGTTGTCAAACAGCTTTCTTAATGTTATCTTTCATCAAGTCGGGTCCTAGAACCTGCCAGGACTTCAGACTAAATGCATCTTCTTCTTGCCTGTACCTTTCACACGCTAAATGTCTCAACGGCTCACTTGGCAAGGGCCCAAAGGCAGCACACACTTCTCCACTCCAAGGAGGGTGGCTGCCACTAAAACACAATGGGCGGAGACAGCTCAACAATAGTGCCAGTTGAGCACATCTTGATCCACTGCCACAGATTTCACAGTAGTAGTTGGCCCTCAAAGCAAACCCACTGGGGTGTTGAGGGCAAAAAAACAATCTTAGCTTTAAGGGGCCAGACTTTGCCATCCAATTAACAAATCTACCCAATAGCCCCAGGCTGAGGCGCTCAGGGGTGTGACAGGAGGGCCCCTCTTAACAATTCTGTATCCTGTGGATGCCTTAACTAGCCTGAGAAGGGAGGAAGCAGAGAGAGCTAAGTGTCACACACACCCTCTCCTCCTGCCTGCAGGTATCTTAGTTGGACAGCTGTTCTCCTTCCTTGCAAAAAATTCCCACAATCTTTAAATGCAAGGATGTAAAGGGCCTCCAGCCTCTGCAAGCCATCACAACTTTAAAGAGCTTATCTCAAACAGCTCAGACAGCATCTGAGGTGTACTCTTCAGCCCCACAGTATATAGCCCAACCCCAGAGCACAAGTGACAACTTGATGAACAGGAACTCCTCCCCACACTGGCTGCTCAGCAGGACCATGAAGAACAGCTGGGACCTGGCCTATTACCCTGGCTTCAGGATTCATTTTCTGCCTGGAATTGGGAAACTGTAGTCCCTGCAGGGGTCCTTCTCCTGGGTCCAACTGTCTCCAGGGTGCAAGAAGGGTGAAATTACCAAATGAAAGTTCAGATAAGCAATTACTGGCTGAAAGAGATATGGGAGGGTCTTCAGATCAACACTGACCCAGAGCTAATACCACACCATCCTCAGAGGGACACATGATCATTGACCTGTGCTCTTCACATTGAAGTGGCTCGAATTATTCCTCCTTGCCCCCACTCTCTCCTTGCCCCCAGCACACACATAATTACATAAAGATATCTTAAACAACTGTAGCACCCAATTTCTTCAGTCTGGGGGAGAGCCAGGAGATGGTGGGGAGCTGTTTGGGCACAAGTCTGATCATTACATAATCACACAAACAGGGGCTGGAGAACATTGACATGCAGATCAGTTCAGCAAACACCTCATTCTCCCTCTTTCCTCTTCCCTCCCCCTGCAACACCCAAATGCACACCAGAGTTAACAAAACCCAAGCACTCCAGGTAGCTAGTGGGCACCTGGCTGCTATGGTTACAATGCCAAGGGCTACCAGAAATGTCAGGGTATACCAGAAAGAGGGCCTGGGTGATGCTCACCCAGGGACCAGACCTGCAGACCCTCTTCCTGCAACCACTGCCCCCAAAGTTAAGGAAGGGCCTAGCCACAGAAATATTCCTGACCTGCAACAGAAACCAAACCAGCTACGTTAAAGGAAACCAATGCTGGGCCTCCAAGTTCCTCTGCACCACCACTCTCTGTCCAATCTACGCGGGTTCAGGGGACTGCCACACTCATGAGTCCTCAGCAGCCTGGACAATATCATCAGGGACCATTGGGCACCATCAGTGTTTCCATTTAAAAGATGGTAAAATGTGGGGCATAACTTGGAGGGGACACTCTCTCTGCTAGCAGGGAGGCAAGAATCCCCAATAGAATAGGAGTTTGGTTTTGGTTTGGTTGGGTCGGGTTGGGGGTTGGGAGATGATTTTGCTTTAGGAATATTTTCAGGGGGCTAGGATTAGTGGGGAAGAGAAAGCTATCCCTTCTGTCTCAGCAGCCAGCATCATACGAATCTCATTCTCAACCAAGCAGGCTACTGGAGTCCGCCTAAACAATCCCGGAGCAGCAGCCAAGGCAACACAAAAAAACGCAGGTGCCACGGGACGCGATGCCTATGCCCCCCAGCCCAGGCTCCTCGGGAGCAGGCCCGCCAGTGTGCGAGTGCAGAGCCCAGCAGAGCTTGCTGCAAGCAGCGCTGGAGCGCACGGCGCGCACAGGGTTACAGCCCTGCCGCCGCTGCTGCCGCCGCCGCCGCTGCCTGTGATTGACGCGCGGGGGTCACTTGAGGCTCGCGCCGCTCCCCAGCACCAGGCCGAGCAGCGCGCTCAGCCCACCGGGGGCACCGACCGCCACGCGCAGCCCACCCGGCCAGCCCCTGCTCCTCGGCAGCCGGACACCTTGCCTAAGAAAGGCAGCCACAAAATGGAATCGCAGCTCGTTATTTTGCTTCTCCGTGCGGCCGCAGGCAAAAACACAATCACAAGGTAAAATACAGCGCAAGGAATCCATCCGCCGAATAAAAACCCAGAGTCCCCTACCTTCGGCCTTGGGATGGCAAACTGGTCCTGTGTTCTCTGACCCACGGATCCAGCCCCTTCTTCATGAATTATTCCGGCCAGGCAGGATTTTGTGCATTTTTTTCATGAACACCTGTTTCAAGTAAGGGGTAAAGACCGTATTGAAAGAATTGTCCTTAAAAAATAACCTGTGCAAACGTATGTCCATCCAGGCATGCATGCGTGTTTGTATACACACATAGGCACACGGAATAGCCATGTACATTGAAGCACCAAACTAGGCAGTTGGATAATGGGAGAGTCGGCTGGTTGTGAGCATGCTCGCGCCGGGAACAGATCCACCCTCTGTTATTCCTCTGAATAAATATAAATCACGATCAGAAACCCAAACAGAAGCATCCCTCTCGAATTCCTGCTGCTGAAAAACACGGAATAAATTCAGCCCGCAGACACAGAATCTAATCAGCAGCTGTTTTCTGAATCCAGAGCCAACCCATGCCTCGCTTGTCTTTTCCACTAGGAGTCCAGACCTTTTTTGAAAGGGGTTTTAACCTTTTAAAGACACAGTACACCAATTATCACTTCGGAATAGCTGTCACTCCCAGCGCAGGAAGCCAGTCCCATGCCTAAAGCCACAGTAGGCTTGCACGCAGTGATAAGGATTTCATTTATTGGTGCTTTTTAAAAAACAATATATATGTATAATATATGCACATATACATATATACGTGGAGAGAGAAAAATGCAAATGCAAGCCATAAATATTTATTGCAGTGATGAGCTTCTCAGTGACTAATCGGCATGTTATGTAAACACTATGATCCTTCACTTCTGAACACCCATGTTCACGGGTCAGACGAGACAGGGCACTCTTGTCAGCAGGCGTGTCACACCTCACCAGCCTCTGGCTGCAGATCAGGGGCCGGGGAGCCTCAACAGTGGCTGAAGGGAGTGGGGCCTCTGCACCTGAGAGCTCAACATAAGCACTCCTTGCCCTGCCCTGCCTTGCTCTGCAGGCTCAGGGTCCATGTCCACAAACCAAAGAATAGCTCTGCCACTATTGCTAAACTCGAACATAATCCAGAGCCACATCGCATTCCAAGACACACTTTCTTTCAACCAGAATCACGAATCAGAACTACCACCTGAACCTTAGTTAGAGTGTTTACGATTCAGACTTAGGCCCTTCTTCAAGATTTTGTCATTGAGTTCTGTTGTTTTGTTTTTTACTTTTAAGGTATGGAGGTAGAAAAACAGGATAGGGGGAGAGACAACCTCCAGCCTAAATTTTTTTGAAAAAAATTATTCTTCGAGTACTTTAGCCACCCAGATGGTGCTTACTGCAGTTTTGTTCTGGCTTTTAAAGAGGTAGCACTGAGAAGAAACAAGAGTCCTAACCTTGCTCATGTGTGAAAAGAAGGCAAATGCCTTTGACAGTTTCTTTTTTTCACCCCAGCCCCAGAGCTCCAGCATGGCGCTGTCTGCTCCTCCGCTGGTTCCCGCCTAAGAGCAGTGGCAGTGGCTCACCTCGGGAACTACAGGGGCGCTCCTACCGCCGCTCCAGCATCACAGCCCATTCCCTCCCTTGCCTAGTCCTGCCAGGCAAACCGTGAAAGCAAGTGCACTGTCACCCTCCCACCTCATCGCAGGCGCTCCACTGTGGACCCCTCCCAGCGACACACACACACTCTCTTCCTTCCCCTCTTCCAGCCGTTTGGCAGAAAATTATCATATTTCATGTGTCATCGCCCAAGCAAGCTGGGTCCATCACTGATTGGCTGGGCCCTGGCAGCCGGAAATGTCACCAGCCACACAGCGCGGAGCTGGCTCTCCCGCGGCCACCACAGACCTGAGCCCAGGAGGCTCTGTGACAAGGCACAGACCTACCACAGAGAGCCTGTCCCTCTCTCCCTGGTCCAGCCCCTGCCCTCTGCTTCGCCCTCTACCCAGCCCCGGGGAATAGGGGCTGCAAGGGGATGGTGAAGGAGTCTCAGTGACATTCCTATTTTTCCCAGCATGTTTGAGAAGAAACTAAAGATGTCTCCAATCAGGTTTACAAATCTGGAGAACTTGTTTTTGACAAAAACATTCTCTCTTCACACTAAAAAAAAAAAAAAAAAAAAAAAAAAAAAAAATTCAGTGAGACTGGGTGAAAAAAAAAATAATTTTTTTTTTTTTTTTTTTTTTACCCCAGGAGAGTTTACTAGATGCTGCTGTTTATTTCCCATCTAACATCTCAGGCACCAAGGTATAATCATGTCACAGGGCTGTCAGATAATTCAGAAGGTGATTCGAGTCCATCCTCTTACCTTTAAAGAGAACAGCTCCAGAAAATGAGGCTTTGTGACTTGGCTTTGCAATGTATCATGATGCCACACAAGTTTTTAAGGGTTAAATGATCTTTGTAGTGACCAATATGAATCACTTGGGCTGTAATTTAATCTTAGTCCCTCCTGCTGTATCTTCAGCAGGCTTAGTGTGACTCACCATTTCAGTCTCACCTTATTCTGTTCTCCTGAGTAAACTAAACTCTATCTCTCTGGCCTTTTCAGTAAAAGTTGTTTCTCAACCCTTTAATTATGCTGCTTTAGAGAAAAAGCCTCCTGGAGTTAGATGAGGCTGGAAGGTCATTTGGTCCAGCTATCCATATGATGTGTCAGAACTCTCCACTATTTCCACATTGGGGCTTTTGGTTTGGGGAATGGTAAATTGGGCTCATATATTTACTCCCTTTCATTCCTTACCCCCAAAAACAATTTACATG
The DNA here is from genome assembly GCF_008728515.1 of Papio anubis. Taxonomy (NCBI): domain Eukaryota; kingdom Metazoa; phylum Chordata; class Mammalia; order Primates; family Cercopithecidae; genus Papio; species Papio anubis. The sequence goes on from NC_044976.1 coordinate 40,183,747, forward strand.
ACCAAAACATGACTGGCAATGCTGGGAACCAGGGAAAGACGCCATCAATAAAGCAGACATTTTGAATAATATGGGAAGATACAAAGTAGATGGGACATGGAAGGAAAAACTAATTCGTACTGATAAGCTCATGATTCTGCAAAGACCCTGATATGGTTTGGCTGTGTCCCCACCCAAATCTCACCTTGAATTGTAGCTCCCATAATCCCCACATGTTGTGGGAAGGACCTGGTGGGAGGTAATTGAATCATGGGGGCAGGTTTTTCCCATGCTGTTCTTGTGATAGTGAATAAGTCTCATGAGATCTGATGGTCTCATGAGATCTGATGCACACGCTCTCTTGCCTGCCACCATGTAAGACATGCCTCTGCTCCTCCATCACCTCCGCCATGATTGTATGGCCTCTCCAGCCATGTGGAACTGTGAGTCCATGAAACCTCTTTTTCTTTATAAATTGCCTGGTCTCAGGTATGTCTTTATTAGCAGTGTGAGAACAGACTAGTACAGACCCCTAAGAAGTAAGTGTACAGGTTTCCAGAAAACAGTCTTGGAAAATCCCCAACTCAGAGAATCAGGATTGGAGGAGAATCATAGGCAGCAGTTTAAAGGCAAATTAAGGGACATCAGGAATATGGTCAGTTTCTCCACACAGAATGGATGGACACAGAAATAGGTCCACAGCTTCTTTGGAAAGTGACAGGTTTGTTCCAAATATAATAGAAGCCAAAGGTTGAATAGGGGCAGGAAGCTCCTTTTGAAACGCCACTGCCCCTCCCAAAAAAGTGCACACACACCACACAGACACACACACACACGAGATTTAAATAATCAGATAAAACATAAGATATAACAGAGAGATCCAGAATATCCAATCAATATTAGTCTAATAAGAGTACCAGATGGAGACATCATTAATAAAGAAGACAGAAGAAAACAATAATCAAGGAAATAACAGAAGAACATTTCCTTAACCTGAAGAAAGTCTTTAGGCCTTAGATCAAATGCTGTGCTAGGCAGCAGGACTACTGAAAGAATACACACTTCCAGATGTACTCTGATACTCCAAGAGCAAAGACAATGACAAGCTTCCTCATAAAGGAGAAAAATCAGGTTACTTAAAAGGAAAGAAAATCAGACTGATATCATACTTCTCATCTGTAACACTATGCTAAAAGACACTAGTACAATTTCTGTACAATTCTAAGGGAACGTTATTGCAATTTAAGAATTCTGCCAGCTGCCAAACTGTAATTTCTCTTATGCAATGACAAAAGACAGGTATGTTCAAAGACACAGAAATTATATCACCCAAACACCCTTTATTAAAAAAAATTTAAGGTTACATGAAGACCAGCTGAGGAAAAAAATAAGGCAAGATAACGAATTCAAGAAAGGAGAAGATATGTTATATAAAAAATGTAATGAATAAAGCCAATAAAATATGTGGTTAAATATGAAAATAACTGAGAATATAGTTGTAAAATTTAATTGTTAGAAGTCTTGAAAGATAAGAATATATGTACATTTATTCCAGATTTGAATTCATATGTATATCTATCTCTTACATATATGTGCCTGGAATTAAGCTTCCATATAATTATAATAAAAAAATAGAAAATCTCAATGGAAACAGGTAAAATCACTAAAAAAGAAGGAAGGAAGGAAGGAAGGAGGGAAGGAAGGAGGGAGGGAGGGAGGGAAGGAAGGAAGGAAGGAAGGAAGGAAGGAAGGAAGGAAGGAAGGAGAGAAAAAAATAAAAGGAAAAGAAAAGAGAGAGGATTGTTATGGCAGACCAATAATTCCATCTTTTTTCCTCTTCTTCCCAAGACCACATTAAAATGATAATAAGGATTTTTTTAAGTTGAAATAGATGATGACAAAACAAAAACAGTAAAAGAGTCATTGATCAAAAAAATTGACAAAGAATAATAAAAGAGGACAATTCATCAGTTAGAAATATATACTTTAATGCTACAGTAAACAAAATGGCACAGTACAAATGCAGAAACCTACAAAGTGGATTGATGGAAGTCAAGAAGCAAATTTAGCTATAATGGTTATTACATGGTAGTTAAGTAATAAAAACTGAATTTTAAATCAGTGGAGGAAACAATGTGTTACTCAATAAATAGTGTTGGACGGTGGCTATGTATCTGGAAAAAAAAAGTTTTACCTCTAACTGACATCTTGTTAAAAATATATTCTATTTTCATATAGGAAATTCTGCCATTTGTGAAAACATGGATAAACCTAGAGGACATTATGTTATATGAATTAAGCCAGGCACAGAGAAACAAGTACTGTGTGAGCGAGCTTATAAGTGGAATCTTAAAAAGTCAAACTCATAGGAGTAGAGAGTAGAACGGTGGTACCAGAGGCTGGGGGAGGTGGCTGGGGGGAAGGGAAAGGAGCAACATTGGCCAATGGGAGCAAAGTTTCAGTTATATAGGAGGAATAAGTTCTGGTACCCTACTGTATAGCATGGTGACTACAGTTAATAATAGTGTCCTGTATATTTCAAAGTAACTAAAAGAGAAGATTTTAAATGTTCTTTCCACAAAGAAAGGATAAATATCTGAGGTGATTAATATGCTAATTAGCCTGATTTGGTCATTCCATAATGTATATTATGCATGTATTGATACATTACATTGTACCCCATAAATATATACAAGTGTTATCTGTCAATTAAAAATAAAATAAGGCTTTTAAAATACTATTTTCACATACACAAAAATTCCACAAGAAAAAGACAGGTGTTATGATTGACCAATACTGTACATCATAGAATTCTATGAAGTTTTTTTTCTAATAGTGGAAAGAAAAGCATGTGGTCATCCAGTCTATGCTTAGACACCACTGTGATAGGCTAATTACTGGCCCCCAAAGATATCTACCCCCTAATCCCTGGAAACTGTGAATTTCACCTTATATGGCAAAAGATGTGATTATATTAATGATCTTGAGATGAGGAGAGATCCTGGATTATCCAGGAGGGCCCTAAATGAAATCACAAGTATCCTTATAGGACCAAGGTAGGAGATGGGCTAGAGGGCAACGTGACCACAGAGGCTGAGATTGGAGTGATGCAGCCACAAGTCAAGGAATGCCAGAGGCCACCAGAAGCAGAAAGAGGTAGGAATGGATTCTCCCCTGAGCCCCCGGAGAGAACATAGCCTTATCGACACCCTGATTTTGGATTTCTGGCCTCTAAAACTGTAAGCAGAGAAATGGGTTGTTTTAAATAACCGAGTTTGTGGTCATTTGTTATGGCAGCCGTAGAAAACTACAACCACCATGATGAGAAACATATACTTCCTAGGAACTATCATTATTATTATTGCCAACAAAACAAAACTTGCTATGTGCCTGGCACTGCTAAATTATTTATATATCTTACCTCATAAGTCACATGCAAGGAGGTGTGGGAGTTGGAGTTGTTATGGCCCTACCACTTAGCAGCAAAATGTCCTTGGGCAAGTTATATAACCTCCTAATGCTGACTTTTTCCCATCTATTAAGTAGAGGTAAGAAAGGTACCTACCCACTGGGGTTGTTGAAGATAAAGTGAGACCATCTATGTAGAGTGCTTAGAACAGTGCCTGGGAATAAGGGTTCCATACATGATAAGTGATCATGAGAAAGTCCTTATGCAGCTGCAGTCTCTGTTCCAGAGCTTTTTCTCACTGATTTTTGTTCTTCTCTTTGGGTACATACAAAACAAGGGTATCTCCAAACCACCCGAATGTCCTTCCGATATCTGAAGCCATTGATCAGGTCATTAAGAGTCTGAGCTTCTCTAGGCTAAAAGTAACCAATGCCTCCAATCATTATTGTTCTTAGAAATTCACCTGGAGTCCCTTCCCTAACCTGGTCACCTCCCTTGAACACATTCTCGTGCATCTTAAGATGTGACTCCAGACTCACCACCATGCTTGTTCTAGAACAGGGGTCTGTGAACTACAGCCCTTGGTATAGCCTAATTTTTACAGTGTATAAGCTAAGAATGGATTTGACATTTTTAAAGAATTGTAAAAACAAAACAAAACAAACAAAAAAACAGAAAACAATGTATGACAGAGACTATATATGGCTTGCAAAGCCTAAAATACAACTGACCCTGAACAATTCAGGGGTTGGGGCTCTGGCTTCTCATGCAGTCAAAATTTCATGTATAACTTTTGACTCCCCCAAAACTTAACTGCTAATAGCCTACTACTGACTGGAAGCCTCAGTGATACCATAAACAGTCAACACATATTTTGTACGTTATATGTATTATATATGGTATACTGACAAGTAAGCTAGAGAAAATATTAAGAGAAATCATAAGAGAAAACATATTTACTGTTTATTAAGTGGAAGTGAATCATCATAAAGGTCTTCATCCTTGTGGTCTTCACATTGAGTACACTGAGGAGGAGGAAGAAGAGGAAGAGTTGGTCTTGCTATCTCAGGGGTGGCAGAGGCATGAGAAAATCTGCATATAGTGGACCCATACAGTTCAAGCTCATGTTGTTCAAGGGTCAGGTGTATTCACTATCTGGTCCTTTTCAGCAAAAGCTTGCCAACTCCTGTTCTGGAAGATACTGTTCTTGTATCAATGCAATAGAATATTGCCCAAAACTTTCTGGTAATCAAATTGCATGACTGTACATACTGTCTTAACTGTAAGGTTACAAATGTTTCTGTCAGTATCTATTCCCCTCTCCCCTTCTTAGTGATAAAATTCTTAGCTAGGAACATAGCTACCCAGCCAAAGACTACATTTCCCAGCCCCTCTTATAGGAAGGTGTGGCCAGAAGGACAGGTTCTAGCCAATGGGGTGTAAGCAGATGTGAAATGTATAATTTCCCAGCCATACTCTTAAAGGGAAGGATCATGCCTTCCCTTCCTTTTTCCTTTTGCCATTGGCTGAAATGTGGACCTGATAGCCATGTGGATGAGTGGTGCAGAGCAACAAGATAGAAGGATCTTATCCCTGGTGATGCCATTTCACCCCATACTGTTTATTCTCAATCTGTGAGAGGGAAATAAACGTTTAGCTTATTTAAACCATTGTTCTATTAGGTCTTTGTGACAGCAACTGAATCTGTGCCCTAAGCCATACAACTATCATTTTCAACTTCCTAGTACTTTTTATATTTGCAGCTACCAAGCCACACACCTCCCCTGACCTGCACTCACACAGTTAATTTCCCGGACCCCACTACAAGACCCTACATTTAGCCCTATTATGTTTCATATTAGAATCAGCCCATCATTTTGCCCTGACATCTGGGACCCAATTCTGTCACCCAAACTAGCTTCTATTCTTTGTAATTTCACATCATTCTTCAAAAGGCACTTTATTTGTGGCACTCAAGCTAAACACAGTGCTCATCAAAACACCTGATCAATATTAAGTATAATGCAGTGGGGAGGCTATGACCTCAGTTTGTAGGGGAAGGAAACAGCAGATCAAAATAAGGTCCAAATGAAGTAGAAGGAGGAAAGGAAGGAGATGAGCAGTTATGGAGAGCTTACTATGTTCTAGTCACTGTGCTGGGAACTTCCCCCATTGTGAAGTTATTAGTGCCTTAACTGCCCCCATTAGTGCCTTAAGTGGACTAGTCATAAATTTGGGAACCAAAAAAAGGAATATTAAGAGAAATTTTAAAAATACGTTAGCTAAAGTTTCTTGCAGCCTGAATGTCCATTTGAGGTTGTGTATCAAAAACCCTATGGAGTTTTAGGGAAAATATAGATGCTTTCAAGTTGCTACAGGAGGGTCTTGGCATACGTGTATCTTTAAGGCTCCATGGCTAATTCTGACAACCCTAGTGATAAGCCACTGTGGGTTTCAGCTTTCTAGCACACTAGAAAGTTGGAGGCAGAGACTCTGCTCAGCTACCAGCTTCTGGAGTGTGACTCAGCTTTCTGTCTCAGGCGAGGATATAGCCTTGTCAGGCTGTTTGGGTTCAAGAACTAGGAGAGTCTGACATTGGTAAGAATTCCCTTCTAGGAAGTATTAAGCAAAGTGATTGGAGTATTTCCCTCAGTCTTGTAAGCTTCTGGTACAAAAGGAGTATGGTGTAGCACAAATGAGTTTCTCTGATCTGGTGAGATCCTCCTTTGGGTACCCATTTGACATCTCCCAAATGGGCACCCTTGGGAGCCACCCAATCCTGCACTGAGACAGGCCACCTGGCTTCTGGTTAGTTTGTGTATTCTGGCTAAACAAATTCTATGTGTGTGTGTTTTTGGGGTGGGGTGGAGTTCTCTTGTGGCAACCCATAGTCTACCCAAAAATGCTGCAAGACAAACATAGCAAAGTCATTAAAAAGGAAATCTAAGGCCATAACTCCAAAGAGGAATCTAAGGAACCACACTGACAGGATTAGAAAGTTTTGTCAGACTAGAAAAGAGCTATGACTAGAGAATAGTGAATAAACACCCCAAATCACATGTAATTTATTACATTCACCTGTGCTAAAAAACTTATGTGCCTTCAGGGCCAATCAAATAATGTAAGTGTGCAAAGTAGCTTGGCACAAGCAAAAGAGAACTGGAGTGTTCATGCCTCTTTACATATCTACCTTTTAAAAATGAAAAAAGATGAAAGCTGTGTAGCTAAAAACAACTGGAATCAGAAGAGGGACCACCAGTTTGCAACCCTTCTCCCCCAATGATCACAGTCCATAAAAGCAAGGAGAAAAAAAACTTCATACCTCTCTTAGAAGGATGAAATAATTATCTTTTAAAAACGGCTTGTAGGCTGGGCACAGTGGCTCACGCCTGTAGTCCCAGCACTTTGAGAGGCAGAGGCGGGTGGATCACAAGGTCAGGAGTTCGAGACCAGCCTAGCCAACATGGTGAAACCCTGTCTCTACTAAAGATACAAAAAAATTAGCCAGGCATGGTGGCGTGTGCCTGTAGTCCCAGCTACTCAGGAGGCTGAGGCAGGAAAATCACTTGAACCCAGGAGGCAGAGGTTGCAGTGAGCCAAGATTGCACCATTACACTCCTGCCTGGGTGACAGGGTGAGACTCTGTCTCAAATTAAAAAAAAGGTTTGTAAAAGCATGTATTGCTTTTTAAAGCAATTTTAAAGAAAGAGTTAAACAATATCCCTAAAAACAAGATGTCTTTAAATGAGTTGGGTCAGATGACCCTATTACAGTAATTCTCAAATTATAGTCCAAAGACTACAGTGGGTTACAGGAGTACGCAGGTGGTATGCAAAATGTTCTCCCACAAGTCTCACTCACAGTCTAAAGTGTCCCTTATATACAGAGGATTCTTCATCTTTCCTTCAGGCTACTTCATCAAATGCTCTCCCTACAATTTTTCTTTTTATTTTGAAATAATTTTAGACTTATAGAGGACTTGTAAAGATTGTACAAGTTCCCATATACCCTTTACCCAGTTTTCACTAACAGAAACATGTTACATAACCATAGTACAATTATTAAAACTAGGAAATTGAGATCGGTACAATACTATTAATTAACCTACAGAATTTTCTCTAATATTACCAGTTTTTCCACTGATGTCCTTTTTCATTCCAGGATTCAATTCGGGATCCCACATTGCATTTAGTTGTCATTTCTCCTTGGTCTGCTCTGATCTGTGACTATTCCTCAGTCTTTCCTTTTCTTTCTTGCCGTTGATACTTTGAAGAGTACTTGACAGGTATTTTGTAGACAGTCCTTCAATTTGGGTTTGTCTGATGTTTTTTCATGATTAAACTGGGATTATGGAGTTTTGGCAAGAATGCCACAGAAATGATGCACCCTTCTCAGTGCATCAAACTGGGGAAGGGAGACATGCTGTTAATATGTCTTACTGGTTGGATGAGGTGGCTCACATCTGTAATCCCAGAACTTTGGGAGGCTGAGGCAGGAGGATTGCTTGAGCCAGGAGTTCCAGACCAGCCTGAGCAATTTAGTGAGACCCCACATTATCCCTTGGGTAAGGTGGTATCTGCCAGGTTTCTCCACTATGGAGTTACTATTTTTCCCTTTGTAATTGATAAATATTGGGAGTCTCAAATACTTTGAGACTATGCAAACGCCATGTTTCTCAAACTTATACCCATTAGTTTAACAGCTATCAGGTGAACTGTCTGCAGCAACTATGACTGCAGTGTTCTTGGGGTGATTTTCTATTTCCCCCACTTCTATTTATTCATTGGAATTCTTCTGGTAAGGAAGAACTGTCCTTTCTCCCCATCAAATAATCAGTTTATTCAACTTTTATTTTTCTCAACACAGACTCATGGATAGTTATTTTATTCTTTGAGTTATAACCCAATATATCCTTGCTTATCTTATTGACCCAGCTTTGGCCAATAAGAGTTTTTTCAGGTTGGTTCCTGTACTCTGCATATTCCCATTGTTGTTGTTGTTCAGTACTTTCTTACTTTGTAGCACCAGAAGATGCTCCAGGCTCATCTTGTAATTTTCCTACCCAGTCCTGGAGCCTATGTTTTCAAGGAGTCCTGGCTCCTTTTATTAAATAATAGTATTTACAGACCAAAATCAGGGAACCTGATGTGCTCACTGCTGCTGGGATGTCACTGCTTTTAGGCCATCTCAGTAGACAGAGCTAGGAAACATATGTATGTATATTTATCCATGAATACACACCTATATTTCCATATCTATCAGTGTATATGTGTGAGAGTATGTATATGTGTTTGTATATGTATATGCATATGTATATGTATATGTATAAACATGAGTTAATACTGATACCTCTGACTCTAATCAAACACCATGGATTCACTCCATCATTCTGCTTTGCTTATTAGTAACTCTTTCTCAGACAGACACCTGGGTCTTATTATCAATAATATATTTGCTTATTTGTTCATTCCTAGTATACATGTAAAATAGTTTTAGAATGGTTAACACATACCCCAGTGAAGGACAAATTTATCATGTCGAGTACAGTGTCTGTGTACAGTTCTTTTTTTTTTGGTCTTTAGCCTTATAGGATTCCAAAGTTACTTAGGTCAGCTCCCTTCTTCCTCATCCTCTTCAATGAGTTTGTTATACATGTGCAATGCACTTAGATTCATTTGTCATATTCTGCATTACATCTTGGGTTCCTCAGTATCCTGACTGATTTTGTTCTTAATTTGCACACAGCAAAATTTACACTTTATGGTGTACAGATCTATGGGTTTGACAAATACACTGAGTTTTGTAGCCACCAGCACAGTACCATATAAAGCATTTCCATCAGCCATAAAGTTACCTCATACTGCTCCCTTGCAGTCAACCCCAACCCAAAACCCCAACCCCTGGCAATGCATTTTCCATAGCTATAGTTTTACCTTTTCTAAAGTATCCTATGGAATAGTAAAACATGAACTTTTTGGGTCTGGATTCTCTCACTTAGCAAAATAGATTTAAGATTCATCCATGATGTTGCATGAATCAATACTTGCTCCTTTTTACAGATGAAAAGTGTTCCATTTTATGGGTATATCACTTCTGTTCGCCTGTGAAAAACATCTCAGTTGTGTCCAGTTTGGGTGTTTACGTGTAGAGCTGTTATAAATATTCATGTATGGGTTTCTAAGTGAAAACACAAGTTTTCAATCACTTGAGTAAATACCAAGGAGTGGTATTGTTGGGTCCTATAATAAGTATATCTTTAATTTTGTAAGAAACTGCCAAACTGCTTCCCAAAGTGGTTGTACCATTCTGCATTCTTAACAAGAACACGAAAGAGTTCCAGTGGCTCTGCATCCTTGCCCGCATGCACTTAGTGTTGTCAGGTTTGTTTTTTCTTAATTGTAGCTATTCCAATTGATATGCATGATAGTTCATTGTGGTTTTAACTTTTATTTCCCTAATTACAAATAACGTTGAGTATGTCTTCATATGCTTATTTGCCATCATATGCTTTCTTTTGTAAAACATATGTTCAAATATTTTGCCCATTTTTTATAGAGTTGTTTACTTTCTTGCTGAAGTTTGAAAGGTCTTTATATATTCCGGATTCAAGTCCTTCATTACATATGTGATTGCAAATATTTTCTCACAACCTGTGGCTTGTCTTTTTATTCCTTTAACATTGTCTTTCACAGAGCAAAATTTTTATTTCATTAGAGTTCAATTCATTAATGTTTCTTTTATTGATTGTGCCTTTAATGTTGTATCTAAAAACTCTTTGCCAAACCAAAGGTCATAAATATTTTCTCCTATGATTTTTTCCTAGATGTGTTGTAGTTTTATCTTTTACATTTAGATCTATGATCTTTTTCTCAGTTGTTTTTTAAGGTGTCAGGTATGTGTTGAGGTTCATTTTCTTGCATATAGATATCCAATTGTTCCAACACCATTTGCTGAAAAGACTATCATTTCTTAACCCTTGTCAAAAATGAGTTGATTATATTTGTGTGGGTCTAGTTCTGGGCTCTCAATTCTGTTCCACTGATTTTTGTATCTATCATTTTGTCAACACTACACTTTCTTATTATAACTTTGTAACAAGTCTCAAAATTGGGTACTGTCTGAGTCCTCCAACTTTGTTCTTTTTCAGATTTGTTTTAGTGGGGACAAACTGACATCTTAGCAATATTGAGTCTTCCAATCCATGAATACAGTATGCATCTCTATTTATTTTACTGTTCTTTAATTGCTTTCACCAGGATCTTCTAGATTTTAGCATACATATCCTGAATATTATTTCTGTTAGATTTATACCTAAGAATTTGTGGGTTTTGGTGCTATTGTAAAGGCAATTGCTCTCTAAGTTTCAAAGTCCGTATGTTCATTGCTAGCATGAAGAAATATAATTGACTTTGTATCTTGCAACTTTACTAAACTCACTTATTGTCCTAGAAACTTTTTAATGATCCTTCGGGTTTTTCTACAAAGACAATAAAGTTACAGGTGAAAAGACATTGTTTCCTTTCTTCCTTTTAAATCTTTATGCCTTTATTTTTTTTTTCTTGCCTTATTGTACTATCTAGGACTTTCCATATGAAGTCAGATAGAAGTCATAAGAGAGAACATCTTGCATTGTTTTTTATATTAAGGGGAAAGTGTTTAATTTTTCACCAGTAAATGTATTTTTAGCTGTAACCTTTTGTAGATGTGCTTTATGAGGTTAAGAAAGTTGCCTTCTATTCATAGTTTGCAGATAGTTTTAATCATGAATAGATGATTAATTTTAAAGTGCCTTTTGTCAATCTATTGAGATGATCGTGGTCTTTCTTTTCTTTAGTTCTGTAAATATATTTAATTTCATTGGTTGATTTTCCTGTGTTGAACTAGCCTTGCATTTTTGTTTTGTTTTTTGTTTGTTTGTTTTTGGAAGGCTTTTAACTATAACTTCAATTTCCCTAGAAGATATGGGACTATTCAAGATATATAGTTCTTCTTGAATGAACTTGAGTATGTCTATCTTTCAAGGAATTGGTTCATTTCACCTAAGTTGTCAAATTTATGGGCATAGAGTTGTTTGTTGCACTACTTTATTATTCTTTTAATGTCTGTAGGGTCAGGAGTGATGTCCCTTCTTTCATTTCTGATATTGATAATTTGTATCTTCTTTTTTCTTGGTCAGTCTGCCTAGAAGTTCACTAATTTTGCTGATCTTTCAAAGAACCAGCTTTTGGTTTGATTGATATATCCAAATTGCTTTTTTGTTTCAAATGCATTGATTTTTGCTCTTCTTATTTTCTTCCTTCTGCTTGCTTCAGTTTTAATTTGTTTTTCTTTATCTAGTTTTTTTCTTTTTAGGGTGGATACTTACCTTACTGATTGAAGACCTTTCCTCTTTTGTAGTGTAAGCATTTAACTCTATAAATTTCCATCTATACACTACTTTAGCTTCATTTCCCAAATTGTGATATGTTGTAGTTCTTTTTCTTTCAGTTCAAAATGCTTTTTTAATTGTCTTAAGACTTCCTCTGACATATGGTTTATTTAGATGTGTGTTGTTTTATCTCCATACATTTGAAGATTTTCCACTTATCTTTATATTATTGATTTCTGGCTTAATTCCATTATAGTTCATCACTATGCTTTCTATGGTTTCTAGTCTTTTCAGGTTAAGTTTACTTTATGGTCCAGAATATAGTATCATTTGGAGAATGTTTCATATGCACTTTAGAAAGAAGTGTTGCTGTGTAAAGTATTCTATAAATATCAACTGGGTCAAGTTGGTTGGTAATTGCTCAAGTCATCTACATTCTTGATGATTTTCTTTCCATTTGTTCTATTATTTACTGAAAAAGGAGCACTGAAGTTTTCAACTGTAATTGTGAAATTATCTATTTCACTTTTTGATTCTATCAGCTTTTGCATCATGTATTTTGAAACTCTGTTGTTAGGTACATACATGTTCAGTATCGTTATGTCTTCTTGTATAATTAAGCCCTTTAAAATTATTTAATGTTCCTTTTTATCCCAGATAATAATCATTGTTCTAAAAGTCTCATTTGTCTGATATTAAAATAAAGACTTCAGCTTTATTTTGATTAGTGTTTGCACAGCATATCTTTTTCTATTCTATTACTTTTAACCTATCTGTCTTTATATCTAAAGTGGGTTTCTTATAGAAAGTGTATAGTTGGTTCTTAATTTTTTATACAATCTGACAATCCATCTTTCAACTGGTATGTTTAGACCGTTCACGTTTAATGTGATTATTGATATGGTTAAATTAAAATCCATTTTGCTAGCTGTTTTTTTTTTTTCCGGTTCCTTCTGTTTTTTCTTTTCTTTTCTTTTTCTGCCTTCTCTTGTTAGCCTGGTTTGGGGGTGTGGGGCGGAAATGGTTTCTATTGTTCTGATTAAGCTGTAGTCTTAGGCAAGCACTATATCACTGAGTCCTGAAGCAGCAGCCTTCCCAGTGATCCCATCCCTCCCCTGGGTCACTTCTAAATCTAGAATGTATACCCATCATTTCCCCAGGAGTCAAGATTTTTTTCCCTGTTCCCTTATCTCAGATGTAATGGGACTTCACCAGTATCCTAAGAGTGATAATGTTTGCTCCCTTCTACATACATGTCACACTAATTAAGGCTTCTGTTCATAGGGGAGGTAGGGAAGAAGGGTCCAGGTAGAATTTCTCACCTCTCTCATAGCAGTTTCTTTTCCTCTCCTCCAGCAATTCACTATAAGGGAGATTTTCTGTAGACTCCCCCAACCATTTCTGTGAACCTGTGATGTGGTTCATGGAGAAATGAGTACAAGAAAGTCTGATCTCCTTTTATTTATTATCCCTAGGGCTTTGCCCTCTTCTACTAGAGTGCATTAAGCCAGATTCCACCTATTCAACAACCACCTTAGCTGAATTCATACAGGTATGTTTCTTGCTCAGATAAGTCAGAGCTCGTATCTCATTTCTCCCTGAAGATACCTAGCTCTTCCTCGATTTTGGGCCTGCTGGGTACCCAACAACCTTAGGACTCCAATGAGCTCAAGAAAAGTTGTGAACTTGCTATTCATAAAGGTTTTTTTTCACTGTAAGTTTAGGAACAATCCTTCCCAGCTCTCTACATCTTTGAGAAGAAACTAGAACACTACCTTCTTGTAAGTACTTTTGCATCTTTTGCAACAGCAAACAGAAGAAGGTATAGCAGTTTTGATTGAGTTTCTTAGTCCTGAGTTCTAGTTTGATTGCACTGTGGTCTGAGAGACAGTTTGTTATAATTTCTCTTCTTTTACATTTGCTGAGGAGTGCTTTACTTCCAACTATGTGGTCAATTTTGGAATAAGTGTGATGTGGTGCTGAGAAGAATGTATATTCTGTTGATTTGGGGTGGAGAGTTCTGTAGATGTCTATTAGGTCTGCTTGGTGCAGAGTTCAATTCCTGGATATCCTTGTTAACTTTCTGTCTCGTTGATCTGTCTAATGTTGACAGTGGGGTGTTGATGTCTCCCATTATTATTGTATGGGAGTCTAAGTCTCTTTGTAAGTCTCTAAGGACTTGCTTTATGAATCTGGGTGCTCCTGTATTGGGTGCATATATATTTAGGATAGTTAGCTCTTCCTGTTGAATTGATCGCTTTACCATTATGTAATGGCGTTCTTTGTCTCTTTTGATCTTTGATGGTTTAAAGTCTGTTTTATCAGAGACTAGGATTGCAACACCTGCTTTTTTTTGTTCTCCATTTGCTTGGTAGATCTTCCTCCATCCGTTTATTTTGAGTCTATATGTGTCTCTGCATGTGAGATGGGTCTCCTGAATACAGCACACTGATGGGTCTTGACTCTTTATCCAATTTGCCAGTCTGTGTCTTTTAATTGGACCATTTAGTCCATTTACATTTAAGGTTAATATTGTTATGTGTGAACTTGATCCTGTCATTGTGATATTAGCTGGTTATTTTGCTCGTTAGTTGATGCAGTTTCTTCCTAGCATCGGTAGTCTTTACATTTTGGCATGTTTTTGCAATGGCTGGTACCAGTTGTTCCTTTCCATGTTTAGTGCTTCCTTCAGGGTCTCTTGTAGGGCAGGCCTGGTGGTGACAAAATCTCTAAGCATTTGCTTGTCTGTAAAGGATTTTATTTCTTCTACACTTATGAGACTTAGTTTGGCTGGATATGCTCAACTACATGGAAACTGAACAACCTGCTCCTGAATGACTACTGTGTACATAACGAAATGAAGGCAGAAATAAAGATGTTCTTTGAAACCAATGAGAACAAAGATACAACATACCAGAATCTCTGGGACACATTTAAAGCAGTGTGTAGAGGGAAATTTATAGCACTAAATGCCCACAAGAGAAAGCTGGAAAGATCCAAAATTGACATCCTAACATCACAATTAATAGAACTAGAGAAGCAAGAGCAAACACATTCAAAAGCTAGCAGAAGGCAAGAAATAACTAAGATCAGAGCAGAACTGAAGGAGATAGAGACACAAAAAACCCTCCAAAAAATCAATGAATCCAGGAGCTGCTTTTTTGAAAAGATCAACAAAATTGACAGAATGCCAGCAAGACTTATGAAGAAGAAAAGAGAGAAGAATCAAATAGATGCAATAAAAAATGATAAAGGGGATATCACCACTGACCCCACAGAAATACAAACTACCATCAGAGAATACTATAAACACCTCTACGCAAATAAACTAGAAAACCTAGAAGAAATGGATAATTTCCTGGACACTTACACTCTTCCAAGACTAAACCTGCAAGAAGTTGAATCCCTGAATAGACCAATAGCAGGCTCTGAAATTGAGGCAATAATTAGTAGCCTACCAACCAAAAAGAGTCCAGGACCAGATGGATTCACAGCCGAATTCTACCAGAGGTACAAGGAGGAGCTGGTACCGTTCCTTCTGAAACTATTCCCATCAATAGAAAAAGAGGGAATCCTCCCTAACTCATTTTATGAGGCCAACATCATCCTGATACCAAAACCTGGCAGAGACACAACAAGAAAAGAGAATTTTAGACCAATATCCTTGATGAACATCAATGCAAAAATCCTCAATAAAATACTGGCAAACCGAATCCAGCAGCACATCAAAAAGCTTATCCACCATGATCAAGTGGACTTCATCCCTGGGATGCAAGGCTGGTTCAACATACGCAAATCAATAAATGTAATCCAGCATATAGACAGAACCAAAGATAAAAACCACATGATTATCTCAATAGATGCGGAAAAGGCCTTTGACAAAGTTCAACAGCCCTTCATGCTAAAAACTCTCAATAAATTCGGTATTGATGGAACATATCACAAAATAATAAGACCTATTTATGACAAACCCACAGCCAATATCATACTGAATGGGCAAAAACTAGAAGCATTCCCTTTGAAAACTGGCACAAGACAGGGATGCCCTCTCTCACCACTCCTATTCAACGTAGTGTTGGAAGTTCTGGCTAGGGCAATCAGGCAAGAGAAAGAAATCAAGGGTATTCAGTTAGGAAAAGAAGAAGTCAAATTGTCCCTGTTTGCAGATGACATGATTGTACATTTAGAAAACCCCATCATCTCAGCCCAAAATCTCCTTAAGCTGATAAGAAACTTCAGCAAAGTCTCAGGATACAAAATTAATGTGCAAAAATCACAAGCATTCTTATACACCAGTAACAGACAAACAGACAGCCAAATCATGAATGAACTTCCATTCACAATTGCTTCAAAGAGAATAAAATACCTAGGAATCCAACTTACAAGGGATGTAAAGACCTCTTCAAGGAGAACTACAAACCACTGCTCAGTGAAATAAAAGAGGACACAAACAAATGGAAGAACATACCATGCTCATGGATAGGAAGAATCAATATCGTGAAAATGGCCATACTGCCCAAGGTAATTTATAGATTCAACTCCATCCCCATCAAGCTACCAATGAGTTTCTTCACAGAATTGGAAAAAACTGCTTTAAAGTTCATATGGAACCAAAAAAGAGCCTGCATTGCCAAGACAATCCTAAGTCAAAAGAACAAAGCTGGAGGCATCACGCTACCTGACTTCAAACTATACTACAAGGCTACAGTAACCAAAACAGCATGGTACTGGTACCAAAACACAGATATAGACCAATGGAACAGAACAGAGTCCTCAGAAATAATGCCACACATCTACAGCCATCTGATCTTTGACAAACCTGAGAAAAATAAGAAATGGGGAAAGGATTCCCTATTTAATAAATGGTCCTGGGAAAACTGGCTAGCCATAAGTGGAAAGCTGAAACTGGATCCTTTCCTTACTCCTTATACGAAAATTAATTCAAGATGGATTAGAGACTTAAATGTTACACCTAATACCATAAAAACCCTAGAGGAAAACCTAGGGAATACCATTCAGGACATAGGCATGGGCAAGGACTTCATGTCTAAAACACCAAAAGCAATGGCAACAAAAGCCATAATTGACAAATGGGATCTAATTAAACTAAAGAGCTTCTGCATAGCAAAAGAAACTACCATCAGAGTGAACAGGCAACCTGCAGAATGGGAGAAAAGTTTTGCAATCTACTCATCTGACAAAGGGCTAATATCCAGAACCTACAAAGAACTCAAACAAATTTACAAGAAAAAAACAAACAGCCCCATCAAAAAGTGGGCAAATGATATGAACAGACATTTCTCAAAAGAAGACATGCATACAGCCAACAGACACATGAAAAAATGCTCGTCATCACTGGCCATCAGAGAAATGCAAATCAAAACCACAATGAGATACCATCTCACGCCAGTTAGAATGGCAATCATTAAAAAGCCAGGAAACAACAGGTGCTGGAGAGGATGTGGAGAAATAGGAACACTTTTACACTGCTGGTGGGATTGTAAACTAGTTCAACCATTGTGGAAAACAGTATGGCGATTCCTCAGGATCTAGAACTAGAAATACCATATGACCCAGCCATCCCATCACTGGGTATATACCCAAAGGATTATAAAGCATGCTGCTATAAAGACATATGTACATATATGCTTATTGTGGCACTATTCACAATAGCAAAGACTTGGAATCAACCCAAATGTCCATCAGTGACAGACTGGATTAAGAAAATGTGGCACATATACACCATGGAATACTATGCAGCCATAGAAAAGGATGAGTCTGTGTCCTTTGTAGGGACATGGATGGAGCTGGAAACCATCATTCTCAGCAAACTATCACAAGAACAGAAAACCAAACACCGCATGTTCTCACTCATAGGTGGGAACTGAACAATGAGATCACTTGGACTCGGGAAGGGGAACATCACGCACCGGGACCTATTATGGGGAGGGGTAGGGGGAGGTATGGCATTGGGAGTTACACCTGATGTAAATGACGTCATGGGTGCTGATGAGTTAATGGGTGCAACACACCAACATGGCACAAGTATATATACGTAACAAATCTGCACGTTGTGCACATGTACCCTAGAACTTAAAGTATAATAAAAAAATAAAAATTAAAAAAAATTTAAAAAAAAAGAAGAAGGTATAGCAGTTGGTCAGGGTAATCACTATCCTCTTGGAAACTTGCTTAAAGAGCTTTAGGAATGACAGATGTTCCAAAAACACCTCTATCTGTTGTTCTTGAGAAATGTAAGATATATGGGGAAAATCCTATAGGAGTTAAGTAAAGTACAAATAATGTACCAACTTTTCAAAAGGTGGAGGGCAGAATCTGTATAACCTATCAGTCAGTTATAATCCAGGACAGCTGTCTTGCTGAAAGCATCTACCAGCCTGCAATTGCCTGGCAAAGAATATGATGCCACATAGTAAACACCATGGATAGTGAAGAATAAAATAATTCTAGAGGCTTTCTAGTCCATTTAATTTCAGAATTGTTCATACATGTCACTACTTAGTGAGAAATATGATAGGCAACTAATTACTCAAAATTAGGCCAATGACAAAAATATTATACTTATGTTTGATTATTTATTCTAGTTTCCCCAAAGGTAAATCTTGTGATTAATCATTAACTGCTCCATATATTATTATAAGTAAAAATGATAATGAATCTACAATTTAGTGACCACTCACTACTAGCCAGAGATTATGCTTAGCTAACAGCAAACATGTTCTCATTTCATCTTCACAACAACTCAGTGAGAGAAGTGGGACTCAGAGGGATTACAAAACTCGTCTAATCCACAGAATTAACATATGCTAGAACTAGAATTCAATCCCAGGTCAGATTTTAAAGTCCTTACTTTTAACTTCTGAGCCAGACAATCCCAGATGATGTCAATTACTTCCTGTGGCCCATTGAGTATTTCCTGCTGTCATTTACAATGCTGGAAAAGGTCCATCCTTGCATAAGAACACAAAAGCATCAGAAATGCCTTATTGGCTGAGTCCAGTTGTCCAGCCAGAAGGACATTCAGTTTCAGAATGGCAACAAGGGACTATTTGTTGAGTGAACATGACAACTGACCTTTCTGAAATTGGTTTGCAAAGAGGGCATAACTGTCCTCCATGTTTTATAAATGTCTCTCTCACTCTCTCTCTCTGTATACCTATATATGTGTGTAAATATGTGTTTGTGTAAAACATTATTTTCTTTCCTGTAATACTGTATTATCTAGCAATTTAGTCTTCTTGAAATTATATATATATTTAAAATATATATATAATTTCAAGATATAATTTCAAGATATATATATATATATAAAAAATAAACCACAACTAACTCTAAGAATAAAGAGCCCTCTATAAGACTTCTGCCATCTCTAATGAGGAAACATAACGTGATATTCTAAGATCATCTTAGATACCTGGAGCATAGCAACAGCACAGCAATGAGTTTAGAAGACAACAATGTGAACAGCTACTACTAAATCTTCAGTTAGGGGAGTCGAGCTATACTCAAGTATATTTCACCTAACCTAAACAAACCTGTGTAAAATAAGAGAGCAGACTACATAGAAAAGACAGTAACAAGCAATGGCAATTGCCTGCAAAGTAAAAAGGAAGAGTGCTACAAAGAGCAAAGAGAAGCAGTCAATTCAGGGAAATTCAGCTCAAGGGTAAATGTAAATCACCCTCTGTAACCCCAGGATGGAGGGTGACCTGCCAGAATCTCTGAACTATAACACAAAACAGTAACTAATGCTTCCCAACCTTTTGCAAGTCAAGATGCATACAGAAAATGAATCTATTCAGACGACTCACGGAGGAAAACAGCCAGAGGCAACTGATCCAGGGGCTTCTGTCACCCCTCAAGCCCAGCCTGGCTTCCCTGAGAGGTGGAGATGGAGGGATCATATTTCCACATGCCTGTAATCCATTCATAACACACCAGTGAGCTTTTGTCCACCAGGTGGAAAGCTCTGCAATAACTTGTGTCAACAAGAAGTAGTTCCATTATGTTCGGTCTACTCCACTTAAGAAGGTGGGAAAATATAAAATATCCCAGAGTAATATTTCCATTAAAAGTAGTTAAATGTTAAAACATTTTGATGCTTAGAGGGCAAGCTTCAGTTAGAAAAATTAACTCTTGGAGTGCCTCATTTCCTGATGATGCACAAATACAAGGTGTGACTACTCTGTCTTTTATTTGGGGTTCAAGGTGTATCTATCAAATCATTCTGTTATCTCAAGGTATTTGTGAAGTCTGAATTAACCATATCAGTACCCATGATGGTTTTAAGGCATTATTATATTGGATGACCATATGCTCTTATGATGGGACACGCTGGAGGTAAAAGGAGTTCAATTAATAATTACACTATAATCACTGGTATAAGCCAGGGCTGTCCTAGGAAAACCAAGACATTTGGTCACCCCAGTATTAGATCATTCCCCCTATTTGGTCCTAACCTTTTCACAGGAAAGAAAGCTATGTTTACAGTCTTCATTAAAAGCATAAATAAAAATGAAACAGTGCATGCTAGTAGCAATAAACTAAAAACAAATCTATAAAACAGAAAATAAAAGTGGTACCATTTATAACCCCTGGAATAATTCTTTCCAGAGATAACCTCCATTAACACATTAATAGTCTTCTTGCCAGTCATCTTTATGTGGGGAGAACTGATCCCCCAACATTATTATCCAAAGTCAGATAAATGGATACTGGGCGGCCAAAAATAATAAATATATATTCTATACACAGAGTTCACATGGAGCCTACCCCTCTCCTGCAGTCCTGGGGTACAGCATGCGGTTTGGTTCTAAACCCCTGGGCACAGCACTTTCTTCCTGGTCATGATGTTGGTTCAAGGTGGTCACAGGACTCTTTTAGAGCCAGTGAGACACAAAGAAACTTTTGCTTAGACTTCTATGAAGACAATCTAGGTAATTATCAAATTGAAACTGAGAAGATTGAAGGCCTTGACCTGCACTGTCCAAAATGGTAGCCACTAGCCATATGTAGCTATTGAACACTTGAAATGTGACCAGTACAGAGATGTGATGTAAGTACAAAAGACACACTGCATCTCAAAGACTTAGAAGGAAAAGGGAATGTAAAATATCTCACCAATAATTTTTATTTTGATTACATGTTGAAGTGATGATGCATATGGCTCACATTTTATCTCTAGTGGACAGTGCCAGTCTAAAACATTTGAACCATTGATAAAGCCAGGCCTGAGGGTATCCCTGGTCATGGACTTTTCAGATATGTCAACTAATAAATATGTATTTTGCTTAAGAAAGTTCTGATTGGGCATTCTAGCACTTGCAACTGAGAATCCTAACTGGTACATTGTATATGTAGAGTCATGCCATACATTTGAGACTGAACAACCAATCATGAGCACTTGTTCATGACACACCTTAAGAGTAGTGTCCTCAGATCTGCACAAAGTATCCCCTATGTGAACAAATTAATCATATTTTTTATCTGTTAACACCACTGTATGTGTCTGGGGTGTGTCACCAGTTTTCTTTCAGGTCTTCCAGTGCCACAGTCTTCTTCTCCTGAACTTTGCACCTACTTTACTTTCTGCATGGAACACGCTCTCCTCTCTTTCACTTGCCTGGCTCCCTCTCATTAGTCAGTCAGTATGCAATTTAAATGTCACCTCCTCACAGCTGAGTTTCCTGACCACTCTATTTTGAGTAGGTCACCCCCGATATTGTCTCTCATAGCACCACATCTTCTCTATATGGCATGGACTAAAATATGTATTAACCTCTGTAGAAGGCTGTTTAACATCTACTTTCTCCTTCCCCACCATACCACACCCTGCATCAATGCAGAAGCCATGTATATGTGGTTCACCCATTTGTCCCCAGCACCTGGAACAGTAACTAACACATAGTAAGTTCTCAGTCAACATCTACTGAATGCCAAGAATGAGTGTTAATGAGTCCAGGAGAAGGAGTAAGGTCAGGGGAAGATGAAGTAATGTGGGAAGGGAACCAAGATAATTCAGTGTAACCAAGCCACTGATGAATGTTTATTAATGCCATCTAGAACACTCAAAAAGAAAGTAAGGATGAGAACTGACAGAGGAAGAGCAAGTCCAGAATGGAAGGATTTGAGCAGTTAGTGGCTGCCTGGACCTTCCTCCAGGCATAAAAGCAAATGGGTCAGAGATACAAATGATGAAGCCTGCAGTTCAAATGCATTTCTGAACTCCACACAATGAAAATTATGCTGAGATTTTGCTCTCTGTTAGTGACAATCTGGTTCTTAGTCTCATTCTCATAACCTAAATACAAAAATATGGGGGAATCTGAGTCCCACTCTAGGAATTTTCATCAGACTCTGCTCAAAGGAAAGATCATATTCTTCGACTTCTGCATTGTGGAGCTTCTCATGAGCCTGACTGAAAAGCTGCTGTTCATATCAAAGTCAGCCTTTCTGGACTTCATCAAATATCTAGATCCCTTCTATTTTCCTCTTCACATTCTTTTTCTCACATGTGATCTTTGCCACTACCCTGCTTGCTTACCTCTGCTTACCTTATATCTCAGAGGGAGCAGTAAGGGTTTCTACTGAAACCCTTTAGGATTGATATATAATAGCCTCTAATTATTTCTCTGGAGATGAGGCCTCTCTTTAAATGAGAATGGCTCTTCTTTTTGTTTTATTGTAATATATATTTTTAATTCATTTATTTTATAACGGAAAGTTGATCAACACAAAATAATTCATAAACCAAGCACCCAATTTAAGATCTAGCATTTTATTTTGGAAGCCCTCTGTGTGTCCCTCTTTGGTTTCATTTCATTTTTTTAAAGAATGCAAACCACTTTGTTAGTGAACTCCAGAATTTGGGAACAGAGGGGTTAGAACCTTAGAATTTAGAAATGTGGTGCTGTCCACCAGACAGGTGCTGATGAGTCTCCGGAAAGGTGGGAGAGCCACCACAGTCTCTCAGAGGAAAGAGGAGAGTGCTTAGTCCTTTTTCTTCTTTTTATTTTTCCTTCTCCCACTTTGATCTCTCTCCTTTCTTCCTTTTTAAAAATTACTACACCTATTCTCTTTGCTGGTAAGACCAGGGAAGTCAACAGAGCCCCACGATTCTGTCTCCTTCTTTTTCTAACAGATGGTTTCCATTAGGGCTTACCAGGTATTTTCTCTGAACAGAATCAAACATGCATTGAAAAAGTAAACAACAGGATCATATAACTAGCAGCCCTTTATTTATTACATAAATGCAAAGATTTTATAGCTGGAAAAGAATGTAGAGATAACTAAATCCAATCTTCTTGTTTCAGACTTAAGAAAACCAAGACACAGGACTTGCCTGAGGTTATTAAGCTAAATATATGTCTGCCATCTCCAAATCATTGTTTTTATTTCCCATTTTTCTTTTTTTATTTTTCTTTATTTTTTATTTCCCATTTTTCAATTCTCATTATTAATATAATTTTCTTATTGATAACTTGATCACATTATTGATTATTTTACTTTAGTCTGAGGCATGTAGCCTTAGGCTGTATTTTCATTTGGCAATATTAATTAAAAAATTATTTTTGAACCATACATAAAAGATACATTCACATTAATGTAAAACACTTTGTTTTATTCTTAACAGCATTTATGTCAGAAGTCACTAAATATTCAATCACATTTTTCTGATATCCTGACATTCTCTGCCTCATATTTCTACTTCTAATGAAATATATAATTGAGCTGAATTTTAAGAAATTAAAGATTAAGATACTTCAGAATACTTCTAAATGGTGAGTGAGTCATTAAGTTATTTGTCATATCAGAAATCTACAGATTGCTAACATTCAATTAGTTAACCAAAAACCCCAAATGCCCACTAGGTGCCCAACACTGTTCCAGACATTTTTCTTATGCACCCTCTTTAAAGTGAAAATGTTTACATTTCAGATTTTCAAGAATTGTTGCATGTATATATGTATTTGCTTATTTATTTTATTCAATAAATTTTATTTCTATTATTCTCAAGGCACTATGCTAGGCACTGTTGGAGGTGAAATGAACTCCTAGAGAACATACTATCAAGAAAGAGAGAAAAATGTTTATATAAATATCTACAATATGTGGCTTAGGAGAGTGATCCCAAATACAAATGGCCACAGAGGCCAGGTAGTCAATGTAAATGCATGGAACACGTTGTGTACAAGGCAACAGGGAATGGGAAAGTTATGGGGATCTATAAAATAAAGTTCCCTCTAAAGAAAAAAATTGAGAATGAAAGGAAAGATTTGAGAAGGTGGAGGAAGTGAGAGGGCACAAGTATAACAGCAGAGCATAAAGAGAGAGGATAAAGAGAAGTGGGAAAGATAGAAGAGAGAGAGGGGGAGGACAGGAGGAAAGGGAAGGAGGGAGGGGAAAAGAGAGAGAGAGAAAGAGAGAAAACATTAACACTAAAAGGTCAGGTAGAAGAGGAAAACCAGCAGAGTATGGTGTCCCAAAAACCACAAGAAGGAACATTTCAAGATGGTTAAATGTGTCAAATTTTGCTGAAAGTATCTATTGGATTTGACATCATTGAGGTCACTGATAACCTTGACAAGAACAGTTTCCATGGTGTGGTGAATTAGAGGCCAGGACGAAATGTACTGCATAGTGGATAGAAGGCAGACAGCATGAAGGCAACTCTTTCAAGAAGTTTTACTGTGAAGGGAAGCAAAGGAATGGGGCAGTGGGTAGAGTAGGGCAAGCAGTCAAGGAAGAGGTGGTTTTTAAAAAGACAGTTGATGTCATCAGGTTTGTCTACTGATTGGAATGATCCAGAAAAGCGGGAGCCATTGATGGCACTGGAAGAGGATGGCCAACGAGCCGATCCTAGAGAAGGGGAATAGAATCCTGGCACACACAGGAAGAGTCGTCTATGATCTAAGAAGGGACACTTCTTCCATCACACTACAGAGAAGAAGGAAAGGGGGTGTAAATGCCAGCATGGTGATAAATTTGGTGGTGGCAGTATGAGGGAATTCCCATCTGATGGCTTCAGTTTTCTACATAAAATAGGGAAGGACATGGTTTGAGAATAAGCAGGGAGGGTAAGTGAAATTTGCAGACGGGGAAAAAGTGTGAAGTAATAACCTCGGGATTGTGAAAGGTGGCCCACTAGAGAAACACAGTAGAAAATACAGAGCACCCGGTTATGATCTGGAATTATAAATTTAAGGCACAACCAGACAACTTTTTATTTTGTCCAGCAAAGTCCAGCTGATCAAAAGAGCATGGAGAAGCCATGAATTGCCTGCACATCTTGAGAAAACACTGTTTCTAAGCCACAGATCTGGGCTGGGGCCTGAACTTCTGCACTTCTAACAAGCTCACAGGTGATCTCCCTGCTACTGGATCCCTGGACCACACTTTCAGTGGCAAGTGTAATCCACCAATTTCCTTTGTCATTCTTTTCTCAAGTATTTCAGTAGAGGACACAGCAGATCTGTCACCTCTAAGTCTGAAAATAATATTAATAATAAAAATTAAAATCTCAAAAATAATATAAAAAGGGAGGAAGGACATAGAGAAAGAAGATGATTTGGTTTATCCAACTGTGGCTGTATTAGAAATATATTTTCTTGCTCTTCTTCTCATCTACATTTCCAGCTTTGGTAGTCTCATGCAGTCTCACAACTTCAACCACCATCTTTATGTGGATGTATGATGTCTTTCTTAGATCCAAAGGCACAATTAACACATCCATATGGGTGTCCCATGAGCAACTCAAATGATAAATTGTCACCTATATTTGCTCTCCTGGATCTTTACATCCTTTTACTCTTCTCATTCTCATTGGCCTCCACATTTAAAGTTGTTAAGGCCCACTGATTTATCCCTAAAATATCAGTAGTTTCTGTGGATGCAAATTAGAACTACACCAAGACACCATTTCCCCTTATCAGATATGCAAGAATACAAAAGTTTGATGACATACCCTACTGGCATGACTGTGAAGAATCAGAGACTTGCATGCATTGTTAGCAAGAATGCAGAATGGTATAACTCCTGTGGAATTTTTGTCACAATGTATGGCGAAATTACCTAAGCCTTGATCCTTTAAGCTATGAATCTATCCCAAAAATACACTAGCAATATATAAAATGATACATGCACAAAGCTATTTATCAAAACACAGTTTGTAACAGTAAATAACTGAAAACAACCCCCAAGTGTCCATCAATCGGCAACTAGTTGAATAAATTATGATGCATTCATAAAACTGAGAATAATATGAATAATTCTCAGACACAGAAAGGAGCGAGGAAAATCTCTATATATTGATATGAAGGAATATAAGTGAAAATACAAAATTCAGAAGAATGAACATAATATGCTACTTTTTTAACATAAAGAAGAAAAATACATATTCATATTTGCTTATATTTTCTTTCTTTTTTTTTTTTTTTTGAGATAGAATTTTGCTCTGTTCCCCAGGCTGGAGTGCGGTGGTGCAAACTTGGCTCACTGCAAGCTCCACCTCCCGGGTTCACGCCTTTCTCCTGCCTCAGCCTCCCAAGTAGCTGGGACTGCAGGCGCCCCCCAGCACAACCGGCTAATTTTTTTTTTTTTTTGTATTTTTTAGTAGAGATGGGGTTTCACTGTGTTAGCCAGGATGGTCTTGATCTCCTGACCTTGTGATCTGCCCGTCTCGGCCTCCCAAAGTGCTGGGATTACAGGCGTGAGCCACCGTGCCCAGTCACATATTTGCTCATATTTTCAAAAAGAACAAATGGAAAGATAAATCAAAAATTAATAAAATGGGTTACCTATAGGAGAAAGGAAAGAACAATGGGAAGGGGATTTAGGTGGAAGCTGGATCTCTTTGAATGTATCATGTTTTATAGTTTTAAGTTCAAAAGCATGTCAATGTTTTGCATAATTTTTCAAAAAATTAAATAGAAAAGAAACAAAGTAATCCATAAAAATCAAAACAATCTGAAATCCTCAGTGGCTTCCCACTACCTATCTTGAGTCCAAATTCCTGAGCCTGAATTCAATGATCTCTTTAGTCTGCCCAGTCAAATATTCCCATATCACTTTCTGAGGCCCCCTTCCCCATCTTCTCTACACACAGACAAACTATTAACGTTATCTGTGTGCCTAATTTATTTTGCCAGCTAGACCATACTTTTTTGAGGATGGAATCTACGTCTGATTTATTTTTGAAACCTAAAATTCTCAGTGTCTAAAGTTGTTACCATAACATAAATTAGTACAATTATGGCATCTGAAAGTTATTGGCAGGAAATTTTATGTTTATTCTGAAGAATGCAAGGAAGCCATAGCTTTTTGATAATAGGTAAAATATCTGGCTAAAGAGTAACTTTCTAGTTACAAAACAGAGACAATAATTGAAGCAATCTGATATCCATCAGCAGATGAATGGATAAATAAAATGTGGTATATCCATACAATGGAATATTATTCAACCTTAAAAAGGAAGGAAATTCTGACACATGCTACTACACAGATGAACCTTAAAGACAGTGTGCTGAGTTAAATAAGTCAGTCACAAAATAACAAATACTGTATGATTCCACTTATATGAGGTACCTAGAGTAATAAAATTCATAGAGACAGAAAGTGGAATGATGGTTTCCAGGGACTGGGCACGGGAGAGGAGTAAGTAGGAGTTATTGTTTGGTAAGTGCAGTTTTAATGTTGTAAGATATAAAATGTTCTGGAGAAGGATAATACCAGGTTGCACAATATGAAGGTATTAAATGCTGCTGAACTGTATGCTTAACAATGGTTAAAGTGGTAAATTTTGTTGTATTTTGCAACAATTTAAAAAAAATTAACAAGGAAAACAAGACATTTGGGAATATCTTTTACCATTGGCTCATTTTATTAACGTAACAAAGTTTTAACTAAGGCTATCCTCTCCAGAGCCATTAAGGATCACCTAGGGAAGAGACGGCTTTTTGCTTAGAACATGGTACCATGTTACCTATATGCTCTCTGAAACGAATTTGCATAGGAGCTGTTGTTTATGGGGATGCATCTTGATGGGGCAACTGGGTTGTTATGAAATACTCAGGAACTCAGCCCAGCTCTAGGACTCACCCCTGAGCACAAAGGCAATGTTGGGCATGCTGGTAAAGGACCACTAGAATCCAGCAGCCTGGACCCCTTTCTTTGTGGTCAAGAAAGGCGGGAAAAGGGGTGCAGGACTGCTACATCAGTGAGCGTCACTAATCCGATAAGCAGAAGTCCATAGGTGGTTATGCGTTCTGGAAAGGAATAAGCATTAGGACCATAGAAGATGCTCCATGACTAAAATGACTAGGGGTGCTGGCATCCCTATGTTCTTTCTTCAGATGGGAAACATTACCCCCAAGGCAAAAATGCCCCTAAGATGTATTCTGGAGAATTGGGACCAATTTGACCCTCAGACGCTAAGAAAGAAATGACTTACATTCTTCTGCAGTACCGCCTGGCCACGATATCCTCCAAGGGGGAGAAACCTGGCCTCCTGAGGGAAGTATAAATTATAACAGCATCTTACAGCTAGACCTCTTTTGTAGAAAAGAAGGCAAATGGAGTGAAGTGCCATATGTACAAACTTTCTTTTCATTAGGAGACAACTTGCAATTATGTAAAAAGTGTGATTTATGCCCTACAGGAAGCCCTCAGAGTCTACCTCCCTAACCCAGCGCCCCCCTGACCCCTTCCCCAACTAATAAGGACTCCCCTACAACCCATTCAGTCCAAAAGGAGATAGACAAAGGGGTAAACAATGAACCAGAGTGGCAATATTCCCCGATTATGCCCCCTCCAAGCAGTGGGAGGAGAATTCAGCCCAGCCAGAGTGCATGCACCTTTTTCTCTCTCAGACTTAAAGCAAATTAAAATAGACCTAGGTAAATTCTCAGATAACCCTGATGGCTATACTGATGTTTTACAAGCCTTAGGACAATCCTTTGATCTGACATGGAGAGATATAATGTTACTGCTAAATCAGACACTAACCCCACATGAGAGAAGTGCCGCCATAACTGCAGCCCGAGAGTTTGGTGATCTCTGGTATCTCAGTCAGGTCAATGATAGGATGACAACAGAGGAAAGAGAACAATTCCCCGCAGGCCAGTAGGCAGTTCCCAGTGTAGACCCTCATCGGGACACAGAATCAGGACATGGAGATTGGTGCCACAGACATTTGCTAACTTGCGTGCTAGAAGAACTAAGGAAAACTAGGAAGAAGCCTATGAATTATTCAATGATGTCCACTATAACACAGGGAAAGGAAGAAAATTCTACCGCCTCTCTGGAGAGACTAAGGGAGGCAGTGAGGAAGCATACCTCTCTGTTACCTGACTCTACTGAAGGCCAACTGATCTTAAAGGATAAGTTGATCACTCAGTCAGCTGCAGACATTAGAAAAAAACTTCAAAAGTCCACCTTAGGCCTAGAGCAAACCTTAGAAACCCTACTGAACTTGGCAACCTCGGTTTTTCATAATAGAGATCAGGAGGAGCAGGCGGAACGGGACAAACAGGATTTTAAAAAGGCCACAGCTTTAGTCACGGCCCTCAGGCAAGCGGACTTTGGAGGCTCTGCAAAAGGGAAAACTGGGCAAATCGAATGCCTAATAGGGCTTGCTTCCAGTGCGGTCTACGAGGACACTTTAAAAAAGATTGTCCAAGTAGAAGTAAGCTGCCCCCTCATCCATGCCCCTTATGTCAAGGAATCACTGGAAGGCCCACTGCCCCAGGAGACAAAGGTCCCCTGAGTCAGCAGCCACTAACCAGATGATCCAGCAGCAGGACTGAGGGTGCCTGGGGCAAGCGCCAGCCCATGCCATCACCCTCACAGAGCCCCAGGTATGCTTGATCATTGAGGGCCAGGAGGTAAACTGTCTCCTAGACACTGGCTTGGCCTTCTCAGTGTTACTCTCCTGTCCCAGACAACTGTCCTCCAGATCTGTCACTATCCGAGGGGTCCTAGGACAGCCAGTCACTAGATACTTCTCCCAGCCACTAAGTTGTGACTGGGGAGCTTTACTCTTTTCACATGCTTTTCTAATTATGCCTGAAAGCCCCACTCCCTTGTTAGGGAGAGACATTCTAGCAAAAAGCAGGGGCCATTATACACCTGAACAGAGGAAAAGGAACGCCCGTTTGTTGTTCCCTGCTTGAGGAAGGAATTAATCCTGACGTCTGGGCAACAGAAGGACAATATGGATGAGCAAAGAATGCCCGTCCTGTTCAAGTTAAACTAGAGGATTCCACTTCCTTTCCCTACCAAAGGCAGTACCCCCTTAGACCCAAGGCCCAACAAGGACTCGAAAAATTGTTAAGGACCTAAAAACCCAAGGCCTAGTAAAACCATGCAATAGCCCCTGCAATACTCCAATTTTAGGAGTACAGAAACCCAACAGACAGTGGAGGTTAGTGCAAGATCTCGGGATTATCAGTGAGGCTGCTGTCCCTCTATACCCAGCTATACCCAACCCTTATACTCTGTTTTCCCAAATACCAGAGGAAGCAGAGTAGTTTCCAGTCCTGGACCTTAAGGATGCCTTTTTCTGCATCCCTATACATCCTGACTCTCAATTATTGTTTGCCTTTGAAGATCCTTCGAACCCACCGTCTCAACTCACCTGGACTGTTTTACCCCAAGGGTTCAGGGACAGCCCCCATCTATTTGGCCAGGCATTAGCCCAAGACTTGAGCCAATTCTCATACCTGGACACTCTTGTCCTTCAGTATGTGGATGATATACTTTTAGCCACCAGTTCAGAAACCTCGTGCCATCAAGACACCCAAGCGCTCTTAAATTTCCTCGCTACCTGTGCCTACAAGGTTTCCAAACCAAAGGCTCAGCTCTGCTCACAGCAGGTTAAATATTTGGCGCTAAAATTATCCAAAGGCACCAAGGCCCTCAGTGAGGAACGTATCCGGCCTATACTGGGTTATCCTCATCCCCAAACCCTAAAGCAACGAAGAGGGTTCTTTGGCATAACAAGTTTCTGCCAAATATGGATCCCCAGGTATGGCGAAATAGCCAGGCCATTATATACACTAATTAAGGAAACTCAGAAAGCCAATACCCATTTAGTAAGATGGACACCTGAAGCAGAAGCGGCTTTCCAGGCCCTAAAGTAGGCCCCTAACCCAAGCCCCTGTGTTAAGCATGCCAGTGGGCCAAGACTTTTCTTTATATGTCACAGAAAAAACAGGAATAGCTCTAGGAGTCCTTACACAGGTCCGAGGCATGAGCTTGCAACTCGTGGCACACCTGAGTAAGGAAACTGATGTAGTGGCAAAGGGTTGGCCTCATTGTTTACGGGTAGTGGCGGCAGTAGCAGTCTTAGTGTCTGAAGCAGTTAAAATAATACAGGGAAGAGATCTTACCATGTGGACATCTCATGATGTGCACGGCATACTTGCTGCTAAAGGAGACCTGTGGCTGTCAGACAACTGTTTATTTAAATATCAGGCTCTATTACTTGAAGGGCCAGTGCTGCAACTGCACACTTGTGCAATTCAATCCAGCCACATTTCTTCCAACCAATGAAGAAAAGATAGAACATAACTGTCATCAAGTAATTGCTCAAACCTATGCCGCTCGAGGGGACCTTTTAGAGGTTCCCTTGACTGATCCCAACTTCAACTTGTATATTGATGGAAGTTGCTTTGTAGAAAAAGAACTTCGAAAAGCGGGGTATGCAGTGGTCAGTGATAATGGAATACTTGAAAGTAATCCCCTTACTCCAGGAACTAGTGCTCAGCTGGCGGAGCTAATAGCGCTCACTCGGGCACTAGAATTAGAAGAAGGAAAAAGGGTAAAATATTACAGACTCTAAGTCGGCTTACCTAGTCCTCCATGCCCACGCAGCAACATGGAGAGAAAGGGAATTCCTCATTTCCGAGGGAACACCTGTTAAACATCAGGAAACCATGAGGAGGTTATTATTGGCTGTACAGAAACCTAAAGAGGTAACAGGCTTACACTGCCGGAGTCATCAGAAAGGAAAGGGAAATAGAAGGGAATCGCCAAGCGGATATTGAAGCCAAAAGAGCCGCAAGGCAGGACCCTCCATTAGAAATGCTTAGAGAAGGACCCCTAGTGTGGGGTAAGCCCCTCCGGGAAACCAAGCCCCAGAACTCAGAAGAAGAAATAGATGGGGAAACTCAGGAGGACATAGTTTCCTCCCCTCAGGATGGCTAGCCATCAACAAAGGAAAAATATTTCTGCCAGCAGCTAATCAATGGAAATTACTTAAAACCCTTCACCAAACCTTTCCTTAGGCATTGATAGCACCCATCAGATGGCCAAATCATTATTTACTGGACCAGGCCTTTTCGAAACTATCAAGCAGATAGTCAGGGCCTGTGAAGTGTGCCAAAAAAATACTCCCCTGCACTGCAGGCCATGCATTTCAATCCCTGTACCTGAACAATGGAACAACTTCAGCACAGAAATTAACACTACTTCCATTTGAGTAGGGCCTCATGTTTCCAATCTGGAAATAACCCATACCTCAAATCTCACCTGTATAAAATTTAGCCATACTATTGGCACAATCAACTCCCGGTGCAGCAGGTGGGTGACTCCTCCCACACGAATAGTCTGCCTACCCTCAGGAATATTTTTTGTGTGTGGTACCTCAGCCTATCATTGTTTGAATGGCTCTTCAGAATCTGTGTGCTTCCTCTCATTCTCAGTGCCCCCATGACCATCTACACTGAACAAGATTTATACAATTATGTCGTACCTAAGCCCCACAACAAAAGAGTACCCATTCTTCCTTTTGTTATCGGAGCAGGAGTGCTAGGCAGACTAGGTACTGGCATTGGCGGTATCACAACCTCTACTCAGTTCTACTACAAACTGTCTCAAGAACTAAATGGTAACATGGAACAGGTCACTGACTCCCTGGTCACCTTGCAAGATCAACTTAACTCCCTAGCAGCAGTAGTCCTTCAAAATTGAAGAGCTTTAGACTTGCTAACTGCCAAAAAAGGGGGAACTTGTTTATTTTTAGGGGAAGAATGCTGTTATTATGTTAACCAATCCAGACTAGTCACTGAGAAAGTTAAAGAAATTCGAGATTGAATACAACATACAGCAGAGGAGCTTCAAAACACCGGACCCTGGGGCCTCCTCAGCCAATGGATACCCTGGATTCTCCCCTTCTTAGGACCTCTAGCAGCTATAATATTGCTACTCCTCTTTGGACCCTGTATCTTTAACCTCCTTGTTAAGCTTGTCTCTTCCAGAATCAAAGCTGTAAAGTTACAAATAGTTCTTCAAATGGAGCCCCAGATGCAGTGCATGACTAAAATCTACCACGGACCCCTGAACCAGCCTGCTAGCCCACGCTCTGATGTTGATGACATCGAAGGCACTCCTCCTGAGGAAATATCAACAGCGCAACCCCTACTACACCCCAATTCAGCAGGAAGCAGTTAAAGCAGTCATTGGCCAACCTCCCCAACAGCACTTGGGTTTTCCTGTTGAGAGGGGGGACTGAGAGACAGGACTAGCTGGATTTCCTAGGCCGACTAAGAATCCGTAAGTCTAGCTAGGAAGGTGACCACATCCATCTTTAAACACGGAGCTTGCAGCTTAGCTCAAACCCAACCAATCAGGTAGGAAAGAGAGCTCACTAAAATGCTAACTAGGCAAAAACAGGAGGTAAAGAAATAGCCAATCATCTATTGTCTGAGAGCACAGCAGTAGGGACAATGACCAGGATGTAAACCCAGGCATTTGAGGCGGCAATGGCTACCCTCTTTGGGTCCCCTCCCTTTGTATGGGAGTTCTGTTTTCACTCTGTTAAATCTTGCAAAAAAAAAAAAAAAAGAAGAAGAAGAAGAAGAAGAAGAATATGGTACCATGCTCTCCTCCTCCACCAGTCCCAAGAGTATTTCCAACAGAAATATTCTTCCCTGCGAACACTTTGCACCTTGGGCTTTGTATAATCAGGAGTAACACATTGGTGATTAATTTAAGAGGTGTTTTAAAATTCTGATGTTTGTTTCTAATCAAAGCTTTGTATTGGCATGGATCCATAATAACTGCATTTGTGCTTCTGAGTAGAATGCTCTATCCCGTCCATGCCTTCCCCTCTATTCTCACAGGAAAAATCACTATGCTGTGAGCTATTGCCACCTGGGAAGTATTTACCTCTGACTCAGTTTTAAAATTTTGCATCTTGTACTCCATTAATATAACATGTAAATAATAGGGGACACTATATGAAGAGGGAAAAGAGATGTGTGGGAACTCTCTCTGTAGTTTCAGATCAATATTTTGTAAACCTCATACTGCCCTAAAAACATAAAGACTATTGATTTAAAAAATAAAACTTTGCATCTGAAATTCTTTGAGTTGCTGTTATAGTAAATGGTTGTATTGGTCCATATAAGTAAAAATGATACTTTGTTAACAGGGAGATATGTTCTTATTTAAACATGTAATATATCTGGTCAAAAATTGAAGGCATATTGAGCTAGTCAGTCACAATTCTAACCACACTTGAACTTTAAGGGAGAAAAATAATTAGAATGCAATCCCCTAGTTTCTGCTCCTGATTGTGCTGGAAACCCCCACATTTCTAACACATAGCTTTGCTTCTGTCTTGCCACTTAGAGAGTATGGTGAGACACATTAAAGTCTTTGACCATAAAAGCAATTAAATACTGAAAGAAGAAGGGGGCATTTGAAATGTCCTTCTAAAAATTATTTAAAACATGGAAAGAAAGCTTACGCTTCTAGCTACGATGGAGTTGCATCTATGCAACTCATGATGATAGAGTTCATAACATAATGTTTAGGGGAAAAGGTCAAAAAGATAGCATGCTGTATGATCCCATTTATATAAAGATTAAAACCAGACAAAATTAGAGTATGGCAATATAAGCCTAAATAATGTTTATGTTTGATGGGTGGCAGATAATAACTGAGAGGGGGCACAAAGAAGATTTCTGGTGTGCTGAAATTGGGAGTGATCTCTTCTTGCCTGGGTGGAGATGAGAGAACTGTGTTCATTTTATGTAAATTCTACAAACTGTAAACTTACTATTTGTGCACTTGGTGTGTGTATTAGTCCGTTCTCATGCTGCTATGAACAAATGTCCAAGACTGGGTAATTGATCAAGAAAAGAGGTTTAATTGACTCGCAACTCCACGTGGCCGGGGAGGCCTCAGGAAACATACAATCATGGTGGAAGGCACCTCTTCACAGGGCAGCAGGAGACAGAATGAGTGCCAGTAGGGGAAATGCCATATGCTTATAAAACCATCAGATCTCATGAGAACTCACTCACTATCATGAGAACAGCATAGGGGAAACTGCCCCCATGATTCAATTACCTCCCACTGGGTCCCTCCCACAACACGTGGAGATTGTGAGGAGTACAATTCAAGATGAGATTTGGGTGGGGACACGGCCAAACCATATCAGTGTGCACGCAATATATTTAAATAGCAAGTAACCAAAACATGTAGTTAGAAATAAATTATGTGGACAACTAGACATTCCCTGACAATGGAGGTGGCAGAAACTGGACTGGAAGGTTCTGAAAGCAGCTTTCAACTGCATTTCACTTGCCCTTCCATACAGCAGCAGCTCTCCTTCAGGGCTGTCTTCCCTGAAGATACATTCTCTCTAGCTCATCTGTCTTCTATATCCAATTTGGATTTTGCAACAGAGAGTTAAATTCATTTTATCAATTTAACCCCTAAGTCAACATATTCAAAATCAAAATCTTCATCATCTCTTGCTTCTCACTTCATGAATTTCCTCCCATTCTCTATCACAGATAAGAGGGTGATCAACCTTCCCGATGTTTAAAGTAGAAATCTCATCCTCGCTGCACCGCTATGTGATTCCTAGTTGTCTCTCCAAAATCTTCCTCAAATTCATGCCCTCTTCTCCAACCACATTGCTTTCATTTTCTTTTGTTCATTCATTCATTCATTGTGAAGTGTGTAGTGCCTGTGAGGCCCTTCAAGTGGGGTTAAGGATCAGCAGAAGCAAGTTATATCTGGTCCCTGATAACCAAAGCCCTTGACTTTTACCAAAGCCTTGACACTCCCAGTTGCTTTCTATGTAGTCTCATGAAAGTTCCCTTCCAACTTCACTCCTCCCTCTCCACTGCCGCCAATTCATAACTCTCTTCTCCAGCACACATACCCTTTACATGTGTATATGCACATGCATGTAAAGGACATGCACATTATTTAAATAAGCAACACAAGTTCATCAAAGATAATTTGGAAAATATGTAAAGTAACAAAAGGGAAAAAAATCCTACTATTCATATTACTGACACCCAAAGATTGTGTGATATTTTCTTCATTTAGTTTTAAATGATGATCATCTTTTCTAATATACAAGTCAAATCATTCCCTCCTTTTCTTAGAAGGTGTCAAGTCATTCCACTGCCTATAGGACAAAAGTCCTTCTCATGAGCAATCAACTCAAAGTCCTTTGCAGTCTAGGCACAGCTGTCCAGCTGTTTTTCTGGTCTCTTCTCTAGTCCCCTGCCTGTCCCCAACCTTGACACATGGGTCCATGATACTGCTCCTGGTTATGGGCTGTGGATACTGGGTCTTCTGTGTTCTGTCTCTGCTCACATTGTTCCCTAGGCCTGCAATGATCTTCCCTGACTTCTTCAGTCTTGAAAACTCCTATTCACTTTTCAAGACTAGGTTCAAATTTCACTTCTGCTGGATCCCACTTGGGTGACACTTGTCACAGTGTGCTGTGATTATGAGGGAGGCAGCGGCAGAGCTGTTAATAACACTGACTCTGGAGTCAGACTGCCTGGGTTCAAGTCAGATCTGTGGCCTGCTAACTGTGTGACCTTGGGCCAATTACTTAATCTGTCTTTGCCTCAGCCTCATGTGTAAGAGGATAAAATGCTAAAACTCTTTTCAGAGTGTTTCTATGAGGATTAGATGAGATGATCTGGTTGAAAGGTAACTTAGCACAATGCCAGGTACATAATGAGTCCTCAGAACATGTTACTTCTTGTAATTGTCAGACGTCTGCCTCTTCCCTCCTAGACTGTGTACATCCCATAAGAAAGATTTCTTACTTGAATTTGTAGCCCCACCCCATGCTTAGTTTGGAGTAAGTGCTTTATAAATGTCTGAGAAATGAATGGATGAGTACATGAATGAATGAGTGAATGATCTGCCAAATCTTCCTGACATACTCTCTTGCTCTACATACTTTTATTGTTAAAAGAAATCAAGGAGGAAAATTGGGAGGATGAGAGGAAGAAGGAAGGAGATGAAAGAGAGGGAGAAGGAGAAGAAGAGGACAAAGAAGAGGAATACCAATGAATTGCCACTAATAATAATGGTATTTGACTCTCATGTGCACAAAAAAACAGGCATCAATCAGTGTGCGAGGCTGCAGCAACCCCTTTTTCTGCTAACTCTTGAGAACCCAGAGTATGTTGGCCCTTACACTTGGTGCAAAGCTCAGTATTCCATTCTGGCCTCTGGGGAACCTGAGTTGTGTAACTGGTTCTCTACCCAGAAAGAAGACCCTCAGATGGCAGAGCACCTGAGATGACACATCTAAAAGGATTGCACAGGGCCTACCCGCAAGGTTCCAGGACATGGAAGAGAAAAGTGTGCACCAGGCATCCTATGCAGGACATCAGTTCATCCTCAAATTCCCCAGGACAGATGCAGCGCTGGATGTGTGGAATATTTAAAAGTTCCCTTGCAGCCGAAGTACCTTGGCAAAACCTGTTTTTACTGACTCCAGATATACTGGCTTCTACTTCTGTTCCAGAGTCAGTGATAAATCCCCAAGAACTCATTAGTAGTTTCTAGCATGCATAAAAGTACAGAAAGCTTTTGTTTTGCTGATTAGGGAGGCTACATACATTTTTTAAAACTGATTATTAAG
The DNA here is from genome assembly GCF_008728515.1 of Papio anubis. Lineage (NCBI taxonomy): Eukaryota > Metazoa > Chordata > Mammalia > Primates > Cercopithecidae > Papio > Papio anubis. The sequence continues at coordinate 40,221,433 of NC_044976.1, forward strand.
AAATAAATGCCAACTTTTGCAGAATAAAAAAAAAAAAAAACAACATTTCTCTCTGTCTCTCATGGAAAACCAAGGAGGCCTTCAGAGACTTCACCTCAGCACAGGCCAGGTGGTTTCACCCAACCCTGCTGGGTCTGGCTCCAACCTGGCAGCTGTTTGCAAGGACAGGCCAGTCGTCATCAAGGCCCTATGTCTCTGAGCAGGGGGTCATGGCCCTTGTGAGTCAAAACCCACGCAGAGAACACTGGCCTTTCTGATGCTCACCACTGGCTTGCAGCTTTTCGCAAAGCCATTAAACCATGAACTTGGAAGTCAGTCAGGCCAGAGTTTGAACTCCAGCTCCTCTGCCTATAAGCTGTGGCCCAGGGCAGGTTGCTTCATCGCTCTTAGTCTGAGTCTCCTCATTTGTGAAATAGGGGTAATAATAGTATCTACCTATCTCTCAGGGTTGTGGTAAGGATTAAAGATAATGCACAGAAATGGTTCCACAAGCTTGGGACGTGAGTCACACTCGGTAAATTATATCCATTGTTATTATTCTTTAGGAACCATTTCCTCAGCTTCCAGGTTTTTTTTTTTTTTTTTTTTTTTTTTTTTCCCTCTAGTGTTTCCACTGAGAAGATCAAAATTGAGGCTGGGGAGGCTGAATTGAACATTACAACATCTAATCATTAGGAGCATTTTCAATGTTCCACGCACTCTGTTGGTAGTATTTACATGTTTTATCTCAGTTAATCTTCACAACAACTTATCAGTCAGGTACTACCATGAACCCCATTTTACAAAAGGGAGATCCAAGGGTGAAAGAATAGAGTAACTTACCTTGGGAAAGAGGTAAAGAAGGAAAGATATTGCCTGGTCAACTGGGTAGGGGTGGGGTGGGAGCTGGTTTAGAAAAATTGTGATGGAAAAAGGAAAGTGAATATTAAGAAGTGTCTCTGTGGATTATGAATTGGTTCCCTCCTACGTTCTTTCAGAGGCACAAGTGAAGACTGGAATTCTTTTTAATTAGTAGCTCCATCATTGTTATGAGACCACCTAAGTTTAGAGGGCATAGTTAAATAGGAGGGAAGTACTTTCACCAGAATTGCAAACTGTGTCCTACAACAGCACACACAAAAAAAACCCTCATATTAAAACCAACCACAACAATGACCTCACCGTATTAAGTCCTGCAATGTGTCCTGCCATGCAGGGCACATCCTGAAAGGGGAGAAGAGGCAACTAAGGCCTCCAGCTACTCAGCTACACTTAACCACAGTAATCCACCCCTAAGTTTCTCCTGGGGCACAGTTCCTTTTTGTTCTTTCATTTTTGTCCTCTCTTTAATAATGAACGTGTGACTCAGAGGTTTAATGAGTTACCCAGAGAAGTTAACCAGAAGGGAAGCCCATTGAGCAGAGGCATAATTAAAATTGCGAATGGACAGAGGAATACAATCATTGTGGGAGATGGGGAGCACAGGAATGACTCACGGGTTAGGCTGCTTAGAAAAGGGCCTCTGGGACTTAAGTTATTTCTGGGGAAGATCTGGAAATTGAAGGAAAAATCTGGAACTCATCTACTGTCAAAAGATAGAGAGGCGACCTGGGACCTCTCCTTTCACTCCTGAATGATTTACGCTTGTAGCCGGGACTCATTTCCAGCAGAAGGTGAAGAACAGTGAAGGCCGAATTCCCCAGGGGAGTCATTACCTCCTTTGGTGCTAACACCACAAGTGTCTAATGTCAATTACTTCTTGGTTTGGACAAGTTTCTTGTAGCAAATTATAACAGTCAGGAGAAGGGAAAAAGCAAAGGCAGCATCACACTGGATTTTCACTCTTTAGCCCAAACTCAGAAATATTTTGCATCTGTTGAGGCCTGACAGGGAGAGAAACTAAGGAACACAAGCACGCACTGGAGATGGGGCTGTTGTAGTTAACAGAAAGTCCACATGCAAACTTGAGGCCCATTATCTGTTTCGTGTATGGTCAGGATTAGAAATGAAACGGTCCAGGGTGCTGTGAGTTCTTAGGAGAAATGGAGCCTGATCCTAAGCAAGAAATACAATACTCCCTAGGTCAGGACCTCTGTAGAGTACTAGCCACAGAAAGCACTTTCCACCTAGGAATCTATTCCAAGAATTTCTGTAGCTAAAGTCAGTTCAGATCAGCCATGCTAATAGAGCAGGAGTACAACTTAATCCCAAATATCAGATGGTCTAAATATTATGATTTATTGTCTTATTCCCATGCTTGTATTGATGCTTGAAGAGGGCCAAGGTTACCCTCTCTTTCCTCCTAGAATACAGAGGCAATCACTTCAGCAATGTGGAGAAGCAGGTATGACTCAAAAGTATTTCCAGTGATGAAAATAAAGAGACAGGAGCCCAAAAGTGAGGGATGAAGTTTGAAATCCAGTTTTAATTTTGTTTGAATATAAGCTTATATGGTTTTTGAACAGCGCTGGGAGCAAATTATTGAAGCTACAATATGAACCATGGAGGAGAAGGGGCTGGAAGGTGCTCTCACTTTCAGATCTTGCTCATTTCAATAAATCCTCCAAACTCCTTTGTCTTATGCTCAGAGTGGACAAGAAGTGAATAGATTGGGTGGTCTAAAAGACCTTAGGAGAGGTGGGAAGGAGCCTAAAATCTTCTTTTAGTCAAAATTGTATGTTTATTTTGTAAATATATATATGTAGGCACATATTTGGTAGTGAAATTAATATATGAAATGAATGATATTAGCATGAAAGGACTCAGTGATTTATTTTTCATCCTTACTCAACAGCACCAAGGCAGTAGTTTATATTTTTACTATACTTTCTTAAAGTCTACCTCCCACTAATCTGTAAGCCACTATAAACAAAAGTTAAAAGAACTGTCCAGAGTCCCAAAAAAACTAAAAGTTTTGCCAGAATAATCTTTATACAAATAAAACTTCATTTTATCAAATAAAGTAGAATAAAATCCAAAACTGATACTATATTCATCCTGATACAATTCCCCCAAAGTCATAATTCTCCAAGACACTGCTAAACAAGTAGGGGTTAGTTTCTCATCCATAGCTGTCAGTAAATAGAAAACTATTGAGTATGGCCCTAGTCTAACACAGTGGAGCTGAACCACTTGGGGTTAAGTCCTGGCTTCCACATAAATAGCTTGGGCAAGAAAATTAACCTTTCTGAGCCAACCATGCCCTTTATGCTCTAGTCAACCCAAAAGCATTTGGGAGAACGCCATCATGGACAAGGACAAACTGGGCAGAAGAAAGAACGAGAAAAGTTCAACGTGCAGTGATCCCTACTGTCTAGATTGGACACGGAAAGAAAGTTCAGAACTCTGGTGGAGGAGGATGATTTCAGAAGGGCTTGTTCATGGTCCAGATCTATTCTTAGCTAAAGGATAAGATGAATACCTAAAAGGTTATAATGCAATCCAAAAATCCTTCCAGATTTAGCCAACTCTCAGTCTGAATCACTCCCTGAGTCAGGGTAGGACATGGCACCAGCTCCTGTCCTTGAACAATGCAGTTACCTGAGTCAGAGGCTATTTTGAAAAGCTAAAACTGATCTACATCTGGCATTTCAAGGACAAGCCAATTCACCCACATGCAATCAACCACAGGTGAGTTTTCCTTCTATTCATAGATATCCTGGAAATAGGCCTGAAAGCGTAAAAGAGGCAACATGGAGCGGCAGAGTTTGGCACGTATAGACTCCCAAACCACCAGGAACTAGCTCTGAGACTTTGAAAAGTTATTCAACCTCTCTAAACACAAAACGTCTCATCTATAAAACGGGTAGCACAGAAGACTGCCCATTTTGAGTGGCACCCAGGGCAAGAAAGAGCTGCGGCAGCTCCAGGCTGCAATACAAGCAGCCTTGCCATTTGGACCATGTGACCAGGCACATCTCAAGCACTGATGGCAGCTGTGGTGAATGAAGGTGCTGTGTAGAGCCTTGGGCATGCTCCCGTAGGAGAATTTTAGTGCAGACCCTGAGGGTTCAGGAGCGAGACAATGCCATCGTAAGTAAAGGATTATATACCATTCTGGGAGTTATTGGAACTTGGTGAAAACTGAACGTCTGAACATGAAACAGCAAGTGATCATACGGGCAGAGCTGCAAATCTTGAACTAGGTACAGTCAGATCCAGCAAGTAATAAGGTAAAGTGGGCCCAGCAACAATCCTCATAAAGTGGAAGAGATGCACCCCAGATTTCACACGAGCAGGGCCAGGGGGCACAAGCTGCAGGGGCAGATGACCAGGCCCACCCCCACCATGCCACTCACCACTGTTGCAGCAACCCATCTTTTCTCCTAGATCACAACTATGGCCCATTCCTGGATGACAGAAAAGGAAAAAACCCAAGGCTTGGCATGGCTCACAGATAGGTCAGCTTGCCTCCCAACAGGCAAAGCTTCAGGAAGCAGGCCTGTTCACCCATTTTGTATGAAGAGAAAAGTGGCCCATGGTAAAGACAGATGTATCCAGACTCACGGGCAGTCATGCAAGGCTTGGATGGTGGGTCGGGGGCTTGGACAGTGGGTCAGGGGCTTGGGTAAAACTAGATTAGAAGACTGGGGAAAAGGAAGTCTGTCCAAGGGCACGTGCCTGGACCTGTGAGAGTGGGCACCAAGTGACGTGAGCTTTGTGTTGTGTGTTAAGGCCAACCAGTGAGCACTGATGATAGAAAAGTGCTCAACTACCACTGGACAGGAGACTTCAGCCAGCCTCTGTCCTTGGCCATCCAGAGCTTACGCAATGGCTCATGAATGGAACAGCCATGATGACAGAGATAGAGGCTACCCACAGGCCCAACAGCAGGAGCTCCTGAAGTCCGAAGATGATCTAGTTCCTGATGCTGCTACACATTCAAGTCGCTAGCCACAAAAGCCAATTCTGAGACCCTGAGATGGCACCATCCTTAGAGGAGACCAACTGGCTTGATGGTGACAAGTTGATTCACTCCTACCCTGAAAAGGACAATATTTTATCCTGATCAGAAATGACAAATATTCCAGGTATGGATTTATCTTTCTTGCCTGCAGGTCTCAGCCACCACTACTATCCAAGGACTTCAACTGACTGCTATAGCTGAGAGTCTGATCCTGCATAAATTCACTCCAGATGAAGAAATCCACCTTACAGCAAAGAAGGTGCACAGGAACACATGATCCTGTGATCCACTGCTCCTGCTACTTACCACGCCATCCAGATGCTGCTGGCTTGGTTGAGCATTGGAACAACTCTTAAAAGCATAGTTAAGGGGCAAGCTTGGACATAACACCCTGTACAGGTGAGGCACTGCCCTTCAGGAAGCAGCATATACTTTAAGCCAAAGCCATAATATGGGGCTGGTTCCCAATAAACAGAGTGCATAGGTCTGGGAACTAAGGCTGGGGGACAAAGCAGGAGTGACCCCACTCATTATTACTCCCAGTGTCCCTTGGGGAATTTGCACTTCCTACATGTAGTACCTTACGCTCCATGGGGCTAGAGATGTGTCCACCAAGGAACACAGTTTTTGTTAAAATTAAGTTATAGCTGCTACCTGCAGGTTGCTTTAGCCTCTTCACTCTAAGAGTAGGCCAATAAAACCGAGTTGTCTTACTGGCAAGGGGGTCTGACCATGATCAATATGAGGAAGTAGAGAGACTTCTCCCTAATGGGAGCGGGAAAGAATAGGTATGACATGATACATGTGACGGGTGACCCACTAGGGTATCTCCTGGTGCTTCAACACCCAGTTTTAACTCATAAACTGGCAAGTACAACAACCACAGCCTGATTAGGGGATAGAAACCAGAGGCTCAGACCCCCTCGGGATGAAAGTTGGACCAGAAAGTTCACCACACTAGCCACATTGGTTAGCCAGATGTGCTAGCCAAGAAAGAAGAGTCTAGAAAGGGTAGCAGACAAGGAAGACGATGAGTATCAGTATGGCCTCAGGACCAAGTGCAACCATGGAGACTGTAGTTTGTCCCACTAACCCAAAAATTCTGACCAAGAAGATCTACCCTGCAGAAGTTATGAGAAAATAGAGTAACATTACAGTGAGAAACAAGTGGTTCTCAGTGGTACAAGCAGTAGATGGTAGCAGAGGCAACAGTTGCCTTAGCTAGAGACATCTGAGAGGTGTGCGTTCCCCACTCCCCCGCAAAGTGTCACCTGCGACTGACTGATACGGGGGAATAAGAGTTCAACTCCCTTGCCTCAAGACAAATGTATGATGCATCTCACACTCTAGAGCGCCTCACAGGATTAACTGAAGCCAGACTTCTCCTAAAACCACATTTCTTCCTAGTTTCTTCCCTGTCCTATACTGCTTTCTCCCTCTGTTGGAGGATGTTTCCTAAGAGCAAACCCTTAATAAACATCTTGCACAAGCTTCCCATCTAGGCCCTGTTTCTAGGTGCCCAACCAGGATCCACTTTTGCACGCCCACAGTGTTTACAGCCCCATACGAAGTGCTAAAGGCATATGAGAGTTTGAGGTGGTGTTTAGCCAATATCCACTCTCCTCCCCCTCCACTGTGGGCAGAAAATACTTCCCTGCCCCACTGTGGCAGATTGTACTTTCCAAAAATGGCTGCAACACTATCTCTCATCCCTCATGCGCTTTTTGCAATGTGACCTTCACATCCATCCCATGGAGAGTTGGGATCCATGTCTCTTCCCCATGAAAGTAGGCAGGTTTTTGTGACTGTTTCAACCGACAGAGACTAGTAGAAATGATGTTATGTGAATTTCCAAGACTGGTCATAAAAGACAAGGTACCTTCCACTTGGTCCTCTGCAACAATTGTGCCAAGTTCTAACATGCCTTGTAAGTGGCCTGATAGTCCTAAAGCCACCAAGCTGTGTGGAAGCTCAAATGAGTTCATGCAGGGACCACATGGAAAAGCATGAGAGATACCTGGGCAGCTCCCTGCAATGCCAGCTCCAACCATCATCAGACTGTAACTGCATGAGAGACCCTGGGCCAGACCACTCAGCTGAACTCCCCCTGAATCCCTGATCCACATCAATTCGGGGAGACAACAAAATGATTGCTATTATTTTAAGCCACTAAATTCCAGGGAAATTTTTCCACAGCAATAGTAACCAAGGCACCCAATGACACTGAGCTTCGCCACATGACTGTTTTGGGTCAATAGTATTTACACCTTGTATTTCTGCCATCACAATGAGAAAAGCGTGTCTTGGCACAAGCATGACACTGGTACAAGAAAATTGAGAGATGTGTGTAGCTGACCTGGAAAAAACCTGCAATCTAGGCCAGCCCAGTCCAGCCCAGATCAGCCAGACCTTAGCAAACTGGTTTGCAGATGCATAAATGAGAAATAAATGCTCATAACTGTATGCTACTACAATTGTGTGGGATTGCATTATTGTTATGCAGCATTATGGTGATAACTGATACAAGGAGAAATATGAAAGCAAGAGAAAACATTCCCTGATTCCAAGAATAGGATACTTCATAACTTGCAATTAGGTGGGCTTTATGCTTGTTATCAATAACATTGTCCAATAGCATCTCTATCCTGGAAAATAATATCCCTCTCCAATTAGTAATACTAATTGGATTAGTAATACTAAGTAAGTAATACTTAGTAATACTAAGATCCCTTTTCTAAGGTCCTAAATACATATGACAAATGACCTCACAGGCTTTCCTTAATCAGGTGCCTTCAGCACCTCAAAAAGAAGACAATGGAGAGACAGAAAATATTCCCAGCAAACATTAGCTAGAATTAGAGGCACCATAAGCCAAGAATTAATTTATAAATACCTGAGGTAAAAGATCAGGGAATCCCACCAAAAATTGGAGGGGTATTGATTCATCTAAGCAGTACATTAGGATTATAAGTAAAAAAGCATCAAGAGATTCACTTAAGCCAGAAATATAGGAAAATAAACTGCAATACAAAAGAGGAAAGGACAATAAACCTTTACCCAAGGATGCTTAGGACCAAAGTGAGAAACCAAGAAAACAGAAAAGAGGCCAGGCCCAGATCTCCAGATCAAACCAGACCTCAAACCAGGGCTTATCCAGGTCAGCCTCAGCCAAAAGGACTTGACTTTCCTGGGATCAGTGGTTTGAAAATAATTCATAGCATATAAAGAATAATTATCACCAATGTCTTTTAAAAATGGAATACAAGTTCATCGGGAAAAATAAGGAAATGTCATGCCAAATTACTCCACAATTCATATTTTGATTTTCATGTTAATTTCATAAAACACATGTCATTTGTGAATTTACTAGGTACCCCCTGGGACATCACTAGACCTTGAGTGTATGAAAGTTATTATGCATCTTTATCTGGTTCAAAAAGTTGGAGATGGGATACTAGAACTCTTACTCATCTTTGAATGGCTTTGGGGACACTGACTTGATTCTACATTCAAATTCACCTCATCACACTAACCAGAGTGGCATAGGTGTTGAGAATATCAAAGTCTCTTGGAAAGACAATGGTAAAGAAAAATTCTGAAAGAAAGATGTACTAGAGTCCCACCAAACTCAAGCCAAGCATTTTATCACTGCCACCCTAGAGGTTGAGGTACACAAAACCCATTGTTGCAGGGTTTTTGAACAACAGTACAAGTGATATTTTGAACAAAGATAATTTTTCATCATGGAGACCTATCTTGTGCATTGCAGGTTGTTTATTTAGCAGCATCCCTGGCGTCTACTAACTAGATGTCAGTAACACCCTCTCCTCACCTGCAGATAACACAATCAAAAGATTTTCCAATCATTGCCAATGTCCCCTGAGGCAAAATCACTCCAAGTTGATAGCCACTTCACTGGTGGAATCTAGTTTTAAAGGGCCAGCTTCCTAAGGATGAAGGAGAAGTAAAATGTCTTTGAGATGTAAGCAGATAACCAACGGGACAAGCTTATATTACAGCAGTGGTCCAAACTTTTTTTCTGCCCAAGAGATTCAAGTTTACAGTCACTCCCATGCACATATTCAGAGTCTGACATAATGAGACTATAGCTTATATAAGCTCTACCACTTTATTCTGACCCAAGAAAGAGTATTAAAATGCAAGTGAGTGAAAATGAAGTTGTTATGGATTGAATGGTGTCCTTCCAAGAAAATATGTTGACATCCTTCCTAACCTCCAGTAGTTCCGAATTTGACCTTATTTGGAAGCAAGGCTTTTGCAAATGTAGTTAAGATGAGGTTGTTAGAGGAAAACTTGTGGGGGAGGGGCTAAGATGGCTGCCTAGAAACAGCTGCGGTTGGCAGCTCCCACTGAGAAGAATGAAAATGGCAAGTGAATCCTGCACCTTCAGCTGAGGTATCTATATTCTCTCACTGGGACTGACTAGGCAGTTGACGTGACCCACGGAGAGTGAGGAAAAGCAGAGTGGAGCAATGGCCCACCTGGGAGCCACATGGGGAAAGCGGAGCTCCCAGCCCCAGCCATGGGAGACAGTGAGTGATTGTCTTACCCCACCTGGGAAACCATGCTTTTTCCACAGATCTGTGCAACCTGTGGATCAGGAGATCCTCTCATGAGCCCACACAACCAGGGCCTTGGGTCCCATGCAGAGAGCTGTGCAGATGCTCGGTGGCCACTGGCAGCAGGCTGGAGACTGCCCAAGATGACCAAGTTCCTGGGGGGAAGGGCAGCTGCCATCACTGCGGCTCTAGACTGACATTTTTCCCCACTGGTGCCGGGGAGACTGGGTAGTTTGAACTGGGAGGAATTCCCCACAGGCGCAGCACAGCAGCTGTGGCAAATCATGGCCAGACTGCTTCTTTAGGTGGAATCCATATCCATTCCTCCTCACCGGGCCGGAATTTCAGCAATTCCAGCAAGGGGTTTAGGACAGAACTCTGATCTCCCTGGTACAGAGTCCCTGGGGGAAGGGGTGGCCACAGTATCTGTGGTTCAGCAGACTTACTCTTTCCTTCCCGCAGGCTCTGAAGAGTCTGGGCAGTCTGGGCAACTGGGATTCCCCCCAGAGCAGTGCACCTGCTCTGCTGAGGGGCAGCCAGAGTGCTTCATTATGTGGGTCCCTGATCCCGTGTCTCCTGACTGGTGAGACCCACCCCCCTCCCCCAAACAGGGGTCACCAGACACCTTATACAGGAGCATTCCCACTGGCATGAGGTTGGTGCCCCTTTGGGATGGAGCTCCCAGGGGAAGGAACAGGCAGCCATCTTTGCTGTTCTGCAGCCTCCACTGGTGACACCTCTAGGGACCAAGGTGAATAGGGTCTAGAGTGGACCCCCAGAAAACTGCAGCAGCCCTATGGAAGAGAGGCCTGACTACTAAAACAAAAACAAACAAAGAGAAAGCAACAACAACAACGTCAACAAAAAAGATCCCACAAAACCCCATCCAAAGGTCAGCAACCTCAAAGATTGAAGGTAGATAAGCTCACAAAGATGAGAAAGAAGCAAAACAAAACTGCTGAAAACTCAAAAAGCCAGAGTGTCTCTTCTCCAAATGATTGCAACACCTCTCCAGCTGAAATGGATGAACTGACAGAAGCAGGCTTCAGAAGGTGGGTAATAACAAACTTTGCTAAGTTAAAGGAGTATGTTCTAACCCAAGGCAAAGAAGCTAAGAAGCATGATAAAACATTTCAGAAGCTGTTAGCCAGAATAAACAGTTTAGAGAGGAACATAAATGACCTGATGGAGCTGAAAAACACAACATGAGAACTTCACAATGCAACCACAAGTATATCAATAGCCGAACAGACCAAGTGGAGTAAAGAATCTCAGAGCTTGAAGATTATCTTGCTGAAATAAGACAGGCACACAAGATTAGAAAAAGAAGACTGAAAAGGAATGAACAAAACCTCCAAGAACTATGAGATCACGTAAAAGGACCAAACCTATGACTGACTGGGGTACCTGAAAGAGACAGAGAGAATGGGACCAAGTTGGAAAACATACATCAAGATGTCATCCAGGAGAACTTCCCCAACCTAGCAAGACAGGCCAACATTCAAATTCAGGAAATCCAGAGAACCCCAGTAGAATACTCCATGGAAAGATCAACCCCAAGACACATTATCATCAGATTCTCCAAGGTCAAAATGAAGGAAAAAATGTTAAAGGCAGCCAGAGAGAAAAGCCAGATTACCTACAAAGGGAAGCCCATCAGACTAACAGTGGACCTCTCAGCAGAAACCTTACATGCCAGAAGAGATTGGGGACCAATATTCAACATTCTTAAAGAAAAGAATTTCCAACCCATAATTTCATATCTGGCCAAACTAAGCTTCATAAATGAAGGAGAAATAAAATCTTTTTCAGACAAGCAAATGCTGAGGGAATTTGTCACCAGCAGTCCTGCCTCGCAAAAGCTCCTGAAAGAACCAGTAAATATGAATAGGAAAAACCATTACCAGCCACTAAAAAAAATACTGAAGTACACAGACCAATGACACTGTGAAGCAACTACATTAACAAGTCTGCAAAATAACCAGCTAGCATCAGGATGACGGGATCAAATTCACAATATTAACCTTAAATGTAAATGGGCTAAATGCCCCAATTAAAAGACACAGAATGGCAAGTTGGATAAAGATTCAAGACCCATCAGTGTGCTGTATTCAAAAGACCCATCTCACATGCAAAGACATACATAGGCTAGAAATAAATGGATGGAGGTACATTTACCAAGCAAATGGAAAGCAGAAAAAAAGCAGGGGTTGCAAATTCCAGTTACTGACAAAACAGACTTTAAACCAACAAAGATTTAAAAAAGACGAGGAAGGGCATTACATAATGGAAAAGGGTTCCATTCAATAAAAAAGAGATAACTATCCTAAATATATATGCACCTAATACCGGAACACCCAGATTCATAAAACAAGTTCTTAGAGACCTACAAAGAGACTTAGACTCCCGCACAATAATAGTGGGAGACATTAACACCCCACTGTCAATATTAGATCATTGAGACAGAAAATTAATGAAGATATTCAGGACTCGAACTCAGCTCTGGATCAAGTGGACCTCATAGATATCTTCAGAACTCCCCACCCAAAACAATGGAATATACATTATTCTTAGCCTCACATGTCACTTAATCTAAAATCGATCATACATAAACGGAAGTAAAACACTCCTCAGCAAATGCAAAAGAACTGAAATCATAGCAAACAATCTCTCAGATCATAGCGCCATCAAATTAGAACTCAAGATTAAGAAAGTCACTCAAAACCACACAACTAAATGAAAATTGAACAACCTGCTCCTGAATGATTCCTGGGTAAATAATGAAAACCAGAAATCAAGAAGTTCTTTGAAACTAATGAGAACAAAGAGACAATGCACCAGAATCTCTGGAATGCAGCTAAAGCAGTGTTTAGAGGGAAATTTATAGCACCATATGCCCACATCAAAAAGCTAGAAAGATTTCAAATCAACATCCTAACATCACAACTAGAGAACCAAGAGCAAACAAACCCCAAAGCTAGCAGAAGACAAGAAATAACTGAGATCAGAGCAGAACTGAAGGAGATAGAGATACCAAAAAAAACCCTTCAAAAAATCAGTGAATCCAGGAGCAATTTTTTTGAAAAACTTAGTAAAATAGACCACTAGCTAGACTAATAAAGAAGAAAAGAGAAGAATCAAATAGACACAATAAAAATTGATAAAGGGGTTATCACCACAGACCCCACAAAAATACAACTATCACAGAACATTATTCATATAAACATGTCTATGCAAATAAACTAGAAAATCTTAGAAGAAATGGATAAATTCCTGGACACATACAACCTCCCAAGACTGAACCAGGAAGAAGTTGAATCCTTGAATACACCAATAATTAGTTCTGAAATTGAGGCAGTAATAAATAGCCTACCAACCAATAAAAGCCCAGGGCCAGACAGATTTACAGCTGAATTCTACCAGAGGTACAAAGAGGAGATGGTACCATTTCTTCTGAAACTATTACAAACAACTGAAAAAGAGGGACTCCTCCCTAACTCATTTTATGAGGCCAGCATAATCCTGATAGAGATACAACCTGGCAGAGATACAACAACAAAAAAAGAAAACTTTGGGCCAATATCCCTGATGAACATCAATGCAAAAATCCTCAATAAAATACTGGTGAACGAAATCCATCAGCACATCAAAAAGCTTATTCACCACAATCAAGTCGGCTTCATCCCCAGCATGCAAGACTTGTTCAACTTGTGCAAATCAATACATGTAATTCATCACATAAACAGAACTAAAGACAAAAATCACATGATTATCTCATAGATGTGGAAAAGTCCTTTGATAAAATTCAACATCGCTTCATGTTAAAAATTCTCAATAAACTAGGTGTTGAAGGAACATACCTCAAAATAATAAGAGCCATTTATGATAAACCCACAGCCAATATCATACTGAATGGGCAAAAGCTGGAACTATTCCCCTTGAAATCTGGCACAAGACAAGGATGCCCTCTCTCACCACTCCTATTCAACACAGTATTGAAAGTTCTGGCCAGGACAATTAGGCAAGAGAAAGAAATAAAGGGTATTCAAATAGAAACAGAAGAAGTCACATTGTCTGTTTGCAAATGACATAATCCTATATCCAGAAAACACCATCAGTTTAGCCCAAAAGCTCCTTAAGCTGATAAACAACTGCAGCAAAGTCTCAGGATACAAAGTCAATGTGCAAAAATCACAAGCATTCCTATACACAAACAGCAGACAAGCAGAGAGTCAAATCGTGAATGAATTCCCATTCACAACTGCTACAAAGAGAATAAAATATGTAGGAATACAGCTAAAAAGGGAAGTGAAGGACCTCTTCAAGGAGAACTACAAATTACTGCTCAAGGAAATCAGAGAGGACACAAACAAATGGAAAAACATTCCATGTTCATGGATAGGAAGAATCAATATCATGAAAACGGCCATACTGCCCAAAGTAATTTACAGATTCCATGCTATTCCCATTAAACTACCATTGACATTCTTCATAGAATTCCAGAAAACTATTTCAAAATCCATATGGAACCAAAAAACAGCCTATATAGCCAAGACAATCCTAAGCAGAAGGAACAAAACTGGAGACATCATGCTACCTGAGTTCAAACTATACTACAAGGCTACAGTAACCAAAACATCATGGTACCAGTACAAAAATAGGCACATAGACCAATGGAACAGAATAGAGAACTCAGAAATAAGACCACACACCTACAATCATCTGATCTTTGACAAGCCTGACAACAACAAGCAATGGGGAAAGAATTTCCTATTTAATAAACAGTGCTGGAAGAACTGGCTAGTCATATGCAGAAAATTGAAACTGGACCCCTTCCTTATACCTTATACAAAAATTAACTCAAGATGGATTAAACACTTAAATGTAAAACTCAAAACTATAAAAACCCTAGAAGAAAATCTAGTCTATACCATTCAGGACATAGGCATGGGCAAAGATTTCATGATGAAAACGTCAAAGACAATTGCAACAAAAGCAAAAATTGACAAATGGAATCTAATTAAACTAAAGAGCTTCTGCACAGCAAAAGAAACTTTCATCAGAGCAAACAGACAATCTAAAGAATGGGAAAAAATGTTGCAGTCTATCCAACTGACAAAGGTCTAATATCCAGAATCTACAAGGAAGTTGAATAAATTTACAAGAAAAAAACAACCCCATTAAAAAGTCAGCAAAGGACATGAACAGACACTACTCAAAAGAAGACATTTATGTGGCCAACAAACATGAAAAAAAGCTCAACAAAAGAAATACAAATCAAAACCACAATGAGATACCATTTCACACGAGTTAGAATGGTGATTATTAAAAAGTTAAGAAACAGATGCTGGCAAGGTGGCGGAGAAATAGGAACGTTTTTACATTGTTTGTAGGAATGTAAATTAGTTCAACCATTGTGGAAGGCAGTGTGGTGATTCCTCAAAGATCTAGAACCAGAAATAACAGTTGAACCAGCAATCACATTATTGGGTATATACTCAAAGGAATATAAATTATTATATTATAAAGATACATGTATACATATGTTCACTGCAGCACTATTACAATAGCAAAGACATGGAATCAACCCAAATGCCTATCAATGATGGACTAGATAAAGAAAATGTGGCACGTATACACCATGGAATACTATGCAGCCATAAAAAGGAATGAGACCAGGTCCTTTGCATGGATGTGGATGGAGCTGGAAGCCATTATCCTCAGCAAACTAACACAAGAACAGAAAACCAAACACCACATGTTCTCTTATAAGTGGGAGCTAACAATGTGAACACATAGATACAGGGAGGGAACAACATACACTGGGGCCTGTTTAGGGGAGGGAGGCAGGGGAAAGGAGAACATCAGAAAAAATAGTGAATGCATGCTGGGCTTAATACCTAGGAAATAGGTTGATAGGTGCAGCAAATCACCATGGTACACATTTACCTACGTAACAAACCTGCACATCTGGCACAGTACCCTGTAACTCAAAGTAAAATAAAATAAAATAGAAGATGAGCTCATTACAGTGGGCCCTAATCCAGTATGATTGACGTCTTTACAAAAACAAAAGGGGAATTTGGACACAGACTTAGACCGGCACAGAGGGAGGGCTATATGAACATCGGAGCAACGCTGTCACAAGCTAAGGAACATCTAGGGCTACCAGAAGCTGGAAGAGGCAAGAAAGGATCCTTGCTCTACAGGTTTCAGAGGAAGTTGCCTGGCCCTGCTGACATTTTTATTTTGGATTTCTGGCCTCCAGAACTGTGAGACAACACGTTTCTGTTGTATATAGATTTGATGTAGAAAAAATATATAGACCTGATTTACTTTTTAAAATTACTATAATTTCAAACAATTAGTGTTTCACTAGCTGCAATAAATTACTTGCAATGCAGCTACAACTGATTTAAGCCACCAGTGGGTCACAACACAACTGGAAAAACTGCCACATCATAGGATATTCTGTATTGTGCCTCAGAGAAATTTGAAATCGAATTTATAAAAGTTATTCACTTGGACCACAGTAATCTGGCATCTATAAAAATGTATACAGTCTATTAATAACAGGATTGGGGAGGGGGTCAGAAAACAGATGGTCAGACTACTAATGGCTCCCCACTTTCTACAGGGCAATATCCAAACTCTTAGCCAAGCATGGAATGCCCTTTGCAATCTGATCACAGCCTATTTTCCAGATTCATCTTGCCAAATCCCCTCACACCTGTCTTGTTCCATCTGGAGCTGATCTGGTGTCCCCCAGCCAAGTGTTTTCATGTCAAGGTACACATAGAAGATAATATTTGAGGGTGCACTGGGAAAATAGACAAAGCTGTGTCTGATGGCAACTGGCTTGGGAGCTCCAGTTACCCCAGACCCCACCTGGCAGCCCAAAGGCTAAAAAGATCAATAAATTGGTAAACCTGTACATACTCACAGCATCTCAGGATACCACCGCACACGACTCGGTTGGGAAGCTCTATTCTAACCCACTATAATCCTTCTCTGACCTATGAGGGTTCGAATGTTGTGTCTCCTCCAAAATTCATGTTGAAACTTAATCCCCAATATACCAGTATTAAGAGGCAGGGCCTTTCAGTGATGATAGGCCATGACGGCTCTGCTGTCATGGATGAATTAGTGCCTTGTAAAAGGGCTTGAGGGGGCAAGTTACCCCTCCTGTCCCTTCTACCATGTGAGGACACAGTGTTCCTCCCCTCCAGAGGACGCAGCAACATGTTGCCATCTTACAGGCAGAGAGAGCAGCCCTCACCAGACACCAAATCTGCTGGTGCCTTGATCTTGGACTTCTCAGCTTCCAGAACTGTGGGAAATAAATATTATTTATAAATTACCTATTCTCTAGTATTTTATTATAGTAGTAGGACACTGCCTTTGTTTTCATTAAGGAAGTCCTACCTCTCACCGAGTTCACCACTCCTCCACCTTGCAAACTGCTTTTTATCCTTCAAAACCCAGGCCAATGATCATTTCATCTGTGATGTCTTTCTACTTCCCCTCTGCTATACTCCCATTGTACCCAGTAACAAGACCCACGTCATGGTCCTTGCCATGCTGGGCTGCCATTGCAGCTGCCTCACCTAGAATGTGGTCTTCTAGGGTCCAGGAACCATTAGGAACCACCTGGGCCTATAGTGATAGAGCAGATATTTATTGATCTCCTGTTAGAGGCAAGGCAGTGGACCAGGCATAAGGACTCAAGGGTAGACATGGGCAAGGAGGGTCCCTGCCCTCCTAGAGCTCACAGCCCAGTGAAGGAGATGGACATTAAACTACCTTTCACTCAATTGATTACTTCATTACAATGGTGGGCTACGTTTCAAAAGAGAAGTACAATCATCAATAAATGCACATAAGTTGACCTGATCTACTTTAAGAGACATGGAAAGCTTCCTTGAAGAGGCGGCATGTAACAGATGAGCTTCTAAGGATAAATAGGAATTAAGTGAAGAGAAAATGGGTGTGAAGTGAGCATTCCATGTTCCAAATCAAGCACTCTGGTTCTTGACATCTTCATATCCACAGGACCAGGCCAAGGCAGATGCTAAATAAATATTTACTGATTTAAATTCTTTGAAAAGTTTTGAGTACCTTTAAGCACTTTTTCTCTGAGTGGATTCTTCAAAATAATAATTATTATTTTGGAAACTCTTTTCAATAATTCAAATGTACATTTATTGAAATATTATTATATAATGCAAGTCTCCTAGTGCTCAAGGCAAAAAGATGAGCAAGAATTTTCCAGGCAAAGAAGATAGAATAAGGTATTCCAAGCAAAGTAGAAACAACACGCAAGTGTGCGCGCGCACACACACACACAATTATGAAAGCAAGAAAGCACACAGTGTGGTCTGGAAATAGCATGGAATTTGGTTCTGATGAGTAAGGGACCTTGGTAAGGAACAAACAGATCAGGGTGTATATAAGTTATCTATTACTGAATAAGAAATTACTCCCAACAACACACATTTATTATTTCACAGTCTGTGGGGTCATGAAGCCAGGCACGGCTTAGCTGGGTGTTCACTACCAGCTTCAGGGTCTCTTGCAAGGCTGCAATCAAGGCCTTGGCCCTGAGATTCTCACAAGGCCTTACCGAAGATACCTGCTAGGGCGGCAGTCATCTCAAGATTTGATTGAGGTAGGATCTGCTTCCAAGACCATTCAGTGGTTGTCGGCACTCACAGGCTGTTGGCAGGATGTAGTTCCTTGTGGGCTGTTGGGCTGAGGGGCTCAGTTCCTTGCCATGTGAGCCTCTCTGACACAGTAACTGGCTTCAGCAATGGAAAGAGAGGCAGAGACAGAGACAGAGGCTTCTGGCAAGACAGAAATTATAGTCTTTTGTAGCCCAATTACA
The DNA here is from genome assembly GCF_008728515.1 of Papio anubis. Lineage (NCBI taxonomy): Eukaryota > Metazoa > Chordata > Mammalia > Primates > Cercopithecidae > Papio > Papio anubis. Next base: position 40,239,782 of record NC_044976.1, read on the forward strand.
GAAGAGATATCCCATCTCTTTTTCTCTCTTTTATTCATTGAAAGCAGTTCACTAGGTTCAGCCCATAGGCAAGGAATAATAGGAGTCAGGGGTGACCGGGGGCCCAATGGAAGAATCGGAAGAAGAGGAGGCTAAGTAGGAGCCAGTGGCAAAGGCAGGGCAATCGGTAAGACCATCATGAGGCCCCAGTGTCAGGAGACCCTGAAAAAGAGCATCCAAGAAAGGATGGAGTCACCAGCATCAATGCTGGAGGGAGGCCTAGGAGACAACTGCAGCAGAGAAGGTCACTGAAAATGTCACTGATGCCACTGGAGGGAATTCAGTGGAGGGAGGTGGAAACCAGATTATGCATGCAGGACAGAGGGCACGCAAGGTGAGGGGACAGATAGAAAACTAGTGTCTTCAAAGAAAGGGGCAGTCAAGGCAAGAGCTGGCGTAGAGCAGCCTCTTAAGAAGAGATTCTTAGGCTGGAAGAGAGCTGGATGCGTTCACAGCAAGGAGGGCAGGGGGTGGAAGTGGAGACTGGAAAGAGCCAAAGGCACAAGAGAGAAAAAGGGCAATGTCTATTTTTGTGTAAGATTCCCAAAGAGCTCAGGCAGACTAATAACAGGAATTTAGACCTGGAAGGGACGGAGAAGACATCTGGTTTTCCTCCTCTTCCGACTCCTCAGTTACCGCTATCGGCTCTGCTCTGTGCCCGTCCTAGGAGCGGTGGGCTCTCTTCCCTCCCCTTCCTGCCCAATTCCTTCCCTTCTAACACTTTCTCTAAGCTGGCTTGGCCACTCCCATGGTTTCAGCATGCTATCACACCTGGCCCCAGCTCACCCCTCCAGCTTCACATACATCCATAACCCCACTCCACCCCTTATACACACACACACACACACACACACTGTATCCTCTGGCCATTGTGAACCTTAATCATTCTTCAAAGCTGTGAAGCTCTTTGTCTCTGGTCCTTGGGATGTCCTGTGTGCTGTGCTCTCTGCTTGGAATACCCTTTTCACACCCACTTCACACGACCAAACCTCAGCTTAGATGTAACCTCCTCCAGGAAGCCTTCCTGAACTCCTACTGTGTAATCACACAGGACAGTAAACTCTGAATTGCAGTTGCCTTTTTACTTGCTGGCCTTCTACTGGACAGAAAACTCTGTGAGAGCAGAGGCCATACCTATGGTAGTCACCATAGCTTCAGCATCTAGTACAGTGGTTGGCTCCACACACATTTATTGAAAGTAGCAGATGCTCTGGTGCATGGCCATTATCTCCACGCAACCTGCCCTTCAGGACTGAGGTGAAGGGCTGAGGTATGGAATTCTCTCCACTGCTGATGGCTCTCAGCTGAGTCCATTTCTGGGCATTGCTCCGGACTAAAAGGAGCTGGCTCCCCAAGGGTCACATCCCTTCTTGAGAGCAGCCGTGGGTCCAATGCCTATTGGCACAGGGATGCAAGAATATAAAGACCTGGCCCTCTTGCCTCAATTTGGGACAATTATGAGGAGTCATCCAAGCTTCCAAGCCTCCTGTGGGATCAGCAGGGACCTCGCTGTGAATAACATCACAGCTCAACTGCCCCCTCCACCCAATCCTGCTTCCCTCATTCCCCCACAGATGCTGACCCAGAGAGCACTCCTCAATAAACCTCCTGCCTGCAAATCTTTATCTCAGAGTTGGTTTCCCAGGGAACCTGACCCGAGACAAGTGGATACACACAAATGAATTCGTCCAAATCACTCCCCCACAGCAGGAATGCAGCAGGAATGCCCACCACAATGTTTCCAGGCCAGCCCCTATGGTAGCAGATAGTGGGCCTTCAGGAGATATTGATTGAATGAATCAACCTGGTCATTTAGCCCTTGAATTCTTCCTGTGACTCTCAACACACACTTAATGAATCTGGTTTGAATTACAGTGCTGTATTTCTTTGGAAGTACAAAAAAATTGATTTATACAATTTTTACAGTTCATTCAATTGGTCCGTTAGGATGAGTCTATCTGAGCATAGTAGAGTTGAGTTCTGCTGCTATTTTTAGAAAAGAAAGCATGATGCCAAGGCTGCTCTCAAAGGACCTTTCTTCAGACCAAGTAAGCCAAGACTGAAGGCAGAGGTTCCAGAACAGGTGATATGGACCAGAATGCTGGTGCTACTTACCTTGCCAGGGAGCACGTAAAGACAGTCTGTGGTGGCCAATGTCCATGGAGAGGTGTGCTTCTGGAGGACAGATCCATCTGGGAGTGAGTGAACCAGCAAAGCATGTTCAGAGATCAAGGGCCCTACTGTGGGCTCCCGAGTGGAAGCACACCCAGCCAGCACTCCCCTAACGGCAAACTGTTCTCAGCCCTGAACATGAACAGCATGTAGGAAACTCAGAAATTCATCTCAAAACTAGTGGTTTCATCCACCTGATTGATGTTCTCTTTGATCTGCCCTCTAGGTCAACCACACTATGTCTACATCTGTGATTAGAGCTATGACCCACTGAAGTCAATGGAAAAGAAAAGAGAAGATCATTTTTGGTGTCTATTCCACGTGTGACTTGAAAGTTTACCACCACTCTTGCCGTACCTTTCATCTGAGGATCTCCTAAATACGTTTGCGGTGTCATTCATTAATTCCTTTCACTTCTCTCTAAAGCACTATTATTCTTCTCCTAGACGAGTGCTTTCAGGCTCAGAAGGGATACGCAATTGGCTCAGGTGGAGCCATTCGATGCCAGAAACACAACTCGGAACTCCCAATCCTTAGCCTGCCTTGCTGGGCTAGCTTGTTCTGGACTGCTTCCCAACTAAAGATTCACAAACCTCCTGTCTGTTCTAATTCTGCCTCTAAGAATTCACACCTGAGGGTGTGACGCCCCTTTCTTTGCCTCCTAATGTATATAACATGCAATTTCCATATCTTGCTATCTTAAAAGTAAGCATGTTATACAAATTTATAGTATTTATTTTCAAGTATGTTCTTAGATACTGCCATTCTGACTAAATCTAAAGTTATTTCTCATAGTAATTCAGAACTGCTGTTATAGCACTAGGGTCGCTGCAGATGTAATTAGTTAAGATGAGATTATACAGTAGAGTGGGTCCCTAATCCAATATGACTGGTGTCCTTATAAGAAGGGGAAATGTGAACTCAGACCCACACTTAGGGAGGATGCCATGTTATGCTGCCACAAGCCAAAGAATCCGCAGAAGCTGGGAGGGTGGAACAGACCATCGCTTGTGCCTTGAGAGGGAGCACGGCCTTGTGGACACCTTGATTTCAGACCCCTGGCCTCCAGAACTGTGCGACCATACACTGCTGTCGTTCTAAGCCACCCAGTTTGTGGTACTTTGTTCTGAAATCTGGGCGACTAATACAACAGCAGTACTCAACATATCTCTAATGTTTGCAATGTTAAAACCCAAATAGTGATCACCTGTTTATAACCAAAGGTGAAAGGATGGAAGTGAGCTGAGTGGTGGGGAGAAGGAGTCAGGACCTATGGAGTGTGTCATAGCAGCGTGAGTGGACTACAGTGGAGAGAGGGAGAGAAACAAGGTAAAAATAAAAATCAGAAAGGGAGTTCAGGATAGGACTTGACAGGGCAGTAGATGAAGGGACAGGATGAGAACTATTACCTTCTATGGCTCCTCCAACTCTACAATCTAGAGGCTCCAGGTGCACCTGCTGCTACCACCAAAGGAGGGAACATAGCCACCCCAGGAGAGGGGTGTGGCCCCACGTTCCCCCACCCCCCAGTTGCTTGCCTGCCTGCCTCTCAGCCTCAGGAGGTCCCACCTGCCAGCATCCGGTGGAGGGAGCAGGTGCAGGCAGAGGTGAGTGTCACATCCACCATCTCTCCTGCAGCTCCCAGACTGATTGATGATTAAACCTGAGCATGAAAGAGGAAGAGGACTAGGAAGTTTAGAAAATGTCAGACTCATTCATCAGAACATCTGCAAATAAAGCAGAGGTCTGAGGCGTAATATATTCCTTGAGAAGCTGCAACGTACAAGGACAGTGCTGTGAGAGGACGACATGCTGTGAGACCCACAGCATAAGTGACAAATTCCATGTTTCTCTCCAACACCCACAGGCACAATAGTGAGACTGGCCTGCTGTGTGTGTCCCATTGTCTGATTCCTCCAGCAATCCTGCCTTTCCCTGACCCTGCTCAGGGTAATACACCTCACGTGGACGCTTCAGCTCTACAGTCTAACTTTAGAAGCATGTAAAGATGTGAGGTCTATGAACAACACGTAACTGAGGAATCGCCTCACACAATTTCATGTCAAGGAAAAAAGAATCGATCATACCAATAGGCAATGTCTCTAATAAAAGAACTGAATAATTCCTCCTAGAAACTGTGTCTGCCAACACTTTTTATTCCTACTTTTTTTTCCCCCATTAAGACCCAAGTCTATGTCTTTACTTTCTGGTCTAAATTACAGAATGTATTCGTTTACAACCAAAGCTTCCCTTACTTGGCTGGTGCCTCAGCCTTTCAGGAAGGTCCTAAGGAAACCACTAGGTTGGGAGTTCTCAACCCTTGTGGATCCCCAAGCTGAGAAATACAACCCCCTCTAGTCAGCAGCTGCAGGCAACAGCTGAACTGTCCCCCCCACCCCCCAAATTCATATGTTGAAGCCCTAACCCCTAATATGACTGTCTTTGTAGATAGCGGCTTTAAAGAGGTAATTAAGGTTACATGAGGACATAAGGGTGGATCCAGTACACTGATGTCCTCGTAAGAAGAGGAAGAGACACCAGGGTGCAGATGCACCGAGAAAAGACCACGGGAGGACACAGGAGGTGGCCGTCTGCAAGCCAAAGAGAGCAGCCTCGGGAGAAACCAACTTGTAACACCTTGATCTTGGACTTCCAGCTTCCAGAACTTCGAGAAAATGGATTTCTGTTGTTTAAGCCACCCAGTCTGTGGTATTTCATTACAGCATCGCTAGCAAATGAATACCAATGGTAATTTTCAACCTTCATTCATTCACACAGCAAATGAGCATCCACTCAGTGCCAGGCACTCTTCTGGGTACCAAGAATACAGCAATACACAAAAAAGAGACAGAGCCATGGAGGAGGAGAAGCATGGGAGCCTTCCTGAAATGCAATATTAGAATATTCTGCGGGGGACAAGTAAAGTTTGAAAAGGTATGCATGCAGGATCTGGTTTAGACTTCAGGAGCCACCTTCCCAGTCCTTGCCCCTCACCCTCTGCCCCAACGATCACTGCATCAGACTGACACGTTGAGGACAGGAAGTGTGTCATCATCTTTTTAAACTGAGTCTGGGATGCAGGCAGTGTCAAGAAGGCATCCTCTCTTCCCTGTGCCAGGGACTCGATTCCCCAGCACCCCTGCTTTCACCTGAGGTTCTCAGCACAAGGCACCTGCACTGACAACATCAGCAGCCCCCAGGAACTTGTTAGAAACACAGATTCTCAGGCCCCACTTCTACTTTCCTGGATCACAAATTCTTGGGGTCCAGCCCAAGCCTCCAAATGATTCTCAGGCAGATGAAAGTTTGAGAACCACCGTTACCCACCCTCTGGCATTCACCCTGACCCACAACCTGGTTCTCGCTGCTGTCCTCCTCCTCCTCCTAACAGCAGCAATCTGCTGCTTCTGCCTTCTGTATGCCTGGCCTGGTGTGAGACACTCCACATGCTGGCTCCAAGACCATCAGCACTCACAAGGTTGAGAAAATCATTCCCACTTACTGAGGAGGAAACTGAGGTTCCAAGAGGCTTAGTCACTTGCTCACAAGCTCTCAGCTAAGTAATGGGATCTGGACTCAAAAAGGCCAAAGTGCACACTTTTTCCTCAGGCCTTTCCTATTCCACTGTCCTGTTCTCTCTCCCTATTACTGTCACTCACTCTATTTTCTTTTCTTTTTTTAACATATCATTGCACCACACGATAATCAGCTCCTGCCTGGCCTAATGGGAATCAGCTCACCTGAGCCTTTTGTGATCTCATATTCAGGGCTTAGCAAGAGCCACATTCTGAAAGTAACACTGGTTGATTTCTGCGTACTCAGAAGGCCCATTTACACTTTAACATGAGCCTTCCTTCCTTGCTGCATGGTGCACTACTAAATTCCCTATAGATACCTGGGAAAAACTGATATTCTTCCCTTCTTTATAGGAGAAAAAGTATCTACTATAAAGAAAGAAACTAAAAACAGTCTGCTACTAGTTATGGGAGCAGGAAAATGAATACTATAAAATCATATTTTCTATTGCCATTTTAGACTTGCATTTGGGGAGCAGAAGGGTCTGAATGAATGAATCTGCAGTCTGGTGAAGGTGCAATGCCTAGCAAAGAAGCAAGGCAGGGCTTTGTGTCTGCTCGAAGCAAACCTTTAAGAAACAATGGTGGTATGTATTGGAAGGATGTGGAGAAACAGGAAGCCTCTGATATTGTTGACAGTAACATAAAATGGTGCAACCACTTGGGAAAACAATTTGGCAGTTTCTTAAAAGTTAAACATAAACTTACCCTGTGACCCAGCAATTCCCTACTATCTAAGAGAAATGAAAACATATGTCTACATAAAGACTTGTAATTAACTGTTTATGGTAGTATTATTCATAATAGCCAAAAGGTATAAACAGCCCAAATGTCTATCAACTAGCAAATGGATAAACAAAACAAGGGATATTCACCCAATAGAATACAGTAGGCAGTATAATGAAACATACTGATACATGCTACAATGCGATGAATTTCAAAGGCATTCTACTAAGTGAAAAAACAAAAAGAAAGAGAACCAAAGACTACTTATTATATGACTCCATTTATATGAAATGCCCAAATAAGGCAGATCTATAGCAACAAAAAGTAGACCAGTGATTGCCTGGGTCTGGGGATGGGATGAAGATTGCCTACAATTGGGCACAACAGATTTTCTGGGGATGATGTAAATATTCTAAAACTGCAATGTGTGTTGGCTGCACAACTCTTAAATCATTATATTATACAATTAAAATTGGTTAATTTTATGGTGTCAAATTATACTTCAATAAAGCTGTTTTTAAAAGGGGGAAAGGGTGTGAATGGAACCATCTGAGGGCCATGGCTTGAGCTGTTTGATTCAGAACAACCAAGGCTTATTAACCCTAACCCACATATCAGCTACAAGAAGTAGCAAGCTGTTTTCTTCTTGGATAAATCCCTTGACAGACAATTCAGAGGAACAGTCTCCTTGGAGCAGAGGTTCTGCTGCCAAGCAAATACTCCTTGAGGAACGTTAGGAGGATGGGCCTGCTGGTGTCTGGGCCAGGAGGAGAGAAAGCAAGGCAAGACCAGGGCAAGCCGTGCCCAGTAGGGCTAAAGTGGGTAACGTTGCAAGGCTGGGCAAGCTTGAGAGAGGCCTGGCTCAGAAGCACACATCAGGATTTGCTTCTGCAAAGTGTGGGTAAGCTCTGGCAAGCTGGGCCCAGGAGCAAGGAGATAAGGAAAGTCCTCCCCTTGTGAGAACAGTGAGGAGGGTGGAAAGCAAACAAGAAGAAGAAGGTACGTGGCTCCAAGGGGAGCAAGCTCTTACAGGGAGCTTGGCACCATTCGCATCAGCCTGGTAAAACATCGAAATAACAACACCCAAAATAGCCCTATAGGAACCCTGTCAGAAAATAAAGGCAAGATTCCAGAAGGACTCCGCCTTCATCCCCATGGAGCTGGGAAGCAAATGGGGAAATGCAAACCCCATGTATAGGGTCACATTTGGAGGAGCCGGCTCTGTTGGGGGCAGGAGGGAGGAAGTGGTGGGGAGGCTCAGGGTGTGTCAGATCCAGCCTCCCCACCTCTGCTGAGCTGGCGGCTGGACTCAAAGCCTGCCATGTCTTCCTGCTCTGCAGTGCACTAGCTGTGTGACCCTCCGCAAACTGGGTAACCACACCACTTTCCCACCCCATCTCCTCCAAGGTAAAGTGGAGATTTTACCTGCTGCAAAAAGTTGGGTGAGGACTGACGAGAGAATGAGGGTTGATAAGAGAAGGTAAGACATTAAAAGGAAAGGAAATTGCATTTTATTTTTTTTTTATATATATATATATATATAGCTTCTCACTGCTCTCACTGGATTCATCATTCTGGGACTTTGTCTCTTCTACATACTTTTAAAGGTGAAGGAAGAGAAGGGAAAATGTGAAAGACAATATCTCAGTCTCTACTGAATGTGTGGGCACTTCGGTCACGTGGCAAGTTCAGGCCAAGGGGACAGCTGCTGAAATGTGGGGGTCCAGGGGCTGCAGAGGGGTTCTGCTGCCTAGCATTTAAAAGGAGGGGGAAGTAAATGTTTCTGAGGTGAGTCAGTAAAAGTAAAGAAATGCTTACTTCTTGCAAATGAGAAGGTGGCAGATGAAAACATGAGGGAATGGGCGTATATTCATCCCATTTGTAAAACATACTTCAAAGGATGTGCTTCCAACATCAATTTCTTTATCATGGTACTTTATAAGATCTCCTTGTTTGCTTTTTTTAATTAACAGCAACCATACGGCATTGAAAGTGAAGCCTTATCCATCATCCACATCAAAGGGGCTGGAAAGGTCCGAATCCACCTGAGTGACAACTAAAGTTTCGAGAATGGGAATGCAAAAGGGGATTCAGAGGTAACAAAATCCTTGTCCTTCCATTTTCTTCTTCCTCACAAACAAAAGCAGTTTAATAGCATTGATGGAACTGAGCCCCTCTCACCTTCCCCTTGCCTGCTGTTGCACTCAAAGCTTCCAGAACACATGAGCGCAGCCCTACTTTATCTTGATGAACAGCTACAGCCACGGCAGAAATCAACAGGTTTCTGGAATAAATCTGATAAATCGTGTCCTTCAAAAAGAGGAATTTATGTAATGCTTTCAGTTTTATCTTGTATGACCTACCCATCATGAAACTGGGAAACTATAATTTATTTATCCAGTGAAGACAAAATTGATTAACAGGTCAGTGTAAATGTCAGCCTGGGGGAATTTAACAAATGTAATTCCACCGGGTCAGTTCTTGCCCAGTACTATTTAACATTTCCGTTAATTACTTACCAACAGAATTGGTGAATAGAATAGGAGGTATGTTATTAAATCTGCCAATTTTTAAAAAGTTGAAATATGAATAGGTCTTGGCCAGTTGAAGGACAAGGAGGGACTATTTGGTATCCTCAAGGCTCTGCCTGGTACAGAGTAGGTGCCTAATAAATGTTAGTTGAATGAAACAAATGCCAACAAAATGAAAGTCTACTATGAGGGAGTCCCTAGAGCAGTGGTCCCCAACCTTTTTGGCACCAGGGACAACTTTTCCACAGACTGGTGGCAGGGAAATTGTTTCAGGATGAAACTGTTCCACCACAGATGATCAGGCATTAGTTCAATTCTCAAAAGGAGTGTGCAACCTAGATCCCTCACTTGCGCAGTTCACAACAGAGTTCGCGCCCCTACGAGAATCTAATGCCCTGCTCATCTGACAGCAGGCAGAGCTCAGGTGGTAATGCTCGCCCACAGCTCACCGGCTGTGCAGCCCAGTTCCTAATAGGCCACAGGGCAGTAGCAGACCCCTGCCCTAGAGGAAGAAAAGGAGAATAATTAACAACAGTTTTTATTAATATCTACTATAAATTTAAAGCCCTATCAAAAATTACTTACAGCAATGAAACCATGACCGATCCAAATCAAGAAGATCTAGACATCAATAATGCACAAAAATCAAATTTAACAAGCGCAAACATAAAGTAGGGAACATACTCATAGTTCAAAACATGATCACACTTTTTGTTATTCTTTTCCTTATGTGCAGGAAGACACACACATACACATGCATAAATATATATTATTTCCGGAATATAAATGAGAAGAAAAGGTATGGGGGAATAACCACCAAAGATTAACTGTCTTACAAAAAAAAGCAACCACCAATGAAGGTGCAGCTGGGTGGAGAAAAAAGAAAAACAGTCACATGTAAGCCAAACCCCTAGAGCCACAAGCCATGCACACTCCTAAGTGGCTGTCTCACCAGCAAGCAGGATGGGATGGGATGCCAGAGCTCAAAAGCCATCAGGACACCAGATCCACCTCCTTCTCAGCTGAGGGGCTCCTGGAGTTTGGTTTGGTTTTTCATTAAAAAGACAGAACAAAAGAAAAAAAAATGTCCTGATGATGAGTAGCCTACTGGAAGGCTCCGTCTGCTGCCCACTGTCCATAGGCAGCAGCAGGATGTAACAAACGTACAGTCTCTCATGTACAAAAGGAGAATTCAAGTGATGCTCAGTTAAACAAGTAGAACAATGAAGAAAAAAATCCATACTCATATTTCTGGAGAGAGAAAGAGATAGCATTTCGCTCTGTTGCCTAGGCTGGAGTGCAATGGCACAATCTTGGCTCACTGTAACCTTGAACTCCTGAACTCAAGCGATCCTCCGTCCTCAGCCTCCTGAGTAACTGGGGCTATGAAATTATGCACTTAGCTAATTTTTAAACAAGTTTGTTTTGTAGATACAGGGTCTTGCTACATTGCCCAGGCTGGTCTTGAATTCCTGGCCTTAAGGGATTCTCCCACTCAGCCTGCCAAAGTGCTGGGATTACGGACGTGAGACACCACGCTGAGCCCATACTATGTATTTTTTGGCCAAATAATAAACCTGGATAGAACTTTTCTTGAGAAAAAAAATGAGCAAGTGGACAATACAGAAGGGCTATTCAGTAACAACATTTTGTTCTCTGAAGAATATGACCTGAATGGGGAAAAAAAGAGATCGAAACTGTCATATCAAAGTTGACATGATAGCCGTAAGGGAGAAGTGAGGAAAAAAGCAACCAACTCAGAACTCAAAGGTGTACAATAAATATCCAGAAGTGGAATTCACATTTCAGAAAGCAAAGTCTATGCAAGGAGCACTGACTTGAGAGGAGGGAAAAACAATCACCCAGAAGGCAGAGAGAAGGGATCAAAAGTTTAAAATGTAACCCCATGGAGGACACATGGCAGAGAAGTTTCGTTTATTGTAAAAAAGCACACTGACCACTACTAGAAAGATCCGGTTTTGCTAATGGACAGATAACAGGGGGAAGGGCCACTGCTGGCCACAGGATGGACAGTTTAGAGGTAACTCTGAGACATCATTTCATTATATATCCCACAAACCATTATGGATTGCCTTTCACATGCCAGGCACCCAGCTGGGCCCACAGAACAAAACAAATGAGGCTCCTGCCCTCTAGGGGCATATAATCTTGTAAAGGAGCAGAAAATAAACAAATAAATAAAATGATTATAAATTGTCACAGGTGCTATGTAAGAAATAAATAAGGCACCAAGTCAGAGGACCAAAAGAAAAGGACCTGCTTTAGACAGAATGGCAGGGAAGGCCCTTCCCAGGGGATGACTGATTGATTGACTGGTTGGTTGACTGATTTTTCCAAGGAGACAACTTTCAAGTTGAGATATGAAGGGTGGGAAGGAGCTAGCCATGGGAAGAATGGAAAACTAATTCCAGGTTAAGGGCATGTGAACTATGCTAAGCATAGTTTGCTATGCTAAGGTGAGTTTGAGAAGAGGATGGATTGTAGTGAGCAAGATGACAGTACCACAAAATGAGGCCTAAGAAGGGGGCAGGAGCCAGGTCATGTAGAATTTTCCAGGACATAGTACAGAACATGAAGAGTCTACTCTTAGTTCAGGCTGCTATAACAAATTGCCAGAGACTGGGTGGCTTATAAACAATAGAAATTATTTCTCAGAGTTGTGGAGGCTGGAAGTTCAAGATCAAGGTGCTGGCAGATCCAGCATCTGGTGAGGGCTCATTTCCTGGTTTGCAGATGGCCACCTTCTTGCTGTGTCTTCACATGCCAGAGAGAGAAGAGAGGAAGCAAACTCTCTTCTTATAGGTGTCTCTTCTTATAAAGCACTAATGCCATCATGAGGGCTCTGCCCTCATGACCTAATTCATTCCCAAAGGTCTTACTTCCTAATGCCATCCCATTGGGTTTAGGGTTTCAACATTCAAATTTGCAGGGACTTGACGATGCAGTTCTGCTAAATATTTCTTGTAAGTCCAGGAAAAGCTGAGTTCCTCCTATATTTTAGATATGGGGGTGAGGAAGAGCAATAGTTAGAAGGAGGAAATGCCCATTACTATCCCAGTTATCTATAAATGAGAGTGGCTCAAAGGAGGCCCTTGTCAGATGCTTGTCCATGTCTGGTTGGTTGCAGAGTAGATTTGCCTCCTAATACTGAAATTCCTAAACGTTTTGCCTGGAAAACTTTCAGTGTAGGGCTAAACTCTAAGTCTCTTCTGTGAATACAAAAGCCAGTTAAAAAAAAAAAAAATGACCCACTCATGTTAAACCTGTCACAGATTTAGTCAATCTATTTCAAAGTTAAGATCTTTATAGACTAGGAGGCAGCCATCTGGAAAGTTTGTGGAGCCAAGATCTAGATCCCTTATCCAATTATATGATGTGGCTCAAGTCGTGCTATCTGTACCTCAGTTTCCTCATCTTTAAAATCAAGGGAAGAGAATGTCCTGCTCTCTAAGGTCCTTTCGGAATCTAATATGTAGAAAATCTCTAAGAGATGAGAGCCTGCTTATATAACTATCTAGTTGAACGTTCAGAAGTGGAAGGAAATTTTGGTGCCAAACTAAAATAAACTGCTCAGGTTTTTCTTGCACAAGATGTAAAATATTATTTTACCAAAACATTATCATATTCATTTTCATAATTACAAGGTTTCCACGCATAACACTGAAGTTCTATAAGTATTTGTTGAACAAGTGGTACAGCTTTACTGACATTACATTTTTGTGTTGAATAGGACATTTTTAGCATGCATGTATTAATCGCTGCCCATTTCATAAACTATTTATTAAGATACTGTCCCTCCAGCAGAGTATTAAATGAAGACTATTTATCAAATATATTTAAACATGATTTTTAAAAATATGAGTTACTATTGGAGAGAGAAGTTTTATTCTTTAATTAAGTGGATCTCTAAGGGTAATCAATTATTCTAGATACCACTTTGTATCGTTCATATCCCTGATCGACAAATATCTGTATACTGTACTATACTGAATTCTGTCTAAAGGATTCTGAGTATCTGAGATAATAAACATTCATTTATACATTCTGCTAAATATTTATTTAGTGCCTACAATGTGCCAGACATTATTGTAGGTACCAGGAATGAGCAATGAATGAAACAATGCTTCTGCCCTCTTGAAGCTTACAAGATAGGGATAAATCTGTAACATAGAAGAATTAATATTGTTAAAATGACCATACTACCCAAAGTCCACAGACTGAATTCCTACCACAAGTCCCGTGACATTTTTCATAGAAATAGAAAAATCAGTCTTAAAATTCATATGGAATCACAAAAGACCCCAAATGGACAAAGCAATCTTGAGCAAACAGAACAAAGCTGGAGGCATCACATTTTCTGATCTCAAAATCTACTACAAAGCTAGAGTAATCAAAACAGCCTGGTACTAGCACAAAAACAGACATAGAGACCAATGGAATAGAATGGAGAGCCCAGAAATAAATGCATGTATTTACAGTCAGCTGATCTTTGACAAAAAATGCCAAGAACCCATATTAGGGAAGTGGTGCTGGGAAAATTGGATAGACAATTGAAATTAGACCCTGTATTAGTCCATGCTCACATTGATATTACCCAAGATTGGGTAATTTATAAAAGAAAGAGGCTTAATTGACCCACAATTCTGCATAGCTGGGAAAGCCTGAGGAAACTTACAATTATGGCGGAAGGGGAAGCAGGCACCTTCTTCACCAGGCAGCAGGAGAGAGGAAGTGCACAAAGGGAAAGAGCCTCACACTTATCAAACAACCAGATCTCGTGAGAATTCACTCACTATCACGAGAACAGTATGGGGGAACCACCCCCATGATCCAATCACCTCCCTCACTCAACACGTGGGGATTACAGGTCAAGATGAGTTTTGGGTGGGGAAACGGAGCCAAACCATATCAGACCCTTATCTCATCCCATACATAAAAATCAAGTCAAAATGGATTAAAGACTTAAACATAATAAACTATAAAACTACCAGAAAAAGACAAAGGAGAAAAGCTTCTTGACACTGGATTTGGTAAAGATTTCTTGGATATGACCCCAAAAGCACAGGCAACAAAAGCAAAAATAGACAAGTGAGATTGCATCACACTATAAAGCTTATGCACAGCAAAGGAAATAATCAACCGAATGAAAAAATAACCCAAACAGGAGAAAATATTTGCAAACCAATCATGTGATAATGGGTTAATATCCAAAATATATAAGAAACTCAAACCACTCAGTATTAAGAAAATAAATAACATGGGCAAAGGATCTGAAAAGGCATTTCTCAAAAGAAGACATACATATGGCCACAGATTTGTGAAAAATACTCATCACCAATCATCATGGAACTGTAAATTAAAATCGCAATTAAATATTACTTCACACCAGTTAGGATAGCTGTTATCAAAAAGATGAGAAATAACAAATGTTAGTGAGGATGTGGTGAAAAGGGAACCTTTCTACACTATCGATGGGAATGTAAGATATACAGCCATTATGAAAACCAGTACGGAAGTTCCTCAAAAAATTAAAAACTAGAACTACCATATGGTCCAACAACTCCACTTGCAGGTATATATTCAAGGGAAATAAAATCAGTATGTTGAAGAGATATATGCAACTCCCATGTTCACTGCAGCATTATTTACAATAGCCAAGATATGGAATCAACCAAAGTGTCCATTAACAAATGAATGGATTAAAAGATGTAATATGTATTGGATGGAATGGAATATTATTTGGCTTTTAAAAATAAGGAAATCTATCATTTGCAAAAACACAGATGAACCTAAAGAATATTATGTTAAGCTAAATAAGTCAGGCACAGAAGGGCAAATACTGCATGATCTCACTTACATGTGGAATCTAAAAATGTCAAACTCAGAAGCAGAGAATAAAAATGGTGGTTCCCAGAGGCTGGTGGGGGATGAGTTGGAGAGATGCTGGTAAAAAGACAAAATTTCAGTTAGATAGGAAGGATGAGTTCAAGATATCTACTGTACAATATGGTGGTTATAGTTAATAACAATGTATTTATATACTTAAGCATTGCTAAGAGAGTAGATGTTAAATGCTCTCACCACAAAACAAATGATAATTATGCGTGTTAATGGGTATGTTAATTAGCTTGATTTAGTTATTCCACAGTGTGTGTGTATATATATTTTATATATATATATAATCTCAAAATAATTTTCTGTTCAAATTTACCTTACCTGTGTAGGCAAAACAAACAAAAGCCATAGTTTATTTTAAAATTATATTAGATCAGGAGTGACCTGACGTACCCAGCAAAAGAAAAAGAAATCCTCTCTGGAGAGGAGCATGTTATCTTAGGCCTCAGATAACTCCCACAAATTATTTTTTAAGGACAATAATAGACTTAGCAAAAAAAAAAACCCAAGCAGCCTAAGAAACAACGTAATATAAGCAGAAGCAACATCAGCAGAAACAGATAAGCCAATACAAGCAATATTGGAATTATGAAATTCATGCGATTTGGCACTACATCCCCAACCAAATCTCATGTTGAAGTATAAATCCCAAAGTTGGGAAAGGGACATGATGGGAGGTAATTGGATCATGGGAACAGGTTTCCCCCATGCTGTTCTCATGACAGTGAATGAGTTCTTGCGAGATGTGATGGTCTAAAATTGTGTGGCATTTCCCCCATTGCTCTCTCTCTCTCGCTGCCATGTGAAGAAGGTGCTTGCTTTCCTTTCACCTTCCACCATGACTGTGAGTTTCCTGAGGCCTCCCGGCCACGCTTCCTGTTAAGCCTGCTGAACTGTGAGTCACTTAAACCTCTTTTCTTCATAAATTACCCAGTCTCAGGTAGTTCTTTATAGCAGTGTGAAAACAGACTAATACAGAAATGCAAACCATAAAACAACCATGCTCACTATGTTCAAATAAAGTATAAGCCTATCTACACAGAACAAGGATCTGAAAATGACATCAAAGATTTGAAAAATAACCCAAGAGGCTCCAGAAATTAAAAAAAAAAAAAAAAGACCAATGACTGGGTTTCACAAGAGATTAGACATTATTAGAGAGAAAATTAGTGAAAAGGCCCAAAGAAATGACCTAAAATATTTCAAAGACAGACAGTAACAGAAAATATAAAAGAAAATCTAAGATACGGAGAGGAAAAAGTCCAGCATATGTTTTCTTCAGTGTATAAGAAGAGTGAGAGAATGGGCAGAAGAAATATTTTAAAAGAGAATCGCCAAGAATTTTCCAGAACAAATGAAAGATGGTGGTCATGAGTATCCAGTGAAAGGTCCAGTGAAACCCAATCACACTAAGTGGAAGAAACCCACTCCTAGACACATCACAGTGAAACTTCACAAAATTATGAAAAAAAGTAACAGAAGTGAGGGGGAAAAGAAAACCAGAGAAAATTAAGATTACCTTCCAAGACTGCAGATGTCTTCCCAGCAGAAACAATGGAGATTACAGACAATGAAATGGTATCTTCAACGAATTCAAAGAAAACAATTGCCAATCTAGAATTATATTATCAGTGAAGGTGTCTTTTAAAAATGAGAGCAAATAAAGCCATTTTCAGACAAAAACTGAATTTGCTACCAGCAGACACTCTCTAAAAGAAATTCTAAAGAATTTTCTTCATGAAGAAGAAGAAAGGTGATCCCAGATGAAAGATCTGAGATACAATAAGAAAAGCAGAAAAAGTAACAAAGATGTGGATAAATCTAAATTAACACTATTTGCATGAAACATCAAAAATGCCTTGTCAGCTAAAAAGATGATAGGAATAAAATGCATGGCAACAATAATTTATGATCAGGAGGGAGGTAAATGGAGTTAAAGTGTCCTGAGATCACTGTATCATTCAGGAAGAAAATAAAGGGATTTTAAAGTAATTTGAGCCTTTGATGAGTGAGACATGCCTATTGTCTCTTTTCGGGTTCATCCCTTTTTCCTTCAGCTCCATCACAGCATCAGTCCGAATCAGCTTGTAACATTAACCTCCACCAGAGGCCAAACCACACTTGCCTCTAGACAGTGAGATGTTTTGCCTTGGTTCACGTATCCTCACCTCGTCCTCTGCCTCAACAAGTCACCCCAAATTTACTGGTTTAAAACAGCCATTTTATTAAGCTCCTGGATTCTGCGGGTCAGAAATTTTGGCAGAGAACAGCAGAAATAGTTTGTCTCTGTGCCACTATGTGTGGGGTCTCAGCTCGGAAAAATTAAAGAGCTGGGGGCCGGGTGTGGTGGCTCACACCTGTAATCCCAGCAATCGGGAGGCTGAGATGAGAGGATCACTTGAGGCCTGGAGTTCAAGACCAGCCTGGCCCACATATCAAGACCTTATTCCTACTACAAAAAAATTTTAAAAAATAGCTGAGTGTGGTGGTGTGTGCCTGTAATCCTAGCTACTGGAAAAGCTAAGGTTACAGGACAGATTGAGCCCAAGAGTTTGAGCTTGCAGTGAGCTATGATCATATCACTGCACTCCAGCTTGGGTGACAGAGCAAGAACTCATCTCAAAAAAAAAAAAAAAAAAAAAAAAAAAAGAGCTGGCAGTAACTCTAATGGCTAAGGGCTGGACTCATAGAGGGATTTCTTAACTGATACACCTGACACCTGGGCTGGGGTGGCTCAAAGGTGGGGCTCCTTTGTGCAGCTGACCAGAGCACCCATGCACAGTTTGGGTTTCTCATAGTATGGTAGCTGGATTCCAAGAGGGAGCATCCTGAGAAGAAGGATGGGAGGAGCCAGGGAATGAACATTCCAGGAGAACCAGGTCTTTCGTGTCCTAGCCCTGTGTATTAATTTCCCATACCTGCTATAACAAATTACCACAAACTTAGTGCTTTAAAACAATACAAATTTACTATCATACAGTTTGGAAGGTCAGAAGTCCTACGTGGATTTCACTGGAATAAAATCAAGGTGTGAGCAGAGTTGCAATCCTTCTGAAGACTCAGGGGAAAATTTGTTCCCTTGCCTTTTCCAGCTTCTAGAGGCCACCTGCATTCCTCGGCCCATGGCCCCTTCTACTGTCTTTGAAGGCGGCAGCATAGCATCTTCAAATCTCTCTCTGGCCCTGAAACTCTTGTCTCTGTCTTATAAGGACCCTTGTGACTACACTGAGCTCACCCAAATAATCCAAGATAATCTTCCAGCCTCAAGATCCTTAACTCAATCACATCTGCCAAGTTCCTTTTGGTAACTGCCAAGTTCCTAAGGTAACACATATTCACAGGTGCTGCAGATTAGGATGTGAACATCTATGGCAAGGGGAGGGAACATTATTCTATCAACCACACCTGGGGAATCACATAGCATAGCATCACGTCCACAGTAAAGACTGGTCAAAGTCGTCACAGCCAGCTCAGATGCTAGAGGAGGAGTCATAGACCCAACCTCTGAATGGAAGGAGTGCCAATGAATGTGTGGCCATGTGGCCATGGTTTGAAACTGCCACACCTTTCCTGTTGTGGCTGCTCCACATTGGCTAATGGGGGAGGAGCTTCACCCCCGTTTTTGACTCAGCAACATGAACATGAAAAGAGATGGACAGTCCAGAAGACACTGAAAGGGGGCAAAAGATACACCATGCAGTTGCATTCATGTAAATTTTAAATAGTATCTTATAAAAAATTAATAAACCCTCTCTTTATGCACAGCTGAAGTCAAGCAAATCTTACTTTATATTTATTCCTAACTGAAAACTAGACTCAAATTGTGCAAGTTTTAAATTATGTGAGTTTTTTAGGAATGCATCCTCTGCATAAAATGTGAATATGCTGTACTTGTTTTAATCCTCTAAGGACCAAAACACCATATAATATGAAGAAAGAAAACAGAGAAGATGTGAAAATTACATCCAACTTTTAGCATAAGGATTAAAGAATCACCAAATGATTAACTTCCCTCAAAATACAAGTTTCCCATGCTGTTTGAATTGAAGGAATTTTTTTTCTGTTGAAATCAAGCATTATTAGTAAACAGCAGTTGTGAGAACTCGAAGTGGCTAAATTGTAGGCTTTGTTGGAAACAGGCCTGAATAGAACATATTAGCATAAATTGTATTTTTATGGTTAAGCTGCAGTGTTAAATATCAAACTGTGCTAAACGATTGCTCTCCATACAGCTGCTAAATTGAACTACCTGTTATATCAGTTTAGTAAATTGTCAAACTTAGAGAAGTCAGCAATTTAATGGATGTGTTTGTAAAATATCCTTAGGTACCCTGGCTTACCATCAAGAAACAAACCACCCTCTTAGAGTGTTAAAAGTCTGTCTATTAAAAAAAAAAGATTAACAAGGGGGTACACATAAGATTAATTTTTAAAAGGAAAGCCACTATACTATAAAATGAATATAATATGTTCAGTTCATAGTTCATGTCAAAAAAGTTTATATTCCATCTTAATTTTCTCTACATTAAGTATTAAATAATTTTTGCCTTATCACTATAGTATCATTCAGGATAATGGACACTGAATTTTGCCCAGTTAAACTGACAATCACTATTTGTCTCCTTCAACTTTTGATTTTGGATATTTGACATATTTAATCAAATGAGGGGGGAAAATTAAGCAAAATATACGCCCTCGTGATGTCATACTTTCTGCTAAATGTTTTATACTCTTTAGGAATACTGAGCATTTCAGATAGGTCTCTGCCTTCTGTCTTATCATGGATGTTTGTAAACCACACAGCAGATATTAAATATCCCGAGAATAAATACCTTGTGTATGGCTTAGTTCTGTCAAATATAAAATTAAGCATATATATTAGTATTGAATGTCAAGGCCAATTGTTGAAAATCAGATCTTAAAAACCCTTATTTGAGGTCTATTTACAACTGACCATTTGAAATAATCAGGGATTAATTAATAAATGGTTAATGGTTTGCTTATGTCTTTTATATAATAAGAAGATTATTAGAAAATAAAATAAGCTATCATTATCACTTCCTTCATGTGATTTTGCCACTCTTATTTTGATACCATCTACACAACAGAGAATCTTTTTGCTGGTTTTTAATACGTTTTTTCACTTCTTTTTTTTTTGAGAGAGAATCTCGCTCTGTCACCAGCCTGGAGTGCAATGGTGCGATCTCAGCTCACTGCAACTTCCACCTCAGGTTCAAGCGATTCTCCTGCCTCAGCCTCCCAAGTAGCTGGGACTACAGGTGCATGCCACCACACCCAACTAATTTTTGTATTTTTAGTAGAGATGGGGTTTCACCATGTTGGTCAGGATGGTCTCAATCTCTTGACCTCATGATCCACCTGCCTTGGCCTCCCAAAGTGCTGAGATTACAGGTGTGAGCCACCATGCCCAGCCATAATACTTTTTTTCTAAGTATAAAAGCAACACATGCCCAGTACAGAAAATGTAGAAAATATAAACCAACTAAACAAAAAAGTTAAAATCCTCCATAATAATTTATTTTAAACACCCTGAATTAGATTCTCATTCTTGATCCTTAAAGGCAATTAGAATTGAAGAAAAGATGTAAGTATAAAAACTAACTCATAAAAGTGCTAGAGGGAGATACAGGTGATTTTAATGGGCATCTCCCAACAGTCCCACCCCAAAATCCTAATTAGGAGAAGACCAAGTTTGCACCTCACATCAATGGGCATTCAAGTCAGTGCCATTAGAATCTCAAAGCCAGGATGATTCCAGAGGACACATGGGTCACTTGGACAATTGAGTATAACCTAATACAAATTGATATAAATAGAGAAAAATTAAAGTGCTATGGGAACCCAGAGAAGGAAGAGAAAGGATCTGACTAGCAAGATCAAAGATGATTACAGAAGAAAAACATTTGAATGGAACTTTGAATGGTGAACAAGCCAGCAAGAACAAAGGGAAGAGCATTCCAAAGAGAGGGAACATAAAGGAAGGCACAGAGTGTTGAAGTCCAATATGAATGGTTTCATCATCAGGTCACAGAAGTACCTCGCTGGCCCATTCTTAAAGCAGCAAGAGAGTCAAGCCAGGCAGCAAATTGATCTATTCTTTTTTTTTTCCCAAACTTTTATTATGAGGCCATATTAGGGAATTCCAGAAAATCTAGTGTTTATTAAATATTTCAAGACTCTACTAGTGAGGAATCTTTTAATCACAGTTGACAGAAACCCAATTTAAACTAGCAAAACAAGTGGGAATTTATTAATCCACATAATTGAAAAGTTAGTGTGTAGACTGGTTCAGCTAAAGCTGGACCTAGGTACTCAAATGATCTGGTTGTGTTTCTGTTTCCACTTCTCTTTCTCTGCTCTGCTTGTATCCACTTCTCTTTGCATGTTAGTGTCACTCTTTCCTACTGTAGATATTCTTTCCATATCCCAGGAAAGGCAGCTTCTGGTGGGCCTAGGCCAACATCCTTACAACTTGCTAACATAAATGAAGAGAATAGTCTTCCCTCAGTAGATCCAGGAGAAGAACCCCCCGGGGGCACCTTTGTAGCCCAGATTGGACAAACTGCCCATCCCTAAACCAGCCACTGTAACTGGAGGAATGCAATACTACAGCTGGCCCACTGCAGGTCACTGCCCACGTGTGAAGGCAGGACGAGGCACAAATCACCTTCATGGACAGCCCCACCAGGATCACACCAGGTAGGGGAGCAGGTTCCCAAAGGAGAAAAAGGAGGATGGGAGAGTATGCACAGCACATGACAGCTATAACTAGCACAGTTAATCTCCCAGGTATTTGGAAGACTCCCTTCCATCTCAGCAGTGGGGATACATCACCACAGGCCCCAGACAGTTACTTAGGAAGCACTGCAGATGGATGACAATTCTCCTGCAATATATAATGATGAGAAATACACTAAAGACACTTTCAAATCAGCATCCAAAAACCCTCCTGACAAAGATTTTTCTCCCAATGCTCAAAATGGAAGACCCTATTGAATTCTAAAACAGAGAAGCAGAGCAACCAATCGCTCCCCAGTTCCTCCCCTAGTAATAAGAGTCACCTGGTTTAGCTCTTGTGTCTTACATTAGCATATCTGAAATCTGGTCATTTAAAATTAGATCGTAAATGGAACAAGCATCCATATGGCACTGAGGATGTGCCAGGCACTATTCTAAGTGCGTTACATATAGTAATACTTGCAACAACCCCGTGAAGCATGACCTACTATTATTTCCATTTATGGCTGAAGATGTCAGAGCACAGACAGGTCACACCACAAGTAAGATTTGAATCCAGGTGGTTTGATCCAGAGTCTGTGCTCCTTACTCCAAGGTTAGACACAGAACCTCTACTCCAGATAGGTCATAATGCAAAAATGGTGAGCAAGGGAACAGGAAAAAAGGGACACACTGAAAAAGAAGAGTCTGCAACAGAATAAATAAGCAGATATAATATTAGTAACATAACCTAGACACTGAACTGTCAGCTCAGAAGCATAAGCCTGTCCGCGTAGCCCCAACATTGTCTATGGAGGGTGTGAGCAGTCTGGTTTAACAAATCCAGGTTAAAGACTCATCACATTCTACTGGCATGAAAATATCCTCTCCTTTTCCACAGATGCTGTGCCCATAAAGGCAGCCTGGTGTCTGGAGATAACCTCACTACATAGTGCCCGATACAATGTCGGGTACCTTGTCATGCTCAATAGCATTCCTTTAATTTTCCTTAGGAGAACCATAAGAGCTGAAAAACTAGATTCAAGGATCAAGTATTTATTGAGTACCTACTATGTACCAGACCCTGGGCTGGGCCCTGAGGACACAGCAATGATGGGACAGGCACAGCTATGCACCCACAGTATCTTCCACCAAGCCTGGCTCATCCCATACTTAAGCTGAGGTTAACCAGAATTTCTGGCATCTTTTATAAGCAGCCCTCATATCTGGATGATATACACCTGTACAAACATACTGCTTGGTAAAATACTGAAATATTTTGTACTACTTGATAAACAGTCACTGCCTAAGTCTCTGGGGTATCTCACCACTACCCCCACCCTGCCCTGACCCCACTCTCAGGAACCCCAAACATTCCCCATGATCCATCAACTGGGGGGCAGCTTAGGCATGACAGGGGACCCCCAGGTCCCCATTCCAGCGTATGTCCTACATTCATTCTGATTGGTGGGTATCAATGCCCCTGCTTGTAATCACTAAAAGTAGCCCCAAATCCCCCTTTCCACAAGCTTTTAACTCATACTTTTCTGGTTGACTGCCAGGTCTCTTTAGAAACAGTAGGTCTTTATTTTTAAAAAAATAAAATAATAAAATAAAGGAGAATCATCAGACACACAATGTGACAATTAGCAACTGTCTGGCAATGACTTGCTGATTCAGAGGACATCATGCCAAGATGGGACCAAATTACCTCCTCCTCCTCTGCCACCCACTGCAGCTTCTATCAGCAGATACCTTCAGAACAGAGGCCCCAGTGACAGGGACCCAGATGGCCCAGCAACCAAGGGAACGGGCAGGACCTTCTCACCTCCCCTGGCCTCTCACAGACACAGACTCCTGCTGGCTGCGTCAGTCATGAAAGAGTGCAAACACCACCACTCAGGGAGTTTCACCCATCTGCTCACATGACACCTCGGTTGCTGGGAAATCCCTGTACCTATCCAGGTGCCAGGAAAGATCAGGATGGGCCCTGACAGAGATCTTCAAAACCAGACTCAAATGCAGTAGGGTTCCCCATGAACACTTTGTTCTCAACCTTGGCTGCCCCTTAGAATCACTCAGGAATGCTTTTAAGATATAGATGCCAGGCCCCAGCCAATTCCATTAGCAGATCCAGTGGGGACTGCCATGGCTTAGGGGACTCCAGATATGGGAACTGCCTCCAAGGGTCAGTCAGATGGATCCCTGGGGTTCCTCTCTCCTGTATAAGTCAGTAGCCCAAAAGGGGAATGTCCAGACATCATTCTGGCTCCAGGTTCCCCCTCCCACCCTGCCCACATGCTCATACAGCAGATGGAGCTCTGAGAGGTGTCTCCTTTCCACTGGGGGAAAGGTCCTGGGAATAAAGGGTTCTGGCATTTTGCCCACACATGGTAGCTGGACAGTAGGGACAAGAAAGATATTTATTCAAATACTAATATAACACTGTGAGTTTATTAGCATCATTCAGTATAATATTTTAGAGATTTCTGGGTTTTTTTTTTCTAACTGCTAACTAAAATTTTTAAATATCTAGAAATTAATATTTAAAAGTTGACTTCTCTTTTTCCTTTTTTCTTTTTTTTTTTTTAATTTTTGAGACGAAGTCTGGCTCTGTTGCCCAGGCTGGAGTGCAGTGGCACAATCTTGGCTCACTGCAACCTCCACCTCCAGGTTCAAGCAATTCTCCTGCCTCAGCCTCTTGAGTAGCTGGGAATGCAGGTGTGCACCACCACGCCCAGCTAATTTTTGTATTTTTAGTACAGACGAGGTTTCATCACGTTGGCCAGGCTGGTCTCGAACTCCTGACCTCAGGTGATCCACCCTCCTTTGCCTCCCAAAGTGCTGGGAGCAGGCGTGAGCCACCGTGCCCCGCCTACAAAGCTGACTTCTCAAAGACAATACCATACAAAAGAACAAAACATAATATAAATGAGCCCCTGTTGTTTCTGAGCCGTTTGCCAAAGTACCCTGTCCTTTATTCAGCAAAGAGGGCCTTGTCCATGCACATCGAAGTCGACTGACAGAGCCAGAAGGGAGAACAGTGGCGACAGAAGACAAACCACTTTGGGAGCAAGTCCCCCAGGCACTCCTTCCTGGCACAGATCCTGAAATCATGCTCCTCCCATGAGGCTGCCCAGACTGGCAGCAAACCAGGCCATTGAGCTCAAGAACCTCCAAAGGTCTCATTTCTAAAGAAGGATCACATTTCCTGTGTTGCTGACAAGGATTATAAGGTGCAGGGAGGTAAAGGGGCCAAGTCAATGGGCAAATGTCTTTTTAGGGCAAAAAAAAAAAAAAAAAAAGGCACTTTCGTCACCTCAAGAGTACAGTAAAGAGAAAAAACCTCCGACATGCCTCTGGGGGAGACGTAAGCTTGAGATCTTTAGTTAAATTAAGCTGCTGTTAAATGTGTCGTTTTTTTGTCTCACAAATTTTGCCACCAAAAAAGGAACAAATCAATGCAAATGTCTCAGGTTAGGTACTAAATCTGGGCAGAGTGACAAGGCATCTCATGTTGTAGGTCACCCCTCCACACTGCAACTGCCAACTAAGGAAAGGAGGACACGACCTCACTGCCACCTCTCCCAGCAAGTCCGCCTTTGCAAAGTGGACACCAATCAGGTGGTAGAGCAGGCTCCAGGCATGACCCAGGAGGAAAGAGGAGAGGAAAACAAATCAAGGAAGCAAATCAGAGAGCTTGGGAAGAAATCAGAAGCACACATGTTCAAAACAGGTAGAGCCCACATCCCTCCACTGTAGGCATTCTAAGCCTTAAAATGTGGCAAAGACAGCAGGGGCTCATGACTTCTGATTTTCTCAGTCAAGGGCAAAATGTATCCTCCCTATTTTAATAAAAAAGCAAGATTTAATTATGTTTGCACATCCAGTGGTTCTAGAAATAAGGAAGAGAGGGGAGCTTTATTTTCATTACTTTCGTATATTAGCATCTTCTCAACAACCTAACAACTAGGTGACATGGGCAGCTGCAACCTCTCTGAGTTACTATTGCATCACGAGGCCAGAATGATTGCTTGGAAGGCAAAAGGTCAGACCTGCCGACCGCTTGAGCTCCATGCCGTATGATCACATGAACTCTTGAGGAATAGAAGTCGCTTATGTAAAGATATGTTCCCAAGCAAGTTGTCAATACATTATACCTAAAACGCACCATGGAACTATTAGGAAAATCCCATCGCCTATTGAGCAGTGGTTCTCAAAGTATGGTAACCGAAGAAGCAGCATCAGCATCACCTGTGAACCCATTAGAGCTGCAAATTCTCAAGCTCCACCCTGGACCTACTGACTTAGAAACTCTGGGGGTGGAGCCCGGCAGTCTGTGTTTCAAGTCACCGTTGTGATCTTGATGATTGCTACAGCAACTCATTTAGTAAGCAAAATAGCTCCTAACGTATGTGTTTCAAATATTAGAGTTTGCTGCAAATATGTCTGTCGCCTAGTTCTAAATCCTTTGCTTCAAATGGTCAATATCTGTTTCAGAGAGGACAGGAAATCCCCACACAGGTCTCCTTGCTGTCCTGGACACTCTACCTTAGGGACTTTGCCCTGGCCATTCCCGCTGATGGGAGCACTGCCCCCTCCACCCCACCCCATACAGGACTTGGCTTAAATGTCATCATCTCAGCAAGGCCACCCTGTATCCCTGATTCCCCTTCACTTGCTCTCTGTTCCCAAAGTATTTTGCCCTTCTAAAGATCTATATAATTCACTTATTAATGTAGAGGGTTTTCTGTATGTCTCCCTTCAGTGGAAAGTAAGTTGCTGTCATGGCAGTCTGTAGTGCCCAGCACATAGTAGGTGTACACATAGACACACGCACGAATACATATATATGTATACATGCACATATGCATATATATGACACACATATATGTGTGTGTATATATGTGTGTGTGTGTGTGTGTGTATCTACACAGATATATATAATGAATAAACGAGTCAGGCAAATTCCAGGATAAACCTTTGGTTGCACAGCCTTCATTTATTTTGTAAAGGCTCAAACGATGGGGGGCTACCTTTATAAACTGGAGAGAAGTTGCCATCTCCCATGGAGGACTCCAGTGTTGGTTCCCACGCTTCATCTTTCTGAAGATATATGAATGGTTGATAACCTTGTTTTGCAACCAACATTCAGGAAAGAGTAAGTTGCTAGAACTGCACTATGAATCACTAATGAAGATGCTGGATGTAGAAATCTTGGCTGTCAGTTGAATGCACTACTGATCTGACAATACTTTCTTTCAAATAAAGGCTTCTCCCATGTTTAAAAATTGCACAACTATTAGAGGTAACTAAAATTTAATACTTTTGCTTCTAGCTTGAAGTAGGAAATGTAGAATTGTGCCAAAAGCTGATGATCTCTTCTTGGCTGGTTCAGTGGGAGTGGTTTGGAAGCAAGGTTTCCAGTCTTTCATAACTAGTTTCTTTTTTATGATTTTCCTGGGAATTTCCAGTTCTAGATATTTTTCTATAAAACAGTTCTACACAGATAGTTTTAAGGTCATGACAAGTTAAAAATGAATGCTGACCATTAGAAAAGATCATTGGATCATTGCTAGGTGTTTTCATGCAGTCGTCCCCATTTCCTCCACATGATCAAACCATATGAAGCAAAACTTGGAAACTGAGATATGATAGAAGACCAAGCTAAAAACTACAGGTTTGTCTTTCAGTGTGTGTGTGTTGCATGTGTTGGGGTGGGAGGTAGAGGGTGGGGGGAGGCTGAAAGAGACAAGGAAGGAGACAGGGAGGAGAGGGACCAATGAAATAACGTGTGGGAAAGTACCCTGCTAACTGCAAAGCACCAGAGCAGTAGTTCTGAAACTCTCTGGTCTCAGGACCTCATTACATTCTTAAAAATTATTGCAGACCCCAAAGAGCCTTTGTTTATGGGGTAATACCTATATTATTTGCCAATATCAGAAATTAAAACAAAAATTACTAAAATATTTATTAGTTCATTGTCAATAACCTCCTTACAGGTTAACATAAGTAACATACTTTATGAAAAATATACTTTCCCAAAGCCAAAAAAAAAAAAAACCTGTGAAAAGAGTGGTGCTGTTTCACACTTTAGTGAGTCTCTTTAATGTCTGGCTTAATAGAAGACAACTGGATCCTAAAATCTGCCCCTGCATTAAGTTTGTTGCGATGTCATAGGTCCTGTGACCTCTGTAAAGCTTCACTGTACACCCGTGAGAATGAAAATGGAAAAGGCAAATTGCATCTTAGTATTATTATGAAAGTATTTTTGACCTCATGCATCCCTGAATGGGTTTCTCAGAGACCCCCAAGGACACACAGATCACACTTTGAGAATGACCATACTAGTCAAATGTTATCAACTTATTTCCTATTTAGAGACAAATAAACTGAGACTCAGAGAGATGAAGTTCTATGATTTACCAAAGGTCACAGCAGGGAGTGGGAAGGCAGGCAGCAGAACTTAGGCTTTGTAACTTCTGATGAGTACTCTCAGCATTGGACTATATGTGCTTCCATGTGTGCAGAAGCTTCTGCCTAATCTGAGTTTTTCAGAGTAATAAGCACAATCACAAAATACAGTAGAGCTGAGTCAGTCAAGTATTCAACTTACACGGACTTGGGTCTATGCCCTCTGCTCACCCGCATCTCCACTATTGCAGAGAGAGAGCCTGATCAATTGCATGTACCATTTCATTGCAAAAGTACATGCCCTTGAGTGACCATGAGGTAGGGATGTGAATCCCCTGGTCCTTCACGAGGCTCATTGCAGTTCTCTTCAAGTATGAGCATTTTGACATCTTGAGTGGGATTCTGTAGATTAAGACATTTTTGACCGGTTGGTTCCGTTTGGTTTGGTAGAACGTGGCTTGTGTATGCAAGGAACAACAATTGAATGGGGGAACACCAGCTTTACCAAGTTTATTGAAGGCAGCACAGTCTCTAGCACTGCATGAGGAGTATTTGGTGGTCTATTTAAGGACTTCCAAGGGTAATTAATACTGGCCTTTTGCCATCTCTGAAACTTCACCCTCACTTAGGGGCCAGTTTTCTGACAGAGCTGAGTTCTACTGTGATAGCAGCAGGTGAGTGATAGGGAGGCTTGTGATGAGAGCAGAGGCGTCTGGGTGATGGGAGAATTCACTGACACAGGGGCAAGGGCACACTGCTCATCAGAAATACACAGCATTTCCACTGGGGCTTCTCAGCTTCGTCAGTGCCAATGCCTACTATTGAGTGTTCCACTCCACGATATACCAATATTTGTACTAAAATGGTTATCGCAAAAGTAATACATTCATTTGCTTAAAAAAACAAGCATGGAAGAGTAGAGAAGTATTACTCTGACTCCACCCCCATGACAGTCCATGCCCTAGAGGTAACATATCTGTTTCTCCCTTTAGTTCTTCTGATGGATTCCTTCCTAACTCGAATGCACTTACATCTTTATTTCTTGCTGTATCCCTTTTAAAAACACGAACTCCCACGAAGACTCACCTATATTCCTTCCACTTCATCTCCTAGCCTCCAAATGTGATTGATAAATTTATGTCATATTGTTATTGTATTTTCCATGTTTTGTTTTTAAATTGACTCTAAAACATAAAAACTAGTAAACAGTATTGAAAATACGATGGAACGTACAGAACCAAGAAGTGTGACTGAACCCAAAAGAACAAAATGTGATCCTGTGACACGAAATCTGTGCCACTTGAAGAATAATGTTTCAAATGTGAAGATCAAGTGGACTCTCTGTTCCTTCTCTTCATCAACTGCTGAGAACCAAGACTCATTTTTGTTTCCTTTGTATGTGGATTATGACTTTGTATTTTTCCCACAGTTCCCAAGAAGAAAAAAAGAAAAGGAAAGGCATATGCAGCATCATACGACAAAACCCTTGTTAGTTCTTAGCTATACAGTTTCTGTAATGGAATCACTTTCTCTTTGAAGACACCGTGGCTTCTTCTGATTGTTGGCAGTTGCTTTCTAAATCGGCTCCACAATTGTTATCCTGGGATTTCTTTTCATTGCACTACTGGGTTATCATGGTTTCTTGGGTCCAACATTTTAACCATTTCTTGATCATTTGTTGTTTGGCTGGAGATACCCTTTAATAGTTGTTATTTTTTTTTGGAAAGGCTATATAGGAAGTGAACTTCCTGAGTTCTTACATGTCTGAAAATGTTTATTTCACTCACACACTTAATTGGTCACATGGCTGGTATAGCAGCCACTACTGGATGTCACAACATTCATCTACTCCCACCCCGATACTTTTCGTAATAGAATCTTCCTCTGTAAAGGTATTCTCCTTGTCCGTGTGTCCACAGGCGGGTGGTCTACCTATTACCCTTACAGTGATTGGTTTAGGAATAGACATGTTAAAATTCGGTAAGTAAGTTTTCCAGGAGTTCTGAATAAAAGGCATTCCCATCTTCCTTTGGAGACTGTTATTTCTGACTGTGGTTCCCAGAACTACCGTGGATATCTTGTCACCATAGAGGAGCTAGCCTGAGCACAAAGCCAACAAGCTAAGGAGACTCTGCAAAATAACAGAAGAATCAGGAATCCTGATTATTATTTGTCATTATTAAGCTGATAAATTTACTAATGCTGGTGATGCCCTATCTCTGAATTTCAGAAAATGTGAGATAATATAGTCCCTTCTTATTTAAGCCACTGGGACAGCTTTCTGTTCCTTGCAGCCAAAAGAATCCTAATTAATACAGCTGGGTATAGAATTATTAGTTTACTTTCCCTTAAAACTTTGAAAGCATTATGCCATTGTCTACTGGTATCTACCGCATTGACTACTGAAGTAATATGTGAATCTACTTCCTATTTCCTTGTGAATAATGTAGTTTCTTCTGTTGCTGAAAGCTTTTATTCTTCTCTTTGGTACACCCAGGTAGGGAGCAGGCAGGTACATCTGGAACTCCACCACCTTCAAAGGAAGGAAGGCATTTAAATATATTTCCTTCCTAGTGGGAGATGACTTCCCTTTTTACCCTCTGGCTCTACCCCCAGGATTTCCTTTTTGTCTGCTGGGTCTACATCAGATATTATTCTGCCTTGCTTCTTTGCCCCAGCTTCACACTTTTGGATGTCCCTTAGCAAATCATTCATAAGTTCGGAAAACCATTCTTAGAATTCAAATTGCTCTACACACATCTTAGAAAGGAAATAGCTACTTAGCCAATGTATAACTTCATTCCCAGAGTATCGAAATTCATCATAATGTGTCTTGATCTGGATCTGTTCTCATTTATCCTGCTTAGCACTTAGTGGGCTCCTTTTGATTGAAGAATTTGAATCTTCCTTTAGCTCAGAGAAAAATTATTCCATTATTTCTTCATTTCTTTTGTATTATGCAAATATTGGACCTTCTCAAACTATTATATTGTCTTTTTACATATTTCTTAAATTTGCCATCTTTTCTAGTTTCTGAAAGATTTTCTCAATTTTATCTCATTTACTTATTTGGAATATATCATGCCCTTTTTTAAAAAGCAGACAAACAAACAACAAAAAAAAGAAAACAGGGTCTTATCTGTTGCCCAGGCTGGAGTACAATGGTGCCATCATAGCTCACTGCCTCAGCCTCCTGAGTAGCTGAGATTACAGGCACATACCACCATGCCTGGCTAATTTTTTTTTCTTTTGGGACAGACAGGATCTCACTATATTGCCTAGGTTGGTCTCAAACTCCTGGCCTCAAGTAGTCCTCCTACATTGGTCTCCCAAAATGCTAGGATTACAGGCGTGAGCCACTGTGCCCAGCCATAATAACATGTTTTTCATAGCAGTGAGTCATTGTTTTACCTATGTAAAAATCTCTGAATTGTTTTTAATCTCTCCATATCCTCTCAAGTGACTTCTTGTTTGTTTATCTTGGTCTTTGTCTCCTATGTTGTTGATTTCCCTCAGATGTCTAGTGGTCCTTAGGAGATCCTTTACATTTGTTGTTGAAGGACTGTAGATTAGTATAGGTAGCTCATGTGTATTTCCTTTGTAGTTAGGCAGGCCTGTTTGCTCTGAATGTGAGGGCTGACTCTAGCCTTTGTGTGCAGAGATTCTTCTCTTTGGTACATGCAGGTAGGGAGCAAGCAAGTACATTTGGAACTCCACCACCTTCAAAGGAAAGTAGGGCACTTAAAAGTATTTCCCTCCTAGCTGGAGACGACTTTCCTTTCTACCCTCTGGCTCTACCCTCAGGATTTCCTTTTTATCTGCTGGGTCTATATCAGATATTACTTTGCAGTGCTTTCTTGCCCCAACTTTATACCTTTGGCTGTCCCTTAGCAAATCATTCATCAGCTCAGAAAACCATTCTTAGAATTCAAATTGCTCTATACACGTCTTAGAAAGGAAAGAGTTACTTAACCAAAATGTCCCAAGGACATCTTTCTAGTTAACCACCCAGAGAAGGGATGTCTCTGCTCTTTAATTCATCTCACCCCACCTCCAAGGCTCAGCCAAGATCACTGTCCAAAGCTCACTCTTGTCCTCCATATGTGCCAATTCCTAGCTTGGATCCTGTCTGAACAAGGTCTCCCACCTCTGACACAATTCTTCATTTAGTTCTAGTACATGGTTTCCCATTGAAATACCAAACTGCAAGCCCAAGCCCATCCAGCTTGTCTTGATGAAATATCTTTTCTACCCAGAGTACTGCCTCCTGTTTTCAGAGTTGTCACAAATTTATTTTTTTTTCTAGATGCCTTTAGCCACCATTTCAGAGGATTCCAAGAAGGCAGGGGAGGCAAATGAAAGAAAGTATTCAGTCTGTCATCTTGAAAAAGAATCCTGTGTACATTAACACAAGTCAACTTTATTTCAATTCTTTTGACAATGTAGAGTTTCAGAGTATCTGGAAAGCCAACATAATGTGGAGAGCAGGGGATTAGAAGTGAAAATTGATATACTGAGTGAAATATTTTAAAATCTAGACTCACGTGTATAAAGTCAAATACACTTTCTCTTCATAACAAGAATGAGTTTCTGTATTGGCCTCCTATTCCCTGCAAAGTTAGAAGTTAAATCTAGGTTATTTCCAGGTAAACTCAGTTACTTCTGGGTAAAATTAATCATTTCAAGCTTAACTTGATCAATTCAAGATATCATACCACTATCACCCTTCTTGTTAGGGTTCTAGCTAAGGTTTCTCAGGCATTTGGGGACATGGTGCCTGCCCTGGCCTCCATCCACTACCTTCTTTCTACCTGGTCATTGCCCATTGGCCTCTATCCCTATCAAATCCTCCACTGCTTCCATGGTCCTCATGTTGGCCTCCAAGCATCAAGGCAGAGGGATCACCTACAACCTTCCAATCTCAACTACAAGCTCCTTTGGGTTCTCTGACTCCCTTATTCTCAATCTCTCCCTCCATCAGCCTCTTTGCTATTTCCAAATAAATTATCTATAGACCAGGAGTTTTGGACACTGTCCTGTGCTACTCTCTAGTCTCTAATGAAGACAAGCTACCCTGCCCTTTTGTACTTTTGCTGGTGCTGTACCTTGCAGACACAGGGAACTTCTCTACAGGGCCTCATTCTGGGAAACAGCAAGAATGGAAAGTGACATAGGGATGTCCCTGCTCCTCTCACCCCACCTCCAAGGCTCAGCCCACTGCAAAAAAAGACAGGAAACTAGGTATCTCTCCATGAACCCACTGGAATATAAACCCTGGAACATTTCCTCTGGTTCATCCTTGTCCCTGACTTAGGCCATATTTAGCTAGTTTACAGAAGAGGGTACTTTTATTCTTCATCTACACTGCCATGTTTTATTGATTCTAAGATGTAGTACATTTCTTTAGACATAGACGTCTTTTAAAATTGGGAGGTACCTTACAATTGGTGACCTCTTATATGTTATGAATGCAGTGTCTGTGTACCTACCAAATTCATATGTTGAAGCCCTAACCTCCAATGTGATGCTATTAGGAGCAGTGGCCTTTAAGAAGTAAGTAGGTTTAAGTGAGTCATGAGGGTGTGGTCCCCATGATGGGACTGGAGCCCTTATAACAAGAGGAAGAGCACTTGGTGGGGGCCTACGCAGGCGGATCATTTGAGGTCAGGACTTCGAGACCAGCCTCACCAACGTGGTGAAACCTCATTTCTGCTAAAATACAAAAATTAGCCAGGCGTGGTGGTAGGCACCTGTAATCTCAGCTACTTGGGAAGCTGAGGCAGGAGAACTGCTTGAACCCAGGAGGCGGAGGTTGCAGTGAGCCAAGATCATGCCACTGCACTCCAGCCTGGAAGACAGAGCGAGACTCCCTCTAGATAAAAATAAAAATAAAGAGAAGAGGAAGAGACCAGAGTTCTCCCTCTCTTTGCCATACTGTAAAAGACAGCTGTCTACAAGCTGGGAAGAGGGCCCTCACCAGAACCCAACCATGCTGGCATCTGATCTTGGACTTCCAGCTTCCAAACTGTGAGAAATAAATGTCTGTTGTTTAACCTACCCAGTCCATGCTACTTTGTTATAGCAACCTGAACAGACCAAGACGTTAGATGTGATGAAACACATTTCCAATCTGTTGTTTATGGCAAAACTTTATGCCTTGTGTATTAGTTTGACAGGGCTGCCATAAACTGAGTGGCTTAAACAACAAAAATTTATTGTCTACAGTTCTGGAGGCTAAAGTTCAAGATCAAGGTGTGGGCCATATTTGTTCCTCCCGAGGGCTGAAGGAAGGATGTGTTTTAGGCCTCTCTCCTTGGCTTGTAGGTGGCTGTCATCTCCCTATGTCTCTTCACACTATCTTCCCTGTATGCATGGCTGTGTCAAAATTTTTACTTTTTGTAAGCATATCAGTCATATTGGATTAGAGCCCACACTAATGACCTCATTTTAATTTGATTACCACTGTAATAGACCTTCTCTCCTTAATATGGTCACATTCTGAGATACTAGAAGTTAAGGGTTCAACGTCTAATTTTCGGGGAGACACAATTCAACCCATAACACCTCAATTTCTTCAAAGATTTGCTTTTGATGTTCAAAGCCAAACTCTGCCAAATGAAAAATCGTGCTTTGTCTCTGCTATGAATTTGAAAATACAGATATTTAAAATCTCAATAGGAGCCCTACCTGTTTATCTTTACATTCCTATTGTAACAGTGCAAATGCTTCCAGTAATGAATTAATAACAGAAAAAGGGGGGGGACATAGGGAAATTTTAAGGGGTGGAGAAGGAAGACATCTCTATTAATATTTCAAAATTTTGTCCAACTTCATTAAATCAGCCCAAGCTGCCAAATGTGCTGGGTCAAACCCATAGCAGTCTTCCACTTACAAGGAATACTTTAGGTGCTGCTCCGAAGTCTCCATTTTAGTTCTTTCCAACAGCAGAGAAGCAGAAAGATACCCCAGGAATTTTGAAGACATAACCCAAAGCAGCTTACCAGAAACAAGAAATTTTTACATATCCATGTACGGCAATAGCTTTTACGAGGAAGAAAAAGTCAAAACTATTTCCCCCCAAAGTTTCAAGCAGCATCAGTAAGATGCACCCAGTCTGTCCTATGATTTCATGTGCCCCTGGCATAACGCCCCATGTTGGAGAAGCATAGCTTTCAGTGGAGGAAGCAGGAAGGGGTTTTGTTTTGTTTTCAGCAGAGAAAGATCTTCATTTTGGCACTGCCAGGAAGCAAGTCCTTTTCCACCCAAAGGACAGCATTTCCTGAAGAGCAGATACATGTCCCTTCCCAGCTGGTGGAGAGTCTGCCAGGTGGAAAGGAAATGGCATGCCACAAAATGAACAATTCAGCTGCATTTAAGCAAGGATATTCATATCACAGAGAAAGAAGGGACCAAGGACAAGCAGGGTGAGAGTTCAGAGGAAAGGAGAAAGTCACGCAGCCCCAGCACAGAGCAAGGAAGCAGGGGGTACAAAGCACAAGGAGGAGGTGGGGAAAAGGCAGAGAAAGGTGAGAAAAATGGATGAGTTGATTCGGACTTGTGGCAAAGATCAGCAAATCTGAAACGATGGTGGGACAACAGAGCACAAATAAAGCTGGGCCAACAATATCCACATCCTGAGCTTCACAGAGTACCTAGAACGGCCACAAAGAAATAACCTGCTCTATTGTAGGTCCAGTGATGCCGATCTGTCCTCTCGTTTCCATTGGCTTATTGTGTTGTGACATCTGCTTAGGTGAACTTTCTAGGCACCGATGAAGCTGAAGTTACTGAGTGATTTCCAAAATTCATTCTAAATGCTACGATCAATGACAAATTTAGGTCTGAAAATTACTTAACCAACCCTTGAATGAATGCAAGTCAATGACAAGAATTTTCCCTCAAATTTAATAAGTTAAAGAAGGGTTCCTTGCTGGTTTTTATTTGCATCTCTTAGATTATTCAGCATCAACTCTGAGTGCATTCCAGGCTGGGCTCCTGTACAGTTGTGTCCAGAAAGGTCTCATTCTGTGGCTTTCATCTTCCCTTACTCCACTCACATAAAGATGAGATGGCAAACACATCTGTGACTGTCAGGCCTGTTTCGGCCTCCAGAGGTCCGTGCTGCTGGTGGTCAGCAGCCCTGTGGAGAGGCAAAGCCAGGGAGAAAGTGAGACAGCTTCCCAGGATCATGCTTAAGGAAATCCCCGGGGCTCATGGCCAACATCAAAACCCAACCAGCACCACCACCAAAGCAAAGAAATAAAATCAGAATTCCTCTATTTGTTATGAGGACAATTCTCAGTTTTCAAACTCACGTATGTACAGAATGCAACTTACCTGTTCTCTAATCATCTTAACTTATAATGCAATCCTCTGTTAGAGATTAATTCCAGGCAATTCAAGGTCTCTCCTCCAACCCCATCTCCCTGGAATTAAGTCTACATTCCAGGGCCTTACTCAGTGAGGGCCAAAGCCTCTGAGCCTTGCCTAAATACAGGGGCATGGGTTTCCTCTGCTCTCTGGCTTGCCAGACCTGTGAGGGGTTTGCATGGTCACTGCCCTTCAGAATTCAGTGTAGACACAGAGCAAGACCTGCCTCCTAAGGAACCACGGACATCTGCCTTTCCTCCTTCCCTCCAGCTCTCCTCCTCTCTCCTCACCAAGGGCAACATCACCCATCAGGAAGGGGCTTTAAAGGTACTAGAGAAGGCTTTTCTTACTCACGGGGCATCTTTCTAAATCTTTTTGCATTGAGTCCTTTGGTGCCCCACAAGCACCAGACTGTAGCAAATCAAAAGCTAAGCATCGATTTCTGAAATTCGCTATGTCACTTGTCCCCTGAGGCAATGAGCACGGAGCACCCTAGCTGCCTAGGCAGGGGATGTGCCTTCACTAAGAGAAACCAGAGGGACAAAAATCTCAGTGAATAACTGGAAACATTATCCTGCCACATTCTCCATCATCCTTCAGCTGCCTACACGGCAATGGCTATGTCTGCTTTCCTTTCAGGCTTTGTCCCTTTTGAACCTCTTGCATCAAAAGTCTTTAGGGAAAACATCAAATAATTAGACACTGTAATTGCTGGTTGCATAGGGACAGGAAGAAAGGGTAAAAGGGGCCTTTGGCTAGTTATGTGGGGCTGAAATAGCATGAATGGTTCA
Organism: Papio anubis; assembly: GCF_008728515.1. Lineage (NCBI taxonomy): Eukaryota > Metazoa > Chordata > Mammalia > Primates > Cercopithecidae > Papio > Papio anubis. The sequence continues at coordinate 40,277,054 of NC_044976.1, forward strand.
AGGGACAGCAAGTAATGGAAAGTGGTTAAGACGGAGGAGGCAAGCATCCCATTTATGTTTTTAAAAAGACTCTATTTGTATATACACATAATATGTGAGCAAACGTACAGAAAAAGATCGAGTTTCCACATTTTTTTCTCTATGTGCTCCTCATTGTTTAAATTATTTCCAATAAGAAAGTATCTGTGTTCTGTACACAAATGAAATGGAGGGTGCATGTGGAAGATCAGTGCCAGATAAAGGTGGACAGACAGGCAGTAAGGACGGGAAAGAAACACTTTCTTTAAGAGTTTGATCTTTATCATGAAACTGGTAAAACACACACAAAATTTAATAATCCTAGTTAGCATCTTCTGATTATTAAATCAACATACACCCATTGTAGGCAATTTGGAATACAAGGAAATACAAAGATAAATTTAAATGCCTCAGTAATCCCCCGAGAGAGCCAGCGTTGACATTTTGGTATAGTTCCTACTGATTTTAATATATGCACATGAATATTTTTAACTATATGTGATCATTTTATGTAAATAGTTTGGTGTATATTTTCCCAGAATTTTCCAATGAAATATATATTTCTTTAAATGAGATCACACTATACAAATGTTCATCAACTTACTTTTTTCATTTAGTAATCAGTGTCTCCTGGTCATATGACTTCATCCACTAATACAGATCAACCTCATTCTTTCTACCAGACATAGTATGCCTTATTAAACAGAGTGTACCTTATATAACCAGTACTCTATTCATAGACATTTAAAGTATTTCCAGTTTTGATATTATAAAAATGCTTTAAGTACTATCCTGATATATTTATGTATGCAAATATTTCCTAGGATAAAATTCCTAGAAATGTATTGTTAGGTCAAATAGTATGCACACTTTAAATTTTAAAGTCCTCCAAAAAATGCTGTAGAAATAAATTATTCTAACAATCGAACATGAGAGTCCCCTTTCACCAAAGCTTAGCAACACTGAGTATTTTGTATCTTTTACTGTCTGATGATCTGACTGGCCACATAATACATTATTATTTTATAAATATTTTCCTCATGTTGATATTTATTTATTACCATTTTAATTTTCTTTTCAAAGAAATTTTTTCCAATTCATGTTTCTGAGATTATAAAAAAAAGTTCATCCACATTTAATTGTGGACCTTTCATTTTCTATTTAACTATGTAATCTAGCTGTAACTCATTTTGGTTTAAGAATTGAAGGAAGGATCCAGGTTTTTTTAAATAAAAATTGTAATGAAATATAAGATACATACAGAAAAGGGCACAAGACATCATTGTACAGCTTGATGAATTTTCACAAAATAACCCCATCCCATACCATACACCCAGACCAAGAAATCAAATATGACTCACACCCTAAAAGTCCCCTTAATTCCCACTTCCAGTCGTTACCACAACCAGGTAATCACTATCCTGATTCCTATTACCAGAGATTAGTGCTGCCTGTTTTGAGTGTTTGGCTTCTTTTTCTCAGCATTATGTTTGTGACATACGCCCATGCTTTTGCATGTGATTATAGATTACGTATTCTCATTTCTGTATATATCCCATATACTATGATTTATTTATCCATTCTACTGTCTTTGGATATCTGGGTTGCTTCCAGGTTGAGGCTATTATGAATATTATGAATGTTACATACCTTCTTACATAGGTCTTCCATGATAGTCTTCCATGACAGTCTTCCATGATAGTTGTATGAGTTTACATTCCCACCAATAATATATGAGAGTCTAGTTGTTCCATGTTCTTGTCAACATTTGGTATTGTCTGACACTTTAAATTTAGCCATTCTGAAGAATATGTAGACATATCTTTTTGTAGTTTTAATTTGCATTTCTCTGACAATGAATGCAATTGATATAACTTTTAATATATTTGTAGGTCATTTGAACATCCTCTGTGTAAAGTGTTTGTTCAAGCTTTTTGTCCATTTTTCTACTGGGTTATTTGCCTTTCTCATATTGATTTGTAGTTATTTATAGTATCTTCTCCTACTCTGGGCTTGCTCTTTCATTATCTTAACAGTACCTTTTGATGATCAGAATTTCTTGATTTTAGTCTAATCTAGTTTATCAATATTTTCCTTTATAGTTAGTCCTTTTGTGTAATGTTTAAGAAACATTTGGTTATTCTTAAGGGTATACAGATATCCGCTTATGTTTTCTTTTAAGAGCCTTATTGTCTTACCTAATATATATAGATCTACAATGCAGCTAGAATGGATATTTGTGAATGGCTTGAGGAAGATTCATTTTTTTCCATATGGTTACTAAATTGAGTCAGCACTATTTATTGAAAAGACATCCTTTCTCTACTGTATTTTAGTGTCAACTCTGTCATAAAACAAGTGATCATATAAAGATCTCTTTCTAAATTCTCTAATCTGTTCCATTGGGCTTAAGGAAACAGGAATATGTCACCCCAAAATATTCCTCTGACATAAAAATTACTTTTTAGCTAAAGGCAATTAAGAAGCAGTAAACAGAGAAAAAGCTCACCCTACCCTACTTTCTGCCTACAGGCAGGATATAAACTCTCCTTGACTAGAGACAACTCTAGACTCTTTATCAGCCCAGAGACAGCATCAGAGGAACCTGAAAATAAACCTCATTCCATTAGTTTCCTCCCATATATTTACCTTCCCATCGTTTCCCACCATTGGAAGCCTAAAATACTTTCATTTGTCCTTTCATTTGTCTACAAACATATTGCTGTTTGTTGAAGATGCTATATAAGCCAGAGTTCTAAGCCATCGCTTTGAGATACTTTTCATTAAAGTTTCTCCCTCATGATGTGTGCTACACATGTTAATAAGCTTGTTTGTTTTTATCTTGTTAATCTTGTCTTTTGTTATAGGAATCTGTCTCAACTAAGAACTCATAGAGGTTGAGGAAAAATTATATTTCCTCCCCAACAGGGCCATTTGTCTATTTTAGCACAGATGCCACATTGACTTAATTAATATAGCTTTATAACAATTCTAAATATTTGGTGCCATAAGTTATCTCAGCCTCCTTCATATTCTTAATAATTGTCTCGGCTTAACTTGGCCCTTTTCTTTTCCATGCAAATTTTATATTGAGTTTGTTGATATCCATTTTAAAAGCCTGTTAGAATTTTGAATGGCTTGTACAATATAAAAATTAATTTAAGGAAAATTGACATCTTCACAATATTGAGTCATCCATTCTATGAACATGGTATATCTTTCCATTTCCTTAAGTTTTCTTCAATTTCTCTCAGCATATCTTCTTGTTTTCAGTGTAGAGATCTTATATCTCTATCATATTTATTCCTATGAATCTGGTGTTTTCTGAGGCTATTGTAAATGGTATTGTTTTTTAAATTTCATTTTCTATTTTTTATTGCTAGTATATGTAAACACAATTGTTTTTTATATATCGACCTGGTATCCAGCACCCCTGCTTAAATTTACTTATTAATTTTAATAGTTTATCTATAGATTCTTTTGGATTTTCTATATATACAGTCATGTTGCCTATTGATAATGACAGTTTTATTTCTTACTTTCCAAACCATATACTTTTTATTTCTTTCTCTTGCCTTGCTACAATGGCTAGGATCTCTAATGTAATGTTAAATTAAAGCGATGCTACCAGATATCTCAAGGAGAAGACTTTCAACATTTCACCATCAAGTATGATGTTTAAGATATTTTTAGGCACTCATTATCAGATTAACAAATTTCCTTTGCTTAGGCTTTTTAAAAATCATGAATCAACACTGAATTTTATCAAATCCTTTTTCTACATCTACTGAAATGATTGTATATTTTTACCCCTTTATTCTGTTACTACAAAGTATTATCTTGATTTATTTTTAAATGTTAAACTATTCTTGAATTCCTAAAGTTTATCCCACTCGGTTATAATGGATTATCTTTTTTATGTATCACTAAATTCATTTTGATTATATTTTGCTTAGTATTTCTGTATCTATGTCCAGGAGAGTTTGGTCTTTAATTTTCTTTTCTTGTAATGTCTGTGTCAGGTTTCGATATAATGTTTTTTCTTGAGAATGAGCTGGGAAATGTTACTTTTTTTTCTATTCTCTGAAAGAGTATGTACGATTGACATTATTATTTCTTTTAAGTGTTTGGAAGACTTTACCGGAAAAACCATGTGCCCCAGAAAATCTGTTTGTCTGCTGTTTGATGCAAAGGTCCTTAATAATGAATTACACTCTTAACTAGATATAGCTCTATTCAGGTTTTCTGTTTCTACTTGTGTTAGCTTTGGTATATCAAGTTTTTTGGAATTTATTTCATCTAAATTGTCATTCATGATATCCTCTTATTAAGGATATATCTTCTCCTAAAATATCTAACTAGTTTTCTCAAAACCAGTCACTGGATAATAAATCTCTTACAAAATGATATGCTGTGCTACCTCTATCATATAAAAATTTCATTTAATAAGTAATTCAAAAATAGGTATTGGCTCAAACTATAAACCAGGCATTATTCCAATGTTGGAATGAATATACTTTTAAAGAGGACAACATTCCTGCTTCATGGAGCTTTCATTTAATGAGAAGAACAGACAATAAACAAAATAGTAATAAGTGTTCTAAAGAACCAAGAAAGGTTAGGGTCTGGGGAGGTGGAAAGGAAAGGCCACTTTGAGGAGAACCTGAATGGTGAGGGAATGAGCCATCAAAAGATCCAAAGGAAGACATGTAAAGGCCCTAAGGTAGACATGTATTTGGCATGTTGTAGGAAGAGTGAGGAAGCCAGTGTGACTGTAGCAGAGCAAGTGAGAGAGAAGCAGAGATGATTTAGAAATCTAGGCAGGGGTCAGATTTTGCAGGGTCCTGGAGACCATGGTAATGATATGGGATATTAAAAATGTCATGGGAAAACACTGGCTTCGAACAAGCAAGTAACATGATCAGACTTGTGTTTGAAAAGACTGCTCTAATTAATGTGTGTAGAATAGACCATAAGAGGGAAAAAAGGAAGTTGAGAAGCCACTTAGAAGCTATTACAATAATCCAAGCAAGGGATGGTGCTGGTTTGGACTATGCTGGGAACCTACATATCTACTTACCTCCCATATGGAGATAAAAAGTGGTCAGATCCAGGCTATATTTTGAAGGTAGAATCAACAGGACTTGCTGATGGCCTAAATGTGAGAGTTACAGGAAAGAAAAGACTCAAGGATAACTCCTAGGTTTTTGGCCTGGGAAGCCGGGTGGACAATGGCGCCATTTTACGCGCCTGAGACTCTTAGGAAAGGAGCGGATTTAGGGTGGGGGGGTTGGGAGTCAGGAGTTTGGTATCGGACATATTACACTTCAGATCCGTTTATACACTCAAGTGGAGAATCTTGGTGGACAAGTGAATAGATGGGTCTGAATCTCAGGAGAATAACAAAAACTGGAAATATAAACTTAGGAGTCATGTGCAAATAGATACTTCATACCACAAGACTGAATTCATTCATCTGAGAATGGATAAGAAGTCTAGGGCCTGAGACCTGGGATACTACAAGAAGTTGGGAAGAGATTCAGAGCAAAGACTGAAGAATGTCCAGTGAGGGGAAATTCTCACGTGTATATCAGTCTGTTTCTGAATTCTCTACTCTGCTCTCCTGATCTGTCTATCTATTCTTCTGTCAGTTTTCATTCTTCATTTCAAATGACAAAACCAATTCAAACTGACATATGTACTAAAGAAAAACCAGGTAACCAGGTTTAGTACAAATGGGGTCACCTGGATGCAGTTTCTCTCCCTTTGTCCGCTATGCTCTCTTCCATGGTGGCTTAATCTTTGAACCATCATCTTAACCATTAGTTCCAGGTAATAACAACAGGAAGGGGCCCCACAACCAGGAGAAAAGTGAATGCTGCTGGGTAGCAAAATCCACAGATGCCTGCTACAATTCCTCTGCCAACCCCAAACTGGCTTAATTACTTTACTCACAGATACATTTATCATAACTAGTTAGGCTTTTATGTTCACATCACTACTACTCTTTCTCAGAAAATTTCCAGCTACTCATTCATATTTATTCATAAAGATATACTTCTAATCTGTCTCCTTCCACTCTGATGAGATTACCCTTTCCCCAAAGCACCTTGAATTTTTATTTCCTACAAAGCATCCCTCCCATGGGATCCCTGCTTCCATGCTCTCTTCCTGCCCATAAATTTACCCTCCTTCAATACATAGATCAAATCTTTCCTCCTGTATGATATATTTCCCAATTACCACATCTGGAAGTGTTATCTCTGTCCTGTGTATGGCTACAGCATAAATAGCATTATTTAAATGGTCCAGATTTGTCAAGTATTTTTTCATATTTGTCATAATCTCCCAAGTAGGCTGTAAACTCCTTTGGGAAGAGACTCTTGTTTTATATTTCTACATATTCTTCTCAGCAACATGCACAATCCTGAACACATAGTTTCTACACTAAATGCGTATTTTTAAACAATTGTCTGGTTAAGTCACCACTTCTATATATCTCTTCTTTTTTCTCTAAGGAATGAACAGCAACAGAAGAAAGTGATAGAATAATGTTTGCGGTTTATGATGTGGAGTCTTCTCTGTAGGTGAGTATCCATCGTCTGGGAATGGTTGTAAGTACTTAAAGTATCTTGGGTGCTGGAGCTTTGATTTTAGGCACTATGGAACATGCTGAGATACAATGATGAATAAAATGGACACAGCCCCTGTCTTCACAAAGCTCACAAATTTCTTTTCCAGGGCTGTAACTCCTTATTCCATTATTTTCATAGTGGTTTTTATTTTTTAAATTTTCAATTTTAATGTAATAAATTTTCTCAACTTTTATTTATTTGTTATTTTTATTTATTTATTTTGAGACAGAGTCTCACTCTGTCGCCCAGGCTGGAGTGCAGTAGTGCAATCTCGGCTCACTGCAACCTCTACCTCCCAGGTTCAAGTGATTCTCATGCCTCAGCCTCCCAAGTAGCTGGAATTATAGGCATGTGGCACCACGCCTGGCTAATTTTTGTATTTTTAGTGGATACAGGGTTTCACCATGCTGACCAGGCTGGACTCAAACTGCTGACTTCAAGTGATCTGCCTGCCTCTTCTTCCCAAAGTGCTGGGATTACAGGCGTAAGCCACCACACCTGGCCATCAACCTTTTTTTAAGTTAATGTTTTTGGAATTTTATTTAAGCCCTTCCCTATGCAAAGATCATGAAGATATTCTCTTATATTACCATTCAAAATCTTCCATTTTTTTGCTTTCAAATTTAAGTTTTAAAAGCCCATTGATATGGTTTGGATCTGTGTCCCTGCCCAAATCTCACATCTAATTGTAATCCCCAGTGTTGGAGGTGGAGCCTCGTGGGAGGTGATTGGATCACGGAGGTGGATCCTTCATGAATGAATGATCACCATCCCCTTGGTGCTGTTCTCCTGACAGTGAGTGAGTTCTCATGAGATCTGGTTGTTTAAAAGTGTGTAGCACCTCCCGCCATTCTCTCTCTCTTGCTCCTACTCGGGCTCTGTGACATGCCTGCTCCTCCTTCACCTTCTGCCATGATTGTAAGTTTCCTGAGGCCACCGCAGAAGCTGAGCCAATGCCAGCATCATGTTTCCAGAACCATGAGTCAATGAAACCTCTTCCCTTTGTAAATGACCCAGTCTCAGGACATCCACTGCAACTGATGTTTATGCATTGTGTAAAGTGATAGTCAAATTACATATTTTTCATGTCATATCCATGAGTCCCAGTACCATTTATTGTAAAGTTTACCCTTTATCTGTAGCATCTCCTTCGTAATATATCTGTAAATGCAAAGTAGTGTTTTTGGGCTTTCTACTTTGTTCTGTTGGACTCTTTGTTTATCCTTGAATCAATACCATGCCATTGCTATTACGATAGCTTTATAATAAGACATGATATCCATACAGCAAGTTCTCTGACTTAGTTCTCCTTTAAATTGTCTTAGGTATTCCTCATTTAAAATAACTATGATCATTGATATTTCTCTTCCTCTTTATGGTTCTGTCATTTTCTTCTCTATATATTATTTAGTTGTTAGGTACACATACATTTCAAACATATTTTCCTTGTGAACATAATTTTTTATCCCTAATAATGTTTTTAATCACAACCTCTACTTTATTTGATACATTTCTTATTATTTGACAGTATATAGTTTTCCATTCTTTTATCTTCACTCCTTCTGTAGTCTTATGTTTCCAACGAGTCTTCCTCAACTGGCTGGGATGTTGAATACCCTGCTTCTATTCCTTTTGTGCTTATTTTAGAAATGACAGCATACATTGTTAATGTACCAGCCTGAAGATAGTCATTATCTTCACTCTCCTTCCAGGTAATATAAGCACCTTAGAATCCTCTTGATTCTTTTTACCCCCTTTCTTAACTTATATGCTGTTGTTGTCTTTCATTTCTAAATATTTTAGCCCATAAGATACTAAAATTTTGTTTATGCTTCATTGTTCATCTATATTTACATTCACCCACATGGTGACCTCTTTATAAAATCCTCAATTCCTCATAGCATCTCAGCTTTTTCCATCTGTAATTGCTTTCCTTCTGCATAATGTATATCAATTAAGATTGCCTTCAGTGAGGCAAAGTCACTAAAGTGGTGGCAAACTCCACATTCTTCTTTATATGAAAATGTTTTCATTTTGCCATTATTCTTGAAAGGTACTTTGTGCATATAATCCTAAGTTTTCAGCTATTTCAGTTACAGATATTATTCTACTGTCTTCTAGATTCCATTGGTGTTGAGAAGTAAGTAAAACACTCTTTCCAAAGTCATATGTCTTTTTGTTGTTGTTGCTGCTGCTAGAATTTTCTCTTTGCCTTCAGTGCTCTGCTTATGAATTCTCGGCTTAATAAATTTGATCAATTCTGGAAAAATCTCAGGCATCATCTCCTTGAATAGTTGTTTCTGCCCCATTCTCTTTCCTCTCCTTTCCAATTAAATACATGTTAGATCTTCTCACTCCAGCTTCCATGTCTTTTGGCCTCTCTGTCATATTTTTTGTCTTTTTGTTTCCCTGTGCAGCATCTGAATAATTTCTTATGCTTCATCATTCAATTATTCACTACTTTCTTTTTGATTTTCTCAAATGTGCTGTCTAATGGGAAATCACTACATTTTAAAATTTCAGTTTTATATTTTTATTTCTAGTTCTGTTTAACTTTCTTAAAATCTACCAAGCCACTTTTAATTGTTACCCATTCCATGAAGATATTTATAAGAGTACTTTTATTTCTATGAACATAATAAGCATAGGTTTTTATTTGTCTCTATACTTATAATACATACAGAATTTGTGAGTCTGGTTTTCTTTTTTTCTATTCATTGCTTCTGCTGTTTTTCGCATCGTATTTTGTTTCCCTGTATGCTTTGTTATTTCCGACTGTACTGCTCATTGTCCCTTGAAAATTAGGAAGAAGGTGCCCTCCTCTGAAGATTCATCTTTGATTCTGCCAGGTATCTGGGGGTGGGGTTAGGAACCTAGAACTGGATCTACCTTAAACTTGGAACTACCTTAAACCAAGTTCATAGCTTGAGGTTCTCAGAAATTGAGACAACATAAAATCATCCTCAAATCTGTAAAAAGGGCCAGGCATGGTGGCTCATGCCTGTAATCCCAGGACATTGGGAGGCTGAGCAGAACAGATCGCTTGAACCCAGGAGTTCAAGACCAGCCTGGGCAACATGGCGAAACCCCGTCTCTACAAAAAATACAAAAAATTAGCCGCCCTTGGTGGTGTGTGCCTATAGTCCCAGCTACCCAGAAGGATGAGGTGAGAGGATCACTTGAGCCCAGGAGGTCGAAGCTGCAGTGAGCCGTGATTGTGGCATTGCACTATAGCCTGGGCGACAGAGCAATACCCTGTCTCAAAAAAGAAAAAAAAATTCCGTGAAGAGGCTTGTCAGTCACAACAACATACTTTTCCTTTTTTCTCTTACCCTGCTCAGTATCAGGGCAACCTCCCTGCTGTCCCAGAAGGGTAGAGAGAACTAGTTTTATTTCTGGTTCACCTTTGCCCTGAATAAATCCAGCTTTATATGGAGATGGTCTCCTATGAGACTCTCCACCTTGAGCAAGGCACGTACTTTGACAAAAACCTCTTTGTCCTGCAAGGCCACCAAAGCTAAAGTCTATATTTATTAGGATCAACAAATGTTCTCAGGGCAAAAGCAACTTAGGTGTTCTAGTGTTTTAGTATCTCTCCTCAGCTCTTTAGTGCTTTTAAGAAAATCCAAATTTTTTTCAATTTAAAAAATATATCCAACATTTTAATATTTTCAGTGGAATTTTGGTCCAAATAACCTATCCTACCATTATCAGAAACCAAAGCCTACCATTTCCTCTCTCCATTATCATTGAGCTGAGTTTTCCTGGAGAAGCTACAGTATTTGCATGAGATCCCTCTTGGCAGGGGAGGAGGGCACGCCTAGGATACTCTTTCAGATGAGCTGTTTTTACAACCCAAAGACTCTTCTTCCCTACTACCACAGAGACAGAGTACTTCCTACAAATATGGCAGCCTGACTATGTGATTCTTTACATAACCCCTCTTCTTTTGCTCTCTGAACCAAACTACATCTAGGAGGGTTTCTTCCACCAGCTGTACACTCAGTTCCCAAAACTATTGCAAGCAACAGATACAACTTTTTCATGTCAGGGTGGACTTTTCATCTTAAAGAACATGACTTTTCCAGTGCTTTCCAAGATCTACTATCTCTGGGCTCTCTCACCATTTCTATGTTGCTTCCCTTCATTTCCTCAATGGCTTCTGCCTGATCTCATCTACTTGGGACAGTCTTTACATGTATTTTGAAGTCTACGGACTAAATATCTCTCCTACATTTGCTGTGAATAGAGTTTTCAAGGTTTTTTGCTGTTGTTGTTGTTGTTTTTGTTGACCTTGCTTTTGAATGTTTCTAGGGAGACAAGTTGAAATGCCACCAAATGAAGCTATGTTTTTACACAAAGATTCAAATAATCTTGACTCCTCTCTCTCACACACACATAACCAATACCCAATACATTGGCAAATTCTGTCAATGCTACCTTCAAAATATATTCAAAACTTGTCCACTTCTTGCCATCTCCATTTCTCTTTTAGTCCAAGCCACAATTGTATTTTATCGGACTATTGCGTAGCCTCCTGTTTTCCTGCTTCATCTTAGCTGCCCTACAATCCATTCTCCATACAGAATTTACATTTCTAAGACAGAAGCTAGATCATGTCACCTGTGCTCAAAATCTTCCAATAGCTTCTCATGTCACTCAGAATAAAATCCAAAGTCTTTAAATAACTGTGAGGCCCTGCATTCCCTCCACCTCCTCCTCTCCCATTATTTGTTGCATTGAAGGCACAATATCCTCCTTGCTGTGCTTCACACAGGTCAAGCATACAATTACCTCAGGGCCTTTGTACTTGTTGAACCCTCTGTAGGTGTATTAGTTCATTTTCATGCTGCTGATAAAGACATACCCGAAACTGGGAACAAAAAGAGGTTTAACTGGACTTACAGTTCCACATGGCTGGGGAGGCCTCAGAATCATGGCGGGAGGTAAAAGGCACTTCTTACATGGTGGTGGCAAGAGAAAAATGAGGAAGAAGCAAAAGCAGAAACCCCTGATAAACCCATCACATCTCATGAGACTCACTATCACGAGAATAGCATGGGAAAGACTGGCCCCCATGATTCAATTACCCCCCACTGGGTCCCTCCCACAACATGTAGGAATTCTGGGAGATACAATTCAAGTTGAGATTTGGGTGGGGACACAGCCAAACCATATCAGTAGGGAATGCTCCCCCTCTAGATTTCCTCATGGCTTACTTTTTCTCACTTAATTTACATCTCTGCCCAGATATCACTTTATTAAGAGGCCTTCCTTGAACAATCTGTCTAATCCCTCCCATATCCACTCCTGTCTCCTGATCCAGTTTTATTTTTCTTCTTGGTATTTATTATCATCTAATATATTTTATGTTTTGTTGTTGTTGTTGCTTAGCGTTGTCTTTTCTTCCATCAAAATCTAAGCTTTAGAAGAATAGGAACTTTGTCTTGTTTTGTTCGCTGATATATCATAAACATCTAGAACAGTGCCTGACATTATAGTAAGTGCTCAGTAAATACCACAGAATGAATGCTGTGGACACAGAGGAACCCAATTGCAGGAAGTACAGTAGAAGGAGAGACCAGGAAGCACTTTTCTTTCTGCCGCCACCTGATCTTATCTTACACCTCCTTGACGTCCAGCTTCTTTACTCACTATTCCACTCCACCTTTCCAAGGTCACCACTTCCAGCTTGAGTTTATAAATCCTCCCTGCCTGAGGCTCCTCAGCTTACCGACTCAGTGTCCAAATCCCAAATCTGATGGGTCTTTCTTAGTCCAAAAACCCATCGAGAGTCCAATTAGCCATTGCTGGGGGTCAGGGGGAGGGGAATGTGAGTGTATCCATTTATATGCCAAGTATAGTTACCCTCCCCAGGCTTCTACAAAGAGGAAATAAATGCTGCGGAATCTTTAATTAAAAACAAAACAAGCTTTCTCTAATACATCCCTGACACCGACAGAGAGAACATATATAACTTCTACTAGGGTGCCTCTAACTCAAATGCCTTCAGAATCCTGGCAGGTAAGATAAATGGGTGAAGAGGCCAGGGTGGGGAATATGGCAAACTCGGGAGTCTATGCTGCATCCAAAGAGGGCAGCCACTGTAACTAACTACTGCCTAGAGGAAAATGGGGCCAATGTTGCCAGATTTTCTGATTGTTCAAGAGAAGGCAGAAATCTGTATTTTAGTGTGAACTCTCCCACTTGTTAAATGACAACTAATCTAATTTTTTACAAGAAAAAACACTATGCAGTCTGAAGAATATACATCCACTGAGCAAATCTGGCTAAGGGATACCAGGGTACAACTTCTGTTTTGTAAAGTCAGCTCAAAAACAGGACATCAGTAATTTATCACACTCAAAAGCAATGTTTCTCACGGGGGCTCAGTGTGAAGATTTCATTAGTTGGAGTAACCAGTACTCTCAGTCCCCTTTCACAGCACCTGCCCCCAACTTCTCTACCAATCCTGGTACAAACTTCCACCAACTTTTAACCATGAGAGACAGAAGGCTTATTGAAAAGCATTTGGGCTTTGAAATCAAGTGGCTCTGGGCTAAAAACAAAACAAAACAAAAAACCTCAGTATTACCTCCTAGCATTATTCCTTAACCTCTCCAAACCTCAGTCTACTCAACTGCAAAATGCGGATGTTAATTCCTACCTAGAAGGGTTCTTGGGAATAATGATTATTATTAACAGACTAGTAGCGGCCCCTTCCTAGAGAAAGGCATGATACTTGAAAAATCTGCAATTGTGATACAGAATGTTCATAATAAACTAATGCCATCTACATCTCTTTGTGGAATAAGTAGAGGGTAAAAATGCATTTAATAAATAGCACAAGGATGGAAAATACAGCTCTCTGAAGACCCAGGTCTTCACACCAATGTAGTTGCTTGTGAACCTAGTCCAAAATGTCTAAGTTTGTAGAAACTAGCACTAATTAGAATTCATAGACATCAATTATGTGATTATTCAAGAACTCTCTCAACTCTTAAATCCATTTTTCTATGCATATTACAACACAACACAGAGTCAAGTAAAGGCATGCCAATTCTCCAATGGCCAAAAAAAAAAAAAAAAATTAATCCTGTAGTTCAGGGAGACACAATCGGGAAAAGAAAGCCCTGTTTCTAAAGTGTCAGCTACAACACTGTCTCCACCAGTGGCTGGAATGCAAGAGTCTTCCATCCACTGACGAATGCAGAAAGCAATCGCTGTAAAAGGTCATTTCATAACCACTGGAAATACTGCCTTTCTCCCACCCGACCCTGCCCTGTGCTTTCTGGGGAGGAGTCATCATACCTGACCCTGTGGAGAAGCCATCAGGTCAGAGGCAGAAGCTACAAGGAACCCTTGGCTTTATACCACACAGCACGCCCTAGAGCAAACCTGTCCAACCTAGAGCCCAGGAGAGCTTTGAATGCAGCCCAACAGAAATTCATAAACTTTCTTAAAACATTATGAGATTATTTTGCGATTTGTTTTAGCTCATAAGCTGTCATTAACATTAGCATATTTTATGTGTGGCCCAAGACAATTCTTCTTCTAACGTGGCCCAGGGAAGTCAAAAGATTGGACAACCCTGCCCTAGAGGGTCATGCAACAGGAAAGGGGGCATCTCAAAAGGAAACACGAAAATTATGCTCCCTCCAGGAACCGAAAGAACTCTCCACAACTGATACCAAAAACACGTTTCTCCTAGCAGAGAACTCTAAGTAGGCTTCTTCTCTACCCAGGAGGTTTAAAAAGAACGAAGTGTGTCTCTAATCACTGTACTTTCCCACCAAGAAGAGCTGAGCTCCCCCATTCCAGATTTGCCTAGGCCTATTCTTATTTCTCAGGCCCTCGTGGCTCTTATAATCACACATGTCGGTTATCAGTTTTCCTCCAAGGAGGCCCAAGCACCAGAAAATCACTTATATCCTTCACTGCCAAGCCTCTCCTATTAGGCAGGCAATCTGTAACTATTTATGCTATTTTCTAGATTTTAAAAAAGGAGGGGTGTCTAAGATATAGGTCAATATCAGCCAGGAGCTGACAATCATTGAAGACGGGCATTGGGTAAACAGGGGTTCAGTGTTCTATTTTCTCCATTTTTGTACGTGTTTAAAATTTTACATAACGAAAAAGTTTTAAAAGGGAGGGTCGAAGGAGGACACAGATATAATCTGAAAACAAAACCAAGTGTTCTTCACCCTCTACTCATGTCTAGACACAGAAAAACCTGGGAAGTGCTCAGGCTCTCTCATCAACAGCCTAGAGGGTTCATGCGCCCTCAGAGTGGAGACTGTATCTCCTAAACACTACTCAATGTCCTTAACAAAATAACCTCTGAAAAATTCACTAGAACTTTTCAAAAGTATTCTGGAAGAACCCAGCTTCCCTTCTTGACCTATAAACCCTTCTGCCTCTACTAATTACCCCTATAGCCTCTTCCTACTACTACGGTCTCTACTTCCTGTTCCAGACTACTGTGCCGAACAACCCAGTTATTGAAATAGCTCCTGGGTGGCAGGCAAATGCCTGTGTTCCAACAGGTTGTTTAGCTGCTTCTTCCTCTTGGATGTCAGACGTGATCAGCTTATAGGAATATTTTGTATTTTATTCTTCTTCCCTTTAAACTCAATTTGCTCCTAGTAATTTTTTTTTTAATTGCCTACAGTGGAGTTTTCCAACTTCAATACTATTAAGATTTGGGGCTGAATAATTCTTTGTTGTGGGGGCTGTCCCATGCCTTACAGGGTGTTCAGCAACATCTATGGTTTGTACCCACTTGATACCAGTAGCACAAACACCACCCCAACTTATGACAACCCAAAGATCTCTAGGCATTGCCAAATGTTTCCTGAGGGACAAAATCACCTCTAGTAAAGAACTACTAGTCTAAAAAATATTGAAAATCCAAGAACAATATTGTCCTGGCCCCACACCCCAAAAAATGAGATTATACAGTTTTTCTCCCACATATACAGCATCTTCCAACTTATAAATTTGTAAATATAAATACTTTGTAAATGTTGTATCCTAAGCCAGAAATATATAAAGTAACAAGAGTAAAATTAATTTAAAACCTTCACAACTATATTTTCTCTGTCTTCATGGCTTCCTGTGTGAATCTGCTCTGTCTTCATGGTTTCCTATGTGAATCTTATTTGTTTCCTCCAAATTATGCTGTTTTCCAGTCAATGTGATAATCAAAATATTGTGCTACGAGCCCTCTTTGAACACCACATAATCTGTGTTTGAATCGGAAAGAAAAACTTCCAATGACTTTCTCAGTACTCCCCATGACATGCACTGGCTCTCCAGAACCTATTTAACAGGTGTCACTGGACAACAGAATCCCCTAAAAGAACATATCCCTACAAAATCAGAAAAAAGCGTCGCCAATGCGTCCCCCCGCCCAACTCCAAACAGTCACACCCCAATCCCATCTCTGTGTAACCACAGGAAGGCAGCATCCTCTCACACACAAAATGCTCCAGCCCTACAGTTCCCAGTTCCAATTCTGTATTTAAGACTCGGAGTCAGAAAGACTCACTGGTGCAGGCTCCATCTCACTGCCACCCCCTTCACCTCTGAGGCAGGAAGAATACCCGATTCCCAACCTGACCAAGAAGTGCAATGGGAGGTTAAATGAGCCAGTGTCAAAAGCTGCAACACCCACTGGGAAATACTGCAATTTTTCTTCATTAGGCAGAGGGTTTCCCACCAATTTAGATGGTACACTCCCTTCTTGAGGAATCTGTTTTTGGTCTGCACAGGCCTTGCATTAGACACAGTCTACGATACAGCTTTGGGGGCTACGCATTTAAAACTGTCTCTCCTCCCCACCCCAGTGGATTTCCCAGCTCCAATCAGTGGCTCTCCCAAACCTCTGTCCTCTTATTGCCCCCCGCCATTCCCCTGGGAATGTCATCTTGTTCCTCCTTTCTCTTGCTTACGGGCAGGCAGGTGCTGGGTGCAGGGATTTTGCCTTCCAGGGTCCATTCCTTCCTGGACCCATTTCATGCCACTGTTGATCTCAGCCTGGATACCCTCATCCTAGATTCTGGCCATGGCCTCCTAACTGGTCTCCCTGGTTTGGCCTTTCTCCTCAAATATAGCTTTCACTCTGACAATGGATAGTCTTTCAAGAGCACAAGCTAGAATAGCCAGAAGCCTTCTGTGGTTTCCCATTCCCTAGCACCAGATACAATCCTGTCTTCTTTGGTGCACAGTTTGTGAAGCACACAGTTTGTGAAGGGCACAGTTTGTGACCCTGGAGGTGTCCAAGCAGAAGCAGGATGAGCACTGAGTGGGACAGGTGCCCGCACGCAGGGGGATTTATCCACTAGATAGACGACTGAGGGAGATGGGAGGAGGGAGTTAAACTAAATGACTTTTAAAGTTTCCTTTCAAGCATGACTTCCCATGATTCTGGGAACTCTTTGGTCCGCCATGCAGGTCCTACCATCATCTGGCCCCTGCAAAGTGATGCCTCCTGCAAAGTGATGCCAGACAGTCCCCTGTAATGCTCCTCACATGGTCCTGCACATGGTTACCCCACCTCTATAGGATGACTTATTTTAATTGTCGTGTTTTTTTCTTAATTACAAAAGTAACAATCCTTGGTGCAACAAAATAAAACAATACTGAAGTATTACCATGAAGTCCTTAACCACTGCACTCCCATGGGTAGCCACTGGTTTCAGCAGAATATATGCCCTCCTAGTCCTTCCTATGACACACACTCCATTCACTTGACACCTGGTCTTATGCCTTAGGAAGAAGGATATTTTATTCTTATCTGCATTGACTTATCTCTCCAGTTACCTAGGGTAGTAAGGCTAGTTAGTTCATCTACTTCAATTGCTGTTATTCCACCAGTGAGGAATTGAAAGGGAAGGAGAAAAGGTTTCTTGCTCAAAATCACAGATTAGCTGGTGGCAGAGTTAAGACCAGAACAAGAACTCCTAACCCGGTGTTTGTTGTTACACTGTCAAGTGCTCTTCTCCTCCCCACCATGCAGAATATCATATTGTACAGACAGCAGGTAGAAATAATTGCCTCTTGAAAGCACAATCTGCAGAGGCAGGATAGTCCAGTGGTAAGTACTTGGACTTTGAACTCAGGCTGCCTAGGTTAGAATCTGGCTGTCATTTACTTAACTATGTGATCTGAGTCAAGCAACTGGGCCTCAATCTCATCATCCCTTCCTTATAGGACTGTTGTGAGAATTAGTAGCTTAATATCTGCAAACCCCTAAAAACAGTACGTATGTTAATAAAACATGCTATCCTACCTTTAATGTAACACCCAAAATACAGTAAGAATCTTCCTTATTAAAACATAGGCTGGCAAATTAAAACCAAATCTTTTTAGCTCTGAATTTTGTCTAAAAATGAATCAGCATGGGTGAAAACTCATAGAATATTATTCCAAAACACATTTAAGTGACACAAGAACTGTAATCATTACTACAAGAAGGAATGACCTCATAAAGACCTCATACATCAGAAGCATTGTAACATTTACTGCACCAAATAATAAACTTAAAAAAAAATCTTAACAGCCTCTATCAGTAATTATCTAAGTAAACTGGGCTGCAAATCTGTTAGAGAACTGTTTTTAACCATGATAATATTTCTAGTAAATTGCTGCTTCTATACCAAAACTACTGGTGTTGCAGAACTGGCATGCTAATAGAAAGATTATTATAGAAACACTATTAAAATAAATCGATATTATTAAAGATTCACCACTACAACAGCGCCTGACTACAAGAGATTTCAAGCTGTATTGCTTAACGGACAGATAAAAGTGCTAATTAAGTCCACTCTTAGAGGTTATCCCTAGGCAGAACTGTACACTCAAGTAGCAAGAGGTCTTCAGACTAAATGAGGAACCAGTAATGCCAACCCAGCTGGATACAGCCCTACTGGGAAGATGGGGAGAAAATGGGAAGAGCCAAGGTTTTCTGAACACGAAGGTAACCTGGTAAAGCAGACAAGTATCCAAACTTACTTGAACCTCAGTGTTTTCCTTAACTGCTTCATCAGCAACACTTCTGATTCCTCCTTTCTTGAGTGAAGAAAACCAAATAACCCACCACAGACTGAAGACCCTCAATAAACGGCACAATCAGCGGGAGGCAGAGAAAGCCGTGCCATTATTACCAAAGCCTCCTCGAGCAACCAGAAGACGTGGAATCGCTCTCTCACCTTGGCCAAAAGCATCTCTCCACGCACCGAGCCCAGAGCTCTCAGAGGTTTTTAAAGAGTTGCCAGACTGAAGGCATTTCGTTCCAGGATCTATTTAGCTTTCCCACCTTGTTAATTAACTAATTAGGGATGGGAAAGCAACTCACCAATACAGTGTCAGGAAAAGGCTAAGTAAATTCGCCCAACTGGTCTAAATGTCAATGCTAAATTAAGAAAGGGGGCAAGTGCGAGAGACTGAGCCGTCCCCAGACTGCTGCAATCCAGAGCTCGCTAACGTAGAGACGAGAGACCCGCGCGCCCTGCAGCAGCAGCCTCCCGGCCCAGAGCCGGGCTGCCGGCAGGACTTCTGAAACGGAAACCTGGACCAGGGCCACCCCGGGCACAGGGAACGCGGCGGGCGAGGCGCATCCTCGCCGCTCAGCCTCCGTCTCCCCGCATTTCTCGGACGTCAACAAACCCTGACCACAAAGTGAAACTTTCCTGCCCCCCGCGGTCGCGCCGGGTCTCTGCCCTCTGCCTGGGACCGCGTCTCGGGGACAGGTGTGGGGCCGGGGCTGAGGAGGGGCCCCCGCCCCAGGGCCGGAGGTTGTGTAATCCGCCGGGGAAGGGGGGCTCAGGACAGCTCCTCGCACCAGAGCTGCGGAGGCCGGACAGGGGACCCCAGCTGTAGGGGCCGGCGCCCGGAGGCGTGCGGGGGGATGGGGAGGGCTCTCGTCCCGCCCCCCGGGACCGCCCCCGGGCGCAGTGGGGAGCTGCGGCGCTGACACGGCCCGGAGAGGGCGCCCGCGCGGCGGACCGAACCCGAGGAAGGGGGCGCGATGGCTCGGCAGCGGCGGCCAGCCTTACCTGCGCGCCAGGCCGGGGCGGCGGGAGGCGGCTCGGGGTGCCAGGGTGGCGGGCGGCGGGCGGCAGCGTTGGCAGCCACCCGGGCCACGGCATGCAAGGAGCCGCGGCGCGGCGGCGGGCGCGGGACTGACAGCCCCAGGCCCCGCCTCCAGGCCCCGGGCCCCGCCCCCTTCCTGGCTGCGCGGCTCGCCCCGCCTCCTCCGCCCACCGCCGGGGTCAAACTCGGTCCATCGGCTCGGAGGGCGGGGATGCTCGCTTCCAATTGGCCCCAAAGGTGCCCGCCCCGCCCACTCCCCGCCCCTTCCTTGGCAGAGAAGCGGCGCGTGCGCGGTGGCGGGGGAGGGTAGCGGTTACCCTGAGCGCGGGCGTTCCTGATCCCCAATCCCTGGTACCCGGGTATCGTTTTTTCATCCCGGGCAGCTGGGACCCCAGGATGACCTAAGAAACAAGGATTCAGACGCAGACTCCACGGTGAATTGACCTTATTCACCTGTGAATGAACATCCAGGAGAAAACCAAACCCGAATGGGCCAGGCTCTAACCAGAGGAGACCCCAAAACTGTGATCTGCATCAGAAAACGAGCCAGCCAACCGGTTCCTGGCTCTGCCGGGTCTAGGGGTGCTTTATTCAAGCGCTGGGTTCGCTCCCTGGTCAGCAAGTATGAGGTGTTTGCAGAGGGTCTAGAAGATGTGAAGTGAGATTAGCCCACATTAGGGCTGTGCCAAACAGAAAGTGAGTGATGCTGAAGAAAGTGGCCTCTTCTGCTCCAGCCCTCCCTCCTCCTCCCCATCCCCTGGCTCTCCCACCTCTCCCGCCGCACCAGCTCCCTACCCTCAGCTTGTAAACAGTATCAGGTCTCGCCCAACAAAAATCAGTTCCACTCAAGAGAACTGGAAACATGTCTATAGTAAAACTTGTACACAAATGTTCATAGCAGCGTATTCAGAAGGCCAAAAAAGGAAACAACTGAATGTCCATCGACTGACAAATGGATAAGCAAATTCTGGTCCATCCATACAATGGAATAGTATTCTGCCATAAAAAAATAATGAATTCTGTTACATGTTACAACATGGAGGAACCTTAAAAACATTGTAGTGCTCAATGAAAGAAACCAGTCACAAAAACCCACATAGTGTATGATTCTATTTATATGAAATGTCCAAAATAGGCAAATCCATAGAGACAGTAGACTAATGGTTGCCAGGGACTGGGAGGAGGGGGGAATGAGGAGTGACTGCTTAATGAGTACAAAGCCTCTTTGGGGGGTGATTAAAATGTTAAGGAATTAGACAGTGGTGATGTACCACTTTGTGGTGGTACATGTACCACCATGATGATGACTGTACAACTTCGTGAATATAACAAAAAAACCCACAGAATTGTATACTTTAAAAGGGTGAATTTTATGGCATGTGAATGATAATTTAAACCAAAAATCCAAATGACCAAATAATTAAAAACAAAACAAACAAACAAACAAAAACCTCTCTTGACACTGTATGCCCTCCAAGTTACCATGCAGTTAACCAGCCCTTCTCATCCAAAATTCTTGCAAGAGTAGCCCACACGTTTTCACTCCCACTTATACATTAGCTCCCTAGAATGTGGCTTCTGCCTGCACCAGAGCTCAAATCTGCTCTCTCCTTGAAATTTTATCCTGTGGCTTTCTATGACCTCGCACATTCCTGGTTCCCCTCCTCCTTCTGTTCTTTGTCTTTTGATCTTATTTTCTTGGCAAATCTATTTTAATCTTTTCAAAGCTCAAAACTTATTTTGATCTTTTCTGTGGCTCCTTCCAGAATCCTTCCTAAGTTATATCGTCCATACCTATGAGTTCAGTTCAGTTACTATGCTTCAAATTCTAGCCTCCACCTGATGTCCCACAGAGTTCTCAAACTTGGCATGTCATAAGCAATTTGTCATCTCCCCTTCCCCATCCTCTATCTTCTCTCCAGTAGTAATATCTACTACCACATTCTAGGACCTGGGAATAATCCTTGATTCTGCCCTCTTCCTTCTGCCAAAATCAATCACCAATTTTTATCTCATTAATGTTCGTAAATCCCGCAATATTACCACAGCCCTGGTCCATAGCTCCACTGTCTTTTGACTTTTAATTCCCATCGTCTCTAGTGCCCTTCGGATCTAGTTTCCACACAGCTGTTGAAGTGGACACCCATTACTTCAGCCAGCGTAGCTCTTTCTTAGGGTAACATCACGCTGATTTTCCTTCAGGAACTCACTCCATGAGATACGGACTTAGGGGGACTGCCAGTGAAGATGATGACTTTACCTGGCCCAGGCCAGGTGTGCCCCCAAGCTGGAGCACTATGACATCTTTCATTTGGAATTTGAATCCTAGGTGGAATAACGCTAGGGGCAGTTGGCCCTGATACTTCCTGACCGAGGGGACTTGCAGTTGATTCTTGCTATGTAGGTCCTAGGAAATTCCTTAAGAGCCTGGGTTCTTCAGATTTTTATTGGGTTTTCTGAAGGATCCCATATATCTCCAATGCACTCCCCTGTAGGAACTTAATTAGAATTATCTTCAACCAAAGAATCTGATATAGAAATGTGTCCAAGACACAAACCATGTCTTTACTGAAAATTCATTAGAAGCATTCCATCACCTACAGGAAAGACACCAAGCTCCGTAATACAAGCCCCAAGACCCTCCATTACTCTGTTCCAGGCTGCCTGTCTGCACCTTCTCGCCCTACTCCTTACCTTGCCCTTACATCTCTGCCCTTCTGAATTATTTGGGGTTTCACATAATCTATGAGGTTTCATGCCTAAATACTCATGAGCCCCCTCCATAGAACCCCTCCCTGCTCCCATCCAGCTCACTTGAGAAAGCCTTCCCTGGCTCTTCCCTGATCCCAACATTCTGCCTTCCTCTGTGTTCTCAAGGCACTTGATTTTCCCACCCACTCACTCACTGTCATGGTATTTCACCTACCTGCTTTGTTATCTGCCTTTCCCACCAAACATAGAGTTCCTCGAGGGCTGTGCCTTCTTTTCTGTTTCTCTGCCTCCATAATTCCTGAGTAAGAGAAAGGGATCTCAATATAGGACATTAACAAATCTTTTGATCACAGAGATGAAAATCCGAGCTGGAGGCATCTCATATAGGTTATCAAAAAAATTGATTCCTCTTCTGAAAAACATTCCAGAACACTGCCAAGACCCTAGTAAGACTGGAGGACACTTATTTAAATGATAGTTCTCATTCTCTAAAATCTTAATTTCTCCTGAAATCCTTCATGCTTTAATAAGATACAAAATTAGTTAACTCAGACAATTGTCTTCATCACTGTGACTAAATGGCAAAGTGTGTTTTAGTATATATTTTTAATCATAGCTGAAGAATAAACAGAATGTAAGCAAGCAAATCCATGGTTCTGTTTGGATGGCTATTGTGAAACATGTACCTTAAATGCAATTATATAACCACCCATCTGCAAACGTTGAGTGAGGAGAGCTGGATTTCAGTCACAGCTTAGCCATGACCAGTGGCTTGACCTTGGATAAGACATTGCCCTTGGACACCTGCTGTCAGTCTTCCCAGTATCCATTTCTTTATTCTCCCACCATTGGAACCCCCCCCAAAAAAATCTGGGAAACCACTTTTCTCCATTCTAACCTATATGATATTATGGTTGCTCACCTGACCCCAGACTCTAGGAGTTGGGCCTGATTGTCTTAAAGCCATTGTTTCTATCCCATCCGCCTGGCTACAGAAGTTAGTTCAAGGGCAGTCATGAAACCCAATCAGAGCAAAGGGATTTGAAACACGCTTGCAAAGGGCTTCTGGCAAAGAAAAGATTCCTCTGCCTGTTGTAGATCCTATCAATGATAGATTGATGATAGATCAATGATAATGCAGCCACGTGTGACCACTAGGATAGAGATGAGATTGCCAGGCGGTGAAAGAATACTGAGGAAAGCAGAATGGGGAAAGAAACAGAATGTTGGTTATACTGCTGGGCAGTGAACAACTGGTTCAAACAACACCTGAAGCTAATAGACCTCTATACGCTTCAGTTATGTGAACCAATCAATTCCCTTTATTGTTGGAATTTAGTTTTCTGTCTATACCACAAACAGTTCTAACAGTAACAATCTCTCTGGGCCTCCATTTTTCATACATAAAAGTAATACGGATAACCTCTGAGGCTGCTGGAGTGCTGGGAGGAGGCCATGAGAACATGGTCACCTGGTCCAAGGGCCTGGGTTCCCTGCTTTCAGCCAAACACCTGCATCAGGCCGGGGCCTTCAGACCTCAGGGAAGGCATCCGTCCCAGTCCACGTGGACTTCTGATGCAGGTTGAGAACAAAAAGAGGCACCTGGACATTCCCTGGAGCCCTCTGCGTGGTCGCGCTTCAGTGGAATTTGGGGGCCCTCGGCTGCCAGCCACGCTTGCTTGATAGCAACAGAAACCAGTTCTGCCCGACTCTGTGCCACAAAAAAAGCCACACCCCACTCACCTGACACCTACCCCATCAAGAGTCCATGCTGCTGAGCCCTGAGGGAGGGGAGGGCTTTGTGGTCAGGCTGCGTGGCCCGCCCTGGCCCTGCTCTGTTGAGGATGCGCAGGACGTCCTCTCCAACTGCACCATGCTGGGCTGCAGGCGAATTTCATCCACACCAGAGAGGGGTGGGCAGAGTGGTGAGGCTTTTGTTGAACTTGGATCAGGAGATGACGTAAAAATGGCCCTGGAAAAAGACCGAGAAAGCATGGGACACTGGCGCATTGCGGTGTTCAAGTCCCACAGAACCGAGGTGGGTTGGGTGTTGAAGGAAACACCGCAGTCCCAACAGTGCCAGCAGCGCCAACTAGGGCTTCCCGCAACTAGGGCTTCCAGAGCACTCGCCTCTGGATGCACAAAGAAGAAATCGTTCAGTTCTTCTCAGGGTTGGAAATCGCAGGAGTTGGCCTCGCAGGAGTTAGCTGAGAAGGCTCTTGGAACGCCCAAGGAGAGGACAAGGCACAGGGACATGGAAGTGTTCAAGAGCGGCCAGGAGGAAGTTAGGTCGGACTCAGGTCCCCCTGAGGCTCATATCCGTGCAGCCCCAGACCCCTGTGACCAGCCCGGGGCCACCAGGAGCTACCCAGGCATCGTGAAGCAGGCAGGCGCAGGATACGGAGCCACGAGGAGCACGGCGGCCTCTGCACCACCGAGGTGCACCGAGTGGGGGAACCTCAGCTACTGTGTCTCCGGAATGTATGACCACAAATACAGCGACAGTGAGGTCACAGGGCAGAGCACCACCGGCCACTGCCTCTGCACGAGGGGCTGCCATACAAAGCGACCAAGAGAGACATTTACAACCTCTTCTCTCCTCCCAACCCGGTGAGAGTCCACATTGAGATGGGCCCAGATGGAAAAGTGAGGGGCAAAGCAGATGTTGAGTTTGCTACTCAGGAAGAAGCAGTAGCAGCTACCTCCAGAGACAGGGTCAGCATGCGGCACAGATACATAGAACTATTCCTGAATTTGACAACAGGGGCCAGCAACGGGGCCTTCAGCAGTCAGGGGATGCGAGGCATGGGCGTGACCAACTACAGTTGTCTGGAAAGCCAGTCAGTGAGCGGCTGTGATGGGGCTGGCCACAGCAGGCACAACAGCATGGGTGAATAGCACTTGTTTTGTTAGCAGCATTTGAGTTATTTCAATCAAATTCTCACAGGCCGCCAACAAGCAGTGAAGAGCAGTCATAATGGAGGAAGTTGTGGGACCCATTTTGCACCATGAGTTTGTGAAATCTGGATTTTAAAATTACCTCTTTAGGCCAGGCGCAGTGGCTCAGGCCTGTAATCCCAGCACTTCGGGAGGCCGAGGCGGGTGGATCACTTGAGGCCAGGAATTCACAACCAGCCTGGCCAGCATGGTGAAACCCCTTCTCTACTAAAAATACAAAAATTAGCCAGGTGAGGTGGCAGGCTCCTGTAATCCCAGCTACTCGGGAGGCTGAGGCACAAGAATCACTTGAACCCAGGAGGCGGAGGTTGCAGTGAACCAAGATGCACCACTGCACTCCAGCCTGGGCAACAGAGTGAGACCCTGTCTCTCTCTACATATATACCTCTTCAGTGTTTTCTCATGCAAAATTTTTTTCTAGCATGTGTTATTGAGTAAACTAAAACTATTTTCAGCTTTTCTTAATTAACATTTTGTTAGTATACTTCAGAGAGAAGTTAGCTGACTTTCAGTATGTTACACGTGGACCTTTTACACATCACAGTGAACACACTGGGGAGATGTGCTTTTTTGGAAAACTCAAAGGCACCAGCTCCCAGATTCAAATAAATGTTTCTCATGTTTGTTCATTCTAATTTATATTTTCATTTACGATCCTTTAGGTTAAGTTGAAGCTTTTTAAAAGTAAGTTTTGAAAATTGAGACACAATACCAATACTGGAGGAATTGGTGAGGCCTTGACTTAAAACTTTCTTTGTACTGTGATTTCCTTTTGAGTGTATTTTGCTAAGTTAAACTTGTTAAATTTTTTGTTAACTAAATTTTTTTCTTAAAATGAAGACTTTTTCACAATGACTGGCACAGATTATCTACTCAGCAAAAGATAGCGAAATGACTGGGTGGTTCAAGAGAATTCATTTTAATCGTAATGTATTTAAGTGTGAATTTAAAAATAGTTTCATACATCAAATCTGTGATCTCCCTTATATTCTAATAATGAGGCTAAATAAAAGTCTAATAAAAATGTAAAAAAAAAAAAAGAATTCTGCCAGTTCTCACATCCTATGAGTCTTTCTGAAGGGTAAATACACTCATGAAAATTTAAATATATTGTCTTTTACCAGTAAGCACTAAGGATAGTAGGACTGTCCAGTTTAACCCAACAAAAGAAAGCTAAGACTAGAAATGCAAACAGAAATCCTTCATCTTTGGCCTGTACTAGGAGTTACCCTGATCTCCTCCTACCCTGCTAGCCCCCTATACTTCAGCCACTTATTCCTATACTCTGAGAATAGTTGGGGGCAGAGGATAGTAATCTGGAAAGGAACCTTACAAAGTGGCCCTGCTTTCTTTCTTTCATCATTCTTGCTGATGCCCCTTGTTGGCCTTGGACCCCTTGTTCAGATTCTGACCTCTTCTACCCAAACTCTTTGACATGAGTCTTCCCAGATCACCCTCCTCTGCCTTCTCTCCCTCCCCAGATCTGACCCATGGATTATATATTTAGCTTGGCATCATGCCCTCATGTCTGCATTCCCAGTCCTGACCACCTTCAATCAGTTGGAAGTGGTGATATATTAGGCAACTCCAAAGCACAGATTAGTTTATCTGTAGCAACAGGGCCTAAAGGAAGAAGTCCGGGGATGGTTATTTAGTGGAGCAGAGTCACTTAATAAAAGGCATTAAGCACCTTAGAAGCCTGAAGGTTTGAGCAAATTGTTTTATACACTGCACTTGCAATTATGTGTGAAAGTTTTCACATACCTGGCTTCCTGGATACATAGCCTTTTAAAAATAATGCATTTGGAAATGCAGTTTAATCAACTTCCTAATTTGAAAAAGCATTATCTAGGTCCCTGACAGATATTGTGTTGGAACACTGGGGCCATACCTGAAGTTACTGGGACCTTAAGGAAGAGTTAATATGGAAAGAATCCTGGTTGTTTTTCTAGAAATAGTTAGAAATTAAGAAATTAACTAGCATGCTGCTAGTTAACTTTGTTCTCTCTTCTGGCTTTGCAAGATTCATGGGAAAAGACCTTCAGCACTGTTGTGATTGAATCATTTCACATGTTATGACCAGATAACCTTTGCATATAGAGATGACTGGGACAATAGTCCCATTCTTGAGGAGCTCAGGAGTTTGGGGAGGAAAAGGACACTACATCAGTCAGGTCCAGCAGGAAACAGAGCTCACCCCACTTAATGAGATCTCAATCAAGGGAGGACTTAGAGAAGTGTGGGCAGAGCTGGTGAGGCATCCAGATACCAACAGCAGCAGAGAACCATTACCACCCCTAATAATGAAGAGACAAGTAAAGTGAACAGGAGAGTGGCAACCGTGGAGGAGGGGCTCCCTCAGGAGCTGCAGTCAGACAAAGATCTGGCTTCTACCAGAGGGGAAGCTTCAAGGCTAGGACCGTGGGAGAAACTGCCTTGACCTATCTTCCCTCCCATTCTCTAATACCCTGCAAGTACATATCGTCCACTAACTCAGACAGAAAGCCCACTAGCAAGGGAGTCCGGATGATAGTCTATAGGGATCAGCCTGGGGAAAGAACTAAGACAGATGTAGATAACAGATATGGCAGCATGAACAAAAAATAATCAAACCACAACACCCCATTTTCCACCCAGGTCCCAGTTTTTCCCTTCATTTAAATGAGAATCCCATCCCAAACACAAGGAGACACAAGTTATCAGCCACTGTATTATTACTGGTGACATCATTTCAAGTGTACTCTCACCTGGACCCTAAATTTTGAGGTTGGCTACCATCAGCACTCTTCATATAAAATAGTATGGAGAAGTGGAGGGGAGGACGAGGTAATTGGCATAAAAAATAAGTATGGTTGCTATGGTCTCCCCTTCTGTAGCCTTTCATGAGGCCGGAGCAAATAATCACTGCTTCCTTTTATTCCGTGATCACTTTATCCTCTACCAAACACTTATCACCTTATCTTGAGAAGGTCTGAGATCCAAACCTTCATCCCCAAATAGCTGAGCCCTTACTACTCCTCTCTGCAGTGGGTGGTCAGTTTCCCACTGACCTTCATTATTGGACATGGAAGTCCATGGAAGTCCTGGTAAGTGACCCCAGAAATCCCCTGAGTTTAAAATATAGTCTTCCCAGCCCTATTGCATGGCAGCAACCCGCTTTCTTCTTGGTACCCAATATAGTGATCCCTCCTCTTCCTGTTGGTTCAATGGTGTGAGTTCCAAAATGGCCAAAGACAGGCTCAGCTTCCAATTCCTTGGTGGGAACATTCCTCCTTTAGGAATATTCAGGCTCAAGATCAGGGAGATGGAAAGCAAAAGTTCTATTAAGTGGAGTATTAGCTGTGATAGTTACAAGGGTCACTCCTAATGCTTCCCCGTGTTTCCTACCCCACAGTTCATGCTGTGAAGGAGACAGGACCAGATACTGACTGCTGGTTTAAAGTATATACTAATCCTACAGGTGAGCTCAAGCTTTGCATGGTGTCATATCCCAGTTGGCCTACTGAACCCTCACTACAGACACCTTAGAAGCCCTGTGTTGAAGATAACAGCTCTGCAGTCAATCTTTGTCCCTGGATGACAATGTGGAGCAGAGCTGCCCACCAGTCTAAAACACTCATTTTGGAATTGTTAAGTACGAGAGAAATGCATCCCTATGTAATTTAAGCTATTCTACTTTACCATCTCCTGGTTACGTTAACATTGCCCTAGTTAAGACAGCCATCTTGGCTGTTAGCATAGCTCTAACTTATGCTTTTTCTGGTTAAGTTGCCAGGAGTGTGGATTGGGGTGGAGGGCGGAGAGAGGGGAGGGCCTCTGGTCTTATAATCTGGGCTTAAATATACTGATTTGCCGTAGAGTCCCTGCTGGGCAATCCTGTGCCTCGGAAAACCACCCCATACATTGATTCCAAGTGCTGTTCTTCCTCAGTGTTCTCCCTCTATGGTGGACAGCTCCCAGGGGATTGTTAGTGTCTTTCCAATGGTTTTTCAGATTCCTCTCTCTTCTGCGGTTCCCTCTGCTTTCTGAGGCATCGTCAGGGAAGGGTTGAGTAACTGGGTGCTGGTTCCCCATCCTACGCTGAGATGAGGCCATGGAGGGCCTGTAGCAGGGGCAGGAGTAGGTATTCCAGGAAGGCAGTTATATATTATATCACTTCATTTCTGTGAAATTTCCAGAATAGGCACATCCATAGAGACAGGATGCAGATTCACAGTTTCCAGGGTCTAAGGAGTGGCAGGAATGGAGGGTGACTGCTTAATAGATAGGGAGTTTCATTTGGGGAATAGTAAGAATGTTCTGAAATAAAACAATGGTGATGGTCACACAACCTTGTAAGTGTACTAAATGCCACTGAATTGTTTACTCTAAAATGATCAAAATGGTGAATTTTATGTTATGCAAATTTATCACAATAAAAAAACAGTAAAGTGGTTGAATTTTATTCTAATTGAGTAGGAAGATGCTCGTGGGTTATAGGGGTGAATCTGCAGTGACTGAAGTTAACAGAGCTGTAAAAGAATCGTTTGACCTTGTAGTCCTGCTTGGAACATCTGTTTCCTCCTGCATGGGGGGTGATGGGGATGGAAGGGAGTAGGGGGAGAACAGGCAGAGTAGAGGATGCTGACTCCAGAGGGCAAAAGGCAAGCTGCTGGGCTAGGCATCATTTCTAGATTTTCCTGATTGACATGGATTTTTCATGTTTTTGTTCATTTTTTTTTTCAATTACTCAGCATTCTAATACCTTCCTGTGTGGGGAGAATCCAAATGGGAGGAGTCCTCCTTTGTAAACCTTGGTTATAGGTAGGAACTTTCTCTCTGTGCCCTGTCCCACACCCCCACTGGCCAACCACACTTGGTCTCAGACATCTAACCCAGCCCAGCTAACCAGATACTCCTTCTGGGACTTGGAATCATGACGAGTGATGCAAAGACACAGATGAGAGCAGGTGAGAGTACACAGAACAGCTGCGCCACCAAAGATGAGAGTCCACTGGCTGCTGTGTTGTGCAAGATCTGGGGCTTTGGCGTTGCATGTTCAGGGGCAGCTGTGCCTGGCAGCATCCTTACCAGACCAATTCTGAGGGGTGACCTTGGCTTTGGCAGCCACTCTCTGACCTCTTGTTGTGGTTATTTTCTGAGCATAGTTCACCAACCCCATTTCAATTCTCAAGCTACTCAATATCCTTCCAATAAATTCCTTGACTGTTCAAGTTAGCCTGAGCTTGCTTCTGTTACTTTTAACTAGGAACCCTGTTACATTAATGCAGTCTTAACCACCTCCCTTCAAAACGGAAAACATGGTACATTCCAATTAAATGCCTATGACTCCTTGCAAAATTGAAATACTGTCTGCACCTTGATTCGTGTGTGTGTGTGTGTGTGTATTTCACTTTAAAGATTACAGATGTGAAAACAAAATGCATTTCCATGCACTGAGTTATTGTAGCTATGGTGATGAGCAGACAGAGCACTGCTCTAGCAATTAGAAGACCAGGCCACAGCTAGTTGTGTAACCTTGGGCGAGTCAGTTTCTTCTCTATTCAGACTGAGGTAAGCAGTGAGCCCTTTTCTAGTGTTTGAGATTCTGTGATTCAGGAATGCAAAAGAAATCATTTATATTAACACGATGCCTAGGAAAACAAACTATTCTCTCTCACAAACAGGCACAGTCTGACTCAATATCATACAACTAAGATAACTTCAGTTGTCAATCTGCACTTCATCTATTAAATAATGCGTATCATTGTAGACAAGCAACAAAAGTTAACAACAGCCTCATCCCTCTGTGGGAATGTCATCTGCAATGTTAATACTAACGAGAGCTCATGCTTGGATTGCATTTGCTACATGCCACAGCTCCAGGAGTACTGCATATATGAGCTCATTCAATCCTTACAGCAGCCTCAGAAAGTAAGTGCTATTATTATCCCATTTACAGATGAAGAAACAGAAGTACAGAGAGGTTGGGAAACTTGCCCAAAGTCACACAGCCTGTAGGTGACAGAACCAGTATTCAAACTCAAACTATCTGGCTCTAGAATCCAGCCGCTTTATATGTGTGTGTGTGTGTGTGTGTGTGTGTGTAAATCCACATAACATGAATTCACCATTTTAGCCATCTTAAATCATACAATTCAGTGGTATTTAGTACACTCACAGAATCCATGCTTTTAATGACACACTATACTACCAAAACTATATCTATCATCAAATAAATAAACTGTAATTACGATCAGTTCTACAGATGGAGAGATGAGATAGAGCTGTTGTTTTTTTCATCCATTTCAGTGCATTCAATAGTAGTAATGCAATTTCCAAATGAAGATTATAGAATTGTGGTGTGATTCCTGGTCTTAGGAAGCTTTTAGCTCTAGTCTACTTTTTGGCTCCACGAAAGCTGCATCTAATCTTAACCTTGAAAGGTGAGCGCCCATCACATTTTAATACTTCAGCAGAGGATGGAGCAAGGGAATCCCAAGCTTCCTCTGAGGGCTGGTCCCACTATTTAAGGACACCTATAAACAGAAAGTCCTGACCAATGTCCTCATTCACAAATGAATGCATTCATCTTTTCCCTGATTTTAGGAATGGAGAGGCAGGTGTTGAAAAAAGTTGGTCAGCATTTCCTCTGCAATAATAATTCTAATGACAGCTCACACGTGGATGGCATTTACTAAATGCCGTTGTTCTAAGAGTTTTGCATATATGATAATCCTTTATAACCTGGCTGTGTGTGGCCTTGGGTAAATTATTACTACTTCTTCTAAACATCTCTCTTGTGACAGTCATTCACTCAGCAACTGCTGGTGGCACCTGTTTTGCACCAGGCACTGAGCTGAACCCTGGAAGCAGGAAGGATTGTGGGGCAGTTGGGTGGGTAAGTATTGGGCAGTGTTTCTCCGCATGGTTGGGGAGGGGGTTACCAGTGAATCTTTCCAAAATACAACGTTCACTTTCATTGGGTCTTGATGTACCACATATGTTGTCAGGGCTAGAGTGGCAGGTGGGTTTGGGAGTGGTGCATTTCAAAAAAATCCCTCCCAGATACATCTCATTTTTCTTATTCTCCCCCCAACCACTACTGCCCAAATCCCCAGGCCAAGCACATCTATTAGTTTAGAACCATTGAAATTGGTGATTTCCGAGGCTACTTTGGGCTCTAAAATTCTATGGTGCATTCTCAATTCAACATTCCTTAGGTGCCCACTCTGTGCTAAGCACAGGAGCTACAGAGGAGAATAAGATATTGATAGACATAGTCCCTGCCCCCTGTCCCCTCTCATTCTGGTTGAGACACAGACAAGCAAACCAGCAGTGTCAATATAACATGAGGGACCTGGAGTACAGGGAAGCATTTCATGAACTGAATATCCCCTCGGGTGACACTTCAACTTTCTCTTCTCCAGAATAAGTGATTCCTTTGCCTTCTTTTCTAAGCTCTTATTTCCCAATGATCAAACAATATCATCAACATCTGACAAGTTCTGAATCTAATGCATCTGCCTTCCTTCTGGTTTCAGATGCAAAGCATATTCTCCACACAGCCTCACACCAGTTCCAAACCCTGCATGCTAACATTTCTCTGCCGAAAGGCCTTTTTAATGAGGAACTTGGTTCAGGCACCAGCTATAGAACATTAATATTCATGGTTAGTATTTGTAAAAACCTTTATTTTAATCTTTTGTTTCTGTTGAGGGGGGAGTGTTAAAATGGCCAGAAATTCCCAATTCCCATTTATTCTATCCAGGCCTCTATTTTCAGAGTATTTTCTTTTTGGCTTCCATTATTTCATTGGGGTTGGCAATGAAAGTTAGTCCTGCTCCCGTCCAAGTGTTAAATGGATACTCATGTGTCTTGTTGCCACATTGGTATACTTAATTTTATTCCAAATAGGATTTTTCTTTTTTCCCCTCTGCATGCAAATGTGTTACCCTCTTCAGTGTTTGCATAATAGCAGTAATTCTTTCATTTGTACAAAAGGACATGCATTATTTTGGCAGATAGATGGAGCTTTGATGGAGAGATTATTACATTTCCAAAAGCAAAGAGAATAAATCAGAATTTAGCTAGACGCTGACTAAACACCCCCTTCCCCCAACTCCACTGATCATGAGCCAAGGGTCTAACACACTACACTTTCCTCCCAGACAACAAACCTTGCAGAACAGTAGGACCTTGCTGACTGTTCTTGGTTCTCTGCCTGTCTCTGTGGACTGTATCACTTGGCCTCCCTTGCCCTACAGGTTCTGACTGGTTTAGCCAATAGGAGGCACCAGCATGAAAATGGAGGATGGGAGTAGAGGGAAGCTGGTTTATTTATTTCCTGCTCCCTCCCTGCCTTTCCGTAGCTCAAGCAGAAGCTGTACCCCTCCAAGGCCACAGATCAGTTGAGGAGACCCTCTTCTACAAGTCCAACTCTCACTGGACTCTGGTAATCCCCTTCCTGCTCCTCACTGCCTCCAGCAAGATCCACAGAGCTTCACTACCCCTTGTCGACTAACCCTGCCCATATCCATGTAAATATTCCTTATACTCAATGCTTTGAGTATGCCATCTTTTTCCTTAGGACACCGAGAGAAGCATCATATTCCCAAAACTTCACTTAGCTCACTAGATCCTCCCTCCTACTCCAAAAACAAACAAACACCATAGCACTGGGAAAGTAATAAGTCCAAAACCACTGAGGTCTATAGGCGTCTACATGTCACCTCAAAGTGTTTAGAAATTGCACAAGGCAGAAGAGGAGTTTTCCTTAGGTGCATCTAGCTTCACTGCAGTCATGTAGATGATTGGCATCTGTTGGTTTTGCCTGTCACTGGGTCACCTTCTTCTGGTCACAGCCCCCTGATCTTCCTTGGGGAGCTACCTCTTCAATTCTCTTGGTACATGTGGATTGGATGAGGCTGTTCTCACCCTCAGCTCAGAGAAAATATAAGACCCCCAACTTGGCCACTCGGGCCATCATTTCCCCCAGGCCACAGCAGTTGGTTCAGGGATGGGCATGTGAGCTAAGCCAGGCCAATGGAAACCAGTTGATAAAATTCTAGGACTTTGGCTGGAGCAGCTAGAGAGGAATAGAGCCCACCTGAGAACTGAAAAATCACTGAGAAAGCAGTCAAGAAATGAAGAGAGGAACACTGGGTTCTGATCATGTCATTTGCATGCTGGATCAAGCCTAGCCTTGCTCTTGCAATTACATGAATAAAAAGATCTGTCATTTCATTTGTTTAAGCTGCGTTTCCATCAGGGAAAGACTCCTGACTACTACATTGAAGATGGAAGCTCTTTATACACTCGGAACCATCATGGACTGGGTAAGGGGGAGGCAGAGAAGAAAACAGAATTGAATATTTCTAGATCACATATTATTGTGTGCTCTAGAATACAGCACATATTAATGTAGGTTAATTCATTTAATCCTCAAAATGACTTTACTCAGCTAAGTTGAGGAACTTGCTAAGTGTCTTACAATTAGCAAATGGCAGAGTTAAGTTCAAACCAAGGATACTCTGCTTGCAAAGACATACTTGCTGTGCTCCAATGTACTGCCATGATCGTCATCATCTTCATCATCTGCCTCCTCACTGTTACCATCACCATCATCTTCAGGATGCTCCCTGAGGATCTGGACCACAACGGTAAGAAGCTGAGTTTTCTAACTCACAAAACAGATCTTCAAACATATAAGTACATGGGTGTGCAAATACCTATAGCAAGAAATGCAGATTGATCAGTACCACGAAAGAGGAGCAGATATCACGTTGAGAAAGATTACTTCCATCTGAGGTAGACCTCTAGAAATGGCTGAAGGAAATCCAAAGACAGGAAAGAGTCTGAACAGAGGCATTAGGGACAGGAATGTCAGATCATAAAAGATTCAGTTTGCACATTTACAAATTAAACTAATATAGTTCTCCTAGTGCTCCAAGGTTCTGTCCTTGTCTCCCTTCTCTATTTTCTCTTGACATCCTTCCTTAGCAATAACAACGCCAGAAAGCTGACAACCCCCCAATCTCCTATTTACCACAGTGATTGGCACAGTCCCTCTAAACTTCAGGGCAAAGGGTGGAGAGTCATACAGTCTTCCAATGTAAATATGCCTACTCATCAGTGGAGTTCACCTTAAGGTCTAAGGAATAGTGAGCTGGTAACTGGGACTGGTGTTGAAGGTGAACCCAGAAGCCTCTAAATGTGTCCTTAAAGACCTAGCATGTCTAGGCTCCTATTCAGCTCCCAAAGAAAGAAGTGTCATAAGTTCTAACATTGACACTTGTTCCAAAGATGATGTGAATTCAGCCCTGGCAATACAGCCCTTTTTCTCTTTAGCAGAAACCCTGCTTCTGACCTCTCCTTTCCCCTCTAGATGTCTCATTATTCTTTGAATGAGACACAAGCTTTTCTACACGCATCACTGTCTCGTTTTAGCATACTTCCTCCCTCCATCCATCAACAAAAGGTGTTGCACTGACGCTAAACCAGGTGAAAGACCAACCCCCAAGTCAGTGTGTCTGCCAAGTAAAACACATGAAAACTTGGTGCACTATTTTTAAAAGCAAGTTAAATAAGGTGCCTTTAAAGTTGAGTCCCCCGGGATTGTACTGAATCCCTAGGTTCTTGGTTTTATGACCACAAGGGACCAAGCAGGTTGGCTTTAATTGTTAAACTAGGCCACTTAAGCCACAGAGCCCCTGTCTAACAGGACAATATTTATAGGGATTGCATCATCACATAGTTGAACTATTCTTCTCAGACTGAGATCATCCTTTAGTTTGCTGGGATATTTTTTAAACTACGGGAGGAAGAAAGAAACCTCTTCATTAATAGAAACTACTAATAAGAGTAGAAGAGTACAATAATGTTGAAATGATAATATTTTAGCCACATGAAAAGCAGGAACTTAATATTTCCTCCTGGAAAGATTTTTGATTCATAGCTATTGAAAATTTGAAGATGATATTTTGGCCGCTGGAGGCTGGGACAAATTTGATTACAATTACTAGTCAAGGGCCAGGCGTGGTGGCTCACGCCTGTAGCCCCAGCACTTTGGGAGGCTGAGGCGGGCAGATCACGAGGTCAGGAGATCAAGACCATCCTGGCTAACACAGTGAAACCCCGTCTCTATCAAAAACAAAAAATTAGCCTGGCGTTGTGGCGGCCCCTGTAGTCCCAGCTACTCAGGAGGCTGAGGCAGGAGAATGGCGTGAACCCTGGAGGTGGAGCTTGCAGTGAGCCGAGATGGCGCCACAGCACTCCAGCCTGGGCAACAGAGCAAGACTCCATCTCAAAAAAAAAAAAAAAAAAAAAGAATTACTAGTCAAGAAAGCTCAATTGAATCAAATTTTCTTCAAAACACTGTGGTTTTATATAACACTATTGTTCGTGTGATAGAGATTGATGTGGTTTTCTTTTTTATTTTTTTCATCAACTTCTACTTTCCAGAGTACATGTGTAGAATGTGTAGATTTTGTTACATAGGTCAACGTTTGCCATGGTGGTTTGCTGCACAGATCATCCCATCACCTAGGTATTAAGCCCAGCATCCATTAGCTATTTTTCCTAATGCTCTCCCTCTCCCCACCACATCCCCCAACGGGCCCCAGTGTGTATTGCTCCCCTCCCTGTGTCCATGTGTTCTCATTGTTCAGCTCCCACTTACAGTGATAACATGCAGTGTTTGGGTTTCTGTTCCTGCATTCATTTGCTGAGGATAATGGCTTCCTGTTCGATTCATGTTGCTGCAAAGGACATAATCTCATTTCTTTTCATGGCTGCGTAGTATTCCATGGTGTATATGTACCATATTTTCTTTATCCAGTCTACCATTGATGGGCATTTGGGTTGATTCCATGTCTTTGCTATTGTGAATAGTGCTGCAATGAACATATGTGTGCATGTATCTTTATAACAGAATGATTTATATTCCTTTGGTATATACCCAGTAATGGGATTGCTGGGTCAGATGATATTTCTGGTTCCAGATCTTTGAAAAATCACCATACTGTCTTCCACATTGGTTGAACTAATTTACACTCCCATCAACAGTGTAAAAGCATTCCTTTTTCTCTGCAACCTCCCCAGCGTCTGTTGTTTCTTGACATTTTAATAATCGCCATTCTGACTGGTGTGAGATGGCGTTTCATCATGGTTTTAATTTGCATTTCTGCAGTGATCATGACTGCATGAATGTCTTATTTTGAGAAGTGTCTGTTCATGTCCTTTGCCCACTTTTTAATGGGGTTGTTTGTTTTATTCTTGTAAATTTGTTTAAGTTTCTTGTAGAATCTGGATATTAGACCTTTGTCAAATGGATAGATTGCAAACTTTTTCTCCCATTCTGTAGGTTGTCTGTTCACTCCAATGATAGTTTATTTTGCTGTGCAGAAGCTCTTTACTTTAATTAGGTCCCATTTGTCAATTTTTGCTTTTGTTACAACTGCTTTTGGTGTTTTCATCATGAAATCTTTGCCCATGCCTATGTCTTGAATGGTATTGCCTAGATTTTCTTCTAGGGTTTTTATGGTTTTCAGTTTTACAGTTAAGTCTTTAACTTGAGTTGGTTGTTGTATAAGATGCAAAGAAGGGGTCCAATTTCAATTTTCTGCATATGGCTAGCCAGTTCTCCCCGCACCATTTATTAAATAGGGAATCCTTTCCCCATTGCTTGTTTCAGTCAGATTTGTCAAAGATTAGATGGTTGTAAGCGTGTGGTCTTATTTCTGAGTTCTCTATTCTGTTCCATTGGTCTATGTGTCTATTTTTGTACCGGTACCATGATGTTTTGGTTACAGTAGCCTTGTAGTATAGTTTGAACTTGGGTAATGTGATACCTCCAGCTTTGTTCTTTTTTCTTAGGATTGTCTTGACTATACAGGCTCTTTTTTGGTTCCATATGAATTTTAAAAATAGTTGTTTATAATTCTGTGAAGAATGTCAATGGTAGTTTAATGGGAATAGCATTGAATCTATAAATTACTTTGGGTAGTATGACTACTTTCATGATATTGATTCTTCCTATCCGTGAGCGTGGAATATTTTTCTATTTGTTTGTACCCTCTCTGATTTCCTTGAGCAGTGGTTTACAGTTCTTCTTGAAGAGGTCCTTCACTTCCCTTTTTAGCTGTATTCCTAGGCATTTTATTCTCTTCACAGCAATTGTGAATGGGAGTTCATTCATGATTTGGCTCTCTGCATGCCTGTTGTTGTTGTATAGGACTGCTAGCGATTTTTGCACTTTGATTTTGTGATTGATGTGGTTTTCATTGTTTGGACTACCCATAATATATGTATACTGTAAAAGAGTGAGTGTATTTTTCTGTTACTCTTTCAGATGAACTTTTCATTAATGTCTTGACATCATGATTTGGTTGTTTCATTTATCAAAGCTAGTTGACAAACATATGATTTACTCAAAATGGCCACAATGGCTAATATTTGTTGGGCACTTCCTGTGTGCCAGGCACTGTGTGTACGCATTTCATGCATATTACATCATTTAATTCTCAAACAGTTCTATCAGTTTCTATTATTATCACCACATTAAAACGAGGAGAAGGAAGCTTAAAAAGTTGTGTAATCTGCCCAAAGTCATAAACCTAGTCATCAGTGGAATTGGAACTTAAAGCCAGGACTGAGTGATTCCCAGAAATTCCCAAGCCTCTTTGCCACTATATCAGGCTGACCTTTACTTTTATTTATTTGTTTATTTTTATTTTTATTTATTTATTTTTTTGAGACAGAGTCTCACTCTGTCACCAAGGCTGGAGTGCATGGCGTGATCTCAGCTCACCACAACCTCCGCCTCCCAAGCTCAAGCAATTCTCCTGCCTCAGCCTCCTGAGCAGCTGGGACTACAGGAACATGCCACCACACCCGGCTAATTTTTTGTATTTTTAGTAGAGACGGGGTTTCACCGTGTTAGCCAGGATGGTCTCCATCTCCTGACCTCATGATCCGCCCGCCTCGGCCTCCCAAAGTGCTGGGATTACAGGCGTGAGCCACTGCACCTGGCCCAGGCTGACTTTTATTGACAAATGGATTGTGCACTTTCTCTATCCAGTTCTGAAGTTGAATTGTAGAGTTTTCTAAGATGGTTTTGTGGGGGAGGTACCATGTTCTATGAAGGGCACAGAAACCCTCAACAAATACAACAGACTTTTGTGCACGCTTTGGCAGCACATATACTAAAATTGGAACAAATACAATAGACTTTTAAGTTGCCTTATTTTCTCTAAAACAATAAAATGCTTATACATTTGGGAAAGTGTTTAATAAATATGAGTTAAATTATTTTAGTAAAATATATTGCTTTCAGGCCAGGCACAGGGGCTAGTGCTTGTAATACCAGTACTTAGGGAGGCCAAGACGGGAGGATTGCTTGAGCCCAGGAGTTTGAGACCAACCTGGGCCACACAGGGAGACCCCCATCTCTATAAAAAAAATAGCCAGACATGGTGGCACACACCTGGGGTCCCAGCTACTTTAGAGGCCGAGGAGGGAGGATAATTTGAGCTCTGGAGGTCAAGGGTACAGTGAGCCATGGTCATGCCACTACACTCCAGCCTGGGTGACAGAATAAGACTCTGTCTCAACAACAAAAATTACTTTCAGTGTGTAGTTATCTAGCTATAACACGTAGCTTTCAGAAACTAAAATTAAATGAATTTTCAAATAAAATGAAAAACTTTACAATGTGGATTGGACTTCCAGTCAAGATAAAGCATCAAGAATGAATACTTTGATCCACCTGCTCTGCTTCAAACACATTAAATGCCTATTAAAATATAAGAAGAGAGGGTTAAAAAAATTAGCAGTGTCATTGAACAGAACTAAAAATTAATCACAACGTGGTGAGTGGGTCTGAAGCGGGTCTGAAGCCATGAGTCTGTTATGTTCCAGGCCTGCAGGCACACAGTATTAGCTTGAATCTTGACTCCTGCCATGTAATAGAAATGAAAGTACTTCATGCATAATAGTGGATCAGAAGAAGATTCACTATGGAAGCCAGGGGTTTGAATGAACCTCCTCCCTCTACAGAAAAAAAGTCTATTAAGATAAAGCAATTATCAACTACTTCCTGAGACTACATTTTACACAGGGTTCTTGGCTTGGAAAGCAGACTGTAGATGCACTTCTTGGCCAGGAACTTGGCCAGATACCTGATGCCCTATAACTAGATTTGTGATAGCCCCAATATCACTGCAGAACAAATTTCACCTGGTGCTGCACTAGGGGCCTGAGAAAAGGTCAGATGGAGACAACTATAAATTCCCAAAACTGCTAGACAAATAGGATGAGAGAAAAATATCACACACACACACACACACCTACTCTCTCTCTCTCTCTCTTTTTCAAGATGTAGCTGCTATAACAAATGAAGAAATCTAAAACTAAAGAAGAAAGCCTAGAAAATAATCAAAATTATTAATTGAAGCATGAAATGCCTAGAGATAAAATTTTTTTATCTTTGAAACAGTCTTACCAAAACTTTAAGGATGTCCAGACTGTTCAAAGGCATAAATTAAAGCATTGCATTCATTAATAGCAACTGAGGAACTATGAAACACAAAGCAGATATAAATAAAACAAAACCAGGTGGGTATTTTGAAAAACCAAATATATACTGGAACTAAAAAAAAAGCAGTTACCAAAATAAAACCTCAAAAGACAAGAAAAACTCTAGATTAGATCCAAAGAGAGTAGTAAATTCGGAAATAGTTTTGAGACATAAACACAGAACTTAGTCCAGAGTGACAAAGAGATGATTTTTAGTACAGTGGTTACCAGACGTGAAAGATCCATTGAGAGGCTGTAACATATACTTGGTAGATGTTCCAAAAAAAGAGGATGGAGGGAATGATTGAGAAACATTAAGAGATTAGATATTAGGTTTTTTTTTTTTTTAATTGTACTTTAAGTTCTAGGGTACATGTGCACAATGTGCAGGTTTGTTACATATGTATACATGTGCCATGTTGGTGTGCTGCACCCATTAACTCATCATTTACATTAGATATATCTCCTAATGCTATCCCTCCCCCCCACCCCCTCCCCACAATAGGACCTGGTGTGTGATGCTCCCCTTCCTGTGTCCAAGTAATCTCATTGTTCAATTCCCACCTATGAGTGAGAATATGCGGTGTTTGGTTTTCTGTTCTTGCGATAGTTTGCTGAGAATGATGGTTTCCAGCTGCATCCATGTCCCCACAAAGGGCACGAACTCATCCTTTTTTATGGCTGCATAGTATTCCATGGTGTATACGTGCCACATTTTCTTAATCCAGTCTGTCACTGATGGACATTTGGGTTGATTCCAAGTCTTTGCTATTGTGAATAGTGCCGCAATAAACATACGTGTACATGTGTCTTTATAGCAGCATGACTTATAACCCTTTGGGTATATCCCCAGTAATGGGATGGCTGGGTCAAATGGTATTTCTAGTTCTAGATCCTTGAGGAATCGCCACACTGTTTTCTCCAATGGTTGAACTAGTAAACAGTGTAAAAGTGTTCCTATTTCTCCACATCCTCTCCAGCACCTGTTGTTTCCTGATTTTTTAATGATTGTCATTCTAACTGGTGTGAGATGATATTTCATTGTGGTTTTGATTTGCATTTCTCTGATGGCCAGTGATGATGAGCATTTTTTCATGTGTCTGTTGGCTATATGAATGTCTTCTTTTGAGAAGTGTCTATTCATATCCTTTGCCCACTTTTTGATGGGGTTGTTTGTTTTTTTCTTGTAAATTTGATTGAGTTCTTTATAGGTTCTGGATATTAGCCCTTTGTCAGATGAGTAGATTGCAAAAATTTGCTCCCATTCTGTAGGTTACCTGTTCACTCTGATGGTAGTTTCTTTTGCTGTGCAGAAGCTCTTTAGTTTAATTAGATCCCATTTGTCAATTATGGCTTTTGTTGCCATTGCTTTTGGTGTTTTAGACATGAAGTCCTTGCCCATGCCTATGTCCTGAATGGTATTCCCTAGGTTTTCTTCTAGGGTTTTTATGGTTTTAGGTCTAACATTTAAGTCTCTAATCCATCTTGAATTAATTTTCGTATAAGGAGTAAGGAAAGGATCCAGTTTCAGCTTTCTACTTATGGCTAGCCAATTTTCCCAGCACTATTTATTAAATAGGGAATCCTTTCCCCATTTCTTGTTTTTGTCAGATTTGTCAAAGATCAGATGGCTGCAGACGTGTGGTATTATTTCTGAGGGCTCTGTTCTGTTCCATTGGTCTATATCTGTGTTTTGGTACCAGTACCATGCTGTTTTGGTTACTGTAGCCTTGTAGTATAGTTTGAAGTCAGGTAGTGTGATGCCTCCAGCTTTGTTCTTGGGAGACTTTAACACCCCACTGTCAACATTAGACAGATTAACAAGACAGAAAGTTAACAAGGATATCCCGGAATTGAACTCAGCTCTGCACCAAGCAGACCTAATAGACATCTACAGAACTCTCCACCCCAAATCAACAGAATATACATTCTTCTCAGCACCATATCACACTTATTCCAAAATTGACCACATAGTTGGAAGTAAAGCACTCCTCAGCAAATGTACAAGAACAGAAATTATAACAAACTGTCTCTCAGACCACAGTGCAATTAAACTAGAACTCAGGACTAAGAAACTTAATCAAAACCGGTCAACTACATGGAAACTGAACAACCTGCTCCTGAATGACTACTGGGTAAATAACAAAATGAAGGCAGAAATAAAGATGTTCTTTGAAACCAACGAGAACAAAGATACAACATACCAGAATCTCTGGGACACATTTAAAGCAGTGTGTAGAGGGAAATTTATAGCACTAAATGCCC
The DNA here is from genome assembly GCF_008728515.1 of Papio anubis. Classification (NCBI taxonomy): domain Eukaryota; kingdom Metazoa; phylum Chordata; class Mammalia; order Primates; family Cercopithecidae; genus Papio; species Papio anubis. The sequence continues at coordinate 40,320,292 of NC_044976.1, forward strand.
ACAAGAGAAAGCAGGAAAGATCTAAAATTGACACCCTAACATCACAATTAAAAGAACTAGAGAAGCAAGAGCAAACACATTCAAAAGCTAGCAGAAGGCAAGAAATAACTAAGATCAGAGCAGAACTGAAGGAGATAGAGACACAAAAATCCCTCCAAAAATCAATGAATCCAGGAGCTGGTTTTTTGAAAAGATCAACAAAATTGATAGACTGCTAGCAAGACTAATAAAAAAGAAAAGAGAGAAGAATCAAATAGATGCAATAAAAAATGATAAAGGGGATATCACTACCAACCCCATAGAAATACGAACTACCATCAGAGAATACTATAAACACCTCTACGCAAATAAACTAGAAAACCTAGAAGAAATGGATAATTTCCTGGACACTTACACTCTCCCAAGACTAAACCAGGAAGAAGTTGAATCCCTGAATAGATCAATAGTAGGCTCTGAAATTGAGGCAATAATTAATAGCCTACCAACCAAAAAAAGTCCAGACAAGATGGATTCACAGCCGAATTCTACCAGAGGTACAAGGAGGAGTTGGTGCCATTCCTTCTGAAACTATTCCAATCAATAGAAAAAGAGGGATATTAGGTTTTAATAGGAGATTAAAGCTGAAGATTTTCATGATCACAGATGTGTTCTCTGATGAAAAGGACACTGTAGACAGGGCATGAAATATCGCAGTGAACATACAGATGGTTGATAATGAGAAGAAACTCCTAAAACTGCCGGAGAGAACAGATGAGATAACCAGTAGGAACCATTAGGCTGACAGTGGACTTATTTTCGGTAACAACTGTGGCCAAAAGATAATGTAGTAATATCCTTTGAAGGTTAAGGGAAAACAGCTGTCAACATAGAATTTTATATCTAGCTAAACTATTATTTAAGAGTGAGGGCAAAAAGACATTTTCAGAAACATGAAGACTAAATGAGTCCCCCATATCCAGATGCACACTGGCACACTTGGTAAAGGATATACTTCACTAAAGAGAAATGTGAAACTACAGCAAAGGTAGGGGATAGAGGAAACAATGAAATAATTATCTAAAAATTAATTAAATACATTTGTAGGTTTAAATATTGACTGCACATGATAAAATTCTATGTTTAGAAGAATAGAAATGCTAAATAACAATATACTGTTAGAATACTTTTAAAAACTCAAGTAGGATATGTTGAAACTATAAGAAAAAACACTGAAAGAATAGATTAACAGGCTGGGCACGGTGGCTCACGCCTGTAATCCCAGCACTTTCGGAGGCCATGGTGGGCATATCATGAGGTCAGGAGATCAAGATCATCCTGGCTAACACAGTGAAACCCCGTATCTGCTAAAAATACAAAAAAAATAACTGGATGTGGTGGTGCACGGCTATAGTCCTAGCTACTCAGGAGAACGAGGCAGGAGAAATTGCTTGAACCCAGGAGGCAGAGGTTGCAGTGAGCCGAGATTGCGCCACTGCACTCCAGCCTGGGCGACAGAGCAAGACTCTGTCTCAAAAAAAAAAAAAAAAAGAGAGAATAGATTAACAAGCAACAGAGGAAAAAATGAAAGACATATTTTAAAAATAGTTTACCAATCAAATACAAAGCCAAAAAGACTGGGAGAAGAAAACACAAGAAAAATGTGAACAAAGAGAAAACATAAGTTAAAGTTCATCAATAATCACAATATGTGTAATTAGACTAAATGCATCTGTTACAAAACAGAGATTAGCATATTAGATTGAACTTTTAAGTCTAGCTGCTTGCTGAATATATGATACATACCTAGAACAAATCAAAACAGGAAGATTGAAAGTAAAGAGATACAAAGTTATACATATATATAATAACTAGATAAAGCTACTGAGATGATGGTAATGCGAAAAGCAAAAAGCTAAGAGGAAATAAGAGGGGAATTGTGTAAAATAATAGGAACAAACCTGCCAGGAATGTATAAAAATTATAAATTTATGCATCTAAAAACATAACTTCAAAATATACAAAGCAAAATATTAGAATTAAAGGGAAAATTGAAAAATCCGTAATCAGCACTCAAGGTTTTCTGACATTTCTATCCCAAACTGAGAGATCAATCAGGCAAAAATTTAGTAAGGCTATAGTAAATGTGAAGAACAGTATTTAAAATCATGATATAATACAGAATTTTTCAAACTTTTAAAATGTGACCTCTTTAAGAAATATATTTTATATCAAAATCCAGTGTATAAATGCATGTGCATGCATGCACACACCCATTTAGATAGATAGGTAGACAGGTGATAGATGTTTAACAAACAATATTCACCTTTAATATGAGTAGTACATTCTGATACTATTTATTTTATTCCCTTTGTTAAAAAACATGAGTTACACTATGCAGCATTTAAAAGGAACAGTATCATGTCGTTTGCAAGGACATGGATGGAGCTGGAAGCCATTATCCTCAGCAAACTAATGTGGGAACAGACGACAAAACACTGCATGTTCTCACTTATAAGTGAGAGCTGAACAATGAAAACACATGGACACAGAAAGGGGAACAACACACACTAGGGCCTTTCGGGGAGGTGGGGGAGAGCATCAGGATAAATAGCTAATGGATGTTGGGCTTAATGCCTAGGTGATGGGTTAATAGGTGCAGCAAACCACTATGGCACACGTTTACCTATGTAACAAACCTGCATGTCCTGTTCATGTATTCTGAAACGTAAAATTAAATTAAATTAAATTATTTAAAAACACATGAGTTACAACAAACTAAATTGATTTCACACCCAATAATGGATTGTGACCTACAATTTATGAAATACTGATCTTAGAAATATATACATCTGTGCATACAACAAGTAAAAGTTGCACATTGTTTTCAACCTAAAGTAAATAGCATACACAATGGTGAAACCACAGAAGCTTTCCCAGTAAAGCTAGGAACGAGCAAGAATGCTTGCCATCAACACTTCTGTTTCACATTGTAATGGAAGTCAATGTCAATATATAATGGGAGTAAAAGGAATCAGAGGTAAATGAAATTTGAAACTTTGAATATAACAAATGGCAGCTGATTTATTATTGTCTAAGTAATCTAAGGTAATCTACATACAAACTTTTAGTACTGACAAGAGAAGTCGACATGCTTCCAAATACAAGAATAACAAGCATTAATGGTTTTCCTAAATGCCAATTAGATAATGTAATTGAAAAGTTATTCATAATAGCAACAAAAACATAAAGCATCTAGGAATAAATCCAACAAAAGATGTGCATAGTCTTTATGGAGAGCATTACAAAACACTGTGGATAGGTATAAAGGAAGACCAAAATAAATGGAAAGACATAATGTGTTCAAGGTGGATGAAGACTTGATATGTGGAGATGGCACTTCTCTCCAAAATAATCTAAAATTAAATGCAATTGCAATCAAAATCCCAACAGGAAAAGCCGATCCTGAAATTCATTTAGGAAAGCAAAGAGAATCAAATAACTGGGATAGTTTTGAAAAAGAAGGTGGGGGCCAGGCGCGGTGCTCACGCCTGTAATCCCAGCACTTTGGGAGGCCAAGGCAGGCGGATCACGAGGTTAGGAGATCAAGATCATCCTGGCCAACATGGTGAAACCCCGTCTCTACTAAAAATACAAAAATTAGCTGGGTGTGGTGGCAGGCACCTTTAATCCCAGCGACTAGGGAGGCTGAGGCAGGAGAAACGCTTGAACCTGGCAGTTGGAGGTTGCAGAGAGCCAAGACTGCACCACTGCACTCTGGCCTGGCAACAGAGCATGACTCTGTCTCAAAAAAGAAAAAAAAGGTTGGGAGGCTCACATACCATAGCTAGGTTATCTCAATCCGTAATAATGAAGACAATGTGAAATTGGCTTAGAGAAGGATGAAGACATCAGTGGAGCAGGATAGAGAGTGTAGAAATGGACTGATATGAAAACTTGATCTATGACAGAGGCAGCACTATAATCAGTGCAGGAAGGATGGGTTGTTTAATAATTTATGCTGTGACATACCCAAAAGGAAAACTTAAAATTCAATCCTTAACTCACATTATATAAAATAAATCTTAAGTAGATTAAAGATTTAATATGGGAATTAAAACTTCAAGATTTCAATAGAAAATATAGAAGAATATCTTTATGGTTGTAGAGAAATAAGTATCTTTTAAAAAATAAGATTTCTTATGTGAGAAGCAGAAAGTACAAAGCATAATGTAAACGACTGATAGATCTGTCATTTAAATCAACTTATGCCCAACAAAAGCTATCATGAACAGATTAAAGACAAGATAGAAGAAACATTTGTAATGCATACAGCTGACAAAACACTAGTGTCTAAATTCACACAGAGCTACAATTTGATAAGAAAAAATACATAAGAAAATGAACAAATGACATAAACAGACAACTCACAGAGGAAGAGTAAACTTCAACCATAAATCAATGAAAAAAATATTTGAGCACACTGGGAATCACAAAGTTGCAAATTACATAAGACTTCATACCCTCAGTTTGTCAAAATTTTAAATTTTGATAACACCAGGTAATGAAGAACACTTGTAGCTACAACAATGTGCATACACTGTTTATGAATGTATCAACTGGTACAATCACTTTTGAAAATAATTTGGCCTTATCTAATAAAGGTAAAAATGAGCTACTCTGTGACCCAACGATTCTACTTCTGAGTATATGCCTCAGAGAAACTCTCACAGGCGTGTGAGCCAACAAGAATGTTCATTGCAGCATTACGATGAAAGTAAAAGAAAATGGAAATGACCTAAATATCCGTAAACAGGAGAAAGGATAAATAACTAGTGGCATGTTCATTCTGTGGACTACTCTACAAAAAGGTAAATAGATAACCTAAAGCTACATGTGTCCACGTGGTTAAATCTGAAGCCATGATCCTGAGTGCAAAATCAAGTACACAATGATATATTCAAGATGATGTCACTGACAATAAGTTTGAAAACCTGCAAATTATGCTGTTTATTATTTATGGATATATACAAATATAGTAACAATATAAAAATATGTATGGGAATGATAACAGAATGTATGATATTGATTACCTCTGAGCAAGGAAAGGGGGAAAATGGGGTAAAGAAAGATTTTCATGAGCAAAATTGGAAATATTAGGTTTTGACAGAGTTGGATTCAAGTACACAAGGTGTTTGCTGTTGCTCCTCATACGTCTCTGTATTTCACCTTCAGAGTTAACTCTGTCCTCTCCTTTTTTTTTGTTTATTTGTCGACAGTGCTGTTGTTTTGGTTGAATAAATTCTGGATTAATATATTGAAAAACCCAAATACAACAAACAAAATCTTTCTTGTATTATCTGTTCTCAAATATTCTTCGCCTTCAAAAGATGCTGTTGCTATGAAAACTTGTGCTGTCATCTCATTTATGTTACTTGAATCAGGATAACTCCCACTGGTGCACAAGGGTGAATTTCTTTATAATCTCATCAGAAATCTATTTTCTTAGTTGGTTCTGTCTTTTTAAAAAGCATAGAAGTAATATAACACAACTATAGAAAATTTGGGCAATAGAATTTTTAAAATCAATCAAAATCCTCCTCTCTCCAAAACTCATACGGTCAACTGTCAGGATTTCAGTGTACTTCTCACTTGCTTTTTATCCCTATGTATATTTTAATACAGCTGCTGTAACCAATTTGCACACATAGTTTTGTAGCCTGCATTATTCTCTTAAGTTAATACTGCTAAGTGGTCTTCCTAATCTTCCTTTGTAATGGCTACATAATGGTCCATCCCATCTTTCTGTGATTATTTACTTAACCTTTCTCCTATTTTTGGACATTTAGGTTTCTTTCCATTTTTTTGTTTATATAAATAAAAAGCTATGACAAAAATATTCATGGAAATACATTCTATGTATTTTGAATTATTTCAGAAGTGGGATATCCATGTTACAGAGCATGAAACTTTTGAAAATTGCTTTCTCTATGTTTTCAATGCCCAATATCAATGTTTGACAGCACTGAGTAGTTTGCTCTAGCCATGAACTGTAGTTGGAATTCTGTGATGATAACCGCCATATTCAATGATTACTTTCTTCCTAAAAGATTGCGCTTAGTTACAATCCTCATCACTAATGCAAGAAGACATGCTAAGTCCCCGTTTTGACCTATTTATAAAATTTTCTAAAAGATGATATTAGACAATGGTATCACAAACACTATGTATACAATGAGAAGTAACTCTTCATTATCATACATTTGAGTTTGCACTTCTTAAATTAAAACTATGTTCAGAATTTGGGGCACAAGGGAGAATATTTTTTAATCCAAATCATAAACAGACTTCTTGAAAGTTGAGTTTTTAAAAACAATGTGCTGGGGACTCCTGTATTTTTCTTTAAGTATAAGAGGAACATATTGAGAGATGCCAAAATATGATGAATCAAATATAACTAAATATAATAAAAGGCCAACCTGTTCTCTGGGTGATTAATTAAACAAAATTTTGTAAAAATCAGAATACATTCTTGTTTTTCTATCAAAACAGGCTAATTGGAGCATATTTTAGAAGTAATTAAATAGTGGTAAAACTTGTAGAGACATATGTATAAGGATGTTCTTTGCAGCACTCTAGAGGCGGAAAAGCTAGAAACAATGAAAGACTATCGCTGGGAAATGGTTGAATAAATGTTGCCAAATGCATGCTCTAAAATATGTGGCAATTGAAAACCAGACTTAATCACTGGCCACTTAGTTGGAGAGATTTCCATGAGTTACTCCTAAGTGAGGAAAGAAGAATGTTGAGAAGGTGATATAATAAAAACAATAGAAAAAAATGCTATGTGAGTATAGACAATTGTATATGATTATATCATTAATATGAGTTACCTGTAGGTAGGAGGAAGAAGGAGGAAGTTGGAGGGAAGATGGGAGAAGAGACAGGAAAAAAGAAAAAACAGCTATTCTTACAGAAAACTTGGACAAGTGTTTAAGTAAAACTCTATGAATAGGTAGTATAAGAAGCAAGAAGGAGATATGCCACCTAAATATGGTGAGAGAAGCCCAGTTCAGAACTGGCCTCAAACAAATCCCCTAAGTCACATTCTTTAAAGGTTACCTGTATTGAAAACTGATATCAGATTCCATTTCCTATCTTATATATTTAGTTGTATACAAGATAACATAATAGACATCATAAGGTTCTCATTTAAAACAAATTAACAAAAATAAAATCTTATGGGATAAAATTAGAGTGACCAAGCAATATCGTTTCAAAACCACCAAGCCAATTTTACTTACTCTTTTAAAATGGAGCAGAAGAGATGACCATATTTTCCTTTATGTTACATTAGAAAATATAATCAGAGCTCACAACATAACATTTAAGGTTCTTGTAACTTGGCCTTGACCCTAATTTCCTTCACTGACTTGGCTAAGTGGTTAGTGTGCATTTACAGAACTTGAAGAATTTGAAGATGTGTATATCAGGAAATTTATTGAGTATATTATATGGACTTACCTAGATTAGGAGTTATCCCTATGTGTCTTTCCATGGGATTAGTCATATTTCTCTGACTTACTCTTCCAGCCATTCTAATCTCTCTTCTTCCTGGCTCAGAAATTCCTCCATGCAAAAGTATGCTTAGTTTTGTAAAAAACACACACAAAAAAACAAAAAAAAACTGCCAAAGTATCTTGCAAGTGGCTGTACCATTTTGCATTCCCACCAGCAATGAATGAGAGTTCCTGTTGCTCCACATCCTCACCGGCATTTGGTGTTGTCAGTGCTCTCAATTATGGCCATTCTAATATGTGTGAAGTAGTGTCTCATTGTTGTTTTAATTTGCAATTCCCTAATGACATATGGCGTAGAACATCTTTTCATATGCTGCTATCTGTATATCTTCTTTGATGAGGCATCTGTTCAGGTCTTTGGCCCATTTTTTTTTTGGGAATGGAGTCGGCTCTGTAGCCCAGGCTGGAGTGCAGTGGCCCGGATCTCGTGCTGAAACCTCCCGGGTTCATGTTCTCCTGCCTCAGCCTCCCGGTAGCTGGGACTACAGGCGCCACCACCTCGCCCGGCTGGATTTTGTATTTTTTTTAGTAAAACGAAGTTTTCACCGTGTTAGCCAGGATGGTCTATTTTTTTAAATTGAGTTGTTTGTTTTCTTATTGTTGAGTTTTAAATACTCTTTGTATATTTTGGATAACAGTCTTTTAGCTGATGTGTCTTTTGAAACATTTTCTCCCAGTCTGTGGCTTGCCTTCTGATTTTCTTGAAATTGTCTTTGCAGAACAGTTTTTTTTATCATTATTATTCTCATGAAGTCCAGCTTAACAATTATTTCTTTCTTGGATTGTGCCTTTGGTGTTGTATCTAAAAACTTATTGCCATACTCAAGATGATCTAGATTTTCTCCAGTGTTATTCTCTAGGGGTTTTATAGTTTTGCTTATTACATTTAGGTCTGTGATCCATTTTGATTTAGCTTTTGTGAAGGGTGTCATGTCTGTGACTAAATTTTTTTTTTTTGCATATTGATGTCCAGTTGTTCCAGCACTATTTGTTGAAAAAACTACCTTTACGTCATTGTATTGCCTTTGTTCCTTTGTCAAAAATCACTTGACTATATTTATATGGGTCTATTTCTGGGCTCTCTCTTCTGTCCCATTGATCTGTTGTCTATTCCTTCACTGCACCACACTGTCTTGATTACTGTAGCTTTATAGTTAAGTCCTGAAGTCAGATGGTGTCAGTCCTCCAACTTTGTTCTCCTTTAGTATTGAGTTGGCTGTTCTGGGTCTCTTGCCTCTCCACGTAAACTTTAAAATCAGTTTGTTGATGCCCACGGTACAACTTGGCAGTTTCTGATTTGGATTGCATTGAATCTATAGATCGAGTTGGGAAGAACCAACATCTTGACAATATTGAGTCTTCCTATTCAGGAACATGAAATATCTCTCCACTTATTTAGTTCTGCTTTGATATTTTAAATCAGAATTTTGTAGTTTTCTTCATATAGATCTTATACACATTTTATTATATTTATATCTAAGAATTTCATTTCATGGGGTGTTAATATAAATGGTAGTGTGTTTTTTATTTCTAATTCCACTTGTTCGTTGTTGATATATAGTAAAGTGATTGACTTTTCTATATTAAACTTGTATCTTGCAAACTTGATATAATTACTTACTAGTTCCAGTGGGGTTGTTTCATTTGTTTGTTTATTCTTTAAGATCTTCTACATAGACAATTATGTCAGCTGCAGACAAAGACAGTTTTATTTCTTCCTTCCCAATCTGTATACCTTTAATCTCCTTTTCTTGTCCTACTGTACTAGCCAAGACTTCCTTCCAGTACAATGTTGAAAAGCAGTGCTTAGAGGGAACTTCTTTGCCTTATTCCTGATTTTAGTGGAAAAGCTTCAAGTTTTCCATTAAAGTATATTAGTTTAAGCATAATGTTAGCTATAGGTTTTTAAAATATATTTTGCTTATGAATTTGAGGAAGTTTTCTTCTATTCCTAGTTTGCTGAGAGTTTTTATCATGAACGGTGTTGAATTTTGTCAAATGATTTTTCTGCATCTACTGATATTAACATGTGATTCTTCTTCTTTGGCTTCTTGATGGAATGGATTGCATTAATTATTTTCAAATGTCGAACCAACCTTATATACCTGGGATAAATCCCACTTGGTCATGGTGTATAATTCTTTTTATACATTGTTGGATTCTATTTCATTCTGCTTCTATTTTCTGGAAGAGATGGTAGAGAATTGGCATACTTTCTTCCTTAAATGTTTGGAAGAATTCACCCGTGAATGCATCTGGGCCTGGTGTTTTCTGTTCTGGAAGGTTAATTTGATACACGTAGTCCTCTTCATATTGTCTATTTCTTCTTGGCCAGGGACTTTGTAGTTAGATGTAAGGTGGTTTTATTTCTTCCTAAGTTTGTCATTTGTGGACATAGAGTTGTTCATAATATTCCTTTATTATCAGTTTAATGTCCTTGGGGTCTGTGTGATGTCCTCTTTTTCATTTCTAATATTAGTAATTTGCATCTTCTCTCTGTTTTTCTCAGTTAGAGGTTTATTGATTTTACTGATCGTTTTTTATTTTATTTATTTATTTTATTTATTTATTTTATTTTATTATTATACTTTTAAGTTCCTAGGGTACATGTGCATAGCGTGCAGGTTTATTTATATGTATACTTATTGCCATGTTGGTGTGCTGCACCCATCAACTTCGTCAGCGCAGCATCAGCTTGTCATTTACATCAGGTATAACTCCCCAATGCAATCCCTCCCCTCCCCTCTCCATGATAGGCCCTGGTGTATGGCCCGTTTCCCTTCCAGTTGCAGTGATCGCCATTGTTCAGTTCCACACCTATGGTGAGGCATGTGGTGTTTGGTTTTCTGTTCTTGCGATGGTTGCTGAGATGATGGTTTCCAGCTGCATCCATGTGTCCCTACAAAGGGACACAGAGCTCATCCTTTTTATGAGAAACACTTAGTATTCCATGGGTGTATATGTGCCACGTTTCTTAATCAGTCTGTCACTGATGGACATTTTAGGTTGATTCAAGTCTTTGCTATTGTGAATAGTGCTGCAATAAACATGCGTGTGCATGTGTCTTTATAGCAGCATGATTTATAATCAGGCCTGCTCCCCAGTAATGGGATGGCTGGTCATATGGTACTTCTAGTTCTAGATCATGAGGAATGCATGCATACTGTTTTTCCATAATGGGTTGAGACTAATGGTTACAATCCCACCAACAATTAAAGTGTTCAAACTTCTCACATCCTCTCCAGCGCCTGTTGTTTCCTGACTTTTTAATGATTGCCATTCTAACTTTGGTGTGAGATGATCTCATTGGTTTTGATTTGCGCATTTCTCCTGATGGCCAGTGATGGTAGGCATTTTTTTTCATGTGTCTGTTGGCTGTATGCATGTCTTCTTTGAGAAATGCCTGTTCATATCCTTGCCCACTTTTGATGGGGTTGTGTTTTCTTGTAGAGATTTGTTTGGAGTTCTTTGTAGGTTCTGGATAGTAGCCCTTTGTCAGATGGAGTAGATTGCAAAATTTTTCTCCCATTCTGTAGGTTGCCTGTTCACTCTGATGGTAGTTTCTTTTTGCTGTGCGAAGCTCTTTGGTTTAATGATCCCATTTATCCAATTATGGCTTTTAATTTGCCATTGCTTTTTGAGTGTTTAGTCATGAAGTCCCTTGCCCATGCCTATGTCCTGAATGAGTATTCCCTAGGTTTTCCTCTAGGGTTTTATGGTTTTGGAGTCTAACATTTAAGTCTCTAATCATCTTGAATTAATTTTTCGTATAAGGAGTAAGGAAAGGATCCAGTTTCAGCTTTCTACTTATGGCCCAGCCAATTTCCCAGCACCATTTTATTATTAAATAGGAGATCCTTTCATTTCTTATTTTCTCAGGTTTTGTCAAAGATCAGATGGCTGTAGATGTGTGGTATTATTTCTGAGGACTCGGTTCTGTTCCATTGGTCTATATCTGTGTTTGGTACCAGTACCATGCTGTTTGGTTACTGTAGCCTTGTAGTATGGTTGAAGTCAAGGTAGTGTGATGCCTCCAGCTTTGTTCTTTTGACTCAAGTTGTCTTGGCAATCACCTTGGGCTCTTTTAGTTCCATATGAACTTTAAAGCAGTTTTTAATTCTGTGAAGAAGCTCATTGGTAGCTTGATGGGGATGGCATTGAATCTATAAATTACAGCGGCAGTATGGCCATTTCATGATATTGATTCTTCCTATCCATAGCAAAGGAGCGTAGTATGTTGCTGCATTTGTTTGTGTCCTCTTTTATTTCACTGGGCAGTGGACATAGTTGTCATGAAAGAGGTCCTTTACATCCCTTGTAAGTTGGAAGTATTCCTAGGTATTTTATTCTCTTTGAAGCAATTGTGAATGGAAGTTCATTCCTTGATTTGGCTCTCTGTTTGTCTGTTACTGGTGTATAAGAATTGCTTGTGATTTTTTTGCACATTAATTTTGTATCCTGAGACTTTCTTGCTGGGATTTCTTATCCAGCTTAAGGAGATTTTGAGTAGGACAATAGGGTTTTTCTTTATTTTTTTTATTTTATTTTTATTTTTATTTTTTGGGGGCCGGGTCACAAGCTCCTGTCACCACCGGCTAGAGTGCAGTGGCCCGGATCTCAGCTCACTGCAAGCTCCATGCCTCCCAGGTTTCTGTATTCTCCTGCCTCAGCCTCCCGAGTAGCTGGGACTACAGGCACCCTGCCACCTGGCTCGGCTAGTTTTTTGTATTTATTTTTAGTGGGAGGCGGGGTTTCCACCGGGTTAGCCAAGTTAGTCTCAATCCTCCTGACCTCGTGATCCACACGTCTGGCTCTAAAAGAGATGCTGGGATTACAGGCTTGGTACGTGCCCGGCCAGGTTTTCTAAATATATAATCATGTCATCTAGAAACGGACAATTTGACTTCTTCTTTTCCTAACTTTGAATACTGTTTATTTCTTTCCTCTTGCCTGATTGCCCTGGCCGGGAACTGTACACTACGTTGAATAGAATTGTTAGCGGAGAGGCATCCTGTCTTGTGCCAGTTTTCAAAGGGAATTTTCCAGTTTTGCCCATTCCAGTATGATATTGGCTGTGGGTTTTGTCATAAATAGCTCTTATTATTCTGAATGCGTTCCATCAATACCGAATTTGTGAGCATTTTAGCATGAAGGGCTGTTGAATTTTGTCAAAGGCTTTTTCTGCATCATGGGGATAATCATGGTTTTGTCTTTGGTTCTGTTTATATATGCTGGATTACGTTTATTGATTTCGTGTGTTGAAGACCAGCCTTGCATCCAGGGATGAAGCCCCTTGATCATGGTGGATGGCTTTTTGATGTGCTGCTGGATCCGGTTTGCCAGTATTTTATTGAGAGTTTTGCATTGTGATGTTCATCAGGATATTGGTCCTAAAATTCTCTTTTTGTTCTGTGTCTCTGCCAGGCTTTGGTATCAGGATGATGGTGGCCTCATAAAACAGGTTAGGGAGGATTCCCTCTTTTTCTATTGATTGGAATAGTGTCAGAAGGAATGGTTCCAGCTCCTCCTTGTACCTCTGGTAGGATTCTGCTGTGAATCCATCTGGTCCTGGACTTTTTTTGGTTGGTAGGCAATGCCTCCAATTTCCAAGAGCCTGCTATTGGTCTATTCAGGGAGTTCCCAGTTCTTCCTGGTTTAGTCTTGGGAGTGTAAGTGTCCAGGAAATTATCCATTTCTTCTAGATTTTCTAGTTTATTTGCGTAGAGGTGTTTATAGTATTCTCTGATGGTAGTTAGTATTTCTGTGGGGTTGGTGGTGATACTGATCTTTTTTAAAAAAACAGCTTTTGGTTTTGTTGATTTTCTGTTTCCTGTTTTCAATTTTATTGATTTCTGCTGTAATTTGTATTATTTCTTTTCTTCTATTTCCTTTTAATTTGCTCCTTTTCCTAGTTTCCTAAAGTGAGAGCTTAGATTATTGATTTTAGATCTTTCTCCTTTTCTAACATAAGCATTCAATGCTATAAATTTCTCTCTAAGCACTACTTTCGCTGCATCCATAAATTTTAAGTTGTCTTTTTATTTTCAATTACCTCAAAATATTTTTAAATTTCTCTTGAGATTTCTTCTTTGACCTACGTGTTATTTAGAAGTTTGTTGCTTAATCTGCAATTATTTGGGGATTTTCCAGCTACATTTCCGTTACTGATTTCTAGTTTAATTCCACTGTGTTCTGAGAGCAGATATTGTATGATTTCCATTATTTCAAATGTGTTAAGATGTGTTTTATGGTCCAGAATGTGGTCTGTCTTGGTGAATGTTCCATGTGAGCTTGAGAAGAATGTATAATATATTGTCATGTGATGAAATAGACTATAGAAGTAAATTATATCCAGTTTATTTATAATGTTATGTAGTTAAACTATGTTCTTATTGATCTTCTACCTGCTAGATCTGTCCATTTCTGATAGAGGGGTGTTAAAGTCTCCATCTATAATACTGGATTCACCTATTTCTTCTTGCAGCTCTATCAGTTTTTGCCTCATGGATTTTACACTGTATTGTTAGGCACATACACATTTAGGATTGTTATGTTTTCTTGGAGTATTCATCCCTTCATCATTGTGTAATGCTCCTCATTATGCCTGTATCTGTTCCTTGCTCTGATGTCTGCTCTGCCTGAAATTAATATAGGTACTCTCACTTTTGTGTGATTAGTGTTGGCATAATACATAATGTTTAAAAAACATTTTATTGTTACATAGTATTTGTACATATTTATAGTATATATGTATTTATCATTTCTATGTCTTGAGAACATTTCAAGTCCTCTCTTCTAGCTATTTTGAAAAACACCATACATTGTGGTTAACTATAATCACCCTACTCTGTAATCAAACATTAGAACTTATTATTTCTATCTACCATATGTTTGTACTCATTAACAAACCTTTCTTCATCACCGCCCCCACCACCACCACACACACCCTTCCCAGCCTCTGGTAACTATCATTCTTCCCTCTACCTCCATGAGATTAACTTCTTTAGATCTCACATATGACTGAGGACATGCAATATTTGTCTTTCTGCGCCTGGCTTATTTCACTTAATATGATGACCTCCTTCTATGTTGTAACAAATGACAGGATTTCATTCATTTTGTGGCTAAACAGTATTCCATTGTGTGTATATATGCGCATATATTTTCTTTATCCTTTCATCCACTGATGGATACTTAGGCTGATTCCATATTTTTGCTATTGTGAATAGTGTTGCAGTAAACATGGGGGTGCAAGTATCCTTTTGATACAATGATTTCCTTTTTTTAAAAAAATACCCAGTAGTATGACTGCTGAATGATATGGTACCTCTACTTTAGTTTTTTGAGAAATCCCCATAATGATGGCTGTACTAATTTACATTTCCACTAGCAATTTATAAGGGTTCCCTTTCCTCAGCATCTTTGATAGCATCTGTTATCTTTGTCTTTTTGATAATAGCCATTCTAACTGGGGTAAGATGATATTTTACTGTGGTTTTGATTTGTATTTCCCTAATGATTACTGATGTTGAGCATTTTTTTCATATTCCTGCTGGTCATTTGCAAGTCTTCTTTTGCAAAATGTCTGTTCAGATCTTTTGCTCACTTTTTAATGGAACTATTTGGTTTTTTTTCTTTGAGTTGCTTGAGTTCCTTGTATATTGTAGATATTAGTCCCTTGTTGGATGAATATTTTCTCCCATTCAACAGGTTATCTCTTCAGTCTGTTGACTGTTTCCTTTGCAGAAAGGTAAAACCTTTGCAAAAACATTTGCAGAAGTTTTTTAGTTTAATATAGTCCCATTTGTCTGTTTTGGTGTTTGCTGCCTGTGCTTTTCAGCTCTCAGCCATAAAACCTTTGCCTAGCCCAATGACCTGGAGTGTTCCCTGTGTTTTCTTCTATAGATATGAGTTTGGGGTCTTACATTTACGTCTTTAATCCATCTTGAGTTGATTTTTGTATATGGTGAGAGACAGAAGTCTAGTTTCACTCTTCTGTATATAAATGCCCAGTTTTACCAGCGCTACTTATGGAAGAGGTTGTCATTTCTTCAATGTATGTTCTTGGAGTCTTTGTCAAAAATCAGTTGGCTGTAAATACATGGATTTATTTCTGGGTTCTCTATTCTGCTCTATTGGTCTCTGTGTCTGTTTCTATACCAATACCATAATGTTTTGGTTATTATAGCCTTGCAATATATTGAAGTCAGACAGGGTGATGCCTCTGGCCTTGTTCTTTTGCTCAAGATTGCTTTGGATCTCTTTTTGTTCCATACTAATTTTACTGTTTTTTTCTATTTCCATGAAAAATGTCATTGGTGTTTTCATATGAATTGCATTGAATCTGGCAATTGCTTTGGGTAGCATGGTCATTTTAACACTACTAGTTTTTTGATTCATGAGCATGGGATATCTTTCCATCTGTTTGTGTTCTCTTTAATTTCTTTCATCAGGTGTTTTGAAGTTTTCCTTGGAGACATCTTTCATACCCTTGGTTAAATGTATTCCTAGGTATATTTTTTCTGTAGCAATCATAAATGGGATTGCTTTCTTGGTTTCTTTCTCAGCTAGTTTTTTTTTATTGGTGTATAGAAATGCTACTGATTTTTGTATATTTATTTTGTATCCTGAAACTTTACTGAATTGTTTATCAGATCTAAGAATATTTTGGTGAAGTCTTTAGGTTTTTCAAAGATAAGATCATGTCATCTACAAAGAGAGAAAATTTGACTTCCTCTTTTCCAATTTGGAAAGGCTAGGACTTCCAACTGTATATTAAATAAAAGTGGTGAAAGTGGGAATTTTTATCTTGCTCCAGTTCTTTTAGCTTTTCCCCATTTAGTATGATGTCAGCTGTGGGTTTGTCCTATACGGCCTTTATTATGTTGAGGTAAGTTCCTTTTATGCCTAGTTTGTTGAGAATTTTTATCATAGAGAGATGTGAAATTTTATCAGATGCTTTTCCGTGTCTACTGAAATGATCATATAGTGTTTCTGCTTCATTCTGTTGATGTGGTGTGTCAGATTTATTTATTTGTTCTGTTGATGTGGTGTGTCAGATTTATTTATTTGTTCTGTTGATGTGGTGTGTCAGATTTATTTATTTGTTCTGTTGATGTGGTGTGTCAGATTTATTTACTTGCATGTGTTGAACCATCCTTGCCCTGGGATAAATTACACTTGATCGTAATGTGCTATCTCTTTGACGTGTGGATTTGGTTTGCTCATGTTTTGTTGAGGATTTTTGCATCTGTGTTAATCAGGGATATTGGCCTGTGGTTTTCTTTCTTTTGTTGTGTCCCTGTCTGGCTTTGGTATGAGAATGATACTGGCCTCATGGAAGGAGTTAGGGAGAATTCCCTTCTCTTTAATTCTTTGGAATAGTTTAAGGAGAGTTGGTGTTATTTCTACTTTGTAAGTTTGGAGGAATTCAGCAGTGAAGCCATCCAGTCCTAGACTTCACTTTGTTGGAAGAATTTTTATTACTGATTAATCTTGTTACTTGTTATTGGTCTGTTCGGGTTTTTTATTTCTTCCTGATTCAATCTTGGTAGGTTGTATGTGTCCAGGAATTTATTCATTTCATCTACGTTTTCCATTTTGTTAGTATATAATTGTTTAAAGTAGTGTCTGATCATCTTTTACATTTCTGTGATACCAGTTGTAATGTCTCCCTTTTCATTTCTGATTTTGCTTATTTGGGTCTTCTGTCTTCTTCCCTTGGTTAGCAGTTTATCAATTTTGCTTATCCGTTCAAAACACCATTTTTTGGTTTCATTGATCCTTTGTATTGTTTTTTTTCAGTCTCTATTTTGTTTAGTGCTGCTCTAACATTTATTATTTCTTTTCTCATACTAGTTTGGGGTTTTGGTTTGTCCTTCCTTTTCTAGTTCCCTAAGGTCCATCATTAGACTGTTTATTTGAAATCTTTCTACTTTTTGATGTAGACATCTATTGCTATAAACATCCCTCAGCACTGCTTTTGCCTATAGGTTTGGGTATGTTGCATTTCCATTTTAATTTGTTTCAAGAATTTTTAAATTTTTCTTCTTAATGTTTAAATTGACCCAGTGGTCATTTAGGAGCATGCCCCTTAATTTCCATGTATTTCTACAGTTTCCAAAGTACCTCTTATTACTGATTTCTGGTTTTATTCCATTATGGTCTGAGAAGATACTTTATATTATTTCAGTTTTTTAAAACTTTTTGAGGCTTTTTTGTGGCCTAATATGAGGTCTATCTTAAAAATTGTTCCATGTATATTTTGTAGCTGTTTAATAAAAACATCTATATATGTCTGTTAGGTCAATTTAGTCTACAGTGTAGCTTAAATCCAATGTTTCTTTGTTACTTTTCTGTCTACATGATCTGCAGGTCAATTTGGTCTACAGTGTAGCTTAAATCCAATGTTTCTTTGTTACTTTTCTGTCTACATAATCTGCCTTATGCTGAGAGTAGGATGTTGAAGTTTCCAGCTGTTACTGTATTGGAGTATGTCTTTCGCTTTATATTTTAAATATATATTTTATATATTTAGTAATATTTGGTTTACATATCTGGGTGCTCCAATATTGGGTGCATATGTATTTAGAATTTTTATATCTTCTCGGTGAATTGATCCTTTTATCATTATATAATGACCTTTGTTTCATTTTACAGTTTTTGGCTTAAAGTCTGTTTTATTTGATATAACTGCTCCTGCTTGCATTCCGTTTCAATGTGTGTGGAATATCTTTTCCCATCTCTTTACTTTCAGTCTATATGTGTCTTTATAGATGAAGTGAATTTCTTGTAGGTAACATATAGTTAAGTCATTGTTTTTCTTTATTCATTTAGTCAGTCTATACACACACACACACACACACACACACACATATAGAATTAAATATATATATATATTTTGAAACAGAGTCTCACTCTGATACCCAGGCTGGAGTGCAGTGGCACAATCTCAGCTCACTGCAACCTCTGCCTCCTAGGTTCAAGCAATTCTCGTGCCTCAGCCTCCCAAGTAGCTGGAATCACAGACACACACCACTACGCCTGGCTAATTTTTGTGTTTTTAGTAGAGATAGGGTTTCACCATATTAGCCAGGCTGGTCTCAAACTGCTGACCTCAAGTGATCCGCCCACCTCAGCCTCCCAAAGTGCTGAGATTACAGGCATGAGCCACTGTGCCTGGCCCAGTTCTCTATCTTTTAAGTTGGAAATTTTAATTTGTTTAAATTTGAGGCTGTTACTGATATGTGAAGACTTATTCCTGTCACTTTGTTAACTGTTTTCTGGTTGTTTTGTATATTTTTTGTTCCTTTTTTCTTATTGTTTATCTTTGCAGTAGGATTATTTTCTGTAGTGGTAATATTTAAATATTTTCTCTCCTCATCTGCATGCTAGCTCTATCAGTAAGTTTTATACTTTCATGATGGTAGATATTGTTCTTCCACTTGCAGATATAGGACTTCCTTAAGCATTTTTTGTAGGGCCTGGTCTTAGTGGTGATGAATTCCTTCAGATTTTGCTTGTCTGGGAAATACTTTATTTCTCCTTCATTTATTAAGGACAACTTTGATGAATACAGTATTCTTGACTGACAAGTTTTTTTTTCAGCCCTTTATTATATCATTTCATTTTTTCCAGGTTCATAATGTTCCTGCTGAGAAATTGCTGTTAATATGAGGGAAGTTTCCTCGTATGTGACTAGACACTTTTGCTCTTTTTAGAATTCTGTCTTTGACTTTTGACAGTTTAACTATAATGTGCCATGGAGATGACCTTTTTGGCATCTCTGAGATTCCTGTACCTGGATGTCTATTCCTGTACCTCGATGTCTAGATCTATTGTCTATACCTATTGCTAGGTGTTCAGCTATTACTTTGTTAAATAGATTTTCTGTAACTTTGGCCTTCTTTTCATTTTTCAGAACACTCAACATTTGAACATTTGGTCACTTTGTGGTATCCTGTATGTCATATAAACTTTGTTCATTCTATTCTATTTTATTATTTATTTATTTATTTATGTTTGTCTGACTGGATTACTTCAAAATACCTGTCTTCAGGTTCTGAAATCTTTGTTCTTCTTGGTCTTGCCTATTCTTGAAATTCTCCATTGTACATTTTACTTCATTTATTGACTTACTTGGTTCTGGGATTTCTGTATAATTCTTTTTTGTGATATTTATCTCTGGTTAATTTCTCATTCACATACTGAATTGTTTTTCTGATTTCTTTGTTTTGTTTACTGTGTTTTCTTGTATCTCACTGACCTTCTTTAATGCCAATTTTAAAAATTCTTTTTCAGGCATTCCATAAATTTCTTTTTCAATGGAATCTATTGCTGAAGAATTATTGTGTTCTTTTGGAGGTGTCATATTTCCTTGATTTTTCATGTTTCTCATGTCCTGAAGTTGATGTCTATGCATTGAGCATAACATTATTTCTTCCAGTTTTTTGAATTGGCTTTTATATGAGAAGATATTTTCTCAAGATGTATCTGTGGTGCTGATTGGGTAAAGATCTTTGCCTTTGACTCTGGATGTGTGCAGTCGCACAGTCTCTGTATGATTTATTTGGCTGTAAACAGTGTCAGCGTATCTGTGATTTCCTCAGTGTGTTCGACTGCAATTGTTAGTGGAGGCTGTGATGAGGCTTTGCTGGTGATGGGGATGCCACGTGGGCCAGTCCTCTGACCCTAGTGCTGACAGTAGTGGGCCGTATTAGTCTGTTCTCACATGCTATAAAGAACTACCTGAGACTGGGTAATTCATAAATAAAAGAGGTTTAATTCACAATTACACAGGCTGTACAGGAAACATGGCTAAGGAGGCCTCAGGAAACTTACAACCATGACAGAAGGTGAAAAGGAGGGAGTTATGCCTTACATGGCCAGAGCAGGAGGAGGAGAGACAGTGAAGGGGGAGATTCTACACACTTTCAGACAACCAGATAGTGTGGGAACTCTATCATGAGAAAAGCAAGGAGAAAATCTGCCCCCATGATTCAATCACCTCCCACCAGATCCCTCCTCCAGCACTGGGAATTCAAAGTCGACATGAGATTCGGATGGTGACACAGAGCCAAACCACATCAAGGGCTGATTCTGTCTGTCCTTGGGACCCCAGGTGGCATATGTGGGCAGCAGTGTCAGTGGGTGGGCAGCAGTGTCAATGGTTCCAAGTAGATCAATCCTTGGACCTCCAGATGTCAGCAGTGACAGCAGAAGGCCAGGAAGGTGGGCAGACTTTTGGGTCCCTGGGCAACATATATGGTGTGGGTGATGAGAGTACCAGTGGTGGGCCTACCCTCAGACTCCCAGGCAGCACACACTGGTGGTGGTGGCTGCAACAGGCTGGCTGTTCTAGGACCCAGGTCTCCAGGTCCCCAGGTGGCATATCCAGGAAGTTTTCAGAAGTGGTGGTTGCTGCAGGCTGGGTGGGCTTGTCCTCAGGCCCCTTGGAGGAGTGCATAGGTGCCAATCATCTTAGACAGGGTGAGGTAATTCCCAGGCCCCTGGGCAGCATACTTAGGCAGTGAGGTTGGGTACCAGGTTGAGCGGGCCTGTCCTCAGGCCCTTCTGTGATGTTTATGTGGCAGGAAAGGTAGCTATCTCCAGGCTCCTGGGTGGCATGCTTCGGGGGGAGGGATCAGTGGCAGCAGTGGGCAGGAAAGCATTTCCATAGTGTGTGCAAGTACACCCCATCCATGCTGCTGAGTGGCAGGGTTGTTGTGAGTGGCAGCTGTCCCAGGGAGGTGACTCTCAGTCTCTGGGGAATGTGTACTTTGGCCCCCGGCAGGGTGCTGGCAGTAGCAGCAGCAGCAGTAGCAGGCCAGGATTGTTGTTCCTCGGAGCATGTGCAAGTGTGCAGTGGTCTTGATGCTGGAGGAGGTGGAATTTCTGTTGGTGGCAACAGGTCCAGGCAGGTGTATCTCAGTCTCTGAGGATCACACTTTGTCCCTAGTGGCAGTGGCAGCAGTGGCTACAGGTGGGGAGAGCCTGTCCTTAGGGTGCATGCACGGCACCCTGCCCTGCTGCTAGAGGGGATGAGGTTGCTCTCAGTGGCAGCAAGCAGGGTGACTTTCTTGCTCTGGGGAGTGCATGCTTTGATTCCCTTTGTCCCAGGGATAACCTCTCCAACGCACTATACCATCCATTCCCCGGGGTATAGTACACTGTGTAAGGTGGAGTGCTGAGGACCCTGCTGCACTGCTGGGTCTAACCAACATTGTCCATCCAGCCCTCTGGGTGGATGCTGGGGGATGTCACTGGAGATTCAGAGACATGAAGATACAGAGGCTGTTGGGCCCCAGGGCAATATGTAGTCTTGTGGGGGCTGGGCTCTCAAAATGGTGTGTGCTGCAACTGCTTGAGTTTCAGAGGGTGTATGGAACCCAGCATGAGCTTCCATTCTGGAGTAATGCCATTACACAGACTCCAAACTGCTCCTGATATTACTGTCAGGGCCCACAAGGGTCACAGGGCTCTCCCATGGCTAGGATTGCAGGAATGTGGGCTGCTGGAGATCTCTCACTTACCCTTTCCCACACCTCACAGGGCTCACAGGCAATCCTGACTAAACTGGCTGCCTCATTTCCCTTTCTTTCCATGCTTCAGATGCTTCCTGCCACTTTTCTTCTGAATTCCAGTGTTCTATCTTAGATGCTCCATTTGAAGTGCTATATTTGTGGAGAAGGTGAGCACCACATATCTCTAGTCAGTCATCTTGAAGCCTTCTTTAAAGTGGGTTTCTTGTAGACAACATATGATTGGATCTTGCATATTTTTTGTTTTGTTTCACTCTGGCACTCTCTTTCTTTTCATTGGTGTATTTACAGCTTTGACATTTAAAGTGATTCTAATATAGTTCAATTAATATCTACGATATTTGTTTACTATTTTCTCCACCTTACCTGCCACAGTGTGTGCCTATGTGCTCTGTATGTTGCCTTTCTATATGTTACCTTTCTTCTTTGTTCCTATTTTAGTCTTCCACACTTTTTCTGCCTTTTCTGGCTTTAATTGAACATTTTATATGATTCAGTTTTCTTTCCTTTCTTAGCATATCAGTTATACTTCTGGTTTTACATTCTTTTAGTGGGTGACCTGGAGTTTTCAATATATGTCTACAACTAATCCAAATCACTTTCAAATAACACTATACCACTTCACAGGTAGTGTAAGTACCTTATAACAATAACATAATCTTAATTCCTCCCTTCAGTCCTTTGTATCATTTCTGTCATTCGTTTCACTTATATATAAGTACATCCAAGCATATATGTATATATGTAAATAGGTACATAAGATATATACATAAGCACATATAATTAAATGCATTTTTATTATTATTTTGAACAAACTATCTGTTAGGACAATTAAAAATAAGAAAAATAAGTTTTTATTTTGCTTTCATTTATTTTATTCTTCCATGCTCTTCCTTTTGTTATGTAGATGAAGTTTCTGACCTATATTATTTTTCTTCTCTTAACTTCTTTCTTTCTTCAACTTCTTTGAACATTTTTTGCAAAGCAGATCTACTGGTAACAATTTTTTTTCGAATTTTGTTTGTCTGAGAAAGTATTCTTCTTCACTTTTGAAGGATAATTTCTCAACGTACAGAATTCTAGGTTGCTGGTTTTTCCTCTCAACGTTTTAAATACTTCTTGCCATTCTCTTCTTGTTTGCATGGTTTGGGGATGTAATACTTAATCTTGTTACTCTCTAGGTGTGTTATTTTCTCCCCTCTGGCTTCTTTCAGGATTTTTTCCTTGTCTTTGATTTTTGCAGTTTGAAAATGATATGCCTTGATGCTGGTTTTTTGTGGGTTTTCTTTGGGGGGGGGGGCATTTATCTTGCTTAGTGTTCTCTGAGCTTCCTGGATCTGTGGTTTGATGTCTGCAATAATTGGGGAAATTCTCAGTCATTATTTCTGCAGATATTGCTTCTGTTCCTTTCTTTTTTCTCCTTTTTATTTCCCTATTATATGCTTATTACATCTTTTACAGCCATCCCACAGTTCTTAGATATCCTGCTCTGGGGTTTTTTGGTCTTTTTTCTCTTGACTTTTTATCTTTGGAAGTTTCTATCATCGTATCCTTAAGTTCAGAGATTATTTCCTCAGCCATGTCCAGTCTAGCAATAATCCCATCAAAAGCATTCTTCGTTTCTGTTACAGTGTTTTTAATCTCCAGTATTTCTTTTGTATTCTTTCTTAGAATTTTCATCTCTCTGTTTACATTATCCATCTGTTGTTGTATGTTGTTGACTTTATCCATTAAAATTCTTAGCATATTAATTACTGTTTTAAAAAATTCCTAGTCTGGCAATTGTAAAATTCCTGCCATATCTGACTCTGGTTCTGATGCATCTTCTTTTTCTTTGAACTGTGTTTTTGCCTTTAATCTGCCTTAAAAATTTTTTTTTGAAAAGTGGACAAGATGTGCTGAGTAAAAGAAACTGTAGTCAATAGGCCTTTAGTAATGTAGTGGCAAGATGTGGGGAGAGGAGAAGCATCCTAGAGGCCTGTATTTACGTCTCAATTCTTTGGTGAGCCTGTGTCCCTGGACTGTGAAGTTCACCAGTGCTTCTCAGGATTTCTTCCCCCTTGGGTGGGACAAAATAGCTACAGAAGTCTGGAGTTGGGTGTTTACCTTCTCCCAGATGTGCTAGGCTCTCATAAAAACCTCAGCAAGTTAGGCTCTGGTAAAATTGTTTCTCTGAAGGACAGATCTTATTAAGAGGAACATATATACAAATATATCATAAAATAGAAACATATATCATAAGATAAGAACATATATCATAAAAATAGGAACAAACATATCACAAAATAGGAACATTTATATCTTCTGTCCAAAAGGACAATGAAACTTTTCTCTGATATTCACTGTGAGAACCTGGTAAAGCTCCTGGAGGTAAAATTCAAAAAAGCATGTGGCCCACCTATGACTGGACCCCCCTGGAGCTTTTAACTTACAGATTTGTCCTCACTGAGCCTCCAACAATTCATCAGTTGCAGTTCAGGTCTCCTTACCCTGGCCCGGTTCTTGTGGAAGTTTCTGCTCATGAGTTTCTGCTCTGGAAAAACTGATTCTCTATATCTGCCTGTCTGTCTTTCCAGTTTTGAGGGCAGTGGTTTGTCCTGTGACCTCATTTTTCTGACAGATATTGTGTTGTTGATTTTTCTGTTTGTTCAGCTTTTTCTTGTTGTTAGGACAGGGTGGCAACTTCTAAGTTTCTTGCATGCTGAACTGGAAACTAGAAGTCCCCTACTGTGCTATTTTGATTACAGTGAAGACTAATGTCCCCAAGGCAGCCCTTAATGAGGACTTTAATAATCTCATAAATTTTCCACCTAAAATAAACACATTTGGTGTGATTTTCTTGGCTCCTAATACTGCCCTTCCCTTTCTCTTGGAACTACCGCTGCTCCACCCAGCGTAGGCTGCTGGCAGCCATGTTTATACCATATGACTCTGTGCATGTGAGTACCTGTCCCTAGGACAATCAAATTTTCTCTGACTGGCATTGAGAAAGCCAGTAAATTTGTCTCTGCCTGTAGCTAAAGTTGGGAGCCATATTCTCCCCCAAGAGTGAAAAAAACACAGTTTGTCTCCAATGACAAGATTAAAACAGAGATAAAGAGTGGAGTGAAAGAGAGAGCCTAGACTCTTTCCAGCTCTTAGGTTCAGTTTTTCTGAAGTGGCCACATTTCCAGTCTGGGGTTCCATGAGACAACGCTAGATTTTTTTATAATAAAGTCATACTTTTCTGGTTATGCTCATTCAAATGGATTTCTGTTCCTCATAACTGAAAGGCTCCTACTAAACTTACCAATCTATGAAAAGCAAGAGCAGGAGTTCTCCAAAAGTCCTGACTTTACTGGGCAAAGGATCTGGTTACACAATCATCCTCCTGCTTTCTTTCCTAAGCAATTCAGCAGGGAGGGGAGAAGAAGAAATGCCTGGCAGGCTCCTCCCTGATATCTCAGCTCTACTGGATAAACTTCACATATATCCCTGCAACCTTGGCAAGCTTCAGCTTTTTCCAACTGTGCAAAAAGATAATGTTTGCTGAACCTTCTCCACACAAGTGATATGAGGCTTAAGTAATAAATGCTTGCTATGCATGTTGAATTTCTCAGATTAAATAAAGACAAATGATACCCAGTATTACTTGAAATTTTACCACTCAGGGAAATATATTTTCCAGTGACACTTACCCTGAGAACTTGGAATACTCTATTACATAGTTTACTTAAATATAAACCAAAAAGCTGAGACTGTGTGACCCTTCGACCAACAATTTTCCCACTTACAAAATCAAGATTTGACACTTGCAATAAATTTTGAATTACCCATGATAATATCAGCAAAGGGAAATGAATTAGTAAAATTTACATATTTTCCAGAGTCTTTGTTTCAGGCAGAATCATTATCCTCCTCGATAGCAAATGCTAGCTTCTCCCGGGGAAAGCATGGAAGGTGCCAATGCCTCCACTTTAAGAGAACAGAGCAGCTGGGGTAGCAGCAGCCCATAAGTACGAAAAGCCTACAGCAAGTCATAGAAAAATCACTGTCCTATAGTTTCACCACCTAGAGGTCTAAGAATTGACAAGGAGAAAGCCTGAATAGATTTGAAATGAGAAAGACAATCAGCAGAAGCTGAGTTACATGAAGCGAATGAGACTTAAGTTTCAGGGCCCCTTGCTCATGTAAATCCCGGTGATAGCTGAGAAATACTGGAAGTGATAGCGGGCTCTGGAGAGAGGGAAAGCCAGGTAGGGATCAGGAACCATTTATAGGTGTTTCTGGTCAATTGCCTACGAAGGTTTCAGAAGAAAGGATCATAGAGCTCCTGGACACAGTAATTTGTTATGATTTCTTTTTATCTAAGAAAATACTTTGTACTTAATTTTTCATTTGTAATTTCATGTCATTTTTCCTAAAGAAGGTAACCTAAATTCTAAATTGTATAAACCTCAGACCTCACATTTCTGTGTGTGCAGTGATGATCAGGACTGTATCCCGGCCCGCGGGATCGTCGAAGCAGGCCCTGGAGGAGGGAGTGAAATTTGGGGACAAGAGAGGGAGCCACAATGGAGACAAGACAGGTGCTGATCAGGAGTCTCGTTTGTGTGATAATGCATGCTGCTTATATATACACTTGGAGAAGAAAGTTGGGCCAGAAGCGGAGAGATGAGAGGGTGTGGCTAGGTAGGTATTGGTTTCTCTGGTCGGACGTCATGTTGCGCCTGCGCTGTCAGTTGGTAATTTTCCCGGGCGCAGGATGGTGCCTGCGCTACAAAGTAACAATTTTCAGGGCGCGGGGGGAAAAACAGGTGAAGAAAAAACAGGAAGAGCGCCATCTTTTATGAGGTATTGATACAAAAGAGAAACAACAAATCTAGGGAGGAGGTAGAAGGTGGAAAGGAATAGAGCTCGGGCGTTTAATCATTAATTATTATTTGCTATGGCCGGGGCGCGCAGCTCCGGACAGGTCCCCCTTTTTATTATTTTATGATAAGAAATGACCCCTCGGGAACTGCGCCTGTCTTAGGTTGGGTCATCTCATCCCCATCTTCTAGGCCCGTCATGGGATAAGGCAGCAGCAAGGGCGGACCTCCTGCCTTAGGCTCCGATGGGGATAGTGTCCTCTTACCCGTCATTGACTGTCCAGTTCAGCACACAGGGGAGGTGGTCTTATTAAGGTAAATAAGACTCACCATTTTCCGTCATCTCAAGGCGATGATAATGGACCTGTATAGGCTTGGCCTGGAAGGCCTCGATTTGTTGTCTAACAAACGCCATAAGCTTATTAAGGATTATAGGCCCGAGAGTGAGAAAGAGTAGAAGAGTAAGTAAAGGACCAAGGAATGGCAGGAGATAGGGGAGAAGTCCATCGAGTCCAGTCCACAAGGGATTGGCGGCCAGGCCTTTTCTGCGCTTTTCTAGTTCTTCTTGTAACGTTTTTATCTTATCTCTGACGATTCCGGATTTGTTGGCGTAAAAACAGCACTTTTCCTGTAAAGCCAAACAGATCCCTCCCTGTTCTGCCGTTAGCAAATCTAGACCTCTTCTATTTTGGAGAACTACTTCTGCTAATGAATCTACTTGATCTTGTAAATCTTGTATAGTACTGGATAAGGTCTGTACATCTGAAATTAATTGATTGGATAATTTGGTATATTGGGTTAGTGAGACTCCTAGGCCTGTGGCTCCTGTAGTAAAAGCAGTGGTGATTCCTAGTCCGGCCAACAAGGGAATAAATTGTATGGCTCGTTTTGGTCTATAAATAAAATGTTCGATGGCAGGGATGGGGATAGGTTCATCTCCAGGGATGATATCAATGTCGGGGAGAAGAGTGGCCAGAACACAAAGCCCTGTCCAATTTGTAGGTAGATAAGTATATGCCATGTTGTTTCCACAGACGAAAACCGAGCCATTTACAGCACACAAAGGGTTAGTGGCATTGATTATGGAGGTACAGTTGTCAAACACAACATAGCCTAGATCAATTTCTTTCGTGTTATTATATGATGGTGAAAAGAGGCAAGAGGAATTAGAAAACGTCATCGGTTGAACTAAGAGGGGAGAAATAATAGGACAGGAATTACTTACCAAGGATTCATTTGAGTAATTGACATAGGACGACAAAAGGTTAGGTATAGCTAGAGGAATAGGGGGGCCCATTTTAAGACAAAGCCAACAATCGTGGGCTAGGCTTGTATTGGAAATTGAAGTAAATTGTAAGTAGCATTGAGGATATCAAAAGTTTGAGCATCGAGCCTAAAATTATCTCTAATCTCAGGCAGGGCTAAGGGGTGATATTGAAGTTCAGGATATAGAGCTTTATGAATCTTTTCTAATTTTTTTTTGGACGGTTTTAATTCTTGCAGTATCTGATGGGCCTCCTCCATCAGAAATGTGAATGGGAGCGGTAGTGCTCCAACAAACAGGCTTTCCTTTTTGGCCGTTACAAGGAGATTGTACAAGTTTATTAGTGGATCCTAATACTTGTACGTCATTGGTACCTCCAGTTTGTGTTTTTAGTAACGTGGCCGTATAGTATGTCTTATTGCCTGATTTGCATTGTTGATAGGAGGTATAACAGGAACTATGTATAGAAGATTGAAAAGAGCTACAAGGGCATTCTAGGAGCGGCCCGCTAGGTGAGGTGTCTCTTGGGGTAGACTTACATTTCCATAACTGGTTTGGCATTAGGTAAGCTGTCTTGCCCGAGCAAGTCACCTGGGTGATTCTGTCTGACGGAGGTTCAGATATTTGTCCTCCGCTGCAGTCACAAGGCTGGCCGTATTGTTTTCGTATTAATTCTCTCGCTTTACGAGGGTCACCAAAACCTGCATAGACTGTCACTATGCTATATAGAGCGATTATTTTCCAAAGGAATCTCATTTTAGGCTTCATTTTCTGAAAAACAAAAAGGAAGAAACTTCTCAGGGAGATTTATCTTCCCTGGACTGACAATGGTTATGATTTATTTGTCTTACCAATCTTTCAGGCAGCCATCTGGCTGCATCATTTTTTTGCGAGAAGATGCATACTGAGCCTCTTCCCCAAATTAAAACTGGATCGGGGCCATGCCATGAATTATCAAGTGGATCTTTCCATTTTACCATTGCGAACTGTTTTTGAGATTCAGGATGCCAGAAACGGTCGGCAGCCGATTTTCCATGACTGTCCAAATTTAAAAAATTAAGGATAAACAGGGCATGATTGAGTATGTTTCTGGGGGTACCCTTCACGGGGTACCAGCTCCCCCCTTTTAATTTTGTGATAACAGTTTTTAATGACAGATGGGCTCTTTCTACTATACCTTGTCCTTGGGGATTGTAGGGAATGCCTGTGGTATGTTTAATTTGTAGGGTATTACAGAATTGTAAAAAGGCTTTGGCTATATAACCAGGGCCATTATCTGTTTTGATTTGTTTGGGTATTCCTAAGATAGAAAAGCAGTGTAATAAATGAGCTATGACATGTTTGGTGGCCTCTCCTGTTTGGAGAGTTGCAATAATGAATCCACTATAGGTGTCTATGCATACATGGATATATTTTAATTGACCGAATTCTGAGTGGTGAGTAACGTCCATTTGCCAAATTTCGTTGGGGATGAGTCCTCGGGGGTTAACTCCTAAATGAGGAACAGGTAAATACGTTATGCAGTTGGCGCATTGTTTAACTATTTGTCGAGCTTGTTCTCTGGTAAGTTTAAACATAAGTCTTAAGGTTTGGGCGTTTAAATGATGTAAGGCATGTGCTTTTTGTGCTTGTTGCAAATTGTCTGTAGTGACTGTGGCTATGGTTTTTGTTGCCGTGTCGGCTGTTGCGTTACCTTGTGTTAAAGGTCCCGGTAATCCTGAATGTGCTCTGATATGCCCAAGAAAAAAGGGAGTAGTCCTTTTTTGAATAAGTTGTTGACATTGTAAAAATAGGTTAGCTGTGTCTGAAATATGTTTAATTTGAGGCACGGTCTCTAAGAGGGGTATTGAATGAGCCAGGTAGGCGCTGTCTGTGTAAATGTTAAGTGGCTGACAAGGAAAAGCTGATAATGCTGCAATTATAGCTTGCAATTCGACCAGCTGAGCTGATGTATAAGTGGTCTGGAATTTAACGATTACATCATTGTAGGTGTAAGCGGCAAGCCCTGTGGAAGATCCATCAGTGAAAATTAGTAATGCGTCATTGAGAGGTTCTTTACTGGTAATATGGGGAAACACAAACGCATGAAGTTTGCAAAATTGAATGAGTTTGTTAGGTCGGTAATGGTTGTCAATTGTGCCAGTGTAAGAAGCGCAAGCAATTGGCCAGGCTTCCGTATTTTGTAACAGCCAATGAATGTGTGATTGAGTGTAGGGCTGTATAATGGTAGAGGGTTCTATTCCAAAGTATTTTCTACTGTTTTCTCTTCCCAAGATAATTAGATCAGCTATTGCATCATAATAAGGCAACAAAACCTTTTTAGGGGAGGAGGGCAGGTGTACCCACATAATGGGATTGTTCTGCCAGAATAAGCCAGTAGGGGTTATTGTTGTGCTAAAAATAATGAATATTAATGGCTGAGAATAATCAATACTGGTAACAAATTGTGTTGCAATGGCATGCTCTACCTGTTGGAGTGCTATTAATGCTTCTTTGGTAATGGACCTGGGAGATTTTGGATTAGAGTCTCCTTTTAATATATCGAAAAGAGGTTTTAACTCTCCTGTAGTGAGCTTTAAATACGGCCAAAGCCAATTTATGTCTCCCAGTAATTTTTGGAAATCATTTAAAGTTTTTAAATGATCACGACGTATAACGGCCTTTTGATTAATGATTTTGGGTCCATTAATTTGGAAACCAAGATAGGTGTATGGATCTTGTAATTGTACCTTTTCTGGGGCTATTTGTAGTCCGGCTGCTGTTAACTCTTGTTTGAGTTGGGCAAAACACTGTAAGACTTGTTCGCCAATTTCTCCTGCTATTAAAATATCATCCATATAATGTATAATATACATTTGTGTCCATGTTTTTCTGACTGGCTCTATAGCAGCAGCTACATATTTTTGACACAAGGTAGGACTATTGGCCATACCCTGAGGTAAGACTTTCCATTGATAGCGCTTCATTGGTTGTCTAAAATTTGTAGATGGAAGACTAAAGGCAAATCTTTTTTGGTCAGCAGGGTGAAGGGGAATTGTAAAAAAGCAGTCTTTAAGGTCAATAATGATTTTAAAATATTTTTGAGGAATCGCAACTGGTGAAGGCAATCCTGGTTGTAAGGCACCCATGAGGACCATAGTGATATTTACTGCTCTTAAATCTTGTAAGAGTCTCCATTTACCAGACTTCTTTTTAATAACAAAAATAGGTGTATTCCAAGGAGAATTACTTTCTACAATATGTCCTGCCTCCAGTTGTTCCTGCACTAACTGTTGGGCGGCACTTAATTTATCATTGAGTAAAGGCCACTGATCAACCCAAACGGGCTCATCTGACTTCCAAGTAATGGGGTCAGCGCACCTTTGGGGTGCAGGTATGTCAGTGACCTGAGCTAAAAATTTCCAAACCCCTTTTTATCAAGTTGTCCTGAAACCAGTATAGGCTGTGGAATACCGTTTTCTCCTTTTCCAAGACCTTTACCAGGGGTGTATCCTTGAGTTAACATTTGTGCAGTAACTATATCATTTGGACTACACATTATAATTTTCATTTGAGAGAGCAGATCTCACCCCCAAAGGTTAACAGGTAGGTAAGGGATGACAAATGGCTTAATAAGGCCTGAATTGTTTTCTTTATCTGTCCATGTTAGGTATTTAGAACTTTGTTTAGGATTACTGCTTTGTCCAATTCCTCTCAACTGAGTTAAAGTCTCTGTAGTAGGCCAATGAGAGGGCCAATCTTCCTGTTTAATGATAGTTACATCAGTCCCTGTGTCTATTAGCCCAGTGAATGCCTTCCCGTCTAACCATAAGGTTAGAGAGGGTTTTTGATTTGTAGTTGGTTGCACCGAATATATCTCTGATGATCCGAAACCTTTTATATTTCTATTAGAGTGTTGGATATTATTATCTGTTTTAACCAAAGGTAGCAGGATTAACTGAGCTATTCTAACTCCTTGAGGGACAGTAATAATGTTGTTAATAGCTCTGGCCATGATTTTAATTTCCCCTTCATAATCATTATCGATAACTCCAGGGAGGACTTGTAAGCCTCTCATGGTGACACTACTTCTTCCTAAAAGTAGCCCAAAAGTGTTAGGTGGTAAGGGTCCATATATTCCAGTATTTAAGGTTTGTGGTCCCATTTCAGGTGTTAGTACTGTGTGGGAGGTGGAACTGAGGTCCAGTCCTGCACTTCCTGGGGTTGCTCTACTAAGCTTTGAAATGGATTGCTGTTGCTGGCTGGAACAAAGCTGACTGCCCCATATGCTTGTTTCGGGGCCTGGGGCTGGCCCCTCATCCCGTTTCCCTGCCTGGGAGATAAAGGATTTCCTTGACTGTCAGTTTTAGATTT
Source organism: Papio anubis (assembly GCF_008728515.1). Classification (NCBI taxonomy): domain Eukaryota; kingdom Metazoa; phylum Chordata; class Mammalia; order Primates; family Cercopithecidae; genus Papio; species Papio anubis. The sequence continues at coordinate 40,352,855 of NC_044976.1, forward strand.
ACATTCGTTTGCCCAGTGCCTTCCTCTTTTACACCTTGGGCAAAGGCCTGGGATTTTTGCTTCTGGATTTTTATTTTGGTTTTCATGGCAATCTTTTGCAAAGTGTCCCCTTTTACCGCACCTAAAACATCCCCCTTTATCTTTACCTTTGTTAATGAGGAAGTCTCTTACTGTTTGGCCGCTAAAAGCGGCGGCCATTGCTAGGCCTTGTTGATATGAGGGCCCAATATCTGAACAAAGGCGAATGTATCCTGTTAAATCTGTTTTCTTTCGATAAGGTCTGATTGCCGCTTGGCAGGCGGGGTTAGCGTTTTCATAAGCTAACTGTTTAACATAATCTACACCCGTTTCTGCATTTCCAAAAATTCTACCTGCCGTGGTCATAAGTCTATGCACAAAGTCTGAAAATGGCTCATCGGGTCCTTGTTTAACTGCCGTGAGTGAGGCCCCTGGATCTCCTTTAACGGGAAGTTTTCTCCAGGCTTTTGTAGCAGCAGCCTGGATTTGTGAGAACAATCCAGGATCATATTGCATTTGGGCCCGAGTGTCTGCATAATTACCTGAACCAGTTAACATATCAAAATCCCAACCGTTTCCTGCCTGTTGATTTCTTTTAGCTGTATCTCTACAATTTTCAAAGAACTCTGACTTCCAAATTAAGTGGTCTCCCCCAGAAAGAACTGCCCTAACTAAGGTATTCCAGTCTGTAGGAGTGAGCCAATTATCGGCTACAGATTCTACTATAGCAAGAGTATATGGAGCAGTAGCCCCATACTGAGAGGCAGCAGTCTTTAACTCTTTTATAATAGTAAAGTCAAACCCAGTATGATGTCTCCAAGCCTGTCCCTGTTCATCTATGGTTTCAGTGACCGGAAAAACGTCTTTGGGGGAGGAGTCTTCTCTATGTCGGCTAGCAACCAACCCCCCTCTTGGAACATGTTGTCCAGGCCGCTGAGGTGGGCGCAAGGAACCCTCCATAGCGTCTGAGTTGGGTATTTTTTCATTTCCTGTTTTTAGCTTTTGGAGCCTAATTATCAATGATTGATGTAACTCTTCAAGTTTAATTTGCTCTTCTAGTTGAGCAATTTTTTGTTTTAATTCTTCTTTGGGATCTATTGCTGCCATAACAATGGGTGCAGAAGCCTCATTATATGTCTTATTATATGGGGGCGGGTATGAAGTAAAGGGAGGCAGATCAGGGTTGTGATATTTAGCTGCCTCTTCCTCTAAATCATCCCAATTTATGTCTGATTGATTAGGCTTATTAATTTCCTCCTCTTTTTGAAGCATCTGCAAAATTGGGTATTTTTTTGGTTTGTTTTCGTGTGGCATTTCTTTATCTGTTACAGAAGGAGACTTAATTTCCTCATGATCACTTTCGAGGGAAATGAGATCCTCCTCCGTATCTTGCGGAGGCTTTGTAAGGTTAGAGCGGGAGCTGACCTTTAAAATATGCTCTGTTTGAGCGACCGCAGCCATAACTTGCGGATCGGCCTCCTTCTTATCTATTAAATCTCTAATGAGGTTCCAATGAGAGAAGGCGGTCACAGGAATTTTTTCTGGCCCAAAAGTATTATAATAGTCCTGAAAACAATCCCCTACTCTACGCCATCTTTTAATATCAATAGTTCCTTCCTGTGGGAACCAAGGGCAAGTGTCTTTTACAAAATCAAAAAATTTAAACAAATCATTACCTTTAACCTTTACTCCTCGTATCTTTAAAGCCTCTTTTAATTGTCCTACATAGATCTGATGCTGACTTAATTCTTGTCCCATTTCGGATGCGCCACTTACCTTCGATTCAGACGCGGCAGGTTCCCGCGGTGATTGGAAGAGTTTTACTCCTTTTGTCTGGGTTAGCGGTCGACCGTCCTTTGGCGTCCTCTTCCTCACGGAGTCCCTCGTTTCCAGGCCCCACGTTGGGCGCCACGTATCCCGGCCCGCGGGATCGTCGAAGCAGGCCCTGGAGGAGGGAGTGGGAATTTGGGGGACAAGAGACACGAGAAATGGAGACAAGACAGTGCTCTGATCAAGTCTCGTTTAATGGCGGTAATGCAATGCCTTATATACACTTGGAGGGGAAGGGGTTGGGTCAGAGGCGGAGATGATCTCATCGCAGAGGGTGTGGCTAGGTAGGTATTGGTTTCTCTGGTCGGACGTCATGTTGCGCCTGCGCTGTCAGTTGGTAATTTTCCCGGGCACGGGATGGTGCCTGCGCTACAAAGTAACAATTTTTGCAGCGCAGGGGAAAAACAGGTGAAGAAAAAACAGGAAGAGCACCATCTTTTATGAGGTATTGATACAAAAGAGAAACAACAAATCTAGGGAGGAGGTAGAAGGTGGAAAGGAATAGAGCTCGGGCGTTTAATCATTAATTATTATTTGCTATGGCCGGGGCGCGCAGCTCCGGACATTCTGAGGCCTCCCTAAAAGCCAAGCAGATGCTCCATGCTTCCTGTACAGTCTGTGAGATCATTAGCCAATTAAACTTCTTTTCTTTATAAATTACCCAGTCTCAGGTATTTTTTATAGCAGTGTGAGAATGGACTAATTCACAGAAGTATATGAAATAGTTAAATAGAAGCAGAATAAAATAGTGATTGCCAGGAGCTGGGAGAAGGGAAAAAATGGGGAGTTCCTATCCAATGTGTATAAAGTTTCAGTTATGCAAGATAATTACACTTTAGAGATATGTTGTACAACATCATGCCTACAGTTAACAATAATGTATTTCACACTTAAAATTTTGTCAAAAAGGTAGTCCTCATGTTAAATGTTCTTACCATAATAAAAATTGAATTCTGCCAACAGTATGAATGAAATTGTTTGAGGATGCCATGCTTCAGATGAGACCAATAACCCTAGCTGACACCTGATTGCAGTTGTGTGGGATGCTATAATGGAGATCTAGATAAACTGTGCCTGATTTTTGACCCAGTGAAACTGTGAGATGATAGATATGTTTCATTTTACATTGATAAATTTGTAATAAGTTGTTACTCAACAACAGAAAACTAACATAAATAGATGTTTTGTTTCCTTTTCTTTTCAGATGAAGTCTCACTGGAGTGCAGTGGTGCAATCTCAGCTCACTGCAGCCTCCCCATCCTGAGCTTAAGCAATTCTGCTGCCTTAGTCTTTCACGTAGCTGGAACTACAGCTGATACACCTTGCTAATTTTTGTGTGTTTAGTAGGGATGGGGTTTCCACATGTTTTCCAGGCTGGTCTGCAACTTCTGAGTTCAGATGATCTGCCCACTTCGGCCTCCAAAAATGCTGGGATTACAGGTGATGTTTTGTTTCTTGATCATTTCAACTTAATGTAATTGAGGTAATTTTGAGATGTATCAATAAGATCATGAGATGGGTGATATATAAAATATAAAGTAGTTCACCATATTGAAATGGCAAGTATTGTAATGTAAGGCAATACAGTTTATTTTGTCATCTTTTGGTAAACATGTAGATAATTGTAAACCTAGGTGTATTAGTTCATTCCCATGCTGCCAATAAAGACATACCCAAGACTGGTTAATTTATAAAGAAAGAGGTTTAGTGGACTCACAGTTTTACATGGCTGGGAAGGCCTCACAGTCATAGCAGAAGGCAAAGGGAGAGCAAGGGCACATCTTGCATGGTGGCAGGCAAGAGGGCATATGCAGGGGTGCTATGATTTCTAAAACAATCAGATCTCCTGAGACTTATTCACTATCACGAAAACAGCATGAGGAAAACCTACCTCATAATTCAATGAACTCCTACTGGGTCCCTTCCATGACACATGGAGATTATTATGATTCAAGGTGAAATTTGAGTGGGGACATAGAGCCGAACCATATTATTGCACCCCTGACCCCTCCCAAATCTCATGTTCTCACATTTCAAAACACAGCCATGCCTTCCCAACAGTCCCCGAGAGTCTTAACTTGTTTCAGCATTAACTCAAAAGTCCACATTCCAAAGTCTCATTTGAGACAAGGCAAGTTCCTTTTGCCTATGAACCTGCAAAATCAAAAGCAAGTTAGGTATCAGATACAATGAGGTTATCTAGTTACTAGATATAATGGGGGTACAGGCATTGGGTAAATACAGCCATTCCAAATAGGAGAAATTGGCCAAAACAAAGGGGCTACAGGGCCCATGCAAGTCCAAAATCCAGCACTGAAGTCAAATCTTAAAGCTCCAAAATCATCTCCTTTTATTCCATGTCTTGCATCCAGGTCACAATGATGAAAGAGATCAGTTCCCATGGTCTTGGGCAGCTCCATCTTTGTGGTTTTGTAGGTACTGCCTCCCTCCTGGCTGCTTTTGTGGCCTGGTATAGAATGTCTGCAGTTTTAAAAGTACATGGTGCAAGCTGTTGGTGGATCTACCATTCTGGGCTCTAGAGTACAGTGACCCTCTTCTCACAGTTCCACTAGGCAGTGACCCAGACGGGACTCTGTGTAGGGGCTCCAACTTCATAATTCCCTTCTTCACTTCCTTAGTAGAGGTTCTCCATGAGGGCCCCAACCTTGAAGCAAATTTCTGTCTGGATATCCAGGCATTTTCATACCTCCTTTGAAATCTAGGTGGAAGCTGCCAAATTTCAATTTCTGACTTCTGTGTACCTGCAAGCTCAATATCATGTGGAAGCTTCCAAGGCTTGGGGCTTCTACCCTCTGAAATCACAGCACAAGCTGTAGTTTGCCCCTTTTAGTCATGGCTGGAGCAGCTGGGATGCAAGGCACCAAGTCCCTAGGCTGCACAGAGCAGGGGGGCCCTGGGCCCAGCCCATATAACCATTTTTTCCTCCTAGGCCTCCAGGCCTGTGATGGGAGGGGCTGCCATGAAGACCTCTTACATGCCCTGGAGACATTCTCCTTATTTTCTTGATGATTAACACTTGGTTCCTTGTTACTTATGCAAATTTCTGCAGCTGGCCTGAATTTCTCCTCAGAAAATAGGTTTTTCTTTTCTATCTTATCATCAGGCTGCAAATTTTCCAAACTTTTAACTCTGCTTTCCTTTCAAACATAAGTTCCAATTCCAAACCATATCTTTGTGAATACATAAAACTGAATGCCTTTAACAGAACACAAGTCAACTCTTGAACACTCTGCTGCTTAGAAACGTCTTCCATCAGATTCCTTAAATCATCTCTCTCAACTTCAGACTTCCACAAATTTCTAAGGAAGGGGCAAAATGCCACCAGTCTCTTTGGTAAAGCATAACAAGAGTTACCTTTGCTCTAGTTCTCAAAAAGTTCCTCATCTCCATCTGAGACCACCTCAACCTGGACTTCATTGTCAATATCACTATCAGCATTTTGGTCAAAACCATTCAAAAAGCCTCTAGGAAGTTAGAAAGTTCCCCACATTTTCCTGTCTTCTGAGCCATCCAGATTGTTCCAACCTCTGCCTATTACCCAGTTCCAAAGTCTCTTCCACATTTTTGGATATCTTTACATCTGCACCTGACTCCTGGTACCAATTTACTGTATTAGTCCGATCTCATACTGCTAATAAAGACATACCTGAGACTGGATAATTTATAAAGGAAAGAAATTTAATGGCCTCACAGTTCCACATGACTGTACATGCCTCACAATCATGGCTGAAGGTGGCAGAAGAGCAAAGTCACAAGATCTTGCATGGCGCCAGGCAAGAGGGCATGTGCAAGGAAACTCCTCTTTATACAGCCATCAGATCTCCTAAGACTTATTTACTATCATGAGAACAGCACCGAAAAAAACCAACCCCATGATTTAATTACCTCCCATTGGGTCCCTCCCACTACACATGGGAATTGTTATAATTCAAGGTGAGGTTTGGGTGGAAACACAGAGCCAAATCATATCACCATATCACTAGGTAAAAGTAAATTCAAACCATGATGAGATATCACTTCACACCCGAGAAAATGGCCATTAATAAAAAGAAAAGACAATTGATTACAAGTTTTGGCAAGGATGTGGAGAAAAGGAACTCTTGTACATTGTTTCTGAAATGTATATTAATGCAGCCATTTTGAAAAATAGTACGGAAGGTATTCAAAAACCTAAAAATAGAATTACAACATGAACTGTCAATCCACCTTCTGGGAATACAGGCAGCCCTCTGTATCTCTGGTTTTCACATCAGTGCATTCATTCAACTGTAGATTGAAAGTAAAATATTTCTGGAATGCCAGCTTCTTAGAACTAAAGGGCAGACTTTTTGTATCCTCAGGATCCACTGGGTGAACTGGGGAATTGAACGTACAGAGATTTTCATATCCTTGGGGGTTCTTGTAAGAATTCTCCCGAAGTGGCCGGGCGCGGTGGCTCAAGCCTGTAATCCCAGCACTTTGGGAGGCCGAGATGGGCGGATCACGAGGTCAGGAGATCAAGACCATCCTGGCTAACACGGTGAAACCCCGTCTCTACTAAAAAATACAAAAAACTAGCCGGGCGAGGTGGCGGACGCCTGTAGTCCCAGCTACTCGGGAGGCTGAGGCAGGAGAATGGCGGGAACCCGGGAGGCGGAGCTTGTAGTGAGCTGAGATCCGGCCACTGTACTCCAGCCTGGGCGACAGAGCGAGACTCCGTCTCAAAAAAAAAAAAAAAAAAAAAAAAGAATTCTCCCGAAGTATGGAGGTATGAGGGTATATCCAAAGGCATTGGAATTGGTATGTAGAAGAGATATCTGCATTCCCATGTTCATTTCAGCATTATTCATAATACCAAAGTGTGGAAACAATCTAAGTGTTCATCAACAGATAAATGGATAAAGAAAATGTGGTATACATACACAAGAAAACACTATATAACCTTTTTTAAAAAAGAAAATTCTGCCATTAATGACAACATTGATGGAAGTTGAGGACATAATGCTATGGAAAATATGCCTAAGACAGAAAGACAAATACTGCATATTCTCATTTACGTGTGAAATGTAAAACAATAAAACTTATGCTGGGTGCAGCAGCTCACACCCGTAATCCCAGCACCCTGGGAGGCCAATGCAGGTGGATCACCTAAGGTCAGAGAGTTCAAGACCAGCCTAGTCAACATGGTGAAACCCCGTCTCTACTAAAAGTACAAAAATTAGCCGGGTCTGGTGGTGGGCACCTGTAATCCCAGCTACTTGGGGGGCTGGGTCAGGAGAATCAGGTGAACCCAGGAGGTGGAGGCTGCAGTGAGCTGAGATCATGCCATTGCACTCTAGCCTGGGCAAAAAGAGTGAAAATCCATCTCAAAAAAGAAAAAAAAAAAATAGAGAGAAAAGAAAACTTATGAAATCGTAGAATCAAAAGTTGTTGACTAGATCCTAGGGGTAGGGAGAGGAAGGGGTAGATAAAGAGAAGATGTTGGCCGGGCACAGTAGTTCAGGACTGCAATCATAGCACTTTGGGTAGCCGAGGCAGGTGGGTCACTTGAGGTCAGGAGTTCAAGACCAGTCTGGCCAACATGGTTTCTACTAAAAATACAAAAATTAGCTGGGTGTGGTGGCCTGTAGTCCCAGCTACTCAAGAGGTTGAGGCATGAGAATCACTTGAACCCAGAAGGTGGAGGTTGCAGTGAGCCAAGATTGCACTAAAAAAACAAAACAAAAAAATGAGGAGATGTTGATCAAAGAGTACAAGGTATCAGTTACACTAAAGAATTAAGTTCAGTGTTTGATTGCATTGCCTAGTGACTAGAGTTAAGATTTGAATATTATATGTTTTTAGATTAGTAAAATAATATATTTTAACTTTCTCACTACAAAAACATAAATTGGTGAGGTAATGGATATATTAATTAAGTGGATTAACTTTTCTACAATGTATAAACAGAACAAAACATCACATGGGGCTAGGCACGGTGGCTCACGCCTATAATCTCAGCACTTTGGCAGGCTGAAGTGGGTGGATCACTTGAGCTCAGGAGTTCAAGACCAGCCTGGGAAACATAAGAAGACAACCCTGTGATGATTAATATTAGATGGCAACTTGATCGGATTGAAGGATACCCAGATAGCTATTAAAGTATTATTTCTGGGTGTGTCTGGGAGGGTGTCGCCAGAGGAGACTGATATTTGAGTCATTAGACTGGGATAGGAAGACCCACCCTCAATGTGGATGGGCATCATCCAATTGACTGCCAGCACAGCTAGAACAAAGCAGGCAGAAGAAGTTGGGATAACCTTGCTTGCTGAATCTTCTGGCTGCCTTCTTTCTCTCATGCTGAATGCTTCCTTCAGGCCCTCCTGTCCTTGAACATCAGACTGCAGGTTATTTGGCGTTTGGACTCTGGAACTTGCACCAGCAGCTTGCCAGGGACCCTCCAGTCTTTGGCTACAGACTGAAGGCTGCACTGTCAGCTTCCCAGGTTTAAGGCTTTCATATTTGGACTGAGCCACTACCAGCTCCTCTCTTTCCCACCTTACAGATGGCCTATCGTGGGACTTCACCTTGTAAACATGTGAGTCAATTCTCCCTAATAAACTCCCATATATAAATATATCCTACTAGTTCTATACCTCTGGAGAACACTGACTAACACACCCTATGTCTACAAAAAATTAAAACATTAAATTATCATAGTGGCAATGCCTGTGGTCCCAGCTACTCGGAAGGTTGAGATAGGAAGGTTGCTTAAGCCTAGGTGGCCAAGGCTGCAGTGAGCCATGATTGCACCACTGTACTCCAGCCTGGTGACAGAGAAAGAACCTGTCTCAAAACAAAACAAAAAAAATCACATAGTACCACATAAATATACACAATTACAATGTTTCAATTAAAATAAATTAATGTTTATACTACAATGTTGTATCAACCAACACAACATGGTACTGGTATTGAAATAGACACATAGATCAATGAAACAGAATAAATAACCCAGAAATGAAGCCATATACCTCCAGCTGACTGAAAAAGTCTTTTGAGAAAGTTAACAAAAATATACACTAGGGAAAGGGCATCATATTCACTAAGTGGTCCTGAGAAAATTAGATTCCATATGGAAAGGAATAAAACCAGACCCCATCTCACACTATATGAAAAAAATTAACTCAAGGTGAATTAAAGACTTAAATGTAAGACATGAAATTATGAAAATACTATAATAAAATCTAAGAGAAATTCTTCCAAACATTGACCTAGGCAAATAACTCATGACTAACACATCAAAAGCAAATGTGACAACAAAAATAGACAAACGAAATTTACTTAAACTAAAGAGCTTTTGCACAGCAAAAGAAATGATCAACAGAGTAAACAGACATGAAAAGTTGCTCAGCATCATTGGTCATCAAGAAATGCAAATCAAAACTACAATGTGATATTATCTCACCCCTGTTAAAATGGCGTACATCCAAAAGACAGGCAGTAACAAATGCTGTCAAGGATAGAGTGTAAAGGAAACCCTTGTACACTGTTTTTGGGAATGTAAATTAGTACAACCACTATGAAGAACAGTTTGGAGGTTCCTCAAAAAACTAAAAATTGAGCTACTGTATGATCCAGCATTTCCACTTTTGGGTATATACCCAAAATAAGAAAATTAGTATATCAAAGAGATATCTGCATTACTATGTTTCTTTCAACACTGTTTACAATAGCTATAAAAAGGAATGAGATGCAGTCATTTGCAATGACACGAATGGAACTGGAAATTATTATGTTAAGTGAAATAAGCCAGACACAGAAAAATCAACATTACATGTTCTCACTTATTCATGGAGTCTAAAATTCATGGGATCTAAAATTCAGAACAACTGAACTCATAAATATAGAAAGTAGAAGAATGGTTCCAAGAAGAGTCTTGGAAGGGTAGTGGGGTGCTGTGGGAGAGGAGATGGGGATGGTTCATAGGTACAAAAATAATTTCATATCACAATAAGGTAGCTATAGATAATAATAACTTAATTGTACATTTTAAAATGACTTAAAGAGTGGAATTGGACTGTTTGTACCTCAATGGATACATTTCTGAGGAATTGGATACCCTATTCTTTATTATGGGCTTATTTTATATTGCATGCCTGTATCGGAACATCTCATGCACCCCATAAATATATACACCTACTAGGTACACAAAACAATTAAAAAGTAAAAAAAAAAAAAAAAAAGTTATAAAGAAGTGAGTCCTAGAAGCTTCTGGATAGCTAAATATGTGAAGGTTCTTGGAGGCTGATACAACCAAAGATGACATGGAAGTTCTGTGCTCCTTCTCCCATACTTTGCCCTATGTATCTCTTACATCTGGCTGTTCATCTGTATCCTTCGTAATACTTTTATAGTAAATAGGAAAATTTAAATAAAATGTTCCCCTGATTCTTTGAACCACTGTAGAAAAATTAAACCCAAGAAGAAATTCATGAAGCAGTCAGTAGCACAAGATCAATCAAAAGCTCCATCTCTAGGTAGATAGTGTCAGAACTGAGTTAAATTAGAGGACACCTTTTTTTGTTGTATCTCTGTCAGGCTTTAGTATCAGGATGATGTTGGTGTCGTAAAATGAGTTAGGGAGGATTCTCTCTTTTTCTATTGATTGGAATAGTTTCAGAAGGAATGGTACCAACTCCTCCTTCTGCTTCTGGTAGAATTTGGCTGTGAATCCATCTAGTCCTGGACTTTTTTTGGTTGGTAGGCTATTAATTATTGCCTCTATTTCAGAGCCTACTATTGTTGTATTCAGGGATTCAACTTCTTCCTGGTTTAGTCTTGGGAGAGTGTACGTGTCCAGGAAATTATCCATTTTTTCTAGGTTTTCTAGTTTTCTAGTTTTGTCAGGTTGTTCCCTGATGAATATTGATGCAAAAATCCTCAATAAAATACTGGCAAACCGGATCCAGCAGCACATCAAAAAGCTTATCCACCATGATCAGGTGGGCTTCATCCCTGGGATGCAGGGCTGGTTCAACATATGCAAATCAATAAATGTAATCCAGCATATAAACAGAACCAAAGACAAAAACCATATGATTATCTCAATAGATGCAGAAAAGGACTTTGACAAAATTCAACAGCCCTTCATGCTAAAAACTCTCAACAAATTCGGTATTGATGGAACGCATCTCAAAATAATAAGAGCTATTTATGACAAATTCACAGCCAATATCATACTGAATGGGCAAAAACTGGAAGCATTCCCTTTGAAAACTGGCACAAGACAGGGATGCCCTCTCTCACCACTCCTATTCAACATAGTGTTGGAAGTTCTGACTAGGTCAAACAGGCAAGAGAAAGAAATCAAGGGTATTCAGTTAGGAAAAGAAGAAGTCAAATTGTCCCTCTTTGCAGATGACATGATTGTATATTTAGAAAACCCCATTGTCTCAGCCCAAAATCTCCTTAAGCTGATAAGCAACTTCAGCAAATCTCAGGATACAAAATCAGTGTGCAAAAATCACAAGCATTCCTATACACCAATAGCAGAAAAACAGAGAGCCAAACCATCAGTGAACTCCCATTCACAATTGCTTCAAAGAGAATAAAATACCTGGGAATCCACCGTACAAGGGATGTAAAGGACCTCTTCAAGGAGAACTACAAACCACTGCACAGTGAAATGAAAGAGGACACAAACAAATGGAAGAACATACCATGCTCGTGGATAGGAAGAATCAATACCGTGAAAATGGCCATACTGCCCAAGGTAATTTATAGATTCAATGCCATCCCCATTAATCTACCAATGACTTTCTTCACAGAATTGGAAAAAACTGCTTTAAAGTTCATATGGAACCAAAAAGGACCCTGCATTGCCAAGACAATTCAAAGCCAAAAGAACAAAGCTGGAGGCATCATGCTACCTGACTTCAAACTATACTACAAGGCTACAGTAACCAAAACGGCATGGTACTGGTACCAAAACAGAGATATAGACCAATGGAACAGAACAGAGTCCTCAGAAATAATACCACACATCTACAGCCATCTTTGACAAACCTGAGAAAAACAAGAAATGGGGAAAGGATTTCCTATTTAATAAATGGTGCTGGGAAAATTAGCTAGTCATAAGTAGAAAGCTGAAAGTGGATCCTTTCCTTACTCCTTATACGAAAATTAATTCAAGATGGATTAGAGACTTAAATCTTAGACCTAATACCATAAAAACCCTAGAGGAAAACCTAGGTAATACCATTCAGGACATAGGCATGGGCAAGGACTTCATGTCTAAAACACCAAAAGCAACAGCAACAAAAGCCAAAATTGACAAATGGGATCTCATTAAACTAAAGAGCTTCTGTACAGCAAAAGAAACTACCATCGGAGTGAACAGGCAACCTACAGAATGGGAGAAAGTTTTTGCAATCTACTCATCTGACAAAGGGCTAATATCCAGGACCTATAAAGAACTCAGTCAAATTTACAAGAAAAAAACAAACAACCCCATGGAAAAGTGGGCAAAGTATATGAACAGACATTTCTCAAAAGAAGACATTCATACAGCCAACGGACACATGAAAAAATGCTCATCATCACTCGCCATCAGAGAAATGCAAATCGAAACCACAATGAGATACCATCTCACACCAGTTAGAATGGCAATCATTAAAAAATCAGGAAACAACAGGTGCTGGAGAGGATATATAGAAATAGGAACACTTCTACACTGTTGGTGGGGCTGTAAACTAGTTCAACCACTGTGGAAAACAGTGTGGCAATTCCTCAAGGATCTAGAACTAGAAATACCATTTGACACAGCCATCCCCTTACTGGGTATATACCCAAAGGATTATAAATCATGCTACTATAAAGACACATGCACACATATGTTTATTGTGGCACTATTCACAATAGCAAAGACTTGGAATCAACCCAAATGTCCATCAGTGACAGACTAGATTAAGAAAATGTGGCACATGTACACCATGGAATACTATGCAGCCACAAAAAAGGATGAGTTCGTGTCCTTTGTAGGTACATGGTTGTAGCCGGAAACCATCATTCTAAGCAAACTCTCGCAAGAACAGAAAACCAAATAGCGCATGTTGTCACTCATAGGTGGGAATTGAGCAAAGAGATCACTTGGACACAGGAAGGGGAGCACCACACACTGGGTCCTGTTGTGGGGAGGGGGTAGGGGGGAGGGATTGCATTAGGAGATATACCTCCTAATGTAAATGACGAGTTAATGGGTGCAGCACTCCAACATAGCACATATATACTTATGTAACAAACCTGCACGTTGTGCACATGTACCCTAGAACTTAGAGTATAATTAAAAAAAAAAAAAAGATTTAAAGTGGAAAGACAAAAATTAGAGGACACCCAACTGGTGTCTGCTGAATGATTCATCTACAAAATTGCTTGGTGTTGTGAGGAAACTCTCCACGCATTTGAGGTCACAGAAGTGGTCTGTGAAAGTATAGTAAAATAAACTGAATTTGGTGTTCTCATATTCGTTACATATATGTTTTTTCACGTTATGTATGATTAATTATTAAATTTTTGTAAAAAGTATCTAGAAGTGCATTTTTAATAAGTTTTTATTTTTACACCTTAAAAGCTCTTTTACTCTGAGTTTATCATTCTTCTAAAGATTTTGTAACTCGTTCTAGGTTTATTGAGGTATGACTGGCAAATAAAAATGTATATATTTATAAGGTACTATGTGATGTTTTTATGTAAGTATTCTCTGTGTATTGAATTCCCAAATCAATCTAATTAACATATATGTCATCTGGCATATTTACCTTTTCGTGTACGTATGTGTGTACAGAAGTAGGATAAGGATAGTTAGTATCTATTCCTTTTAAGTCTATAATACATTATTATTAACTATAATTACTATGAAGTTCATCAGATCTCTAGAAATTATTCATCTTATAAATGAAAGTTTGTATGCTATAACTGACATATTCTAATTTTCCCCACCCAACATCCCCTGGAAAACACCATTCCACTCTCTATTTTAAATTTCACGTATAAATGAGATTATGCAGTGTTTTTCTCTCAGGCTCTCATTTATTTCACTTACATATAATGAGTAAAATAATATGCTCGGCCAGGCACAGTGGCTCACGCCTGTACTCTCGGCACTTTGGGAGGCCAAAGTAGGTGGATCACTTGAGGTCAGGAGTTCAAGACCAACTTGACCAACATGGTGAAACCCCATCTCTACTAAAAATACAAAAATTAGCTGGGCGTGGTGGCGTGTGCCTGTAATCCCAGCTACTCAGGATGCTGAGACAGGAGAATCGCTTGAACCTGGGAGGCGGAGGTTGCAGTGAGCCAAGATTGTGCCATTGCCCTCGCCTGGGCACAGAGCGAGACTCCACCTCAAAAAAAAAAAAAAAAAAAAAAAAAAAAGGAAACAATATCCTCCAACTATGACATCCTACAAATTCTATTCCATTGTATATGTATACACTGCAATTATTTTATACATTCATCCATCCATAGATGCTTAAGTGCTTTTCATATCTTGGTTATTTTTAATAATGCTGCAACGAACATAAAAGTACATATATCTCTTTGACATATTATTTTTATGTTCTTCAGATAAATACCCAGAACTGGGATTGCTAGATCATGTGGGAGTTATATTTTTAATTTTTTAAGGAAGCCTCATACTGTTTATCATAATGCCTGATCCAGTTTGCATTCCTACCAAGAGTGTACAAGGGTTTTCTTCTTCAAATAAATCTCTTCTCATTTTTATAGTAGCCAACCTAACACATGTGAGGTGGTTTCTCATTGTGGTTTTCATTTGCATTTACCTGATGGTTTGATTTGCAGTTATCTGACCTGTTGGCCATTTGTATGTTTTCTCTGAAAAATTGTCTGTTGAAGTCCTCTGCTCAGTTTTGAGGGGAGGTTGGGGAAAGGGTATAACTCTGTTGCCCAGGCTTAGTGGCAGTGTTGCAACCTTGGCTCACTGCAACCTCTACCTCCTGGGTTCAAGCCATTCTCATGCCTCGGCCTCCTCGGTAGCTGGGATTACAAGCATGTGTCACCACGCCTGGCTAATTTTTTGTGTATTTAGCACAGATGGGGTTTTGCCATGGTGGTCCAGCTCATCTCGAACTCCTGGCCTCCAGTTATCTGCCCACCAGAGTGCTGGGATTACAGATGTGAGCCACCATGCCTGGCCTCTGTTCATATTTAATTGGAATTTTATTTTACTATTAACTATTATGAGTTTCTAATATATTTTGGATATTAACCTCTTTTTAAATATATGGCTTGTAAATATTTTCAACCATTATGTAGGTTGCCTTTTCCTTCGCTGTGTAGAAGGTTTTTAGTTTGATGTAGTCCCATTTCTTACTTTTGCTTTTCTTATCTGTGAGTTTGGTGTCACATCAAAATAAGTCATTTCCGGAATTGCCACACTGTCTTTCTCAATGATTGACTAATTTACAGTCCCACCAACAGTTTATAAGTGTTCCTTTTTCTCCACAACCTCACCAGCATCTGTTATTTTTCTAAATTTTAATAATAGTCATTCTGAGTGGTGTGAGATTTTATCTCATTGTAGTTTTGATTTGCATTTCTCTAATAATCAGTGATGTTGAGCATTTTTTTGTCATATGATTATTGGTTGTATCAAAGGCATAAAGACAGAAATACCATTTAACCCAGCAGTCCTACTACTGGGTATATACCCAAAGGAATATAAATCGTTCTATTATAATGACACATGCATGCACATGTTCATTGCAGCACTAGTCACAACAGAAAAACATGGAATCAACCTAAATACCCATCAATGATAGACTTGATAAAGAAAATGTGGTACATACACACCATTGAATACTATGCAGCCATAAAAAAATAAATGAGAGTATGTCCCTTGCAGGAACATGAATGGAGCTGGAGACCATTATTCTTAGCAAACTAATGCAGGAACAGAAAAAGAAATACCTCACATTCTCACTTATAGGTGGGCGCTAAATAATGTGAACACATTGATACACAGAGGAGAACAACACACGCTGGGGCCTTTCAGAGGGTATAGGGTGGGAGGAGGGAGAGGATCAGGAAAAATGACTAATGGTTACTAGGCTTCATACCCAGGTGATGAAATAATCTGTACAACAAACCTCCATGACACAAGTTTACCTATATAACAAATCTGCCCTTGTACTCCCAAACATAAAATAAAAGTTAAAAAAAGAAATCATTTAAAAAGCCAGTATTAGGGACTGTATTTATTATCTTTTCTCCCAGAAGTTTTACATTTTCAGATATTACATTTAAGTCTAATCAATTTTGAGTTGATTTTTGTGTATTATGTAAGAAAATGGTCCAATATTGTTTTCCCCATGTTCATGCATGGGGACACTGTTTTCCCCAATACCAATGTATTGAAGTGACAATCATTTCCTCCCAGTGTATTCTTTGCCCACTTCCTGGAAGATTAGATGACCTTTATCTGCATGTGTTTATTTCTGAAGTCCTGATTCTGTTTCATTGGTATATAAGCCATTTATAGGCCAGTACCATACTTTTTATGACTATAGCTATGTAATAGAGTTTTTAATCTGGAAGTGTGAAGCTTTCACCTTTGTTCTTTCTCAAGAATAGCCCCTGTGCCAAGCAATTTTGAGATTTGTAACTTTGTTCTCATTAAAAACACTGAAATCTTTCTTAATACTGCTTTGGCTATTCAGAGATTTTTGTTGCTTCGTTCTTCTTTTCAGATTGCTTTTTCTATACCGTAAGAATTTTGATAGGAATTGCTTGAAATCTACTGATCACTTTGGACAGTATGGGCATTTTAAAAATATCAATTCTTCTAATTCATGAACACTGTTTTTCCATTTATTTACTTCTGTTTTCAATTTATTTTACCAGTGTTGCCTAGTTTTCAAAGTACAGATATTCCACCTTTTTATCACAACTAGATGTAAGTTTAAAAAAAATAGATTCAGGGAATACATGGGAAAATTTATTGCTTAAATATACTGTGTAATACTGGTCTTTAAGCTTCTATTGAATCCATCATCCAAATAGTAAACATAGTACCCAATAGGCAGTTTGTCAATCTTTGCCTTGCCCCCACCTTCTTTCCTTCCCCCCAGTGTTTATTTTTTCCATCTTTATAAATTTGTATCCAGTTTAAGCTCACACTTATAAGTAAGAAAATGCAGTATTTGACTTTCTGTTTCTGCATCAATATACGTAGGATAAAGGCATCCAGCTGCATTCATATTGCTGCAAAGAACATGAGTTTATTCATTTTTATGGATGCATCATATTCTGTGATGTATACGTTCAAAAATTTTTCTTTAGCCAATCCATCATTGATGGGCATCTGGGCTGATTCTATGGCTTTGCTATTGTAAGTAGTGCTGTGATAGACATACAAGTGCAAACAACTTTTAATGGAACAATTTTTCTAACGCGTGTAGATAGCCAGTAGTGGACATGCTGAGAGGAATGGCAGTTCTATTTTTAGTCAATTGAGAAATCTCCAAATTGAGACTATCATTTCCTCACAGTGTGTTCTTTGCCCCCTTCTGGAAGAGTAAATGATCTTTATCTGCATGAGTTTATTTCTGAAGACTTGATTCTGTTTCATTGATATATGTCTATTTATAGGCCAGTACCATACATTTTTTTATTTTGCACAGGGGCTGAAGTCATTTACATTTCCACCAACAGTGCATAAGCATTCCCCTTTCTCTGCATCCTCACCAACATCTGTTATTTTTGACTGTTTAGTAATAGCCCTTCTGACTGGTGTGAGATGATATCTGATTCTGATTTTGATTTACATTTCTCTGATGAATAGTGGTGTGGAGAACCCTTTCCTATGTTTGTTGACTGCCTGTATGTCTTCCTTTGAGGAGTGTCCATGTATTTTGTCCACTTTTCATGAAGATGTTTGCTGCTTGTTGATTTACTTAAGTTTCTTATATAACCTGGATATTAGTCTTTTTTCAGATGCATATTCTGTGATAATTTTCCCCATTCTTTAGGTTGTCTGTTTGTTGATATTTTCTTTCATGGTGTAGAAGGTCTTTAGTTTAATTCAATTTTTGTTGCATTTGTTTTTGAGATCTTTGACATAAATTATTTGCCGAGGCCAATGTCCAGAAGAAGTTTTTCCTAGGTATTCTTCTAGTACTTTTTTTTTTATATATATAGTAGGAGGACTTATATTTAAGTATTTAAATCATCTTGAGTTAGTTTTTGTTTATTGTGAGAAGTAGGCATTGGGTCTCATTCTTATGTATCTGCGTACCCAGTTTTCCAAGCACCATTTATTGACTACGGTGTCCCTTACTGATTGTTAACTTTTGTCAGTTTTATCAAAGAACAATTGGTTGTAGATGTGTGGCCTTATTTCTGGGTTCTCTATTTTGTTTCACTGATCTATGTGTCTATTTTTGTACCAGTACCATGCTTTTTTGGTTACCACAGGGCCGTAGTATAGTTTGAAGTTAGGCAATGTGATGTCTCTGGCTTCATTCTTTCTGCTTAGAATTACGATGGCTATTTGTGCCCTTTTGGGGTTCAATTTGACTTTTTAAATATGTTCAACTGTTATTTTAGATTCAGAAAGTTCATATGCATATTTGTTACACAAGTATATTGCATGGTGCTGATGTTTGGGGTAAATTGATACTGTCACCCAGGTAGTGCACATGGGTAGTTTTATCAGCTCTTGTTCCTCTCACTCCCTACTTTGGGGTCCAGTGTTTATTGTCCACATCTTTGTGTCCGTGTGTATCCAATGTTTAGTTTCCACTTATCAATGAGAATATGCAGTATTTGGTTTTCTGTTCCTTTGTTAATTCACCTGTGATGATGGCCTCCAGCTGCATCTGTGTTGTTACAAAAGACATAATTTTGTTTTTTATGGCTATATCGTGTTCCATGGTGTACATGTAATACTACATTTTCTTCCTTCAATCCTATGAATGAAAATCCACCATTGATTGGCACCTGTGCTGACTACTTGCCTTTGCTGTTGTGAATAGTTGTCTGATAAACATATGAGTACCTGTGTCTTTTAGATAGAACAATTTATTTTCCTTTGGGCAAATACTCAGTAATGGGATTGCTAGGTTAAATAGCAGTTCTGTTTCTGTTTTAAGTGTTTTTTAATTTGCATTCTCATCAACAATGTATAAGCATTCCCTTTTCTATGCAGCCTTTTGTCTTGCATCAACCAATTTTTTTTTTTTTTTTTTACTTTTTCATCATAGGCATTCTAATAGATGTGAGGTGGTATTTCATTATGGTTTTCATTCTCATTTCTCTAATGATTAGGGATCTGGAGCATGTTTGCTGATTTTTATCGGCCACTTGTATGTTTTATTTTGAGAAGTGTTTATTCATTTCCTTTTACCATTTGTTAATGGAATTATTTGGTTTTTACTTGTAGAATTGTTTAACTTTCTTATAGACTGGATATTAGTGTTTTGCTAGATGCACAGCTTATGAATACATTCTCCTATTCTCTAGGGTTTTCTTTCCGTTGATAGTTTCTTTTGCTGTGCAGAACAGAAGCTCTTTAGTTTAAGTAGGTCTCACTTATCAATTTTTGTTTTTCTTGCAATTGTTTTTGTGGAATTAGTCATACATTCTTTCCTAAAGCTGATGACCAAAATAGTGTTTTCTAGTTTTTTTCCTAAGATTTTTATAGTTAGAGGTCTAATATTTAAGTCTTTGATTCATCTTGAGTTAACTTTTTTTTTTTTTTTTTTTTTGATGGTAGAGGGTAAGAGTCTAGTTTTATTCATCTGCATATGACTGGCCAGTTATTCCACAAGCATTTATGGAATACAGAGTCCTTCCCCTACAGCTAATTTTTGTAGACTTTGTCACAGGTCGAATGGCAGTAGATATGCAATTCTACTTCTGGTTTCTATTTTCTTTTCTGGTTCTTTATGAGTCTGTTTTGTTGGACCATGCAGTTTTGGCTACTGTAGCCATATAATATAGGTTGAAGTTGGGTAATGTGATTTCTCCAGCTTGGCTGTTTCCTTAGACTTGTTTCCGCTAGTCAGGCTTTTTTTGGCACCATATGCATTTTATTATATTTTTTTCTAATTCTGTTGAAAATGATGTTCATAGTTTGACTAGAATAGCATTGAATCTGTAGATTGCTTTGGGTAGTATGGCCATTTTAACGATATTAATTCTTCCAATCTCTGAGCTGGAATATTTTTTCCATTTTTTTGTGTGTCATCTACAATTTCTTTCAACAGTGATTTGTAGTTTTCCTTGTAGGCATATTTCACCTTCTTGTTTAGAGGTATTCCTAGGTACACCTTTTTTTTTCAGATACAGCAAATGAAATTGCATTCTTGATTTGGATCTCAGCTTGAATGTTATTGAAGTATAGAAATGATACTGGTATTTGTACATTGATTTTGTATCCTGAAACTTTATTGAATCAATTTATCAGATCTGGGAGTCTTTTTGAGGAATCTTTTGGGTATTCTACATCTACAGTAGTATCAAAAATGAACAGAGATAATATTACTTCCCCTTTTAATATTTAGATTCCTTTTATTTTTCTCTCTTGCCTGATTACTCTTGCTATCACTTTCAGTACTGTGTTGAACAGGAGTGGTAACAGTGGACAACCTTGTGTTGCTACAGTTCTTAGAGGAAATGCTTCCAACTATTGCCCATTCAGTATGATGTTTGTTTTGTGTTTCTTATAAATAGCTGCTATTATTTTGAGGTTTGTTCCTTCAACATCTAGGTTTTTTTTAGGGTTTTGTTATGAAGCGAGGTTGAATTTTATCAAATGATTGTTCTGCTTCTATTGAGATGATAATATGGTTTTTGTTTTCAATTTTGTTTATGTGATAACAGAAATTTATTGATTTGCCTACGTTGAACCATCCTTGCATCCCAGGAATAAAGCCCACTACATTGTGATGAATGATGGGCTGTTGAATGTGGTTTAGTAGAATTTTGTTGAAGATTTTGGCATCTATGTTTATCAGGGATATTAGGCTGTAGTTCTCTTTTTTTGTTGCGTCCTTGCTAGATTTTGGTATCAGGATTGGTATCAGGATTATACTGCCTTCAATGAAAGATAGGAAAGAAACCCTAATTTTTTGGAAGCTTCAGTAAAAGTGGTACCAGCTCTTCTTTGTACATCTGTTAGCATTTGACTCACCATTTATCTGGTGCAGGGCTAGATTCTTTTGCTAGGATATATATATTTTTTTAAGTGCTGATTCAATTTATTAAGTCATATTTGGTCTCTTAACGGTTTCAGTTTCTTCCTAGTTCAAACTTGGAAGTTTGTCTGTTTCCAGGAATTCATCCATTTCCTCTCAATTTTCTTGTTTGTGTGTATAGAGGTATTAACCCATTTAAGCCTGAGGCTGCAATTTTTTTTAAGTTTTGCAATCAGACTTTGGTGATGACCTTGAGCAGTAGGATATAAATAGCTCCCACATGCTTATTGTTCCAATAATGGAACACTAGGAATACTTGCAGTCTCTGAGGATCTTTTGTATTTCCTTGGTATCAGTTGTAATGTCAACTTTGTCATTTCTAAGTTTGCTTATTTTGATCTCTCTCTCTTTGTTAATTTAGCTAATAGTGTATCAATCTTTTATATCTTTTCAAACAATGAACTTTCCAATTTGTTGATTTTCCGTATCTATTTTTATTTTATTTTATGTTCTGGAGTACATGTGCAGGGTGTGCAGGTTTGTTACATAAGTAAATGTGTGCCATTGTGGTTTGCTGCACCTATCAATCTCAGTATCGAGAAGTAAGTATCAACCTATCACCTAAGTTTTAAGCCTAGCATACATTAGCTCGTTTTCCTCTTGCTCTACCTCCAACCACACCCCCTGACAGGCCCAGTGTGTATTGCTCTCCTCCCTGTGTCCATGTGTTCTCATTGTTCAGCTCTCACTTATGAGTGAGAGTGTTGATTTTTTAATAGTTATTTGATTACAATTTTATTTCTTCCTGCTTTGATGATAACGATTTCTTCCACTCAGCTAGCTTTTGATTTAGCTTGTTCTCATTTGTCTAGTTCCTTCATTGTGACCTTAGGTTATTAATTTGGGATATTTCCCTTTTAGATGTAGTTGTTTGGTGCTATAAACTTTTTTCCTAACATTGCTTTTGTTATATCCCAGAGGTTTTCATATGTCATATTTCTATTTTCATTTGTTTCAAATAACGTTTTGATTTCTGCCTTAATTTGTTTACCTAAAATTCATTCAGGAGTAAATTGTTTAATTTCCACTTAATTATGTAATTTTCATAAGTCCTCTTGGTATTGATTTCTATTTTTATTCCACTCTGGTACAATAAGATGCTTTGCATTATTTTGATTTTTTAAATGTATTTATTATCACCTTATGATCAAGAATGTTGTCAAACTGCTCTGTGTACAGATAGAAAGAATGTGTATTCTGTGGTTGTTAGGTAGAATGTTATTTAGATCAATATCAATTCCATTTGGTCAAATATTCTATTTAAGTCCAGAATTTTTTTGTTCATTTTCTGTCTTGATGATCTGTCTAAAGCTGTCAGTGGTGTGTTGAAGTCTACCACTATTATTTTATGGCTGTTTTTTTAAAAATATATATTTAGTAGTAATTGTTGTATAAAGCTGGGTGCATATGAATGTATACATATTTGGATAGTTATATTTTCTTGTTGCACTGAACATTTTATTATTAGGTAATGCCCTTCTTTGTCCCTTTTTGTTACTATTGGTTTAATGTCTGTTTTATCTGATACACAAAGAGTGTGCCCTTCTATTTTGTTTTGTTTTGTTTTGTTTTCCATTTGCCTGATAGATCTTTCTCTCTCCCTTTATTTTGAGTCTATGTGTGTCATTACATACGAAGTGAGTTTTTTGAAGCCAGCAGAATGTTTGGTCTTGCTTTGTTATCTAATTTACTACTCTCTGTCTTTTAAGTGAAGTATTTAGGTTGTTTACATTTAAGATTAATATTTACATGTGATGTTTCATTTCTGTTATTGTGTTGTTATCTAATTGTTTTGTAGATTCCATTTTGTAGTTGCATTATAAGGTGTTTGGGCTTTCTACTTACATGTGCTTTTATCATAGGAAGTATCATCCCTTTATTTCCATATTTAGAAGTCCTTTAAACATTTATTGTAGATCCAGTGTGGTGGTGATGAATTTCCTTATTGTTTTCTTGTATGTGAAAGACTTTATTTATCCTTCATTTATGAAGCTTAATTTGGTCGGATGTGAAATTCTTGGTGGAATTTTTTAAAGCTAAAAATGAGGCCCCAATCTCTTCATGTTTGTAAGGATCTTGCTGAGAAATCCACTGACAGTCTGATGGGATTTTATTTATAGGTAATTTGATCTTCTTTCTCACTGCATATAAGATTTTTTTTTCACATTGACCTGGGATAGTGTGAGGACTACATGCTTTGGGGATGGTCATATTTTATAGTATCTTGAAGGATTTATCTACATTTCTTATATTTTGATGTCAACCTCTCTAGCAAGATTCAGAAAATTTTCTGAATTATACCTTCAAATATATTTTCCAGGTTGCTTGCTTTTTTCTTCTTCTCTGTCAGGAATGTCAAAAAGTTGTAGGTTTGGTCACTTTACATAGTTCCATATGTTTTAAATACTGTGTTTATTTAAAAAAAATTTTTTCTTTATTTTTGTCTGACTGAATTAATACAAAATACCAGTCTTTGAGCTCTTTAATTATTTCTTCTCTTTGGTCTAATCTATTGTTGAGGCTTCCACCTCTAGGTTTGCCTGGATTTTTTTTTTTTTTTAAATTCCAGAAGTTCTATTTGGTTCTTCAGGCCATGGTAGGCAACTCTGCAGTCTGTCCTCTGTTGCCGGGGTGTTGCTCCTCTATGTAGAGATGAAGATTTGGGCCATGTGCTTCTTTTGGTTTTGATGCTACTGTTAATAAGATTGTTTGTTTAATAACCTTCTTTGAATAGTCTACCTGTTTTTAGTGTATAGAAATGCAACTGATTCTATAGGTTGATTTTGTATCTTGTTATTTTACTGAGTTCATTTACTAATTCTAACTGCTTTTTAATGGAGTCTTTAGGATGTTCCATATGAAAGCTCTAATCACCTGAAAACAGAGATAATTTCATTTCTTTCTTTCCAATAAAGATGTCATCAGTTTATTTTTTGTCTGAGTGCTCTCGCTAAGGCTTCTATTTCTATGTTCAATAGAAGTGACAGAAGTGAGCATCTTTGTCTTTTCCCTTACCTTAAATAAAAACTTTCAGTTTTTCTTTGTTGGGTATTATATTCACTGTGGGTTTTTCATATATGGCTTTTGTTATGGTGAAGTAAATTTACTTTATTCCTAGTGTTTTGAATGTTTTTATCATGAAAGTGTGCTAAATTTTGTCAAATGCTTACTCACCTTCTATTGATATTATCAGATAGTTTTATCTTTCATTCTGTTAATGCAGTATATCACACTTACTGATTTTCATGTTGAAGCTTTCTTGCATGCCAAGTATAAATCCCACCCGATACAACTATTTGTTGCATCCTGGTAATGGTGGGTTGAAGTCATGACTCAGAAGTCTGGGAGTTGGGTGAAGAAAAGTGGCAACACATCCCTGGTATTGTTGGGTAACAGCCAAAATTCAGGTCCCGGGGATGGGTTGCAGGACAGGGCAGTCCAGCTCCAGTCTTGAAGATCGTGAGAAGCTATGGTATTTTGATTCCTGTAGGGAGAGCACAGTGGTGACTCAGGCCTCTGGGGCCATGGATCAGCCCTGTGACAGCTCCAGTCCTGAGCGGGAGACACAGTGGTGGCTCCTTCTCTGTTGGGGAACACTGCACATGGATTCTGGGAAGTTATCAGCTAGGCATAGCACTGTGAAAACTTCAGGGGTCCCTGCTGGCTAAAGCTGCAGGTAACTGTGATGGTGAACAGGACTGCTGGTATCCTCTCCTACTTCCCTCCCCCTCCCAAAAGTGGAAAATCCCTTTGAGGGGATCACCCTTAGTTACGGTCTGCTCTGGAGTGGGAGATGGGCTGATGTTGATAAAAACTTTTCTACTCTTTTCTATATGACCATCCTCTATTCTTGTACTTCACAGGGTTTCTGCTGTTTCCTTGTTGCTTGGAGTATTCTGAGAGCGACTTTCTTGATTTATAGTCACTTATTAATTGTTTTTGTGGTTTTTGGTAAACAAGTGTAAGGATGTTTCATTCCGCTCTATTGCTAATGTCCTCTACAAAAAAATAAAATTATCCAACTCATGTGTAATAGGTGATTACCATGTAACAGACACTATATTGGGTCATAAGAAAGGTGGCATTCTAGCCATAAGAATAGCATGTAAAAAGAAGCACACTGCTATATATAAGAAACTGAAAGATGACCAATGTGACTGGAGCCCAACGAGTGAAAGGAAAAGTGAAGTGAAATTTGTCTCATAAAATGTATGGGTAGATAAATGAAAATAGTAAGTGAATTTTGCGCTTTCAACTTAGGTATCTAGGTTCTCACATTGGGACTGATTAGGTTGATGGCTCAGCCCATGGAGAGTGAAGAAAAGCAAGGTGAGGCAATGGCCAACCCTGGAGTGGTATGGAACCATATAAACACCCATCCCCAGGCAAGGGAAGTGGTGAGGGATTGTGCAATCCAGCTTGGGAAGCCATGTTTTTCCCACGGACCTTTGTGACCTGCCGACCAGGAGATCCCCTCGTGAGCCCACACCACCAGGGCCTTGGGTTTGAAGCACAAAACCATGCAGAGTCTCGGGAAAGTGGCCACTCCAGCACACACAGAAACCCAGGAGTTTTGCATACTCTGGCCCAGGGAATTCTGACGAGGTGGGGGATATATCTATGCATTCCCCTAGTAAGGGGGCTGAAATCAGGGAGCCACACAGTGTGTTGTTATGCAGGCCCCACTCCAATGGCACCTCACAAGTTAAGACCCACTGGTTTAGAATTTCAGCTGGCCAGTGGCAGCAGGCTGGAGACTGCCAGAGACCGATTCAGTTCTTAGGGGTAAGGAAAGCCACCATCTCTGCAGTTTGAGTCAGCCATTCTAGCCTGCTGGCTCCAGGGAGTCCAAGAAGTCTAGACGAGAACTCTGATATCTCCCTGGGATGGAGTCCCCAGGGGCAGGGGCAGCTGCAATCTCTGTGGTTTAGCTGACTTAGTCTTTCAAGCCTGCTGTCTCTACACAGTCCAGGCAGTCTGAATGAGGGCGATTTCCTTCAGTGTAGTTCACCCACTCTGCCAAGGGACAGCCAGACTGCTTCTTTGAGTGGGGTGTTGATCTCATTCTTTCAGACTGGGTGAGACTTCCCAACAGGGGTCTCCAGACGGGAGCATTAGGGCCAGTATCAGGTGGTTGCTCCTACAGGAGCATTAGGGCTGGCATCAGGTGGGTGCTCCTCTGGGACAGAGCTCCTAGAGAAAGAAACAGGCTGCCATCTCTGCTATTTCGTAGCCTTCACTGGTGATATCTCCAGGTGTGGGAGGAAGTGAGGCAATGAGGATCTGGAATGGGCCCCCAGAAAATTACAGCAGCCCTACATAGGAGTTGCCTAAGTGTGGAAAGAAAAACAAACAGAAAGCAACAACAACAACAACATGAATAAAAAATACCCCACAAAAAACCCATTTAATGGTCAGCCACCACAAAGATCAAAGGTAGATAAGCCCACAAACATAAGAAAGAATCACTGTGAAAATGCTGAAAACTAAAAAATCCAGAGTGCCTTTTCTTTTCCAAATGACCACAACACCTCTCCAGCAAGGGCACAGAATTTTGTTGAAGCTAAGATGCCTATATTGACAGAAGTAGGCTTCAGAAAACGGGTAATAACAAACTTCACTGAGCTAAAGTAGCATGTCATAACTGAATGCAAAGAAGCTAAGAATCATGATAAAATGATACAGGAGCTGATAACCTGAATATCCAGTTTAGAGAGGAGAATAACTGAACTGAGGGAGCTGAAAAACACAATCTGAGAATGTCACAGTACAATTACAATATCCATAGCAGAATAGAGAGCAAGCAGAGGAAAGAATCCCAGAGCTTGAAGACTATCTTTCTGAAATAAGTCAGGCAGACAAGAATAGAAAAAATATTAGAAAAGAATGAACAAAACCTCTGAGAAATATGGCATTATTTAAAAAGACTGAGTCTACAACTGAATGGGGTACTTGAAAAAGATGAGGAGCATGGAATCAAGTTGGAAAATATACTTCAGTATATTATCCAGGAGGAATTCCCTAACCTACCAAAGACAGGCCAATGTTCAATTTCAGAAAACCTAGAGATCCACAGAAAGATACTCCACAAGAAGATCAGCCACAAGACAAACAATCCTCACATTCTCTATGGTCAAAATGAAAGAAAAAAATGTTAAGGGGAGCCAGAGAGAAAGGCCATTTCACTTACAAAGGGAAGGCCATCAGACTAACAGTGGATCTCCCAGTGGAAATCCTACAAGTCAAAAGAGATTGGGGCCCAATATTTAATATTCTTTTAAAAAAAACATAAAATTTCTTATTCTGCCATATTCAGTTTTATAAGTGAAGGAGAAATAAGATCTTTTTCAGACATGCAAGTGCATAGGGAATTCATTAGTATCAGGCCTGCTTTGCAAAAGCTCCTGAAAGAAGCACTGAATATGGAAAGGAAAAACCATTACCAGCCACTACAAAAACACACTGAAGTACAACAACCAGGAACACTACGAAGCAAACACATAAACAAGTCTACAAAATAACCAGCTAGCATCAGAATGACAGGATCAAATTCACATATAACAATACTAACCTTAAATGTAAATGTGCTAAATGCCCCAATTATAAAACACAAAATGGCAAGCTGGAAAAATAGTCAAGACCCGTTAGTATTCTGTCTTCAGGAGACCCATCTCATGTGCAAAGACACACTTAGACTAAAATAAAGAGATGGGGAAAAATTGACCAAGCAAATGGAAAACAGAAAAAAGCAAGTTGCAGCCCTAGTTTTTGACAAAACAGACATTAAACCAACAAAGATCAAAAGAGACAAGGGCATTACATAATGGTAAAGGGTTTAATTAAACAGGAAGAGGTAACCATCCTAAATATATATGCACCCAATACAGGAGCACCCAGATTCTCAAGCAAATTCTTAGAGACCTACAAAGAGACTTAGGCTCCCGCATAATAATAGTAGGAAATTTTAACACTACACTGACAATATTAGACAGATCATTAAGATAGAAAGTTAAAAAAGATATTCAGGACCTGAACTCAGCTCTGGATCAAGTGGATCTGCTAGATATCTACAGAACTCTCCAACAACAACAACAACAACAACAACAAAAAGAATATACATTCTTCTGATCACCACATGGCACTTACTCTAAAATAGATTGCATAATCAGAAATAAAACAGTCCTCGACAAATGCAAAATAATTGAAATCATAATAATCTATCAGACCACAGCACAATCAAATTAGAACTCAAGATTAAGAAACTCACTTAAAACCACACAACTACATGGAAATTGAGCAACCTATTTCTGAATGACTTCTTGGTGTATAATGAAATTAAGGCAGAAATAAAGAAGTTCTTTGAAATTAATGAGAACAAAGAGACAATATATCAGGATCTCTGAAAGGCAGCTAAAGCAGTGTTAATAGAAAAACTTATACCACTGAATGCCCACATCAAAAAGCTAGAAAAACCTCATATCGACAACCTAACATCACAACTACAATAACTAGAGAACCAACAGCAAACAAGTCCCCAAGCTAGCAGAAGACAAGAAATAACAAAATCAGAGCTAAACTGAAGGAGAAAGAGACATGAAAAACCCTTCAAAAAATCAATGGAGAGCTGTTTTTTTTTTTTTAAAAACAGTTATTTTTTTAAAATATACTTTAAGTTCTAGGGTACATGTGCACAATGTGCAGGTTCGTTACATATGTATACATGTGCCATGTTGCTGTGCTGCATCCATGAACTCGTCATTTACATTAGGCATATCTCCTAATGCTATCCCTCCCCCGTCCCCCCACCCCACAACAGGCCCTGGTGTGTGATGTTCCCCATCCTGTGTCCAAGTGTTCTCATTGTTCAATTCCCACCTATGAGTGAGAACATGTGGTGTTTGGTTTTCAGTCCTTGAGACAATTTGCTCAGAATGATGGTTTCCAGCTTCAGCCATGTCCCTACAATGGACACGAACTCATCCATTTTTATGGCTGTACAGTATTCCATGGTGTATATGTGCTGCATTTTCTTAATTCAGTCTATCATTGATGGACATTAGGGTTGGTTCCAAGTCTTTGCTATTGTGAATAGTGCCACAATAAACATACATGTGCATGTGTCCTTATAGCAGCATGATTTATAATCCTTTGGGTGTATACCCAGTAATGGGATGGCTGGGTCAAATGGTATTTCTAGTTCAAGATCCTTGAGGAATTGCCATACTGTCTTCCAGAATGGTTGAACTAGTTTATAGTCCCACCTACAGAGTAAAAGTGTTCCTATTTCTCCACATCCTCTCCAGCACCTGTTCTTTCCCGACATTTTAATGATCGCCATTCTAACTGGTGTGAGATCTCATTGTGGTTTTGATTGAATTTCTCTATAGACAGTGATGATGAGCATTTTCTCATGTGTCTGTTGGATGCATAAATGTCTTCTTTTCAGTGTCTGTTCACATCCTTTGCCCACTTTTTGATGAGGTTGTTCGATTTTCTTCCTGCAAATTTGTTTAAGTTCTTTGTAGATTCTGGATATTACCCCTTTGTCAGATGGGTAGATTGTAAAAATTTTTTTCCCCATTTTATAGGTTTCCTGTTCACTTTGAAGGTAGCTTCTTTTGCTGTGCAGAAACTCTTTAGTTTAATTAGATCCCATTTGTCAATTTTGGCTTTTGTTGCCATTGCTTTTGGTGTTTTAGACATGAAGTCTTTGCCCATGCCTATGTCCTGAATGGTATTGCCTAGATTTTCCTCTAGGGTTTTTATGGTTTTAGGTCTAACATTTAAGTCTCTAATCCATCTTGAATTAATTTTTGTATAAGATGTAAAGAAGGGATTCAGTTTCAGCTTTCTACTTATGACTAGCCAGTTTTCCCAGCACCATTTATTAAATATGGAATCCTTTCCCCATTTCTTGTTTTTGTCAGATTTGTCAAAGATCAGATGGTTGTAGATGTGTGGTATTATTTCTGAGGGCTCTGTTCTGTTCCATTGGTCTATATTTCTGTTTTGGTACCAGTACCATGCTGCTTTGGTTACTGTAGCCTTGTAGTGTAGTTTGAAGTCAGGTAGCGTGATGCCTCCGGCTTTGTTCTTTTGGCTTAGGATTGACTTGGCAATGTGGGCTCTTTTTTGGTTCCATGTGAACTTTAAAGTAGTTTTTTCCAATTCTGTGAAGAAAGTCATTGGCAGCTTGATGGGGATGGCATTGAATCTGTAAATTACCTTGGGCAGTATGGCCATTTTCACAATATTGATTCTTCCTATCCATGAGCATGGTATGTTCTTCCATTTGTTTGTGTCCTCTTTTATTTCATTGAGCAGTGGTTTGTAGTTCTCCTTGAAGAGGTCCTTTACATCCCTTGTAAGATGGATTCCTAGGTATTTTATTCTCTTTGAAGCCATTGTGAATGGGAGTTCACTGATGGTTTGGCTCTCTGTTTTTCTGCTATTGGTGTATAGGAATGCTTGTGATTTTTATACACTGATTTTGTATCCTGAGATTTGCTGAAGTTGCTTATCAGCTTAAGAAGATTTTGGACTGAGACAACGGGGTTTTCTAAATATACAATCATGTCATCTGCAAAGAGGGACAATTTGAGTTCCTCTTTTCCTAACTGAATACCCGTTCTTCTTTCTCCTGCCTGATTGCCTTGGCCAGAACTTCCAACACTATGTTGAATAGGAGTGGTGAGAGAGGGCATCCCTGTCTTGTGCCAGTTTTCAAAGTGAATGCTTCCAGTTTGGGCCCATTCAGTATGATACTGACTGTGGGTTTGTCATAAACAGCTCTTATTATTTTGAGATCCATCCCACCAATACCTAATTTATTGAGAGTTTTTAGCATGAAGGGCTGTTGAATTTTGTCAAAGGCTTTTTCTGCATCTATTTAGGTAATCATGTGGTTTTCGTCTTTGGTTCTGTTTATATGATGGATTACATTTATTGGTTTGCATATGTTGAACCAGCCTTGCATCCCAGGGATGAATCCCACTTGATCATGGTGGATAAGCTTTTTGATGTACTGCTGGATTCGGTTTGCCAGTATTTTATTGAGGATTTTTGCATCGATGTTCATAAGGGGTGTTGCTATAAAATTCTTTCTCTCTCTCTCTCTCTCTCTCTCTCTTTTTGTTTTTTTTTTTGTTGTGTCTCTGCCAGGCTTTGGTATCAGGATGATGCAGGCCTCATAAAATGAATTAGGGAGGATTTCCTCTTTCTCTATTGATTGGAATAGTTTCAGAAGGAATGATACCAGCTCCTCCTTATACCTCTGTTAGAATTCGGTTGTGAATCCGTCTGGTCCTGGACTTTTTTTGGTTGGTAGGCTATTAATTATTGCCTCAATTTCAGAGCCTGTTATTGGTCTATTCAGGTATTCAACTTCTTCCTGGTTTAGGGTTTGGAGGGTGTATGTGTCCAGGAATTTATCCATTTCTTCAAGATTTTCTAGTTTATTTGTGTAGAGGTGTTTATAGTATTCTCTGATGGTAGTTTGTATTTCTGTGGGTTCAGTGGTGATATCCCCTTTATCATTTTTTTATTGTGTCTATTTTATTCTTCTCTCTTTTCTTCTTTATTAGTCTTTCTAGTGGTCTATCTATTTTGTTGATCTTTTCATAAAACCAGCTCCTGGATTCATTGATGTTTTGAAGGATTTTTTCTCTCTCTATCTGCTTCAGTTCTGCTCTGATCTTAGTTATTTCTTGCCTTCTGCTAGCTTTTGAATGTGTTTACTCTTGCTTCTCTAGTTCTTTTAATTTGATGTTAGGTGTCTCTTGTGGACATTTAGTATATACATTTACCTCTACACATGCTTTGAATGTGTCTCAGAGATTCTGATATGTTGTATCTTTGTTCTCATTGGTTTCAAAGAACGTCTTTATTTCTGCCTTCATTTCATCATGTACCCAGTAGTCATTCAGGAACAGGTGGTTCATTTTCCATGGAGTTGAGTGATTTTGTTTGACTTTCTTAATCCTGAGTTCTAGTTTGATTGCACTGTGGTCTGAGAGACCGTTTGTTAATTTCTGTTCTTTTACATTTGCTGAGGAGTGCTTTACTCCCAACTATTTGGTCAATTTTGGAATAAGTGTGATGTGGTGCTGAGTAGAATGTATATTCTGTTGACTTGGGGTGGAGAGTTCTGTAGATGTCTATTAGGTCGGCTTGGTGCAGAGCTGAGTTCAATTCCTGGATATCCTTGTTAACTTTCTGTCTCGTTCATCTGTCTAATGTTGACAGTGGGGTGTTAAAGTCTACCATTATTATTGTGTGAGAGTCTAAGTCTCTTTGTAGGTCTTTAAGGACTTGCTTTATGAATCTGGGTGCTCCTGTATTGGGTGGGTGCATATATATTTAGGATAGTTAGTTCTTCTTGTTGAATTGATCCTTTTACCGTTATGTAATGGCTTTCTTTGTCTCTTTTGATCTTTGTTGGTTGAAAGTCTGTTTTTTCAGAGACTAGGATTGCAACCCCTGCTTTTTTGTTTGTTTGTTTTGTTTTCCATTTGCTTGGTAGATCTTCCTCCGTCCGTTTATTTTGAGCCTGTGTGTGTCTCTGCACATGAGATGGATCTCCTGAATAAAGCACTCTGACGGGTCTTGGCTCTTTATCCAATTTGCCAGTCTGTGTCTTTTAATTGGAGCATTTAGCCCATTTACCTTTAAGGTTAATATTGTTATATGTTTATTTGATCATGTCATTATGTTGTTAGCTAGTTATTTTTCTCTTTAGTTAATGCAGTGTCTTCCTAGCATCGATGGTCTTTAAAATTTGGCATGTTTTTGCAGTGGCTGGTACCAGTTGTTCCTTTCCATGTTTAATGCTTCCTTCAGGAGCTCTTGTAAGGCAGGCCTGGTGGTCACAAAATGTTTCAGAATTTGCTTGTCTCTAAAGGATTCTATTTCTCCTTCACTTAAGAAGCTTAGTTTGGCTGGATATGAAATTCTGGGTTGAAAATTCTTTTCTTTAAGAATGTTGAATATTGGCCCCCACTCCTTTCTGGCTTGGAGAGTTTCTGCCGAGATCCACTGTTGGTCTGATGGGCTTCCCTTTGTGGGTAAGCCAACCTTTCTCTCTGGCTGCCCTTAACATTTTTTCCTTCATTTCGACTTTGGTGAATCTGACAATTATGTGTCTTGGGGTTGCTCTTCTCGAGGAGTATCTTTGTGGCATTCTCTGTGTTTCCTGTATTTGAATGTTGGCCTGCCTTGCTAGGTTGGGGAAGTGCTCCTCGATAATATCCTGCAGAGTGTTTTCCAACTTAGTTCCATTCTTCCCTTCACCTTCAGGTACATCAATCAGATAGAGATGTGGTCTTTTCACATATCCTATATTTTTTGGAGGCTTTGTTCATTTCTTTGTATTCTTTTTTTCTCTAAACTTCTCTTCTTGCTTCATTTCATTCATTTGATCTTCAATCACTGATACCCTTTCTTCCAGTTGATTGAATCAGCTACTGAAGCTTGTGCATGGGTCACGTAGGTCTCCTGCCATGGTTTTCAGCTCCGTCTGGTCATTTGAGGTCTTCTCTACACTGTTTATTCTAGTTAGCCACTCATCTAATCTTTTTTCAAGGTTTTTACCTTCTTTGCGATGCATTCGAACATCCTCCTTTAGCTCAGAGAAGTTTGTTATTACCGATCATCTGAATCTTTCTTCTCTCAACTCAAGATACATTAAAGACTTAAATGTAAAACATAAAACCCAAAACTATAAAAACCCTAAAAGAAAATCTAAGTAATACCATTCAGAACCTAGGCACAGACAAAGCTTTCATGACAAAAATCCGAAAAGCAATAGGAACAAAAACAAAAACTGACAATGAGATCTAATTAAACTATGGAGCTTCTGCACAGCCAAAGAAATTATCACTAGCAAGGTGGCAAGGTTGTATAGAAAAAGGAACACTTTTACACTCCTGGTAGGAGTGCAAATTAGTTCAATCTTTGTGGAAGACAGTGTGGCGATTTCTCAAAATTCCAGAAGCAGAAATACCATTTGACCAGCAATCTCATTACTGTGTATATACCCAAAGAAATATAAATCATTTATTATAAGGATACACACACAGATATGCTCACTGTAGCACTATTCACAATAGCCATAACATGATATCAACACAAATGCACATCAATGATAGACTTGATAAAGAAAATGTGGTACATATGTGCCATGGAATACTATGCAGCCATAAAAAGAAATGAGATATTGTCACTTACAGGGACTTGGATGGACCTGGAAGCCATTATCCTCAGCAAACTAACTCAGGAACAGAAAACCAAACACCAAATGTTCTCATTTATAATAGGGAGCTGAACAATGAGAATACATGGACACAATAGGCGCACTGGAGCCTATTGGTGGGTGGTGGGCAGAGACAGAGCATAAGGAAGAATAGCTAATGAATGCTGGGGTTAATACCTAGGTGATGGGTTAATCTGTACAGTAAACCACCATGGCACACGTTTACCTATATAACAAACCTGCACATCCTGCACGTGTACCAGGGAACTTAAAAATAAATGTTCAAGGAAAAAAATTAATGTATGGGGCTGTAACTTTCATTCATTCAGAAACCTAAAATGCTTATTCACAGAATATATTGTGGCTCCTGATCATAGCCTTGAAATCTCCTAAACAATATTTTTAAAATAGTGAAGATGGGCCGGGCACAGTGGCTCACACCTGTAATCCCAGCACTTTGAGAAGTTGAGGTGGGTGGATCACGAGGTCAGGAGTTCGAGACCAGCCTGACCAACATGGTGAAACCCAGTCTCTAATAAAAATACAAAAATTAGCTGAGTGTGGTGGTGCACACCTGTAATCACAGCTCCTCGGAAGGCTGAGGCAGGGAAATCACTTCAACCCAGGAGGCGGTGGTTGCAGTGAGCAGAGATCATGACACTGCACTCCAGCATGAGCAACAGAGCAAGACTCTGTCTCAAAAAAAAAAAAAGAAAAAGAAAAAGAAAAAAGAAAAGAAAGAAAAAGAAATAGTGAAGATGAGAATTTTTTCTGTTTAAGCAGAGTAAAACTGAATCCATCAGTTTTGTTTCTTTCTTTTTATGTGAAGATGAGAAATATACTTTGTTTTTTAAATAAATTTCTTGAAGAAAAATTGAAACATATACAATTTGGTAAGTTTGGACATATTCTTATACCCATTACCACAATAAAAGTAATAAACATATTTTGTCTCCAAATGTTTCTTTATGCCCTTTTGTTTGCTTTGTATATAACCACTTATAGTATTAATAATATCTACCATTTTAACAAGATTTTTAACTGCAAAATACAGCGTTGTTAACAGTAGGCACAACACTGTACAGCAGATTTCTAGAACTACTCACCTTATATAGTTGAAACTTTATACTCATTAAACAGCCACTCCTTATGTCTACTGCAAATTTGCCTGCTGTTGTGCTTTTCACTGCTTCTCTAACTCCAGCATGATCAGCCATCCTAGTTTGCCCTTTATTGAGACAATTTACAGGAAATAGGACTCTCATTACTGAAACCGAGACAATCCCAGGCAAACTAGGATGGTTGGGATGGTTGCTCATCCTACATCCTACCCATATTCCCGTTAGTTTCACCATGGCATTTAAATTGAGTGAACGCACCTACCAGAGTTTGAAGGTTTGGGTTAAGTTTCCTCTGTCAGTGTCCTTAGTCTCTTTAATGAGGCTTCCTTTCCATGAGATTTAATCAGGAAAGTAGTCTCTGAACCTATGGGAAAGAAGAAGTGACATAGTATTTAAGGAAAAAATAAGGTGCAGAATGTATTCATTCAAGCATCTGTTAAGTACCTACTCTGTGTAAGGCACAGAACTAGTGTAAACTTAGCCAAATTTATGAGCATTCTAAGTGTTTTTATCTATTCATAACAAAATATTATAAACTGGGTAGCTTACAGTAGCATAAATGTATTTTCCACAGTTCTGGAAACTGGAAAATCCAACATCAAGTTGTTTGAAAATTCAGTGTCTGCTGAGGGCCCACTTTCTGATTCATAGACAGCACCTTTTAGCTGTGTTCTCAACTGATGAAGTGGTGATGAGTTTCTCTTTTAGGCCTCTTTTATAAGGACACTAATCCTATTCATGGGGGCTCTGCCCTCATGACCTAATGACCTCCAAAAGGGCACATGTCCTAAAGAATCACATTGGGGATTAGGAATTCAACATATCAATTTTGGAAGGAACACAAAAAGGTATATCATAGAAGCTAATGGTCACACATGAAAATTACATATCAATAGATCCAAAGTCCTGGGTTGACTGACATTAACAGATTTTAAACTGTAAATTGATAAAGACATTCATTTGAGATAAATTATCATCTGTTATGGGTACATTGTATTATTTGAAAATCTGTATTTTCTATTAGAAAAAAGAGCTACGCTGTTATTTTGCATACATAAGTTTATGTTAAGGTTTCTAAGAGTTTAGTCTGAATATTAACAAACTGAAAGACACCCTGAATAGTAGCAAAGTGAAGTTTTGACTAAATCCCTGATATCAATTTTTACCTGCCATCTTCTACAAAGCAATTCCTTCTAATAATAAATTAATCTGCACAATTAAAGTTCATTAAAAGCTCTAGTTAAACAAGTTTTACAGGGTTTCATTATCAGCCATGCTAATCTAGATCATTACTGAGATCCTAAGGTATTGGCAATACAGGCTTATTTTGTTCAATTCTGTTTTGTATTTAAAACCTGCAGGTGGAAGTTCTTGAATTAATAGTCTCATAGAAATGTAACTTGTCATTTTCCTAGAAAATGCTTAAAAGAATATAGATGGCACCAGCATTGCTTCATTGGCATTGTTTGCACAGCAGTTGATAAACTGGAAACTAGCCTTTCTTCTATAACAACATCCTTTCCTTCAGGCAATTCAAATACTTACTATTCTTCAAATTTATATGCTCTTGAAATTCTATATCTCAGGCCTTAGTAAAAATTATCATTTCCAACTTGATATGGCAATGTTGTCATTTACCACAAAATTAAAAAGAAACACTGCCAGCTAAGATTCAGTCTGCCAGTTGGTTAAGGTGAGTTTCAAAACATTTTTTCTTGAGGGAATAATGTGAAAATTTATTTCAGAAATTTTGATACATAAAATACAATATTAACTGTGGTCATGTAAAATGATAAATTGGTGAGGTGATATACATGTTAATTACATTGATTGAATCTACCTATATATATTCACAAGTCAAAACACCATATCGTACATTATAAATATATAAAATTATTGTCAATTTAAACTAAATAAGTAGATAGGTAATAAATAAATACTATTTCTTATGTGCTTTCTCTATGTTATGGTAATTATTCCAAAGAAAGACTAGATAAGGTTTAGCTTTAATAGACTGCCTTTTCAACTTTCAGAATATAAGTTTTTGGTTAAGAAAGACTTTGATTATAACCAAAGGCTACAATGAAAAGAGACACCATGACATAGTAGAAGTCAATATACATAAAGGTTATAGAATAGAGTATGTTTCATCTTTTTTGTATCTACAGAAATCAAATGGCTTTGGTTTACATATGTACTTCTTAAAGTCTTTGGGTTCCAAGAGAGTCACTGGGACTAACATAAGAAAAATGAAATTTGTTATCAAAATCCATATGAACTGTATTAGAAGTAGGAAGCCTTTAGGGTCCAAAGCAGCATGTCTATGAATAAATGTTTGCTTGCTCTCTCTCTCTTTTTCTCTCTCTCTGTCTGTCTGTCTCCACCTGGCCTCAAAGTCTCACCTCCTACTCCTCCTTCTCCACCTTTTCCCCTTCCCCCTCCCTTCCCTCTCCCTTCTTCTGGTATTTCTCTTTCATGACACATCTACTTCCACCATGGAGTTCTTGCTTTTCTCTGTGTGTCTGCTCTCTTTTTGTATTTTCTACTCAACAATCCTTTTTATATTTTCCAGCTAAAATTCTGGAATCTGGCACCTTTAATATAGTAGTTGTTATTAATTACTATTACTTTAATTTGGCAAACCTCCTTTTGTCAGACTACATCATGAGTCACTGTACAATTTATTTTTCTTTGGGTTATTTGAACATTCTGTTTCCACCTGTGGTCACTCTGGTATAAACAAACATCGCACAAAAACACTGGCCTGAAATTGCATCCTTGTGCAAGAAATTTGATTAGAAAAATTTCATGTAGATGGAAATTTTAGTTAAGTCAAATATAGCTGACATGCCCTGTACATCATGCCTCTTCAGCCTCTGATGAGCTGTGCTGCTTTGCCTCTATTGACTTCAATTACCTCACTTGTAAAACTCTAAAGGAACTAAAATTGATGATTATGATCTCCTTATATTCAAACATGCTTGGAAGTTAAAATGTACAATTTTAGGCAATATTATTGATGGTGGGGAGAGTTTGGAAGAGAGGAAGACCCCGAAATACTATCTCATTATGCAAGTACTTTTAAATGTAGCTAATGTTAATATTAAACCTTATCCTGAGGCTTAATAGTTTGGTTGCTCTCTTTAGAAACATTTGCTATATCCCCAGATCTAGTGATATTTGAGGAAAGAATGAAGAAAAAATAAAATAAAATTTACTTTCATGGAAATATCCTGTCTTTGGAAGAGCATCTTAAAAAAGCAGAAACAATTTTTAAACCTAAGATAGACTGTTGTATAGTATTGACTGCCTCCCAACAGGGCCAGAACAGAAGAGTTCAGTTTGGTGAACACTTTATTTATGGAAAATATAATTTCAAAGGAATGCTTAATACTCTCTTGACGATTATATTTTGTTTTCAACAATATTTAGACCCTACATACAAGACCAGGAAGACTATGACAACCTATAGAACAGGATTCAAGGGGAGAGGCTTCAAGGGTCTAGTGAAGTCTAGGATTTCATCTGGACGGCTTCTCATAGAATCTTTGAGTTGAGGCGTGATATAGATCCATAGGCAGAGTCAAAGCTGGGAATGGAAAAGAAATGAATGGAATATCTAAAAGAAGTGAGACAGATAGAAACAGGGGACTTCTGGAGAGAGGTAAGTAATAAGGAATGCCATCATTTATTTTTTTTCTTCAACACATACTCATTGTAGAGATAATGTCATCTAGTGATTAACATAATAGACTTTAGAGATAAAATAGACCTGGGATCTAAATTTTAAGTTAGTATCTACAAAGTTTGTTCTTGGACATGTTAATTAGCTTTTCTGAGTATCTTTTATCATCTGTAAACTTGGGAGAATAATAAGCATCTCATAGGGTTGTTGTAAACATATAATGAGTTAATTTGTTTCTTTTAGTAAACATTCCATAAATAATAGTTGTAAGTAATATTATCAATATTTTAAGTTTTATATTGTTATTGCTTATTAGGTTCCTTTTATATATCAGGAAAATTACTGAGCTTTTGAAAATTGTTAAGAGAGCAGAGAATGTATTAAGTGAATAAATCAAGGACTTTGAGACCAGAGAATGTATTAACTGAATAAATCAAGGGCTTTGGACAAGTCAGATTTGCCAGGATATTCTTTTTTATGGGTCATGGGAAAACTTTACAGGCAGGAAGAGGCTCTATAAGGAGGGCATATGCTCTAAAAGTGTCCCAGAAACTCATGGATTGCCCATAGGATACATAGTTTGATTGTATATAGGGTCTTGAGAAGATCCACATTCATAGAGGGAACAAACTCATATGTAAATATTAACTGGAAAGTATATAATAACTATAGCATGCTAGAAAAATAAAGGAAATTTATATTGTTTAATATGCAGGTAGGTGGAAAAAATATTGTTTTTTGGAAAACAATTTCTACATAAAGAACAATCACCAGTCTTTTAAGCAACCTTTTTGCCACGTTTTCTTAGTGCTGGTGGAAGCTAATGTGCAGGGTCCATGATAAGGAGCTTCTCTGTAACAGACCTTCACTGCTACCTAAATGCAAGCTGAACTAGCATAAATAATTGTGCTGTAGAAAGCCTTTCTGTTGCACCTTGCTGATCACTGACAATTTACATATCTTAGGAAAACCTTTGTTGGCTTCTGTCATTTCTGTGCTATTATGTGCCTTTCTGGATAATTACCAGTTAATTTGAAAAAGCAGATGGAAAAAAACCTTGAAATTTCTGATAGAGAATTCTTAAACCTCTCCTCTTATCTGTGCAGAGCAGCTTCCTGATTTCAAAAGAAGTTTCAAAACCTTTGTTAAATATGTCCCTGATTTCCAGTTTGAATGAACCTAATGACATTAAGCTAAAATTATTCTGCTTTTTTCACAATTAAATTCCATTATCGTGAACTGTCAAAGTAAAATGGAAGGCCTCTTAACTAATGCGTCAGTTGTTTGCTTGGTATGTTTTGTGGCATGGACTGTGTAAAACTGTGTGAAATGTTTGTAAGGTGTGGAGAAACAATAATTGTAATTTTGCAACAATGAGTAGGCTGTATCACAGTCTCCTTTTTCCTCTTCTCCTCCCCTGTCCAAAAAGAATCTCTGTAGTGAGACATTGACAATTTCACAAAACTTAAGAGGTGGTGGGCAGCTTTCATCTGTAAACCCTGTAAGTGACTTCTCGGCTCTTTGTCTAGTATTTGTGTTAGACATTAAGCAACCTCAACTACCACTCCTATTAATGAGGGTATTATTACAGCATAATTCATGAAAGTTATTACAAGATTGTGTTCAAATTTACATCAGCAAGAGCAGAATGTCTGACTATGGTTATACCTGAGTAAAATGCAAATAATTTACCATACACTAGTAATAATGAAATTAATCTCTCAACATCACCTTCTGTGAGTTTATCTTTCATTCAAATAGATTCATCTCTCCTATCTCTGTATCTTTGGGGATGTGGGATATTTAGTACTTTGAAATATTTAAAGTCCTCTTTTCTTACCTTTTTATAAAATTTTCTGTTAATGCTGAACTGAGCTCATGAATTCTCTGTCAGTGAATTATTGACTTTATGGAATATCCATAGACAAATTTAGGGTCCCATTTCAGCTTTCCTCATGGCTGCCTTTGTACTTTATTTTAGCCTTCATACTCATAGGATGTAAACATAAAACCTCTCATACTAATATTTCATTCAGCTATCGCATATGCTAGACTTGTGTCCCTTATGTATAAATGGCTTCCACAAACCTTGAGTTGCCATTGTAAGAGTGATTGTCATAACAATGATAGGAACTATCATCCTGCTCATCATGATCACTGTTGTCATCAACATCATCATTATCGTCATCATAATGGTTAACATTAATTGAGGACATTTTCTGTGCCTGGTTCTGTCTAATTAATTGGTGTTCACTATCTGTCTTTGTAAGGTGTGGGGAAACAATAATTGTTTCTTCACTATATCTAGTTTATTCAAGCGGCTTTAGCAGAATACTTTAGACTGGATAATTTTTATAAATAATAGAAATTTATTTTTCACAGTTCTGGAGGCTGGGTAGTCCAAGTTTAAGGTGCCAGTAGATTCAATGTCTGCTGAAGACTCACTCTCTGCTTCATAGATGATGCCTCTTGCTAGGTCCTCACATGGTGAAAAGTGTAAAAGAGGCAAAGAAACCTTCTCAACCTTTTTTTTACAAGGACACTAATCCCATTTATGATAGCAAAGCCATCATGAACTGATCACCTTCCAAAGGTAATACCATCACCTTAGGGATTTAGATTTCAAGATAATTTTTTTTTTTTTTTAAACACAGAAACATTACAAGTATAGCACTAACTCATTTAATCATTTAAGCAATCCTATGTAGTGGGTACTATTATTTTCCATATCTCCTGGATGAGAAAATTGGGTTTGGAAAAATGAAATAATATCCCCAATGTCATTCAAATAAAACATGTTAAAACAAAGATTGAAACTCAGTCTGTGTTATCCTAAAGCACTGTACTAAATATTATGTTTTCTATGTGGAGCTCCCACTTCTCTTTCATTTTCAAGTTAGAAACTAGATACCTCTGGTCTCCTTTCCCTCCTTTTAAAATAGTCTGAACCTGCAACTTCATGCTCCATCCCTTGTTAATTAAAATTTATGGGAGACCATTTATTTGGACTGAGCTCCTGCACTATGCCCCAAAAGACCAAGCCAAAATGGAGTCACTCATGCTCAAGTTTCATGTCAATAAACTGAAACTAAGTTGTTTTTCTGACCTTTTGAGAAATCAGGAGAGAGCTGATAGCCAAATCCCCAAACAGACCAGTTTAGCCTGTGTATCAAGGAAGTTATTTCAGCTTTAACCTTTACAATGAAAGCAACCTGAAGTAAGCTGGTGGTAATCAATCCACTTTTTGTATAATTTTGTTTCTTTGTTTCTACTCAAGCTTATTTATAAAAACCAATAGTTCCGCCATGCCCAACAGAGTACTTAGCTTATTCTTTATTTAAGGCACTGCCTGAATCATGAGCTGCTAATGAAAGTCAATCAGATCTTTAAACTAAATTTGTTGAAATGTTGTTTATTTCATCCTAAATATTGCACAAATTCCATGGCAGAGTAGCTCCTAGAAGTTAAAATCAGGAGAAAATATCCAAGAGACTCTCTCATCTTTTGCCATCGCTACTGGTTGGTTTTACACCATCCCATGACCCTGCTGCAGTAACTTACTATGTGTCTCCACTAAGCCCTCAGCCCATGCCCTCATTCCTGGTATAAAATGTCAAGAATGGATAACTAACTAGAACTATGGATTAATTTTATTTCTTAAATACAAATCAATCTTGTTTTATTCATTTAGGCATACAAAACTTCATGATTCTCATCACCTGTGAACATATTAGTGGCTACAGTAGAAAGAACATGAAGCTTTATGATATAAGAAACAGGTTAATTTGTATTCTGCCATCAACAAACTCTCTAACATTGGAGAAGGTTCTAAATTTCTTTGATCCTCAGTTCCCTTTTCTGTAAAATAAGGTTAATGATATCTCTCTTTTAAGAGTTGTAGTATGCATATGTTCATTGCAGCACTATTCACAATAGAAAAGACATGAAAACAACGTTGGTGGCCATAAACTATGGCTTGGATAAAGAAAATGTGGCACACTTACACCATGTGATACTACGCTAACATTAAAAAGAACAAAAATCATGTCTTTTGCAGCAACATGAATGCAGCTGGAGGCAATTATCCAAGGTGAATTAACTCAGGAACAGAAAACCAAGTACTGCATGTTCTCATTTACAAGTGAGAGCTAAACACTGGGCACACATGGAAATAAAGATGGCAACAGTAGAAACTACAGACTACCAGACAGGCATGGTGGCTCACGCCTGTAATCCTAGCACTTTGGGAGGTCAAGGCAGGTGGATCACTTGAGGTCAGGGGTTTGAGACTAGGCCAACATGGCAAAACCCCATCTCTACAAAAATACAAAAATTAGCCTGACATGTGGCGTGTGACTACAGTCCCAGCTACTTGGGAGGCTGAGGCAGGAGAATCGCTTGAACCTAGGAGGCAGAGGTTGCAGTGAGCAGAGATTGCGCCACTGCACTCCAGCCTGGGCAACAGAGAGAGACTCCATCTCAAAAAACAAACAAACAAACAGAACTATGGACTATCAGAAGAGGAAATGGTACGAGGGTTGAGAAACTAACTATTTGGTACTGTGCTTATTCTCTGAGTGACAGGGTTTTTTGGATCCCATACCTCAGCATCATGCAATATACTCATGTAACAAACTGCATATATACCCCCTGAATATAAAATTTAAGTTGATTTAAAATAGGATAAAATAAAATAAATCTCATAGATCTCAAGACAGGTAATATTTAACAATATCTAGCAGAAATTTGTTTTTTACTTACAAAGCATCTTTCTTGGAGAAAAAGAGTTGTAGTGTGGATTAAATGAGACTATGGATGCAAAGTGCCTGGAACTATGCCAACGGATGATAGTTACTCCAGAAAAAAAGTACATGTTATTGTTCTTTTATATTGTTAGAGATTATATATGAAAAAGGAGAAAAGGTGGGTATCTAAAGAAGTGTTTTCCTCACCAATGCAAGTCATAAGAATAAAACAAGCATTATGACTGCTTGGTGTCCCTAAGTGGAACTCTGCAGTTTCATATAAAATATTCAATGCATTTAATGAGGGTTCCCCCTTTTCCACAACCTCACCAGTGTTCATTATTGTCTGTCTTTTGGATGAAAACCATTTTAACTGGGGTGAGATAATAGCTCCTTGTAGTTTTTATTTGCATTTCTCTGATGATATTGATGTTGAGCACTTTTTCATACACCCGTTGGCCATGTGTATGTCTTCTTTAGGAAATGTCTATTTGAATGTTTTGTACATTCTTTAACTGGATTATTTGAGTTTTCCTATCAGGTCATTTGAGCTCTTTATACATTCTGGTTA
Organism: Papio anubis; assembly: GCF_008728515.1. NCBI lineage: Eukaryota > Metazoa > Chordata > Mammalia > Primates > Cercopithecidae > Papio > Papio anubis. The sequence continues at coordinate 40,397,333 of NC_044976.1, forward strand.
TTAACACCTTGTCAGATGGATAGCTTGCAAGTATTTTATCCCATTATGTGAGTTGTCTCTTCATCTTGTTGATTGTTTTCTTTGCTGTGCAGAAGCTTTTAAACTTGATGTGATCCCATTTGTCCATTTTTGCTTTGTTGCCTGTGCTTTTGAGGTATTATTTAATAAATGTTTGTGCAGTCCAATGTACTGGAGCATTTCTGAACTGATTTCTGTTAGTAGTGTCACAGTTTGAGATATTGGACTCAAATCTTTAATCCATTTTCATTTGATTTTATATATGGTGAGAGATAGAGGTTTAGTTTCATTCTGCATATGGTGAGGATGTGGAGAAAGAGGAACTCTCGTATGCTGTTGTTGGGAATGTAAATTAGTACAGACACTGTAGATAACAATAAGAAAATCAGTATATTGAAGAGATATCTGTACTCCTATGTTAATTGTAGCATTATTCTCAATAGCCAAGATTTAGAATCATTCAAAGTGTACATCAACAGATGAAGGAAGAAAATGTGATACATATATTTACTGGAGTGTTATTCGGCCATAAAAATAATAAAATCCTATCATTTGAAACAACATGGACAGAACTGAAGGATATTACATTAAGTGAAATAAACCTGGCACAAAAAAGACAAATTTTGCATGTCCCCACTTATATGTGGGAGCTAAAAATGAAAACAATTGAACTCATGGAGATAGAAAGTAGAATGAGGATTACCAAGGGCTGGGAAGGGTAGCAGTGGGGGTGGGGGTGTGGCGTGGGGACAATTAATGGGTGCAAAAATAAAGTTAGATAGAATGAATAAGATCTAGGAGTTGATAGCACAACAGTTGACTATAGTCAACAATAATTTATTGTATATTTTGGAATAACCAAAAGAGTGGAATTGGAATGCTGTTAACACAAAGAAACAATAAATACTTGAGTTAATGGATACCCCTATAACCCTTATGTTATTATTATGCATTGTATGCCTGTATCAAAACATCACATATATTCTTTGAATATATACACTATTATGTATCAAAAGTAATTAAAATTAAAAATAAATAAAAAATCAATGAATTTAATTAAAAACCAACAATGCACTAAGCACTGTGCCAAGTGTGTTCATTAAATAATGTTAAATAATCCATACATTATTCTGACTTTTAATATAAGTAAACCAAGGTTCTGGAGAGTGAATTTGCTGGCTATTACTCCAAAAGTTCTAAGGTAGAGACTCAAGGCCAACACTGTCTGACTCCAAGTCTCACTGAATAATGGTGCCTTTAAGTTAAGAAATTAAAGCCGCCCTCTTCCAGACTTAACCGGCCAATGTAGGAAACACTGAATAGCTAGTATGTGTAAGGTACTGTTCTAGGTGCAATCAGAGAGAAATATGATTAAAACATGGTTTCTGATCTCAGGTACATGTGAGTTACAGAGGTTTTTGTGGACTGGAGTAGGGATTTAACTGCCATAATACTGTGTGTATGATAAGATACATTGTGAGTCCTAGTGCAACCAACCTACAAATAAAAGGTTAAAATACAACCATCTGTAAGTTAGGAAGTGTAAGAGTTTGGTTTGAGATGGCTGCATGCCTGATGCTTCAAAAGAAACTAGGGGGATAAATGGAAAGGATTTCCTATTCAGGAAAGATGTGTTTAAATTCTTGCTTCGTCACTTTTAGGTGAATGACTTCTGGTGAATCGCCTAAACTTTCTGAGTTGCAGCTTCCACAGGTGTAAAATAAAGTAATGGATATGGAAGTGCATTGTAAAGGATATAAATGTGACACAACCTAGTTAATGTATTTATTTTTATTATAGATATATGTGGCATCTTCTCCTTTTCATTTGCATAAATATTTATTTTGTGTGAGTCTGGCAGCCAGTGTCTTCATGTAGTTAAACAGGGCAAAGCATTTTTAAGGAGGTTGTTCCTTCTTACTTGGTAAATAAAAGAGTGACGTTTGGCGAGTGGCTACTCCACTCCAAGCACTTAGTCCTCAGTAAATATACAATCTCATTAAGGTAAGAAGATGCTTGTAAATATAATTAGAGCTAATGTTTACTGAGTCTATAGAATGTACAAGGAATCATTTTAAGTACTTTACGTACGTTGTCTAGACAAACTATTACAATATTCTTGTATATTGATAATACTATCTTCATCTTACAGATGAGAAAATTTAAGGTATAGAGAAGTTAAATAACCTACTTGAGGTTAGACATGCAATGAACAAGAACCTGAAACTCAAGCTCAGGCAGTTCGGTAAAACCAGGCTCATACCTGCTCTCCCATGTGAACAGAGAAGAAATAATACCAGGCTGTTTGCCAAGAGGTGTATTAGTGAGCTAGATAATACATTACAAGTGCTGCAGGAATGCAGATCCCAAAGAGGCTCAAGAAGATGAAACTTCAAGGCCACAAGGATTCTCCCTCAGTTAAGTGTAGACTTTAGCTGTCAGAATACATTTCTTTCCTTAAACAGATCCCGGGCTTTCTAGGGCTCTTTCAGTCTTTGATAATGGGGTTATATCCTTGCCTTTTATGTCACCCCCTGCATTTCTTCTTAAGGTAGAAAATAAAATAGTAAGGGTAGAATCATCTAGTCGCCATCCTCCTTTTTATTAAGCTAATATTCTGTCTTATCCAGGTTTTGAATTTTACCCAGGCGGTTGCTGTGCACATTAAGTACACTTAATGTTAATGGAGGAGTAAGAAATCCTGAATGATTGCTTTATTGGCAACTTTCAATGACTTGGATCTTCTTCTGTGAGCAGCTTTTATGTTGTGGATATTGGTGGCTCAAAGGGGAGGGTTTCTTTAATGAAGAATTAAGTGCTTAACGGTGGAGTGTCTAATTACATATTTACTAATTGCTGTTACATAATCTGTTAGTCTATTTGCACACTGCTGATAAAGACATACCCGAGACTGGGCAATTAACAAAGAAAAGAGGTTTAATGGAGAACTCACAGTTCCATATGACTGGGGAAGCCTCACAATCATGGTGGAAGGTAAGGAGAAGCAAGTCACATCTTAGTGGATAGCAGTAGGAGAACAGAGAGAGCTTCTTCAGGGAAATTCCCATTTTTAAAACCATCAGGTCTCATGAGACTCATTCACTCTCACAAGAACAGTGCAGAAAACACCTGCCACCATAATTCAATCACCTCCAACTGGATTCCTCCCATGAAAATTGGGAATTGTGGGAGTTACAATTCAAGATGAGATTTGGGTTGGGACAGAGCCAATCCATATCATTCCACTCATGGCCCCTCACAAATATCATGTCCTCACATTTCAAAGCCAATACTTTTCCAACAGTCCCCCAAAGTCTTAACTCATTTCAGCGTTTACTCAAAAGTCCACAGTCCAACATCTCATCTGAGACAAAGCAAGTCCCTTCCAACTATAAGCCTGTAAAATCAAAAGCAAGTTAGATGCTTTCTAGATACAATGAGGGTACAGGCATTAGGTAAATATAGCCATTCCAAATGAGAGAAATTTGCCAAAACAAAGGGTCTACAAGGCCCAGGAAAGTCCAAAATCTAGCAAGCCAGTCAAATCTTAAAGCTCCAAAATGATCTCCTCTGACTCCATGTCTCACATCTGGGTATGCTGATGCAAGAGGTAGTTTCCCATGGTTTTGGGCAGCTCTGCCTCTGTGGCTTTTCAGGGTACAGCCTAATTCCCAGATGATTTCACTGGCTGGTGATGAGTGTCTACGGCTTTGCCAGGCACACAGTGCAAGCTGTCAGTGGATCTACAATTCTGGGATCTGGAGGACAGTGGCCCTCTTCTCACAGCTCCACTAGGTGGTGCCCCAGTGGAGAACTCTATGTGGGGGCTCCAACCCCACATTTCCCTTCCACACTGCCCTAGCAGAGGTTCTCCATGACAGCCCCACTCCTGCTGCAAGCTTCTGCCTGGACATCCAGGTGTTTACATACATCCTCTGGAATCCAGGCGGAGGTTCCCAAACTTCAATTCTTGACTTCTGTGCACCCATAAGCTCAACACCACATGGAAGCTTCCAAGGCTTGGGGCTGGCACCCTCCAAAGCCACAGCCTGCTCTGTACCTTGGCCTCTTTTAGTCATGGCTAGAGTTGCTGGGACACAGGGCACCAAGTCTCTAGACTGCACTCAGCACAGGGACCCTGAGTCTGGTCCACAAAATCACTTTGTCCTCCTAGACCTCCAGGCCTGTGATGGAAGGGGCTGTCGTGAAGACCTCTGACATGCTCTGGAGACATTTTCCTCATTGTCTTGCAGATTAACATTCAGCTCTTCATTACTTATTCAAAGTAATGCAGCAGGCTTGAATTTCTCCTCAGAAAATAGAATTTTATTTTCTATCACGTTGTCAGACTACAAATTTTCTTAACTTTTATGCTGTTTCCCTTTTAAAACTGAATGGCTTTAACAGCACCCAAGTCACATATTGAATGCTTTGCTGCTAGAAATTTCCTCCACCTGATACCCTAAATCATCTCTCTCAAGTTCAAAGTTTTACAAATCTCTAGGGCAGAGGCAAAACGTGACCAGCCTCTCTGCTAAAACATAACAAAAGTCACCTATGCTCCAGTTCCCAACAAGTTCCTGATCTTCATCTGACATCACCTCAGCCTGGACCTTAGTGTTCATATCACTATCAGCATTTTGTCAAAGCCATTCAACTAGTCTCTAGGAACTTCCAAACTTTCCCACGTTTTCCTGTCTTCTGAGCCCTCCAAACTGTTTCAACCTCAGTTCCAAAGTAGTTTCCACATTTTGGGGTATATTTTCAGCCACACCCCACTCTACTAGTACCAATTTATTGTATTAGTCCATTTTCACATTGCTGATAAAGACATATATGAGACTGGGCAATCTACAAAGGAAAGAGGTTTAATTAGACTTACAGTTTCACATGGCTGGGAAAGCCTCACAATCATGGCGGATGGCAAGAAGGAACAAGTCACATCTTACATGGATGGTGGTAGGCAAAGAAAGAGTTTTTGCAGGAAAATTCCTATTTTTAAAACCATAAGATCTCATGATACTTATTCACTATCATGAGAACAGCACAGGAAAGATCTGCCCCCATAATTCAATCACCTCCCACTGGGTTCCTCCCACAACATGTGGGAATTGTGGGAGTTACAATTCAAGATAAGATTTGCATGGGGACACAGCAAAACCATATCATATAACATAGACATAAATATCAACACTCAAACAGATTATAGCCAGATTTCTAAAGACAGGAATGACCTTAAAGTATGTGGAGTATTGCTGTCTAGATCAGGATATCTAATAGGATAACAATAAGCAGTTTGCTTATACCTACCTGCTGCCGAGGTAGCATGTCCCATTTTAGTACACCTCTTAAGGGATAAAATAACATAACCAAAGCACTCCATTAAAATGCAAATACAGTCATGTGTTGCTTAAAAATTGGGATACATTCTCAAGAAATGTATCCTTTAGCAATTTCATCATTGTGCCAACATCATAGAGTGTGTTTACATAAATCTATATGGTACAGTCTAAACCTATGCTATATAGCGTAGCCTATTGCTCCTAGGCTACAGATCTCTACAGTATATGACTATACTGAGTACTGTAGGGAATTGTAACACAATGGTAAGTACTTGCGTATATAAACATATCTAAGCATAGAAAAAGTACAGTAAAAATACATTATTATAAACATATATGAGCACCGTCATATATTTGGTCCATCATTTATTGAAATGTCATTATGTGGTACATGACTGTAAATTAAATCTTTGATTCAGAAGAGTATCTGTTAGTTAGAAGTAATCTAGCTGGATAGGGCTTGTAACAAAGAACAAAGTGGGTATGTTTGGTTTAGATTGAGGCATTTTGAAAAAGCCTGGAAATGACTTGTGCCAATATAATGAATGGATGAAAAAAACATCATAATGCTAAGAGAGGCATTTTTCACAGCTGTGCCTCCGCAGCACCACGCTCCTTGGTCTTGGCTCTTCAAGCTCCACTCTCACCCTTGCCAAAGCCACTGACACAGGTGGAGCCCAATTTTGGACCCCTTGCATGGGGTCTGGCATGCCTCAGAAAAGCCAGAGCACTTGCTGGCATGAGTGACTCTTGCAGAAATATAGAATAGTGGTTCAGAGTGTCAACTTTGAATAAAAAATAGAATGCATTTGAGGCACTGTTCTGCAATTTTTTATAGATTTGGTCCTGTGCAACTTAGTTAATTTATCAAGGCCCTTTATCTAATGAGATCAATAATGATAGTACCTATTTCATTAAGGCATTGTGAGAATTAAATTAGTTATTTCATGTAAAGCTCTAAGCACAGTGCCTGGAACATAGAAATGCCCAATAATTGTTGCTATGATGATAATGACAACTGATAATTATGATGACAATAAACACAAGGAAAGCTACAGTTTTAGACCTTAGACCTTCTGTTTACCAGTCAACTCGTTTTGTGCACAACTCAAATACTGTGTTAATTGGGGGCCACTGATGAATGCTAGGGTAATATTTCCCATCATATCTTTTATTCTTTGCAGTTCATGTTTAAGACCCATTCAGATCTATGTTCTTAATTGATGTTGTATATTCCTTAAAGTCGGTTGTTCATTTAACAATTTTTAGAGTACATTTTGTGTGTTTTAAATTTCAGGGATACAGTGGTAAATTAGATTGATGCAGTTTTAGAGCTTGCAGTCTAATAAGTTATGTCTATTTATTTTACTCCATAGCACATACAGGAAATATGATAAATGAGTATGCTTAACAAGAAATCTGAATTCATTTAATGTTGGTGGTAACCATGACAATGTAATTTCATTTATAGCTCTGTGAATTAAAGAGATTTACAAACTCCTAAAGTCTCACAGTCAGTAAGTGTCAAAGCGAGGACTTCACTCAGAGAGTGCTTTTAATTATGTCTTACAACGTTTTTAGTTTTATAGTGTAAGAAATAGTGTTAAACATAAGAGTAAATCTCCCAACAATCGGAAATGTGCAACAAGACAGTGAAGTAGTGAGTTTCCCTTTACCAAAGGTTTTTAATTGGAAGCTGGAATTCCCCTTACAGATAAGGGGAAGTGGTTATTAAATTAGGAGAAGATTGGATGAGGTAGCCCTTGTAGACCCTTTCCAATCTAAAATAGGCATTTCTCCCCATATATCCCTTCATTTAACAAACTCCTTTTTATATTTTAAATTTTATCTTAAGCAAGACATTACCTAAGTACTATTTTGCTGCCCCTTCTATTTGCTTGCTATATTTTCTCATTAGACATGACACAATGTCAATTTTGTTCACTAAATATATTCATATATTTGAAGTTGATTTTGACTAAAATGCTGAAAACATTGATTAAACATATATTGATACATAAAGTGGAGAAAGTAATTTAATTACAATGTAAATTACTGTCATTTTTCTAGTTTCTATGTTGGGTTGTTAATTCTCAGGCATTTTCTATATAATTAGAAGAGCAAAAGAGGACCACACATGGACTAATAATGAGAGTGTTACAAGACAAAAATTATGTATTAAAATCTGTACTAGAGGTTCAACACCAGCTTGTGAATTGTTATTAACAACTCAAATTCTACTGGTTTTTGTTTCTACCAACACTCATAGGACCTCAGTCAATGCAAATCATTTTCTTAGTATCTCTGGATTTTTCCGAAGATGTCTTGTATGCCTGAAAATTAAACTTAATTTTCTGTGATTTCAACATATTTCTGACTTTTTTGTCCTAAATTTGGGTCCCTTGGTATGTCTTCTAGGACTATATAATTCTACTGTGGTATAAGGACCTCAATATGGCAAGTTAAATGATTTTCTGTCATAAATTTTGAAAAAAGCCTTGCTTCCACTTTTTGTACTATAATCTGTCGTAGAGGTATATGCCATATACTTAATTAGAAAAGCAAAACAGGACCACACATGGACTAGTAATGACAGTGTGTAACAAAGCAAGGATGATGTATTAAAATCTGTACCAGAGGTTCAACACCAGCCTCTGTGACCATATATATGGTCATATATTCATATATTTGAAGTTGGTTTTGATTAAAAATGCTGAAAACATTGATTAAACATATATTGATGCATAAAGTGGAGAAAGTAACTTAATATCAATGTAAATTACTGTAAGTTTTCTAGTTTACATGTTGAGTTGTAATTCTATGTCATAGAGGTATATGTCATAGAGGTATATCCCAAAGTGCTGTATATGTCCCCCATATTAACATAATTTTAGTGTGATAGATAACATTAAAGCATTTTTTTTTTTTTTTTGAGATGGAGTCTTGCATCTTGCTCTGTCATCTAGGCTGGAGTGTGGTGGTGCAATCTCGGCTCGCTGCAACCTCTGCCTCCCAGGTTCAAATGATTCTCCTGCCTCAGCCTCCTGAGTAACTGGGATTACAGGCATGTGCCATGGCGCCAGACTACTTTTTGTATTTTTAGTGCAGATGGGGTTTCACCACACTGGCCGGGCTGGTCTTGAATTTCTGACCTCAAGTGATCTGCCTGCCTTGGCCTTCCAAAGTTGTGGGACTACGGGCATGAGCCGCCCCACTCGTCCTAACATTAAAGCATTTTTATATGATTTTCTCCAGCAGTAATTAGAAGTCAAGGTCTATAACTAGAGAATGGGGCAGATTTAACAATACAATGTTGGGATTCTGAAGAATGAATGGAACAAAGAGAAACAATCATTGAAGCCCTTACCAGAAGCTTCCCATGAAAAGATAGGCTGGTAATCCACACACCATATATTTGTAAATAACTTGTGAGGGAAAAGAATATTTGGTCATTAAAATTGAAAATATAATCAGATGTGAGAGTTTATTAAAATCCAAAGTGATTTCTCAGTTTGTGCCCATAAGCCCATTATTGCCCATTATTACTCCATCCATATTTGAGTAATAATTCTCAAAGTAGCAATAAAATCCTTGGGTTATTGAAACTGATGTATGTGTTTGACACAATTAGACTGACTTCCACTTTACTTCGTAGTCACACATTGTATTTTAGTAGGCTAGCTAGTATCATCAGATATTTGTTGCTTATATAGTTGAAGACGTTTCTCAATAGACGTTTAAAAAAATAGAAACTGGTCTCTAATTTCCAAGTGGAAGGCAAAAACTTATCCCGTTTCACCTCTAACTTATGCTTTACCTAACCAAGCCAGAATATAAACTACCTGTTGTTAAAGAATATGCATATGACCTAGAGTTGAATTAAAGCATTTTAAATGATTCCATCATTATTTTCTACTGCTGCTAACCGTTCCTGTGAGGATTCTTGAGAGTGGAATACAGCCTCGTGTGCCATCTAATTGTCAGCCCCACTCCCTGTCTTCCTTGCATGGTGGTTACATGAATAAGAGAGCAAGGATCTATGAAAGCGTTCATTTTCAGTGACTGTGGTAGTATCTGATTAGACAGCCCTACAGTACAGAATAATCAATTCAAAATGCAGAAAACTCATCTAGGACCCCATGTGAGTGTGAATTTTTGTATTGCCTTGTAAAACTAAGAACACTCAAGGAAACCAAATTATTAATGCATGACTAGCTCAAAGTTTTCTAGGCATAAAAATGTATTGTAGTCTAGGGAAACTATCTAAAATTTATAAAGAATCTCAAAAATACCTACAGATAAGATTATAATCCATGGTGATAAACCAGACATTTTACCACCAAAATCAGGAACATGGCAAGGATGTCCCTCTCACCATTCCTTTTCAATATTGTGCTGCAAATCTTAGTGAATGCAACAGGACAAGAAAAAAATAAGTAGAAGATAAACAGATTGAGAAGGAAGCAGTAAAGTTGTTATTGTGCGCAGATTGCACATGTAGAATAATTTTTTAAAAAATTGACAAGGTTGACTATCCTGGAACTAATAAGCAATTATAGCAGGATTGAATGATACAAGGTTAATGTACAAAAGCCATTCAGTCACTTTTGTATGTACAAGCAATAAAAAATACACACCTCTTATATACCCCCAAAAATTAAAACTAAAAAATTATGAGAAAACAACAATTGGAATCCAAAATTAAGTACGCAATACCATGTACATTAGCATCTCCCAAAATGAAATACTTAGGTATAAATGTAATAAAATATGCAAATAAAAATCTGCTTTCTGTTGATATTTTCTGTAACATTAGAATTGTATTTCTTTGGAAAATTATCTGTATAAATAAAGTTAGGACTCTATGTGAGGAAGGAGATAAGATATTGGGCAGACCTTTCCTGACTATAAGATAATAGCTCTCTTCTGGTGTTTGTTCTGTCATTGCTCTTTTCACATTACACATTTATACATCATGTTTGGGATTTTTCTTGTACTTCTTGGAACTTTATTCTCTTCTGTCTTCCTATGTCTATGTAATGGGAATACTTTAACAAGGTATTGTTAAATGCAATGTCATGTGACAGCTCTTGGTACTAGGAACAGTATATATTTCCATATGAAATACACTTTAGTTGAGGTGTGTGCTGCTATGTAACCTGTTTTCTTGTAGTTAACATTTGTTTTGTTTTGGCCACCCAGAAACCACTTTTCTGTATTTAAATATCCTAATTTTAATTTCACACTATGTACTTCAGGTGAAACTAACTATAATACAAGCTCTATAGATACAAATTTATGGCATAAGCCTACAACAATCACATTTTATTCCTCTGTCTATAGTTTTTGATTCAGGATTGAGTTTATGACAAAGGTCAAGCTAATTAGAGACAATGAGACTCAATTCCTGGACTTTTGTTGATACTATCAGGAAATCAGATGTATTAGTTTGTTCTCACGCTGCTAATAAACACATATCCAAGGCTGGATAATTTATAAAGGAAAGAGATACAATAGCCTCACAGTTCCACATGGCTGGAGAGACCTCACAATCATGACAGAAGGTGAAGGAAGAGCAAAGTCCAGTCTTACATGATGGCAGGCAAGAGAGCATGTGCAGGGTAAGTCCCCTTTATAAAACCATAAGATCTCACGAGGCTTATTCATTATCACGAGAACAGCATGGGAAAAGCTCACTCCCATGATTTAATTGCCTCCCATCAGGTCCCTCACATGACACATGGGGATTTTTACAATTCAAAGTGAGTTTTGGGTTTACTAAATAGGGTGTCTTTTCCTCAATTTATATTTTTTATGTTTTGTCAAAGATCAGTTAGCTATATGTATTTGGCTTTATTTCTGTGTTATCTATTTTGTTCTATTGGACCATGTGCCAGCATTTATACCAGTACCATGCTGTTTTGATAACTATAGCCTTATAGTATAATTTGAAGTTGGTAATATGATGCCTCTAGATTTGTTCTTTTTGTTTAAGATTTCTTTGGCTATTTGAGCTTTTATTTTATTCTATACAATTTTTAGGATTGTTTTTCTAATTCTGTGAAAAATGTTGGTATTTTAATGTGAATTACATTGAATCTGTAAATTGTTTTGGCCAGTATGGTTGTATTAGTAATATTGACTCTTCCAATTCATGAGCATAGAATGTTTCCATATTTCGTGTGTGTGTGTGTGTGTGATCTATGATTTATTTGAACAGTGTGTTGTAGTTCTGCTTGTAGATCTCCTTTAACCTCCCTGGTTAAAGATATTCCTAAACATTTTATTTTTTCTTTGTAGCTGTTGTCAAAAAGATTGAGTTATTGATTTTATTCTCAGCATGGTTGTTGTTGTATAACAGTGCCACTGACTTGTGTACATTGATTGTGTAACCTGAGACTTTGTTGAGTTTGTTTATCAAATCTAAGAGTTTTTGTTCTGGCTAGGACTTCTAGAACTATGTTAAATAGGTATGGAGAAAGTGGACATCCTTTTCTGATTCCAGTTCTCAGGAAGAATGTAATTTTTTCCCCATTCAGTATGATGCTGGCTGTGGGTTTGTCAGGTATGGCATTCTACTATTTTGAGGTAAGTGCCTTCAATGCTGAGTCTCTTAAGACTTCTTATCATATAGAGATGCTGCAACTAATCAAATGCTTTTTCTGCATCTGTTGAGGTGATGCTATAGTTTTTGCTTTTAATCCTTTGTATGTGATGTGTCTCATTTATTGACTTATGTATGTAAACTATCCCTGCATCCTTGGGATGAAACCCACTTAATCATGGTGTATTATATTTTTGACATGCTGTTGAATTTTGTTAACTGGTATTTTGTTGAGAATGTTTGCATCTATGTTCATCAGGAATACTGGTCTGTAGTTTTCTTTTCTTTTCTTTTCTTTCTTTCTTTCTTTTTTTTTTTTTTTTTTTTTTTTAATGTCATTACCTGGTTTTGCTATAAGGGTGATACTGGATTTATAGGACGATTTAGGGAAGAGGTCAGCAATAGTCAATTTTCACACTACTGATAAAGACATAACTGATACTGGGCAATTTACAAACAAAAGAGGTTTAATGGACTTACAGTTATATATGGCTGGGGAGGCTTCACAATCATGGTGGAAGGGAAGGAGGAGCAAGTCACGTCTTACATGGATGGCAGCAGGCAAAGAGAGAGAGCTTGTGCAGGGGAACTCCTCTTTTTAAAATCATCAGATCTCATGATACTTATTCACTATCATAAGAACAACACAGGAAAGACTTACTCCCATGATTCAATCACCTTGCACTGGGTCCCTCTCACAACATGTGGGAATTCAAGATGGGATTTGGGTAGGGACATAGCCAAATCATATCATTCTGCCCCTGGCCCCTCCAAAATCTCACATCCTCATGTTTCAAAACCAATCTTGCCTTCCCAACATTTCCCCAAAGTCTTAACTCATTTCATCATTAACTCAAAAGTCCACAATCCAAAGTCTCATCTGAGACAAGGTGACTACCTTCTACCTATGAGCCTGTAAAATCAACAGCAGGTTAGTTACTTCCTAGATATAGTGGGGATACAGGCATTTGGTAAATACACAAAGGGGCTACAGGGCCCATGCAAGTCCAAAATCCAGCAGGGCAGTCAAATCTTAAAAGCTTCAAAATTATCTCCTTTGACTCCATGTCTCACACCTGGGTCATGCTGATGCCAGAGGTGGGTTCCCATGGTCTTGGGCAACTCTGCCCTTGTGGCTTAGCAGGGTACAACCTTCCTCCCAGCTGATTTCATGGGTTCGTGTTGAGTGTCTGTGGCTTTTCCAGGCACACAGACTAAGCTGTCAGTGAATCTACCATTCTGGGGTATGGAGGTCAGCAGTCTTCTTCTCACAGCTCCACTTGGTAGTACCTCAGCAGGGACTCTGTGTGGGAGCTCCAACTCCTCATCTCCCTTCCACACTGCCCTAGCAGAGGTTCTGTATGACAGCCCCACTCCTGCAGCAAAATTCTGCTGGGACATCCAGGATTTTCTAAGTGGAGGTTCCCAAACCTCAATTCTTGACTTCTGTGCACCTGCAGGTTTGACATCACATGGAAGTTGCCAAAGCTTGAAGCTTCCACCCTCTGAAGTCACATTCCATTTCTACATTGGCCCCTTTCAGCCACAGCTGGAGTGGCTGGGACACAGGGCACCATTCCCTAGGCTGCATACAGCAAGGGGACCCTGGGCCTGGCCCATGGAACCACATTTTCCTCCTAGACCTTAGGGCTTGTAATGGGAGGTGTAGCTGTGGAGACCTCTGACATGCTCTGGAGACATTTTCCTCATTGTCTTGGAAATTAACATATGGTTTCTCATTACATATGCAAATTAATGCAGCAGGATTGAATTTCTCCTCAGAAAATGGGATTTTCTTTTCTATTGCATTGTCAGGCTGCAAATTTTCTGAATTTTTATGCTCTGCTTTCCTCATAAAACTGAATGCCTTTAACAGTACCCAAGTCACCTCTTGAATGCTTTGCTGCTTAGAAATTTCTTCTGCCAGATACCCTAAATCATCTCTCTCATGTTCAAAGTTCCATAAATCTCTAGAGCAGGGGCAAAATGCCACCAGTCTCTCTGCTAAAACGTAACAAGAGTCACCTTTGCTCCAATTCCCAACAAGTTCCTCATCTCCTTCTGAAACCCACTCGGCCTGGACCTTATTGTTCATATCACTATCAGCATTTTTTGTCAAAGTCATTTTGACATGTGAGAAGTTCCAAACTTTCTCACATTTTCCTGTCTCTTTCTGAGCCCTCTAATCTGTTCCAATTTCTGCCTGTTACACAGTTCCAAAGTGATTTCCACATTTTGGGGTATATTCTCAGCAATACCCCACTCTACTGGTGCCAATTTACTGTATTAATGCATTTTCATGCTGCTGATAGAGACATACCAGAGACTGGGCAATTTACAAAAGAAAGAAGTTTAATGGACTTACAATTACACATGGCTGGGGAAGCCTCACAATCATAGTGGAAGGCAAGGAGGAGCAAGTCACATTTTACATAAATGGCAGGGCACAAAGAGAGAGAACTTGTGCAGGGTAACTTTTCTTTTTAAAAATATCAGATCTCATGAGGCTCATTATCATGAGAACAGCATGGAAAAGGCTTGCCCCCATTATTCAATCACCTCCCACTGGTTCCTTCCCACAACAGGTGGAAACTCAATGTAAGATGTGGGTGGGGACACAGCCAAATGATATCAGGTCCCTTTTTCTCAGTCTTTTGAAATGGTTTCACTAGGCTTGATAACAATATTTCTCTGAATGTCTGGTATAATTCAGGTCCTGAGCTTTTATTATGTTGGTCATTTGTAAATTATGAATGCAATCTTGCTGCTTGTTATTTGTTCCAGGTTTCTATTTCTTCCTGATTTAATCTAGGAGGGTTGAACTTTTTCAGGAATTTATCTAGTTTCTCTAAGTTTTCTAGTTTGTGCACATAAAAGTGTTCATAGTAGTCTCAGGTAATCTTTTGTATTTCTGTAGTGTCAGTTGTAATGTCTCCAGTCTCATTTCTAATTGTGCTTATTTGGATCCTCTCTTTTTTCTTGGCTCATCTAGCTAAAGGTCTATCAATTTTGTTTATTTTTTCAAGTAACCAGATTTTTAATTAATTCTTTTGTTTTAATTTCATCTAGTTCTTCTCTGATTTTTGTTATTTCTTTTCTTCTGCTTGCTTTGGGTTTAGTTTGTTTTTGTTTCTCTAGTTTCCTGAGGTGTGACGTTAGGTTGTCCCTTTGTGTTCTTTGAGGCTTTTTGATGTAGGCATTTAGTGCTATAGACTTTCCTATTAAACACTGCTTTTTCTGTATCCCAGAGTTATTGAAAACTTGAGCTATTATTACCATTCAATTTAAGGAATTTTAAAATTTATAATGATTTCATTTTTAACTCAGACATCATTTGGGAGATTATTTAATTCTGATGTATTTGTATAATTTTGAAGGTTCCTTCTAGAGTTGATTTCTATTTTGATTTCATTAGGGTGTGAGAGGATATTTGCCACGATTTCAATATTTTTAAAGTTCCAGGATATGTGTGCAGAATATGCAGGTTTGTTACATAGGTATACATGTGTCACGGTGGTTTGCTACACTTATCAACTCATCAGGTAGGTTTTAAGCTCCGCATGCATTAGGAATTTGTCCTAATGCTCTCCTTCTCCTTGTCCCTCACCCCCTGACAAGTGTGTGTTTTTCCCCTCCCTGTGTCCATGTGTTCTCATTGTTCAACTTCCACTTATGAGTAAGAACACTGTGTATGTGGTTTTAAAGTTTACTGAGACTTGTTTTGTGGTTCTTTCATATGGTCTATCTTGGAGAATGTTCTATGTGCTGATGAGAAGAATGTATATTCTAAACTTGTTGGTTAGAATGTTATGTAAATATCTGTTAAGTCCATTTGTTTCAGCATATCATTTAAGTCCATTGTTCCTTTGTTAACGTTTTGCCTTGATGAACTGTCTAGTGTTGTCAGTGGTGTTTAGAATTCTCCTACAATTATTGTGTTACTGTCTATCTCATTTCTTAGGCTTAGCAGTAATTATTTTATGAATCTAGTAGCTGCAGTTTTAGGTGCATATAAATTTAATATTTTAATATATTTTTGTGAATTTATTATTTTATTATTATATAATGACCTTCATCTTTTTTTAACTGTTGTTTCTTCAAAGTCTGTTTTGTGTGATATAATAATAGCTACTTCTGCTTGCTTGTGGTTTCCATTCATGTGAAATATTTTTTAACACCTTTACCTTGAGTTTGTATGAATCCTTCCATATTAAGTGAGTCTATTGAAGACAGAAGATATTTGGTTTGTGATTTTTTAAATCCATTTTACCTCCTGTATATTTTAAGTGGAGCATTTAGGTCATTTACATTCAATGAGCATATTGAGATGTGAAGTAATATTCTGTTCATCATTCTAATTATTATCTACCTAGTTCACTTTTTCATTGCATTATTGTTTTATAGGCCCCGTGAGTTTTAAGTTTTTAAGAAGTTCTAATTTGGTGCATATTAAACTTTTATTTCAAAGTTTAGAATTTCTTTTAGCTTTCTTTTGTAGTGCTGGTTTTGTAATGACAAATTTTCTCAGCATTTCCTTATAATAAAATGGCCTTATTTCTACTTCATTTATGCAACTTAGTTTCACTGGCTACAAAATTTTTGGCTGACAGTTATGCTTAAGGAGGCTGAGGATAAGACTCCAAACCCTTCTGGCATGTAGGGTTCTGCTGAGAAGTATGCTATTAGTCTGATAGTTTTTCATTTATAGATTATCTGATGCTTTTGTCATTTTGCTCTAAGAATTATTTCCTTCATGGTGACTTTAGATAGCTTGATGACTACATGCCTTGGTGAAGATCTTTATGCAACGAGTTTCCCAGGAGTTTTTTGAGTTTATTGCATTTAGATATCTAAATCTCTAGGCAGGCCAGGAAAGTTTTTCCCAAATAAGTTTTCCAGACTTTTTTGTTTTCTCTTCTCCCTCAAGAACACCAATTATTCTTAGGTTTGGACATTTTACATAATCCTATATTTCTTGAAGGCTTCATTTCTTTTGATTGTCCTTTCTTTATTTTTGCCTGATTGGCAAATTCAGAAGCCTTGTCTTCGATCTCTGAAAAGCTTTTTCTACTTGTTCTAGTATATTGTTAAAACTTTTCACTGCACTTTGTAGTTTCCTAACTGTGCCATCCATTTCCAGAAGTTCTGAATGATTTTATTTTATGATATCTAACTCTCTAGAAATGTTTTTATTTAAATTCTGAACTGCTTTTTAAATTGCTTTATGATGATTTTCTCCTTCTCTCAGATCTTCTTGGGTATCTTAATAATAGATCTTCTGAATTCTTTACTTGGTATTTCAAATATTTCATCTTGATTTTGTTCCATTGCTGGAAAGGTAGTGCAATCTTTTGCGGGTGTTATAGAATCCTGCTTTATTATATTACCAGAGTTACTTTTTTGGTTCCTTCTAATTTGGGTAGAATTTTTAAAAATTATTATTGAATATATGTTTTCTTTTACTGCTTTTTTTTTTCCCTTTAAAGATATAGCTTTAATGCTTATGGTTATGTATAGCCTAATTCAGTTCTTGGTGCTTTCAGGGATAAAGACTCTATAAGATTTCCTTGGTTGCAGAGAATCTTTGTATGTTGAATTTCTCATATGCTGGGTGTAGTAGCAATATGTTTGATGTGTGAGCAAGTTCATTGTCTCCTATGGGGTTGGAATGGTAGAGGTCTCTTGAAGTTTACCTCATTTCCTCATGCTGTGCATTTATTTATTTATTTAGCCCAGTATATTATTTACTGGTTTGATGGTTCAGCCTTCAGGCCAGTAGGGAGGTGTCCCTAGGTCGGGACCAGTTGCGGCTAAAGAAAATGGGTGAATACAATACTTGATGGTGGGCAGAGGTCCCAGCCTTGACAGAGGTGGCTGGAGGAGCTTTAATTGAGTCACGTTAAGGTCTTATCAAAAAGATGAATTGAAGTCACCTTAGCTCCTCTGCCTGGCAAACAGGAAAGCTATCTGCCTCTCAGACACACTTCTGTCCCAGTGCTCTGGCTATTCATATCAAACAGGTACCTATTTTCATCTGTAGAAATGTTGATATTTCAAGTGGGGAGGAATTGTGACTCTGTCTCTCATGCAAGCCTGAACCTGGGGGGTGCTCCTCCTGTGGCAATGCAGTCACCCTGTTGTGTTCCAGAAAATCTTTCTATAGTTGCACCCATGCCAAGCTCCTGTAAGAGAAGCCAAAAATGTGCCTTTGTTGGTAGATAAATAACAATAGACATTCCCTTATCCAAGACTCTTCACATGCACAAGGGCTGTCTGACTGTTGGGTTAGAGCTGAAGACTTTTCCTGCTGAGCCTAGCACTGCAACTGTGTCTCTGCTGAAAGAAACTTCCCACCAGTGGAAAGATCTGGTGCACAAGGCCTGCCATCAGGATTCTTTTTTCCCATGAAGTATTCCCTTTATTTGGTGTACTCCCCATCGCCTAGAAGTGGGAGTGGTTAGGAGCCAGAATACTGTGAGTGCTGTTGCTCCTCTGGTCTAGCCACCCAGTTAAGTTGCCTCACTCCAGGATAGTGCTGGGGAGTGTCTGCAAGATATCTGATTATGTGACCTGTCCTCAAGTCTCCCAGCAGTGGATGGCAGCATCAGCTTTAATTGCGGTGTCAGAGGAGTAATGTAGACTCTGTGAGATTCCTTGGTTACAGATAGCCATGGTGTGTTGGCTTTCTTGAGCATAAGTTACAATAGTAATAAACTGGTCACATTAATAGACTCCAGAACCTCTGGTTATCCATAGTGATACAACTAGTGGTGATAGCTGAGGTCACACAGCCATTTTCTTCTTTCTGGGTACAGTGTTATTCTACCAGGAGATGCTGCAATGGACTGTGTTGGTTGGCCTCCAGCCAGAAGATTGTGCTTCCAATAGAGCGACAGTTATGGTAGTAGCGGTGAGATTTTTGCTTGCCTTATGTTGCTTGTGGAGTCACTCTGGTTTCTCAGGCAATGGTCAGGGACACATAGCTCCCGAATATTTTGTCCTTTGTTCTAAGCTACCAGGGTGGGTAACAGAGCAAACCCAGGCAGGGGCTGGGTCAGGAGGATTTGTACTTTGACTCTACATGTCCAGGGCAAGAAGCAGCCCCATAGGTGTCAGGGAACAGTAAGAGCTCTCAGGCCACTGAGCTAATGTTCCAGAAAGGAATGTTTCTGCCTCTGCTGCACAAAAGACTTTGTGCAGGGATTGGGGAAGGCCAGGCAGCAGTAAGTCCCACACAGATCCCACAAACTTACTGAGGCAAACCCCACTCCCACAGTGTTCCACTAGAAGCAGCGAGCTAAGTTCCAGGCAGCCTGCATTCAGAACTCACAACTGCCCCAGGTCATAAGCTCATAAGCTTTCCCTGTGGATAAAGCAACCATG